>NW_012102031.1:8737342-8741477 GCF_000951045.1 Mandrillus leucophaeus
CTTCAGTTCTCATGAGAATTCACTCATTATCATGAGAACAGCATGAGGGAGACTGCGCTGTCATCATGTTCTTCCCTCAACACCTGAGGATTGCAATTCAATATGAGATTTGGGTGCGACACAAAGCCTAACCATATCAATCTGCCCCAGCCTCTCTGAAATCTCATGCTCCTTTCACATTTCAAAACCAATCATGCCTTCCCAACAGCCTCCTAAAGTTGTAATTCATTCCAGCATTAACCCAAAACTTCAAGTCAAAAATCTCATCTGAGACAAGGGAAGTTCCTTCTGCCTAGGAACCTGCAAAATCAAAAGCAAGTTAGTTACTTCCCCAAGATACAATGTGGGTACAAGCATTGGATAAATGCTTGCATTCCAATGGGAGAAACTGGCCCAAACAAAGAAGAAATAGGCCCCATGCATGTCTGAAATCCAGCAGGGAAGTCATTAAATCTTAAAGCTCTGAAATAGTCTCCTTTTACTCCATATCTCACATCCAGGTCATGCTGATGCAAGAGGTGCGCTCCCACAGCCTTGAGCAGCTCCACCCCTGTGGCTTTGCAGGGTTCATCCCCGTCCCTGATGCCCACCCTGACTGCTTTCATGGCTGGCATTGAGTGTCTGCCACTTTTCCAGGTACATGGTGCAAGCTGTCAGTGGATCTACCATCCTGGGGTCCTGAAGGAGGGTAGCCCTCTTCTCAAAGCTCCCCTATGTAGTGCCTCAGTGGGAACTCTGTGTGGGGGGCTCCAACCCTACATTTCCTTTCCACACTGCCCTAGCAGAGGTTCAAAGGTTCTGCCCCTGAAGCACACCTCTGCCTGACATCCAGGCATTTGCATGCCTCTGAAATCTAGGCAGAAGTTCCCAAACCTCAATTCTTGTCTTCTATACACCTGCAGGACCAACACCACATGGAAGCTGCCAAGGCTTGAGGCTTTCACTCTCTGAAGCAACAACCTGAGTTGTATCTTCCTTTTTAGCCAAGGCTGGAGCAACTTGGATGTAGGGCACCAAGTCCTGAGGTTGCACACAGCAGGGTGCCCTGGACCCAGCCCATGAAACCATTTTTCCCTCCTAGACCTCTGGGCCTGCGATGGTAGGGGCTGCCGTGAAGGTCTCTGACATATCCTGCAGACCATCATCTTGGTGATTAACATTCGGCACCTCATTACTTATGCAAATTTCTGCAGCTGGTTTGAATTTCTCCCCAGAACGTGGGTTTTTCTTTTCTATCAAATTGTCTGGCTGTAAGTTTCCCAAACTTTTGTGCTCTGCTTTCCTTTTAAGCATGAGTTCCAATTTCAGATCATCTCTCTCAAGTTCAAAGTTTCACAAATCTCTAGGGCAGTGGTAAAAAGCTGCCAGTTCTCTTTGCAAAAGCACAGCAAGGACCTTTGCTCCAGTTCTTAAGAAGTTCCTCATCTCCATCTGAGACTACCTCCACCTGGACTTCATTGTCCATATCACTGGGCATTTTGGTCACAACCATTCAACAAGGCTCTAGGAAGTTCCAGACTTTCCCACATCTTCCTGTCTTCTGAGCCTTCCAAACAGTTCCAACCTCTGCCCATTGCCCAGTTCCAAGATTGCTTCCACATTTTCGGGTGCCCTACTTTTCAGCAGTGCCCAACTCTCTGTGGTACCAATTTACCATATTAGTCTGTTCTCACACTGCTATAAAGAAATTCCCAAGCCTGGGCAATTTATAAAGGAAAGAGGTTTAATTGACTCACAGTTCAACATGGCTGGACACTTACAGGGAAACTCACAATCATGACAGAAGGGAAAGCAAGGACTTCTCCACATGGCGTCAGGAGAGAGAAGAGTGAGCAAGAGAACAACTTGCCAAACACTTATAAAACTATCAGATCTCATGAGAACTCACTCACTATCCAGAGAACAGCATGGGTGAAACGGCGCCTATGATCTAATCACCTACCACCACATTCCTCAACACCTGGGGATTATAATTCAAGATGAGATTTGGGTGGCGACACAAAGCCTAACCATATCAATGAGGCTCAGGATTTTTAAATGATTTCCCTGAGGCAGCACCACTAACAGGTGCTTGAGTTGGGATTCAAACCCTCTCCAGCTGGCCTCAGAGCCAGAGCTTCTTAAGTGTGCTGCACTGCTCCGTACTGTCTCCATTCTCTCATCGTTGCTGATTAAGGATCACGGAGGTAAGAACTCTGTAAGATGTATTTGTCCTTTTTTTAAAGTTTTTTATTTTTTCTCCTGCTTTTCCTTTGGTGGTGAGTGGTAAGACTCCTAAAACAAACAAAAAAAGAGCCTATGAGGTGCTTTTAGAGGCAGTCTGGAGGAACAGTGCAACCAGACTGCATAGCATAGCAGTTCCCCTGGAGAAAGACTGGGAAATTGCAGCTTTAAGAGTGGACAGAAAGTATTTGAGTTCCTGGAGACAAACGGGCACCAAGCCTGGGACTGAAAAGAGACCCAGGAGCATCTGTATTTCTCATTTACCTACCAAGGTGCTTTTTGGAATACAACTGCTTATAAGTGTTTGATTATAAAATAATGATAATATTAATAATAACAGTGAACTTAATCTTCCCCCAGTGAATCTGTACTCATTCTGTTTCTTTTCCTTGCTTTATCTCCTCTGGGCTTGCTCCCAGTTCAGACACTCTCTTTACTGACAGTCCCTACCCATCTCAGGGTGTATGGAGTGCTGGGCACGACCGAAACGTTCACGATTATCCACTTATTGATTAGCTTCCATAGAAATTTGCTCAGAGTCTTCCAAAGTTTGCTGCAATCTGATGTCCTGATGACTCCCTTATTAGGTTCTGCTTTGGACAGAATTACTCAACCAAATTGGAATTCATGGTTGTTATGAACCATTTCCAAGACATCACTCAAAAGCAAGTCAAGAGCTGATTCTTGCCTGCTTCTGCCTGTTAGATTTGGGATCAAGATTCGCATCAGGTGTCATGCCCGTTATTGCGAGGTTGTTGCTTTATTTATGACCTTTGCTTGGTATGTTGCAGTCTATTTCTGTTGTCGCATTTTCACCAACTCCTACAAAATTCTTACTCTCACTTTGCACGGGGGTGGAAACTGCATGTCTGTGTTACTTTATTTAGCAGATGCCTGCACCGATTACAATTCCACTGGCTTTTCCTTCCCCCTCGGACAAGGTGGAGGAGAGTGAGTAAAACCAGGACTTTGTCTGTGTTTATTTTTAACCAAATCCTCCTTAACGCTTAAAAGATATCATCTCCTTTCTCAGGAAGCTGGCAGCTGTCTGGCCCAGGGACACCATTACAGCTTTGTCATTAAGACTAGAAGCCCTGGATTGATACCTCTTTTTCCTCTATTCAGCTTATGCTGAGGCAAACTCATTTACTAGATCAGCATGGAGGGGAGCCTAACCTCTTTTTAGTGCTGAGAAGTGGGAGTTCAGGAACGCACTTGTGCCAATAGGGAATCACTCTGCATTGCTTTCCCTAGCAGTTCGTGGATTTTTATCTTGCTTGTCATCTGCAAAAGAATCCTGACCCCTACGGACACTTAGTTGTGTGGGTGTCAGTTAATGTGGTTTGCTTCAGGGCAATGAGAAGACAGTTCTCTAGAGTGGAAACAACATAGGGGTTGATAGTCCTAAATCCCAGGTCAGCACCGTCGCTGTATGGCTGTGTCGGCAAGCTACATTGTATCTTGGAACTTCCATTTTCTCATCTATAAACTGGAAATTAGAATATTCAATTCCCAGTGAAAAATACTCGGTATACTGCTTGCAACATGTCCGTTGCTATCTTAAGATGATTTAAAACAAAAAACTATAAACCTTTGGACTATACTGAGGCACAGACATTTGGGAAACAGGCTTGGACCTTGGAGTTAGACAGAACCTGGTTCAAGATCTGATTCTACCACTTATTAGCTTTATGACCTAAACAAATTGCAAAAATATTGAGACTCAGTATCCCTACTTGTAAAAAAGGAAGAATTATATGGAATACGTAGCATGTATACAAAAACTATTAATGGTTTCCCCTTTGTTTGACCAGGACCCTGACCTTGACTACCACTTGTACAGGTCATTTAACATGGCTGAGGTTTGGTCATTTGAGAAGGTGGTCATGTGGCTTGGTATTCTTAAGTTCAC
>NW_012102031.1:8743302-8747605 GCF_000951045.1 Mandrillus leucophaeus
GACCCAGGAGCATCTGTATTTCTCATTTACCTACCAAGGTGCTTTTTGGAATACAACTGCTTATAAGTGTTTGATTATAAAATAATGATAATATTAATAATAACAGTGAACTTAATCTTCCCCCAGTGAATCTGTACTCATTCTGTTTCTTTTCCTTGCTTTATCTCCTCTGGGCTTGCTCCCAGTTCAGACACTCTCTTTACTGACAGTCCCTACCCATCTCAGGGTGTATGGAGTGCTGGGCACGACCGAAACGTTCACGATTATCCACTTATTGATTAGCTTCCATAGAAATTTGCTCAGAGTCTTCCAAAGTTTGCTGCAATCTGATGTCCTGATGACTCCCTTATTAGGTTCTGCTTTGGACAGAATTACTCAACCAAATTGGAATTCATGGTTGTTATGAACCATTTCCAAGACATCACTCAAAAGCAAGTCAAGAGCTGATTCTTGCCTGCTTCTGCCTGTTAGATTTGGGATCAAGATTCGCATCAGGTGTCATGCCCGTTATTGCGAGGTTGTTGCTTTATTTATGACCTTTGCTTGGTATGTTGCAGTCTATTTCTGTTGTCGCATTTTCACCAACTCCTACAAAATTCTTACTCTCACTTTGCACGGGGGTGGAAACTGCATGTCTGTGTTACTTTATTTAGCAGATGCCTGCACCGATTACAATTCCACTGGCTTTTCCTTCCCCCTCGGACAAGGTGGAGGAGAGTGAGTAAAACCAGGACTTTGTCTGTGTTTATTTTTAACCAAATCCTCCTTAACGCTTAAAAGATATCATCTCCTTTCTCAGGAAGCTGGCAGCTGTCTGGCCCAGGGACACCATTACAGCTTTGTCATTAAGACTAGAAGCCCTGGATTGATACCTCTTTTTCCTCTATTCAGCTTATGCTGAGGCAAACTCATTTACTAGATCAGCATGGAGGGGAGCCTAACCTCTTTTTAGTGCTGAGAAGTGGGAGTTCAGGAACGCACTTGTGCCAATAGGGAATCACTCTGCATTGCTTTCCCTAGCAGTTCGTGGATTTTTATCTTGCTTGTCATCTGCAAAAGAATCCTGACCCCTACGGACACTTAGTTGTGTGGGTGTCAGTTAATGTGGTTTGCTTCAGGGCAATGAGAAGACAGTTCTCTAGAGTGGAAACAACATAGGGGTTGATAGTCCTAAATCCCAGGTCAGCACCGTCGCTGTATGGCTGTGTCGGCAAGCTACATTGTATCTTGGAACTTCCATTTTCTCATCTATAAACTGGAAATTAGAATATTCAATTCCCAGTGAAAAATACTCGGTATACTGCTTGCAACATGTCCGTTGCTATCTTAAGATGATTTAAAACAAAAAACTATAAACCTTTGGACTATGCTGAGGCACAGACATTTGGGAAACAGGCTTGGACCTTGGAGTTAGACAGAACCTGGTTCAAGATCTGATTCTACCACTTATTAGCTTTATGACCTAAACAAATTGCAAAAATATTGAGACTCAGTATCCCTACTTGTAAAAAAGGAAGAATTATATGGAATACGTAGCATGTATACAAAAACTATTAATGGTTTCCCCTTTGTTTGACCAGGACCCTGACCTTGACTACCACTTGTACAGGTCATTTAACATGGCTGAGGTTTGGTCATTTGAGAAGGTGGTCATGTGGCTTGGTATTCTTAAGTTCACTAGGCACTTGGAGCTATTTTTTCCTTTTCTAAGTTGCTTATGTATGTGTGTGTGTGTGTGTGTGTGTGTCAGACACACATATACGAATGAATATACACATTTATGCATACGTATGTGCGTGTGCGTATATTTGTATGTGCTTTTCCTTTTTCTTCCAAAATTTTATTCTCTTTTCTTCTTTCCATCTGTGATCCACTGTTGGCCATATCACGGGTCTTCTAGGGACCGCAAGATCAGCTCTACCATTTGTAACTATGAAGATTGCCATCCAATGCGTTGAATAGGTGGGCTAAGTTTGGGATATGCGTCTCTCCACTGCCCCTCCAAAGACTCTAAACACTGGAGATTTTGAAATCCCTACTTCTTGTGTCATTACCAAAGGGATGAAAATGTAACCTTTGCAATTCTGGAGCAAGGATGTGAGAGAAAAACAACTTCCTCTAATTTCTTGTTCTCCAAAAACCTCCTTACGTGCATTTACCTGCTTCTGCCTCCCAGCTCTGTGTGAACCTGGCTCAGTCTTGTCACCATGATACCCTCAGTTAAAACCAGGGGATAATATGGCCTCTTACTCCATATGAGGAAGTTGGGCAGTACCAAATGCGATGTTATATACAAGGGGCTTTCAGAGTCTGTCATGTGTCATGTGTGGAGCAAGTGATGACTCCTTACCCCTTCCTTTATTGTTCCTGGCTTTCCAAGGACCTATGGAGTGAAAACAAAGACAGTTTTGTTGCGTGGCTCTTCTGCACTAAGCACTTTCTCACAACAGGGCCTCTCATAGCAGCCGTGTGAAGCAGGCATTGCTCTCCCAAGGTTATAGATGAAGAAACTGGAGCTCTGCTGGGCGACTTGCCCGAGATCACACAGTTATGATGTGGCAGAGTTGATGTCTCCATTACGTACTCTGAGCATGGGGCCTGTAGCACACAAGCTGTTTAAGAGCACTTACAAATGTGAGACCTGAGAAACAATGACTAGCTTGAAAATAGCAAAAGAGCACTGTACAATCAAAAGCAATAATCGTTTAGTTAAATATTTATGTCAGATGACATAGGTCAACTTGCCCATTGCAACTTTACTGTTCTATAGTTTAGGTCTATGTGAATTATATTCATGTGGAATATGGGTGCATATTACTGGTTTGTTAAGCTGAGAGATATGGGGATAGGGCCTTCAAAAGCAAAGGAGCTGAAAGCCTGGGAAAAAACCGAAACAGCCTGAAGTGAAACTCAATCCTCAAGCCTCATCCTTCCCGTCTGTTTCTTCTTCTTCTGGAGTTGAGCTAAGTCACTGCTCTGGGTTTTGTCTGGTCTGTGGAATGAGTAAAGGTGTTTTCAGGTTTCTTTCTAGGGCTCACGGGTGAGTCACTGTGGACAGTTCTTCATCTGTCCACAAAGCAGTGAGCATTTTCATTTTTTCTTTATCCATGTACGTTGAATGCCTGTTCATCAGGACATATGCTATGCTAATTAAGTGCCCCTGTGTGCTTCTGCCATGAGAGACTGTGATTGTCCGTGGGACTCGTTGGATTTCTGCCTCCTGCTCACAAGAGGTTGTGGACCTCCGGCTCCCACTGTTGGGAGACCTAGTTGCTCTCTGCGTTCCACGCCACTCCACATTGCAAACAAACCCAAGGATTCCTGCCTAATTTGCCCACCAGTGACAACCTCCCTGCTTTTCTGGCTAGTTTTATTGGCAGAAACGTGCAACTTATTCTCCAGCCTGGGCACCGCCATCTGTCACAGTGTCTTGTACCCCAGCAGGGGACTGAATAGCTCACTGGCTCACAACAAAAATTAGGTAAATAGAGAGCCCTGAGTGGGTGAGGTGGAACATTTCTGCACACACGGAGCTGTACTGAGGATAGGAGCTCTTCAAACACTTGTGGGGCGCATGGACACGTGATGGTTGCACTGTCTGTCTTTCCTCATTGAGTGTGTTCTTCCCCCATATTCTAACCATGTCTACATCCCTTTCTAGAGCTCGTGTCACCACATTAAAATACACCACAGCCTTCCCGCAGCAGAACCTGTAGAATTGCTTGGCGTGGTCTTCAGTCTGCCATTATCCATGGATCCCACGGCAGACGTATTTATCATAAGCTTTGACATTAGGAAGATCTATGTCCAATTTCACCTTCCTATCTAACACCTGTGTGACTTCAGGCAATTTTACGTCTCTGGGTCCCAGTTTGTCCCCAGAATGAGGATAATGGAACCAATTGATGGGGATAGTGAGATAATTTATTCATTCGTAAGACATATTTTCAATGGCTACCATGTTGGAGTTAGTGTTTCTATTTTGCCCATGAGGAAATTAAGCCTTACTTAGATGTTCTGCCTGGGACACGTGGCTAGTAAGTGATGGAATCTATCTGGGCTAATTTATCCATTAGCATTTTACTCAATACCAGGGACTCAATGGGATGCTGGGACGTGGTTTTTGTCCTGATAAAATCTATGAAGAGGGGTAGCTTCTGTACAAACTAGCTGATTAAAACCTCTAATATATGTGAGGAACCTGGTTCCATCCTGATTCAAAGTAGGTGTTTTACTTTCTATCCCCTTCCTCTGCTCTACCTGGATGTCACACTGTGCTTTTTCTTTTTTTTTCTTTTTCTTT
>NW_012102031.1:8750825-8753427 GCF_000951045.1 Mandrillus leucophaeus
TTTTTTTTTAAACAACAGATCTAAAACTGTATCTCTGTCTACAACTTATTGGTTTTGTTTCCCAGGAGAACCATGATAAATAGCAATTTAATGTTGTAGATTGAATGTTATTGTCACCTCAAAATTCAAATGTTGAACCCAATGTGATGATATTTGGAGATGAGGCCTTCGAGAGGTAATTAGAGTTAGATGAGGTCATGAAAAGCCCTAGTCTGATGAGATCAGTATCCTCATAAGAAGAGACACTGGAGAACTTTCTTGAGTTCGTTTTCTCTCTCTCTCTCTCTCTCTCTCTCTGTCTCTGTCTCTGTCTCTGTCTATGTGTACACAAAGAAAAGGTAAATTGAGCCCACAGTGAGATGATAGCCACACACAACCCAAGAGAAGAGGCCTCAGAATAAAACCTGCCTTGCCAGCACCTTGATGTTGGAAGTCTCACCCTCTGGAAAAGCAAGACACAAATTTCTGTCATTTAAGCCACCCAATCTGTAATATGTTATAGCAGCCTGAGCATATTAACACAGTTCATCTTTTAAGTTTCTCCAGAAAAGAGAACCACCAGAACTATGCGGAAGCTGTTTCCAGAACTTACTATACTAAGCAGTATAGTAATATACTAAGCACCTGTATATGATCGGAGCAAGGGTGGACTGTGGTGGATACTGTGGTGTGCTGCCTAGGGCCTTGTTCAAGACTGAGACCACCAATCCCCCAGCTGCCAAGAATGTTGACAGAGCTCAGCTGAGTTTCTCTCCAAAAATTGCCCTCAGCAGAAGTTCATGTCCTCACTTAAGTTTATGTCCCTTCCTCAGGGGTGTCCTGCATCTAGTGAGTGGTAAGTGTAGGGGTATAAAGGCCCCCTTCTCCTTGCCCCGAGACAGGACCACTCTGAAGGGCCATCCCAGGACCAGAGCTTCCTGTTGGAAGGGCTATGCCTCTGTTGTAACTATTACAGCTCAGCTTCTCCCTCAGACCCATCCTACTTCCTTGGTCCCCCACAGTTGATCCCAGGGGCACCCTCCAGTATGCTTTCTGCATACAGTCTTCCATCTCAGAGTTTGTTTACTGAGAAACTGAGCTTAAGATACAAATATTACAAATATTTTATTATGTTTTCTTTATATGAAATTCACAGATAATATACCTACCTGAATACACACAAAAAAACTTTTTAAAATGTTCCCTAACTATAACAAAGAAATAAAGGTAGAGCCATATTTAATAAAATCATAATGCATTTAGTGTTAATAAATAATGTCTCAGGTGAAGCTATATCAGAAGACGAGAAGCCCGAGCCGTAAAATCACCATGAATTTGCGGGAACTGCGATTCAGAGATACTGTTGTGCTAACACCCTGTGAACACTGCCAGCAGTCCTGCTACGGGGGATATTTTGTGAATTAGCTATCAACTCTTGGAAAGTTCTGAACAAACTAATGTTATACAATATTCTCTTGATTTACATGGTAATTGTACTCCTGGATAGTTCAGTGTAAAAATAGGGCAAGAATAACTATGTTTTTATGTAAAACCAAGAAAGGTTTTCAGCTAATTATAAACTTTTTTCCTTGTGCAGGATTGTCTGCCAGGAAATTTGGAGGTTGTGCGAGGTGTGGGGCAATTCTTGGTGGATGGAGCCGATGTGAGCTCTGTAGAGCACCTAGCACACCGAGTCCTTGCCTACAAGTGCCCCCATCATTGAGACAACAAGAACCACTCCCATACATTTCCCCTATGCCCTCCATATGCTCTGCTGCAAAGGAAGGCCAGTAGGGAAAAGGAAAGGAAGCAAATTTTGAATAGTAGCCCCCAAACTGTGGACTTGTACTGTGGCTTTATGATGGTCAGTGGCAGGACCCAAACTTGAATCCAGGCCTGTGGGATCCAGCCCTGGTGCTGCTTCTACCATGCCACTCTCCTATTTGAACTTCCTTAGGGAAGGTTACGATGAAGGAATGGCATGCAAATGTGCTTTTTTAAAAAAAAATACAATATTTTATTCATAGGTTTCCACTATTATACTTTTCTGTACACAGAGATCCCTAATACATTTATAATGCTTAAAGGTTATTTAAAGAATAGGGTAATTTTTTCCTTTCATCCACATTCATTCTGATTAACCTATTTTACTGGTACTGTGAGGACTTATATGATGTTTACTTAATCTCAAATGTGATCTGAGTTGGTGTTCTCTGAACAAAATCTAGCTCTGGCATTGTGTGTAGCCTGGATGCTTCCAGCTCTGGGTAGCAAGGCTTCTTTCCTGCAGCTTCTACAATATTTTGAGGGCTATGTTGTAAGCTTAGCTACAGAAAAATTCTCCAAACATGTGAGAAAAGAAAATTTGAATGTTAAATACGACTTGAACGTTTTTAGAAGAATTTATGCAGAGGCTAATATATTTAAAAGTAGGGTTAAAATCAGGTTATATTAGGACAAACACACATTAAATTGTTAAAGAGTTTTGCAGTGACATTTTGGCCATCAGCTGCAGCCATTATCTGGGGATAAATCAATTTGCAGCAGCTGTGGACAGCTGTTTGAGTGTGGAGCAGAGCAGCTTAACTGTAGAAGCATGCTAAAAGTTAAAAGGCCAGAGTTC
>NW_012102031.1:8755217-8757509 GCF_000951045.1 Mandrillus leucophaeus
TTTTTTTTTGGCTTCTGGAGGTAGTATGCTTTACTCCTGGGAACACTATTTTAGTGAAACCCTGCCAGTCTTGTGTGAGTCCACAAGACTGAAGAGCCATGGCAAAACGAGGTGGACAGAATGACATGGCCAGGAGATGCTGGCCAGGTGGTCATTGTCCTTTCAATACTGGCACAGTGACCACAGTGACGGAGCAGCCATGATGGCTGGGATGGAGACTACAAATGGGCTCCCACTTCAACATCAAGGTCGATCCAGCCCTTGTCATGGCTGAACGTTCACTCTATCAGCAGTAGAGATCAATGCTGACCACCTGATATGGCACCAGTTTTGGAGGAGATTGACCAGCAACTCTCTGACCAGTTGATTACACTGGACTCCTTTCACCTTGGGAAGGGCTGTGATTCACTTTGACCAGAATTTATACTTGTCTATGTTTGCCTTTCCTGCCTGCATGACCTCAGCTAGCACTGCCACCTGAGAGCTTGCAGAGTGTTCTACCTATTGTTAGGAGATTCCTGTAAGCAACCCACTTTATGGCAATGGAAGTGTATCAGTGGTAGCATGACCATGGGATACACTGACCATGTGTCATGATACAATGCCCCAAATTTGCCCATCAGTTAGATTGCTGACATGGCCTTTTCAAATAACCACTGATGAAATGGCTCAGAGATTATATACAAAGATGGGACATAATCCTTCAGCATGCGCTGCATACCCTAAACCATAGATCATTGTATTGTGTTGCATCCCCAGTGAGTTGAAGGCATGGGTCTGAGAACTAAAGGGTGAAAGTAGAAGTGACTCCATTTAATATCACACCCAGTTACCCACTTGGTGGTTTTGTGTCTCCCATTCCCATAACTCTGGGGTATGTGGGTTTAGAGGTTCTATAAAAGAGCAGGAGCATTTCCACCAAGGCACAGAGAAAGAGTCCCATTAAATTTTAAGCTTTGGCTGTCACTTGGCCATTTCAGGCTTCTCATGCCAGGAAGCTGACTGACAGGTAAAGACGTCACCTTCCTGGTGAGAATTGACTTTGGTGATCAGCAGGAGGTAGGTCTACTATTTCACCACGGAGGCAGAGAAGGACATGCTTAGTAGCAGGTAATCCACGGGGGCATCTCTTTGTACTCCCTTGTTCAGTTTTGATGGCAAATGGACAAATGTACCGGCCATGACCTGAGGACACGTTGAGGCCACTAGACCAGAAGAGGGACTGGCCAGAGGTGAGGGCAATCTTCAGTGAGTAGTAGATAAAGGAAATGACAAGTGTCAATTGCAGCAAAAGCTCCAGATTCAACAGTAGGTTCTGCAGTTTTTCCCACTAACCTTCTTGTGACGGTTAATTGTATGTGTCAACTTTACCAGGACGTGGAGTGCTGAGACATTTGGTTAAACATTATTCTATAGGTGTCTGTGATGACATTTCTGGACAAGACTAGCATCTGAATTGGTAGGCTGTGTAAAACAGATTGCCCTCCATGATGTAGATGGGCATCACCCAAACAATTGAAGACCTGAGTAGAAGAAAAGACTAAGAAGGAGCTCTGCCTGTCTGATGGCTGAGCTCAGCCAGGAAAATTGGGCTTTTCCTGCTTTTGGACTTGGACTGAAACATCAGCTCTTCTTAGGACTAGAGCTGGATGGCTTTTAGACTGGGACTACACATTGGCTTTCTTTGGGTCTCCAGCCAATTGCAGATCTTGGGACTTCTTAGCCACCATAATTATGTGAGCAAATTCCTTTTAATAAATCTCTCATTCTCTCTCTCTCTCTCTCTCTCTCTCTCTCCGTATACACACACACATATAGACACACGCACACACACACACACACCCTTCTATACGTATATACATGTATACCTATATTATATATATATATATTTTTTTTTAAACAACAGATCTAAAACTGTATCTCTGTCTACAACTTATTGGTTTTGTTTCCCAGGAGAACCATGATAAATAGCAATTTAATGTTGTAGATTGAATGTTATTGTCACCTCAAAATTCAAATGTTGAACCCAATGTGATGATATTTGGAGATGAGGCCTTCGAGAGGTAATTAGAGTTAGATGAGGTCATGAAAAGCCCTAGTCTGATGAGATCAGTATCCTCATAAGAAGAGACACTGGAGAACTTTCTTGAGTTCGTTTTCTCTCTCTCTCTCTCTCTCTCTCTCTGTCTCTGTCTCTGTCTCTGTCTATGTGTACACAAAGAAAAGGTAAATTGAGCCCACAGTGAGATGATAGCCACACACAACCCAAGAGAAGAGGCCTCAGAATAAAAC
>NW_012102031.1:8757814-8768275 GCF_000951045.1 Mandrillus leucophaeus
TCCTTCTAACAGTCAGGACCCTCAGCTGCAGGTCTGTTGGAGTTTGCTTGAGGTCCACTCCAGACCCTGTTTGCCTGGGTATCAGCAGCAGAGGCTGCAGAAGATAGAATATTGCTGAACAGCGAGTGTTGCTGAATGATTCTTGCTCTGGAAGCTTCGTCTCAGGGGTGTACCCAGCCATGTGAGGTGTGAGGTGTTGGTCTGCACCTACTGGGGGATGTCTCCCAGTTAGGCTACTCAGGGGTCAGGGACTCAGTTGAGCAGACAGTCTGTCAGTTCTCAGATCTCAACCACTGTGCTGGTAGAACCACTGCTCTCTTCAAAGCTGTCAGACAGGGACTTTTACATCTGTAGAGGTTTCTCCTGCTTTTTGTTTAGCTATGCCCTGTCCCCAGAGGTGGAGTCTACAGAGGCAGGCAGGCCTCCTTGAGCTGCGGTGGGCTTTACCCAATTCGAGCTTCCAGGTGACTTTGTTTACCTACTTAAGTCTCAGCAATGGCAGGCGCCTCTCCCGCAGCCTTGCTGCCCCCTTGCAGTTAGATCTCAGACTGCTGTGCTAGCAATGAGGGAGACTCCATTGGCGTGGGACCCTCTGGGCCAGTTGTGGGATATAATCTCCTGGTGTGCCATTTGCTAAGACCCTTGGTAAAGCACAGTATTAGGGTGGCAGTTACCTGATTTTCCAGGTGTTGTGTGTCTCAATTTCCCTTGGCTAGGAAAAGGAATTCCCTTCCCCCTTGTGCTTCCCAGGTGAGGTGATGCCTCATCCTGCTTCAGCTCTTGCTGGTTGGGCTGCACCCCTGGACCAGCATCAACTGTCTAACATGCCCTAGTGAGATGAACCCGGTGCCTCAGTTGAAAATGCAGAAATCACCCGTCTTCTGTGTTGCTCACGCTGGGAACTGGAGGCTGGAGCTATTTCTATTTGGCCATCTTAGGCGCCCTCCTCACAAATGTGCTTTTTAGAGAGAACCCTTCCCAGTGAGCCTCAGGGGTCACGCCAAGGCCATTTGAAAGGCTGCCACATGATCTCTGCTAAATTAATAGCTTCTATTTTGAGCATCATGATTGAGGGGCTTTGGCACCAGCCTCCTTTTTATTCCTGCTTTTAAAGACAGGCAGCCCGGGTGGGCAAGTTTAACTTTTATGGTTTGATAGCCTGGTAATTGGTAATTAGTTGACTAAGGCTGCATTTTAACAGTTGCAGAGGCCATTTGTGGGACCATTACTCTTTGAAGACATATATCTCCTCCCCTCTATTTTCTTTCTTCTTTCCTGTTCTTCTGAGACTCCCTCGTTTCCTTCTGCACCTTTCTTAATTAGACTGGCCCTACATGTGAAGATGTAGACCATAAGGAAAAGAAAGAGAAAGAGAGAATGCACTTCCTGCAACTGTGCCTCTTTTCTAGTTCTTGCTTCTTGCCATGTTGACAGTACAGTACATGGCTGGGGGATGCAGATGATCCCCTTTACCCTGTGGTATCTCTTTGGTAGGGGAACAGGGGGCCATATCAGGCTATGGATTGCAAAATTGGACATAGAACTAATAAACAAATCTGCTCTACAAGAGTTTCTCCTTTGTAAGAAAGTGTTCACTTGCCTACTAGTTTAAGTAATGGAGGGGCTTATTCAAAGGCTATTGAGCAACTCAGAATATTGAAGTATTTGCTGAACAAACAGCTGGCAGAAAGGACAAGAACCAGTGGACACCAGGATACCTCAGCATTAGAAACACATGAATTGGTTCCAAGGGTGGCTGCCATCAGATTACCAATGGCAAGCACCTTCTGACTTTGTGCACCTTTGCTTAAGACTCAAATTCCACCTCATCAAGAAATGCTGATTTTCCTAGCTTCTGTCAAGCCTACTGCTTCAGGGGTAGGGATGAAGATGTGAGGTATGGAGTGCAGCCTTGCGATTGGAAACCTCACCAAAACCACCTGGAGGAAGGAAGGGCTGTTCATGAAAAGGAAGCATGTGCCAGACTAAAACCACAAGTATCCACCAGAGAAACCTAGAACTTAAAGATTATCTTTTCTACTTGTCCATTTGATGCTCAAGAGCCCACTATGTGATCTTATACTGGAACATACCAGTGATAGACAATGCAATCATATTTGAGGCCACCCTCAAATGAAGCAGCATGGGAGAAACTGCTCTAAAAGAGAACTGAACTGAAATTCACCTCCATGTAACTTGTTCCTGTTGCTGTTAGCACATTTTCATGGAGCCCCACAGAGCAAGTCAATTCAGTCATTCTCGAGATGATGCTTTAGATATTTGATGGCAGAAATCACATCTCTGTGGGTTTTTCCCCAAGCTTAAACATCCTTAGTTCCTTCAACCATCTTGGTGGGTTTTGGCCACTGGATATGTGCATTATTCGATTCCAGACCTACACTTCTTTCTTTATATAATTGCTTAATGCAGATTCCAATTTGCAGATAATACATTCATTCAACAAAGATTTACAGAGCGCCTGCTTTGGGTCAGGAATTGTACTAGATACTAGGGATATATGGTGAGAAAACATAGACCTCTCCTCTCTCCCATTGTCTGGATCCTGGTCTAGTGTTGACCACCTTTCCCCCTCACATGTTCTTTCCTTCTGTGAGTTGAGCTGGGTGGGAAAAATGCAAGAGGTAACAGGATTGTTAATTATCTTCACCTCTCTTTTTCCCCAATGCTAGAACATGCCAATTTATCTCCTTGGTTTTCAATAAAAATGGAATTCTTTATTTTACAAATAAAATGTGTAACTAAAATTTGTTGAGCATCTGCCATGTGCTGGACATGAGGGTGGACAATTTCATGTATTTTATTACTCATCAGAAGCCCCTTGGGAGTAAGTATACTGGCCCACTTTTTATAGATGAAGTAACTGAGGCCCTCAAAAGGTAAGTCAATTGCCTAATGACAAGCTGATATTTGAGCAGAACCATATCTCTCTGATTTATCAAATAGGAAAATATCCTTTGTTTCACGCTGCTGGAATACCAGCTCAGATGACAAGACCATGAACCTCTGGAAGGAAGGCACTGGTTTATTCATCTCTGAACTCCTACCACCTGGCACACATTATCCTGTGTGATTGGATAATCATCAGATTCTTGGAATCAGAACAGACTTCTGATGACTTGGAGTCTATTCTATATTTTATATGCACTCCAAAATATGGCCTCACTACACCTGTCTTAAATATTTGTAGTTCTTTCCATAGGACAGGCTCCCTTATTCCATTCTTGTTCCTTCTTATGTAATCTATTCCTTCTCCTGGAAGGCCAGTTCCCTGCCTCTAGTTTTACCTAGCAAATACCCATTCATCTCATAGGCGTCACATCAAATGCCACCTCCCCGTGAAGGCTTCCTCAGTTCTCTGGTTTACAGTTCCTGATCTCGCCCTCCCACAGTGTTTCTCACAGTCCTTCAAGGTACAAATCATCTTGCTTTGCTGTATTGTCTTTTGGCTTGACTCTCACTCGACTAGGCTGGAAGCATTTTGAGGACAGGAACTGTTTCTTCTTTGTATATTCAGCACCCAACATAATGGGTGTCACATGGCAGATGGTCAATGAATATTTCTTGAATGAATAAATGAGTAATACATCTTGGAATTGATAAAAAAAATTCAAGAACCATAATATTATAACTGCAAACTTCATGAAGTTCTCAGTGTCAAAAATAATAATCAAGAAAACTAAGAACTTATTATTTTGATTAATTTCAGGAAAACAGTCAGAAATCACTTTATTAAACAATTCTGTACAGTAAGAATGGAGATCAGTAAAACCATCACTCTCCTTCAGAAGCAGATACTGTACAACAAGTTTTTTGCGGCTCCAAAGAAAATGCTCCTGTAGAAAAAAAGCATGGCTAGTAATGCTGATATGATTTATAATCATGCCGTCACTGTTTATGACTTAAATAATTATCTAACAGTGTTTCAAAGACCTGAAACTACCAAGCAAAGGGGTCCTAATGTGAATTCTCTCTTAGAGAAAGACAAAGTCCAAGGCCAAAAGGACTGTTTGGTTGTCTGGTTGTTACTGTTTTCCTCCTGGGATGTCAAGAAGTTTAAGGAGCTAGAAAGAATAGCATGAAGGAGAAATTCAGTCTGATTTGAAACTTGTTATTCTTAGCAAGACAATTCCAGATAGCAAAGCAATTAATCAATCAAAGCCAGCTACCTCCCTAAAAGGGGAAGCTCATATCATGTTATTTTACATTTTTCTCTAGAAAGAGAGTCTTGTGTATTTTTGTTTTTCTTACTCATGTAAGCTGTGCATGTGAAGCTGTGCAAAGAAAATCTGAATAACATATGTCCAGTTTTCTAGAAGTTTCAGTCTTTCACATAATAAAGTCTGCCTACAGATTATTGGGATTGGAACAAGTATGAAAATGATATATTTTTCCCTGCAAAAGGATCTATATAATAGTAGTTGTCATTTACCACACCCTACTGTGTGCCAGGTGCTTTCCAGACATTGCGTATTTAATTCTCACCAGCCAGCACCCGTCAGTAGTGTTAACCCTATGCTGCTACCACCAACACGGAACACTATTATCTTATGCCTGGTGGAAGGCAAACACTCATCTCTCAAAGGTCTACTCCCTGCAAAACAACCAAGACAAGTCTTAAAACCCAAGACTGCTCATGCTGCTTCTCTGCTAAAAACCCTCCAGGGGCTCCCCATCTCACACATTAAGAATGGCTCCCTTTACTAGGGAAGCTCTGCAGGACCTGCCCCCTGTACCACATCACCTTTCTAGTCTCATCTCCTGCCACCTCCTCCCTCTCACTCTCTCTGCTCCAGTCTTTCTGGCCTCCTTGATGCTCCTCAAACATACTAGGTAACCTCTCATCACCTCGCATGTCTTCATCTCAGGGTCTTTGTGCCTGCTCTTGCCTGTGCCTGGAATCCTCCCGCAGATCTCCACATGGTTGGCTCCTGACTCCTTTGATCTGTGTTCAAATGTTCACATCTTCATGATAACTTTTTGATGACTACATTTAAAACTGGACCCCTCTGGTACATACTCCCTTGGCTCTTTCTCCTTTCTTTATAGTCTGTATAGTTTTCTTATTTATTTTGCTTATAGCAATCTTACTCCCCACCTCCACTGTCTATTCTTTATATGCATTAGAATGTAAGCTCCTTGAGGGCAGGCACACTTGTGTTTGTTTTCTTTACCTCAGTTGCTCAGCAGATGACAGGTACTCAGTAAGTATTTGTGCAATGAATCAATAGGGAAAACAGGCTGAATGTGGTTAAATAACTTGGCCTATGTCACACAGCTATCAATATGGTTCGGATATTTGTCACATGTTGAATTTAATCCTGAATGTTGGAGGAGGTACCTGGTGGGAGGTGATTGGATCATGGTGGCGGATTTCTCCCTTCCTGTTTTCGTGATAGTGAGTGAGTTCTCATGAGATCTGGTTGTTTGAAACTGTGTACAGCTCCTGCCTCTCTCATCCTCCTGCTCCAGCCATGTAGGACGTGACTCCTTCCTTTTCGCCTTCCAACACGACTGTTTTTTGAAGCACCCCCAGCATGCTTTCTGTAGAGCCTGCAGAGCTGTGAGCCAATGAAACCTCTTTTCTTTATGAATTACCCAGTCTCAGGTAGTTCTTTATAGCAATGTGGGAATGAATTAATACAGCTATTAAACAAGGGTGCAAGGAGTCTAGCCCAGGTCTGTCACAACCTGGAGCTAATGCCGTTCCGCTTCTGCAACACTAAGTCTGAATCTCTTTGTGGTCAAAAAGAAAGAAGGATTAAAGGTTTGTACATATTTGAAGTGCTGGAAACTCTTGTGGGACTGGTGGTGTATTTTCATCAGGCTTGTGAAAAAAACACAATGGTAAAGACAGACCTGAGTCTCCACTAGGTCTCCACTTTCTAGCTGTGTGACCACAGCCAAATGATTGCACTTCTCTGAAGTACAGTTTCCTCATCTACAACATGAGGATGGTTGATGGTACCTGGAAAATGAGGTCATTGTAAGAATGAAATTATACATTCAGTGTATACAGAGCAGGTAGAATCAAGGTAAGAGTACCGTAGTTTTAGGTTATTACATTGTGAAATGATAAAAGTTATTAGTGCTCGAGTGTTCTCAGATTTTCTACCCCTTTCTGGTTATTAAAAGGAATGCTAATTTGGCCCAGTTCATTCTTTCTCTTCTCCCCATATCACTCAATGGAAGAGACATCCAATGTGTGTATTTAAGTTATATGTTTCTTGCATGGGGTTCAAGACATACAAGCGAGTCCTACTTCAAATTACAGTTGACCC
This sequence comes from Mandrillus leucophaeus, assembly GCF_000951045.1. Taxonomy (NCBI): domain Eukaryota; kingdom Metazoa; phylum Chordata; class Mammalia; order Primates; family Cercopithecidae; genus Mandrillus; species Mandrillus leucophaeus. The sequence continues at coordinate 8,764,114 of NW_012102031.1, forward strand.
CTGAACAACGTTAGGATTAGGGGTGTCAACTCCCTGGGCAGTCAGAAATCTACATATATATATTTTGATTCCACCAAAACTTAACTGCTAACAACCTACTGTTGACTGGAAGGCTTGCTGATGACATAGTCAAGTGACACATGTTTTGTATGTTATATGTATTTTATATTGTATTACAATAAAGAGAAAAAATGTTGTTAGAGAAGATAATGAGGAGGAGAAAACTATTCATTAAGAGGAAGTGCATCATCATATAGGTTTTCAACCTTGTCGTCCTCACACTGAGTAAGCAGAGGGGATGAGGAGGAGTTTGTCTTGCTGTCTCAGAGGTGGCAGATGTGGAAGAAAATCTGCATATCAATGGACCTGCACAGTTCAAACCTGTGTTGTTCAAGAGTCAATGTATTTTTAGCTGTTTGAACTCTACTCTTTCACTGTTACACTGCCCCAGAGGCTGAGCCCAGTGGGATTTAGCTCTGTAAGAAGGACACTAATATTATTAAATTTTTTCACTGCCATCTTCTCCTCTCACAGAGCCTGGTCTCCTTTATCCCTAACACATTTCCCATTCTCCATCCAGATTTTGTTAAGTTTCACATTCCATCAGTATTGTAAACAATAAACCACTTCCCTTCACAGCAAGCTCACTGCCTATTACTGTGAATTATTTACAGAAGAAACTCTGACTTGAGAAACTAAGATAATGGCACAAGTTATTTATGTAAAAGGAATGTGAGCTTTCTCAGATTTCACTTCTGCTTTCGGACTTCCCTTATTGCAATTCTTGGTACTTGCCCAGCACTTTGGAAGCATTAACCAAGTCAGTTTCACAGTTAATCTCTCATAAAAATGGGAGAAGTTACTGTCCCCACTGAACAGAGGGATAAAGGGATTAACCAGACATAGAATCTTGAGAGGATGCCCTTTCAAGACCCGTGGCCAGAGGAATCCCTGGAGGGGAAGACCAATTTCCTCTATAACTTATTTAAGGTGTAGTGCAAATGTACCTTATATTTCAATTTAGTTATTCAGGACAACAGAAAAGATATAAAGAAATTTTCTGCTTGCCTTATACATGCTACTCATAATGACAAGAGGAATTTATTCTTGTCAAGCTAGTTCTTGACCCCTCTTATAGTTTTAAAAAGACTACCCTTTCCATGAAATGACTTCCATTGTTGAAATCCTTCCACTTCTCTAAGTATTATTCTCCATACTCTATCCCTTATCCTCATTCTGCTGCCGAGATTTGAGAGGTGGAAATTAATTACAGTCTTCTTTCAAACTGAGTTCAGAATAGGATGAGAAATAGATGTCAGACAACTAAAGGGCAAAATACCACTTTCATTATGGATAATGGTAAATTGGAGAGCGTGTCTTGGATCTGCAGCGACCTTCAGGCATTCTAGTTTTTACCCCTGAGTTGAGACTTCAGGATGATGCATTCAAGGGAAAGTTGGGGTCTATGAAGCTGTCAGTCTTACCCAGAATAGCTGCCTTAAGCCTAGCAAGGCTGAAGAGGGAGACCAAAGGAAAATGAGCTTTGAGAACTGCCACTAGAATGCAGGTGTGGGTCCATGCCTCATGCTGGCTGCAGTGCAGTAGAACATATCCAGTTTACAGGCAGGTAGGTTAAAGATGGGGACGCTAATGGGACAGATCCATATATGCTTATTTATTTTTACTGATGACACCTATCAAATAGTCATCACTGCACCCAGAAAGGAGGAGTAGAAGTTACTTAAATCCCAGTTCACTACAGGAGCAGAAGTTTCTGCATGGAAACATAGAGGCTAAGAAGAAAGGTGACCACTAATGTCCCTCTTAAAGATTCTGGCTCCAGACCATGATGCTCAGATCAACTGTTTTGGTCAAGACTTTTGTGGTTACAATTGACAGAAACCCCAACTCAAACTTGTTTAAGCAAAAGGGACTATAGTAGTTCATTAAACTGCCAAATCCACTCACTGTGAACATTAGGAGATGAAAGGCTCTCATTGGAACCCTAGTTTTTTCCTTCTCTTGACTGTTTTCCTCTATTGTGCCACCATTCTCAGGCAAGATGTTGGCTTTTGGTAACTGGATGGCTGCCAGCTTCCATCCCCTGAGTAATCCTGGTGGGGTATGGAGTGGGGGAAAGAGTCTGTCTTCTTCAACTGCTCCAACAAACATACTGGAGATGGGTTTCATGGGCCTGGGTTGGGGCATGTGCCCACTCCTGAGCCAATCACAGTGGCCATGGAGATGAAATGCTTTGTGTATTAGTCAGTTCTTGCACGGCTATAAAGAAATACCTGCAACTGGGTAATTTATAAAGAAAGGAGTTTTAACTGGCTCACAGTTCTACAGGCTGTATAGGAAACATGACGGCATCTGCTTCTGGGGAGGCCTCAGGGAGCATTGACTCATGGCAGAAGGCAAAGCAGGAGCAGGCTGTCTTCACGTAACCAGAGCAGAAAGAAGAGAGAAGCAGGGGAGGTGACACACACTTTTAAACTACCAGATCTCATGAGAACTCGCTATCACCAGAACAGTCCCAACCGGGAGAATCTACCCCCACGAGTCAGTCACCTCCCACCAGGCCCCACCTCCAATATTGGGGATTACAATTTGACAAGAAATGTGGGCAGCAACACAGGTCCAAACCATATCACTGGTTGGCTGATCCTGGATTATATACTACCCCTCCACTGAAATGAGGATGTAGGGAAAAGCTTTATCCAAACCACGTGGACTAAGATTAGGGGAAGTGAGGACTCCTCAAGAAATATGGGGTGCTATGACCAGGAGACCCAGAAAAAAATCACAGCCTTTTGTCTTTTCCCTGATCCCTTTGGATTTTTTAAAAAATAAACTTAATTTTAGTGTAGTTTAGATTTACAGAGTAATTGTAAAGATATATTCTATGCTCAGTTTCTTCTATCATTAACATCTTACATTACTATGGTCATTTGTCACACTTAATGGACCAATACTGATACATTATTATTCACTGATGTCCATATGTAGTCAGATTTCCTTAGTTTTTAGTTAATGTCCTTTCTCTGTTCTAGGATTCCATCTATGATTTCATGTTGCACTGAGGCATCCTGTCTCCTTAGATTCCTCTTGGCTGTCCAAATTCTTAAGATTGTTCTTTGTTTTTGGTGACCTTGATAGTTTTGAAGAATGCTAGTCAGGTATTTTGTAGACTCTCCCTCAGCTGGGATTTGTCTGATGTTTTTTTCTTAATTAGGTTAGGGTTGTGGGTTTTTTGGAGGAAGACCACAGAGGTAAAGAACATTATCACCTCCTATCAGGAGTACATGCTATCAACACGTCTTGTCACTGTTGATGTTTACTTTGATGTGACATAAGGCAGCTTTTATCAGGTTTTCCAGCTGTAAAGGCACTCATTTTTCTATCTTTTCATACTGTACTCTTTGGCAAAATGTCACTACACATAGTCTGCACATAAAGAATGGGAATTATGCTCTAACTCCTTGAGGACGCAGCATCTGCATTAATTATGTGGAATCCTTCTGTGCAGGAGACTTGTCTATTCTCCTTCATTTATTTATTAGGTTGGTGCAAGAGTAATTGCCATTTTTGCCATTTATAACTGCAATTACTTTTGCAACAAACTCATAGTTTTTCAGTCACTTATTTATATCACTATGGACTCATGGTTTTTGTTTATACTTTGGGTTATAATCCAATTCATGTTATTGTTTTTATTTTTTGCTCAAATCATCTCAGCTTTGGTCACTTGGGCTCTTCTTTCAATTGGCTCCTGTGTTCCCTTGGTCTACTCCATCGTTGTGTGTGTTTCTTCACTTCTTTGCACCCTGGTATGATGAGATGCTCCAGTCTCATCTTACATACTTACGTATTTCGTACCCCAATCCTAGAGTCAATCACTTCTCTAGAAGGGCCTGATTCCTTTTACTGTAGAATGGTTTTAGAGACTAAGATAGAGGTGTGATATGTGCTTGTTACTTCTAGGCCCTTGCAGCTGACAGAGCAAGGAAATACATATGTACTAACCAGTGTATATATGCATATCGTTAACTATGTCTATATGTAACCTCATATTAAGCTGAAATACTCATGTGTAGGACACTGGTCTGGGACCAGATGAATCATTCTAGCCTTCTCCCCTTACTTGTCTGTAACCTTTCGC
>NW_012102031.1:8769145-8796332 GCF_000951045.1 Mandrillus leucophaeus
TATGCTGAGAGCTGCATGATGAAGATACAGGCTCTGCCTTAAAGAGCACAGCACTGTATGATGGAGGCATACACAAGCTGTCAAAGCTCATAGAGAAGCCCAGGACTGAGGCTGGGAGTTGATGAGAGAAAGCATCCCAAGGGAGACTCGAGCTAGGTCTTGAAGATTGCAGCTAAGATTGAAAACCTGCCAAGGGCAGGCCCAGGGAATGGAATAGCGTGTGCCGTGTATGGGGGGTGCAAGTGCTGTGAGTGCCATATTTGCAGAATATGCGGCGTTGGAGAGTCAGTAGGTCTGGAAAGGTGAGCGTGTTTGGGAACATGGAGAAAGTGGCAGGGCATAGACTTGGAAGGTTATCTGTGGGTAGATTATGTCTTGCAAGCAATTTGGGACTTTATAATGAAGGTTGTGGGAGTTAGTAGAGAATTTTAAGCTGGAGAATGATGTGTTTTTATCTCTATTTTAGAAATATCACCCCGGTGGCTGTAGGATATTGTTTTGGGAGGTGGAGCTAGAAATAGAAGATATGGTTAGCATGCAGGGAGAAGAGGATCCAGAATTTTTTTCTTTCCAGTTTTCATCTCCTTCAACCTCCGTGTCATTCTTGCCGCCTCCTACTTCTTGAAACTCTAACCTTCTTGGATTTTCTTGACAATCATCTCTCCTAGTCTTCTCACTTTCCTGTCTTGTTTTTCTTGAATATATTAGTTTTACGCTGCTGCCATAACAAATCACCACAAATTTAGTGGGTTTAAATAATACAAACTTATCATATTAAAGTTCTGTAGTGTAGAAGGTCTGACCCATGCCTCATGGAACTAAAATCAAAGTGTCAGTAGCATTATTTCCTTCTGGAAGCTGGGGGGCAGAATCTGTTTCCGTTCCTTTGCCATCTTTAGAGGCTGCCCATGTTTCTTGGCTGCCGGTGCCCTCTTTCTTCTTCGAAGTCACTAATGAAGGGTCAAGTTCCTCCCAGATTGCATTACTCTGACTTCTCTTCTGCCCTCTTTCTCCACTTTTAAGGGAGCTGTGACTGCCTTGGCTCACCCATATAATCCAAAACAATCTCTTCATCAACAATTCTTAATGTAATCCCATCTGCAAAGTCCATTTTGCCATGTAACGTGACAGACTCACAGGTTCCAGGGATTAGGGCATGGGCATCTTTGGTAAGGGCATTATTCTGCCAATCACATTGAGCATTTCACAGACTGTATTAGTCCGTTCTCACATTGCTATAAAGACATACCAGAGACTAGATAATTTATAAAGAAAAGAGGTTTAATTAACTCACAGTTTCACAGGCTATAAGGAATTATGGTTGGGGAGGCCTCAGGAAACTTACAATCAAGGCAGAAGCCAAAAAGGAACCAAGGCACATCTTCACATGACTAGAGCAAGGGGAAGAGAGAGCAAAGGGGAAGGCACTACACACTTTCAACCAACCAGATTTCATGAGAACTCTATCACGTGACAGCAGTAGGGGGATGGTGCTAAATCACCAGAAACCACTCCCCGTGATCCAATTACCTCTCACCAAGCCCCACCTCCAAAACTGGAGGATTATAATTCAACATGAGATTTGGGTGGGGACACAGAGCCAAACCGTATAGCAGACATTTCTGGAGTTCATCTCTAAGTTCACATCCATCCTTGGCTTTTTACACTGGTCCAACTACTGGACTCACATTTAGAATCTGTTTGTATCTCTGTGTTCAATATTTGGAAAAATTCCTTGTGAAGAAAGGGAAAGTTTTTTTGCAGCGTTACCAAGGATAGAGGGAGCATACAAATGGTGGTAGGATTGGTACCAGCATTGGAGAGCCCCCACATTGCCTGAGCTAGGGAACATTGTCAAGTTGATGGTCCAGCTATGTGAGGGAGAAGAATAATATCTAGACGTCCACACGAGGCAGAGCCTATTGTGCTTCTCAGAGGAGTCAGAGAGGTGGCAGGAGGTCAAGGGGAAAATGCCAGGATCAGAGGAATGGGTGTGAGCAGACAGAGCTGCTCATAGGAGCCAGAGTGGAATGAGCACAGAGAGAGAGCCATGCAATTTAGAAGAGCAGCTTGTAATTGGATATAGACTTCAGTTGGGGCAAATTAGGACCCCACTTTTCCCAGAAATAGAGATTGTCGATTTTTTTTATGGGAACAGACACAGGGGGAGTTTTGGCAGAGTGAAGCTTGCTTTGCAGACTGATTTCCTGTGATATCAGACTTCATTAACAGAGATGGCTACCTAGAACGGTAAAGATAACTATTACTTCTTGAGCATTTACCATTTCCTGGGCTCTTTACGACCATTATCTCCAGTCTTCACAGCAATCCTGCAGGCTATATTTAAACAATGAGGGAATTGAGACTCAGAGAGACAGAAAAAGGGGAGCCAAGATTTACATAAAGTTCTATATAATGCCCACACCACAGCTCTTTCAAACACAGTGCACTGGAAGGAAGTAGCTGGAAAGAGACACAGGGAGGGTAGTGATCCACTGAACACTAAAATCCCTGGAGCCCCAAGGCTCTCTTCTGGTGTTGTCCTGGAGATGAAAATTCACAAACAGGAGTGCGCCTGAAGGAGGCTGGTGATTATGGGAGAGGGCCTGAGAACTGTATATGGGAACTGTTTTGTGGGAATTCAGTTTAGTATAGAGAGGACTTGGGAAGAAACTGTTTTCTTTTTCGAAAAACCTGGAAGAACCACCAAGCAGAAATTGTAGGGAAGTAGATTTCTGTCTCTTAGGGGGAGGGCTCTCTTGCTATCGTGTCTCTTCAACTCTGGGTGAAACACTGTGATGCTGATGGCATATTGCACAGGGTGTCTGCCCTCTTTTCGAGAGTTCTGCAGGGCTTGTCTGAAGAGTTATTTGTTCAGGTGTGATCCAGTGAGGATTTAATCCTGAAGGCAAAATGCACTAGTACACAGGTGCTTGGAAGATTCCCGTAAGTCTAGGATTCTATGAGTATGGGATTTTCCTTTCTTTGTTTGCCTCCCCATTACCTGTCCACTTCTTAGAGCTCTTCAAGTCCTAATTTCCAGGGAGCTTTCCCAAATCACTGCAGTAACCAAGATGTAGCCTCCTTTGAAGGTACATATTTTTTCAAATAGATCAGGGGCCGGTACACTTTGTAAATAGTAAATGTTTTAGATTTTGTGAAATAAGTGGTTTCTTTTGCAACTACCTAGCTCTGCCACAGTAGTATGAGAATAGCCATAGACAATATTCGATAATGAGATGGCTGTGTTCCAATAAAACTATATTTTATTCTTAAAAAAATTTAGCTTCTGCAGAGTCATTTGCTGACCCCTGATTGAGACCGTTTATTCTGTGAAAAATGATGTCTTGTTTAGAATTGTCTCTAGCCATAAAGCAATGCATTATTATTTGAGTCTTTAATTACACTTTATTACTTTTTTCACATTGGGTAAGCCCTATTTCCTTCATCAGATTGGAAAACAATTTAGGGCAGAGGCTCATGATCTTTCAGTAGCCTCACAAATCTACCACGATGACTCCAACTCCAATGCAACTTAACATGATTTATGACTTTGAACAAAGAGTCACAGAATCATTGACATTTATGTAGACTGGCATGAACTACACAAATGAATGGGTTCCAAACCCCACTTTCTAAGACGGAAACCCTAAAGCCTGGCCAAGAGCTCCATCTTTCCCAACATCCCATGACAAGTTAGAACCTGATCCCCTGATGTGTTGGGCAGGGGTCTCATTCTGCACTGTTGGGGAACCCTGGCAGTTAAGGCCACACCAGGCAATCACTCACTGTGGGCCTGCTATTTTCCAGGCAGAGAGCCAGGATCTGGAGATCTAGGGCTGAGGGAAGCTCTGCATTCCCTCTCAAGATGTCTGCGAAGTTGAGATGGGGGAGTCAGACATATCATATGCGTCCTGCCCCTCTCTGTATGTGCAGCCTTCGGTGAATTCTACCATGCAGTTTGTTTCATTGAACAGTGCTGCACACAGAGTCCTCTTAACAATAATGGTTACACTGTTGGTAGGAGTATAAATTAGTTCAACCATTTTGGAAGACAGTGTGGTGATTCCTCAAGGATCTAGAACCAGAAATACCATTTGATTCATCAATGCCATTACTGGGTATATGCCCAAAGGATTATAAATCATTCTACTATAAAGACGCATGCACACGTATGTTTATTGCAGCACTATTTACAATAGCAAAGACTTGGAACCAACCCAAATGCACATCAATGATAGACTAAATAAGCAAAATCTGGCACATATACATCATGGAATACTATGCAGCCATAAAATATGAGTTCATGTCATTTGCAGGGACATGGATAAAGCTGGGAGCCATCATTCTCATCAAACTCACACAGCAACAGAAAACCAAACACTGCATATTCTCACTCATAAGTGGGAGTTGAACAATGAGAACACATGGACACAGGAAGGGGAACATCACACACCGGGACCTGTCAGGGAGTGGGGGGCAAGGGGAGGGGAGAGCATTAGGACAAATACCTAATGCATGTGGGGCTTAAAACTTAGATGATGGGTTGACAGGTGCAGCAAACCACCATGGCACATGAATACCTATGTAACAAACCTACATGTTCTGCACATGTATCCCCGAACTGAAAGTAAAATAAAAAATAAAAAAAAAATGGCTGCTATTGATTAGGAGTTTCCACATACCTGGCACTGTATGAATCCCTTAGAATGCATTTAATTTTCTTTCTTTGGATGACCTCAAACCCTCTTACCACAAACATATTAAAATGTTAATTAAGAGAACACACCGTGACACACACATATTCTCCATTAAGTGTGTTGCTTCATTAACTGTCTTATGGCTTACAGGCGATGGGCATTTCTGGGTGACCTCAGTCAGCTAAAAATTATTTACCTCAATGACAGGGGAAAAATGAGGCTCTTTCAAGAGTGATGCCTCTAGGCTTCATTGTGTTCTGGCAGCCGAGGCCCCTGAGGCTACACTCTCCGTAGTGCCCTCAGACGATGGGTTTTGGAGACACACTCCTGCTTCTATGGAAGCAAATTCCACTCCTTAGTTCTCAGAGCTGTGTGCACATACTAATTCCTGCTATTTGCACAGCCTCATCTTCCGAAGAAATCATGTATTAGTGATGTGATTTTAGCCATTGCCAGGCCAAATTCCCTTTGTAGCTCGGTAGATGAACAAAGAAATATTAAGTAAATTCTTTTAAACTATCATCAGCTCCACTTATATGGTCTGGCATGATAGGCACTTAATATTTAGTGACTGATCATTTATTTTTCCATAAGTAAGTCTTCCCATGGTGTTTGTAACACAATATGCATACAACTGACTTTCTGTAAACTCCTCAGTCACCGTGCCTAGATTCAAGCCAACCTTTTTCCTGTGTCCATTGGGATGCCCATAAGTTAGCATCTGAGCAGAGAGAACAGAGGAGGAGGAATCAGTGACGTCAACCAATATTCTGTTTCCTAAAAGCTGCATTCAAAACTGAGTTGAAGTCCGTTATGACGCAAGTTCCAGGGAAGAGATGACATTCATCCAGCATGACAGCATGGTGCATTTTATAAAAGTGCAATCACATTGAGCTTGCTGGGGTTGACCTAATCAGACCAGGCAGAGACATGGGAGGCAGAGAATTGGAGGTGTGTTTATTTCACGAGGCAGAGTAGTGGAAAAATACAAGGAGAAAGAACTACATGGGGAGGGCCAGATTCTCGGCCCAGATGTGCTGCTCCAGATAGAGTAATTTGGGGCAGATTATTTAATTTCTCATAGGAAAAAATGAAGGGGCAGTAGAGAAAGAGGCAGGCATTAGATACTTTCTCTGATGTTCAGGGATTATCTGGAATCAAGAAACATCACCTTGATTCTGAATCAGACATGAGACATCCTGCAGTGGATTGAATAATGCCCCTGCCTGCTAAAAGATATGTCTCTGTCCCAGTCCCTGGAAACTGTGAATGGGATTTTATTTGGAAAAAGGTGTAATTAAGGGATTTTTTTTCAAAGATATAATAAAAAATCTTGTGATGGGAATATCATCCTCAATTTTTTGGATGGACCCTAAATCCAGTAACAAGCATCCTTACAAGAGAGAGACACATGGGGGAGAGGCAATGTGAAGATAGAAGCAGAGATTGGTGTGATGTGGCCACAAACCCAAGGATGCCAGGGCAACACCAAAACTTGCTGAGGGCAAGGAACAGATTCTCCTCAGAGAAAGAGAGAGAAAGGCCCCACTGACACCTGGATTTCCAGCTTCTGGTCTTTTGTTTTAACAGCCACCCCAACATACACCCCAAAGACTTGAAGAAGGAGGCACCTGTGCCAGGAATCAACTGAAGCAGCGATTTTTCAAAGTCCATTTATTTTTTTGTCTGCTGGAATGTTCTATCCAGTCTGCTTTGGGCATGAGCACTGGATAACTGAGTCCCTGAAACATTTGACCATCAGAGTGGCGTTGCTGTTGCCCCTTCCAGGCAAAAAAGAATGCCATTGCCCTTTTCCTTCATGGTCCAGAGCAATGGGAAGATAATCGGCTGTCTCCTTCTGCCCCCACAGGCTTCTGCTGCAGTGCAAAGCTATCTGGGGAGGTAGCTTTTCACACCAAGGCAATATTTTTAATCAAGAGTGTGGCCTCCAGAAAACTGTCATGACAGGCCTGGTTCCTGACCCAGGTTAGAGCTCTGGATAGTGATCCTCTGTGACTCTGCGGGTGACACCGTGACAGATCTGTCTGCATGCTTTGGAGCTGAATGTTATGTCTTTCTGCTCTTGCTTTCTGTTGTCCATGTGTCTGGTCTTTGGATATTTTCTTTTTTTTGAGATGGAGTCTTACTCTGTTGCCCAGGCTGGAGTGCAGTGGCGCAGTCTCAGCTCACTGCAACCTCTGCCTCACAGGTTCACACCATTCTCCTGCCTCAGCCTCCCAAGTAGCTGGGACTACAGGCGCCTGCCACCACGCCTGGCTAATTTTTTGTATTTTTAGTAGAGACGGGGTTTCACCGTGTTAGCCAGGATGGTCTCAATCTCCTGACCTCATAATCCACCCACCTCGGCCTCCAGATGTGCTGGGATTACAGACGTGAGCCACTGCGCCCGGCCATCTTTGGGTATTTTCTTCCTTCCATAGCAAGATGGAAGAATGAGTGTTAGACTCTTGGAGAAGTCAGCTCCCAATCTAGCTCTGACCCTTCCCAGCTGGTGCCATTAATCCTATGGAGACTTTGTGCCCTCATCTATGACATGCAGGAGAGGAGACCCACTTTGAAGGTCTGTTGATGATTAGGAATATGCTGAAATAATTGAAGTGAATATTTACTGAATGTTTCTTTATGTCAAGTCTGTGCTAAGTACAAGAATTATTTTGTTTAATTCTTACAAAGATGTTGGGTTAGATTTGACTATTATCTCCAGTTAATGTGAGAGGAGACAGGGACTAAAATAGGTTGAGTAATTTGACCCAGCTTAACTGACCAGTGTGAGGGCAAAGTCAGACTCATACTCAGGACCATCTCACATAAAACTTGTACTCTAACCCTTAGGCCATGTCGCCAGCTGTTGTGTGAGTAAATTTGCTTTAGCTGCATATGTTACAGTCTTAAGATGGCTGCCCCCCATGAGTCTCTGCAATGTCCTGTTTTTTTCCTTTTTGTATTAGTGTAGGGCAGGGATTGGCAAATTATGACCCATAAGGCAAATGTGGCTCACCACCTGTGCTTGTAAATAAAGTTTTATTGGAACACAGCCATGTTTACCTGTTTACAAATGGCTGCTTTTAGACTACAACAGCAGAGTTGAGTATTTACAACAAAGACTCTCTGGTGTGCAGACCTGAAAATCTGGCACTTTACAGAAAAAGTTTGCCAACCCCTGGTGAAACGGGAAAAATTCCTTTGTCTCCCTCGCAGAGCATGTGATGGGGGTATGACTTGCTTCTTTGGTATCCCGCTGCTCAAACTTCTAGAGGGAGCATGCAGACGGACAGGCTGTGGGGCTCCGATCCCATGGCAGCATCTAGGGGTGAGTGCTTACAGCTCCTGAAGCCCTAGTGGGCATGTGTTACAGGGTGCTCTTTTAGCCGTCAGTAAGCAGCTTGTGTTAACTCAATTAGACTGCTTTATCAGAAGGATAGAGGGTTTCTGTATCTTGGGGTTTTTGATTAGGTGTACCGGAAGCATTGGATCACACGTGGGCTTGGAAAATGAGTGCAAGATTTTATTAACTGGAAGTAGCTCTCAGCAGATGAGGGAGCCAGAAAGGAGGTGGTTTTCCCCTGGAGTCAGGCTGCTCAGCTGCCCAGTCTCTCCTCCGACACCCGCTGCCTGGCCCCGCAGCCAAACTCCGAGTTGTTCAGCTGGTCAATGCCCTGCAGGCCTGCAGGTGTCTGTCGCCGTGCTCTCCGGCCGATGTGCTCCCATTGATGTTCAGCCACTTGTGTCTTCTGCTGATGTGTTCCTCTCAACGTCCAGCCACTTGTGTCTCTGCCCGCTAGGGTCTTGGGGTTTTTATAGGCATATGACGGGGGTGTGGTGGCCAGGGTGGTCTTGGAAAATGCAGCATTTGGGCACAAAGGCAAGAGTGCCTGTCCTCACCTAGGTCTATGGACACAGGCCCTTTGGGGTGGAGTCCTTGCCAGGGAACATGCCCTTCCCTTCTCAGCACTTCCCTGCCCCCCTTCCGTTATCGCTGGGATAGGTGAGAGAGCATGAGCTTGGAAGTTAGGATGAACTGGGTTCAAATGCTGACTCTTAAGCATTTCCAGCTCTATGACAGTGGGCAGGCTTCTTGAGCTCTCTGCTCCTCAGTTTCCTCCTCTGGGAAGCAGACAGGCTGGTGACCATCTCAGGGAGTTCAATGAGAATGCCCAGCAGAATGCTGGAACAGAAGATGGCAATTCCTTTCTGTGTCTCCTTCCTTCTCCTCTCCCTCACTGTTGTGACAAATGTAACCAAGATCACTTCCTGGTAGCCTCCCCTGCAGCCTTCTCAGACTGTTCTCTAGCTCCCTGAAGGAGACTGCTTCATAGCTTCCTGGTCCTGGGTGGTCTGCAGACTTCCCCACCCATACCCTGCCCTGCCTGTGCATGACTCCTGTTCACATTACAGACCTGCCCCTGCCCTTAGGCTTCCAAGTCTCTGAAAGGTCCAGGGCCCTTCTCCAGTGGAGAATTGGACCAGTCCAGCCTGGTCCAGACGTCCCTCCTTCTGAGCTGTGCAGAAATCTGGCTTCCCCACAGTGAACAGGCTTTAGATTCTTTAAAACATACCGCGGCTTGGCCCCTGTTTTCCTTGACTCTCTGCCAAACCTATTACACGTGTCTGAGCAGCAAGGGACTGGAAGAATTACGATTTCCATTTGGCTTCTGCGGCCGCTTAGTCTAATTTGTGCTGGCTTTGAAATATAGTGATTGCTGTTTTTGTTGTTTGGAGTTGGGGGCTGTTTTAAGTCCTGTTTCTTTTCTTCCCCTTTCACTTAGCTCTTTCTCTTTCTGGGATGGGGCTGCAGGAGAAGAAATAAAAAGTGAAAAAAATTGAAGCTCAGCTGCCACCATCAGACACCCCTCTCCTGCACGGACTCATTTGCTCCAGTGCTGGATTTCATTAACTGAAGGGCTACACTGCAAGCCAAGGCACAATAATGAGTTTGTAGCCACTCAGAACATATGGAATGTTTTTGCTATTAGCTCCAATTCTTGACTTGAAAGGGGGTCTGAGCAGGGCAGTTTAAGCAGCATTCTATCATCCGTGTGGGGACGCATGAAGGAGCCTGGATCCCTTCTCTTCCCCATCACCTCCCTCTACCCCGCAGCCTCTGCCACCCCTCCTATGGGAGAACACAGCCACGAGAATGGATGCAAGTTGATGGAATCAAGAACTATTCTTGCTAAAGGAAGTTGCCAATTACCTCCTGGCTGCCAGTTCCACTCGAATCTCTTCCATCCTTTTCTACTTGACTTCTTGGTAGCATGTGACACTAGCGACCACTCTTCCATAACCTAAAATGGGCTCTGAGATGTTGGTTTCTCTTGCTTTTCTTCTTACCTTTCTTGCAGATTCTTCCTCTGTCTATATTTGCAGGTTTGTTTATACATGTTTAGAAGCATCCTCATTGCTGTCTAAGTTGAGGGGATTGGGGAAATCAAAATAAAATAGCTACCACAGGACCTTCCAGCTACTTTCCTAGCTACCCTGTCTCTCTTCTTTTGCTCTACCTCCCTCTCTTTCTTCATATAGACTTTAGATGCCAGTTGCTGGTTGGGCATTGGAGGATGAGGAGCTATAGCTGCTGGCCTGGAGGACCTCATGGTCTATGGCCTCATGGTCTATGGGATCACTTTACTTCCCTCTCACACTCCACTCCTAAATTTTCCAGCAAACACATGCTTCTGGGCTCCCCAATGGCAGAGACTAATGCATTTTCCAAGTTATCATCTTTGGTTATAGAAAGTCTCCAATAGACTCTAATCTAAAGGGAATTTAGGATTCATGTCAGAAATGTAGAGACAAGAAATATTTTATAACTGGTAACTCACTTAGTAGGAGGTCACAGGGATTCACCGAGGGGATGTTACTTATTCAAGTACATGCAGTATGGGAGTGGCTGGTTCACAGCATTTCCCTCGGAACATCCCCCTGAACCACCATCCTCATCACAAATGCATACTTTAAGAAGTGAAATGAATTCTCTAGCAGACGCTCTTCGTGTCCTATGCAGGTCCCATTTGCTTGGCCAGTGCACTCACCCTCCTCCCCTAGCTACTGCAGCTGTTGGTAGCTAAGGGCTTCCAGCTGCTGTCTTCTGTGGAGGCTTGCTCCTGGCTGATGGAGCCCTTTCCCTAGGGATGCCTGGAAAATCAAGCTTCCCACTCACCCTGAAATGCAGCCCATGACCAGTGACTTTTGTGTGGGAATAAAGGCCCAGCTCTCTTGCATTTGGGCAGGACCACCTCCTTGCTGCAGTTTATGCTCAGGCTCCCAGAGGAATGAGGCTGTCCAGGTTCCTACTGAAGCCATGTTGTTGTCTAGCCTCTTCCCTACTTTGTCCTGCTTCCCTCGCTCCCCTCCAGGTTCCTCCCCCATCTCAGGCCCAGCCTCTAGGTAACCTGCTCTATGACAAGCACCACAACCTCATCTTCTTGGGTGGGCCTCATCTCTGAAATGAGAGGGTTGGCCTACAGCATGGCTGCTGAGGCGGTTCAGGCAAAATACATGTTATCAAGGTCATCTGCATGGCCCACATGCAGAGGTGAAGTCCACATGAAGAGGTGGACTCCAACCCTATCTTCTGAACTAAGAAAGCACCATAGGTCCTTAAAAGATACAAGAGGAAGAAGTGGGGGTTATTTCTCTGGCAGCCAGAGGAGGAAGAGCAAGTGGAAGCAGTTATGAAAAGATGGGATACCACCGCAGGAGCGTGAAGCACTGTCTCTTTTCTGCCAAGTGTTACACTGCGTGGACACGGCAATTTAATTTCCTCCAGGCAGACATAGTTTGGATGGCATGAGGCAGGTTAAGTTGCCTTTATCTGAGAATCATTCAGAATTAAATGACAAGAAGGGTCTATATTGCAGAAAAGAAAAAATCGTCTGGACTGGATTCAAGCGTTTTTCTTTCTCATACATCTCAACTCACATCTACCCAAGAACGCAGGGATGCTCACTGCTGGTACATTCCATCTAGAGTCAGTGTGAAGAAACAACATTTATGGGGGACTTCTTTATGTGCAAGGGGCTTGGCTAGGGAGCGGAAACATGCAGTTTCATGAGAAAGACGCATTCACACACATGCAGTACTAGATGACTACATGGTTTCCAACATTGTTTAAATGGGAAAGCTTTCTTATTAGAAGGATCTCGTATTTCACTAGCATCTGTCCTTTGAGGAGTTCCATCTCCATTGCCAACTCCCAGATCCAAGCTTCATCCTTTCTTCCCTGAACCAGAGCAGTATTCTCCTCACTGGCCTTGGCACATCCAGTTTGCCTCTTTTCCATTCGATTCCAACACAGTGAGATTTTACAAATGTCAACCCCATGATGGTGCTTCTTTGCTCTGAGCTCTTTACTTGTCCTCATTGTCTGCATATCTCCCCATCACATATAGGGCCCTACTTTTATCTCTCTCCACTCTTGCCCTTGCTGTCTTGACTCCAGCCACATTGGCCTTTAGGAGCATGCTCCTTCCTGCCACTGGGCCTTTGTCATGTGCTCTTCCCTCTGCCTGGAACTCCTACTCAACTTCAGCTCTCAACTCACCACACTTCCTCAGGAAAGCCTTCTCTGGCCTTCCAGAGCAGGTCAGCCTCCCCTTTATAAGCCCTCATTTCCCCAAACTTATCCTTTGCAGCATGGGTGAACATTATTTATTGACTAAGAAATGTGTATTTGGGGCCAGGCGTGGTGGCTCACACCTGTAATCCCAGCACTTTGGGAGGCCAAGGTGGGCAGATCACCTGAGGTCAGGAGTTCCAGACCAGTCTGACCAACATGGAGAAATCCTGTCTCTACTAAAAATACAAAAAATAAATCAGGTGTGGTGATGCATGCCTGTAATCTCAGCTACTCAGGAGGCTGAGGCAGAAGAATCGCTTGAATCTGGGAGGTGGAGGTTGCAGTGAGCTGAGATCATGCCATTGCATGCCAGACTGGGGAAAAAGAGTAAAACTCTGTCTCAAATAAACAAAAACAAAAACAAAACTTTGCATGCATTTCAAAAAGCCTGTGAGGTAGTTCGTATGTCCACGTTACGGATGGGAAAATCAACACTCAATGGAATGTAGGTGGTTGGCAGATGCTGAAGGTAGCTGTGCCATGTATTAGCTGTGGGACCTTAGACAAGTCAGGGAAATTTTCTAAGCCTCAGTTCCTTCAGGGGTAAATCAGTCTTTTTCCTGAGCATCTCCATAGCACCTCTGCCTATCCCCATCATGGTAAGTTTCATATGTATTTTCATTTTTTAAAACATCGATCTCTCTCCTACACCAGACTCAAAGTACTCTGAGGCCAAGGATTACGTATTATTCAGTGTTGCATCCTGGATTCCATACAGTGTCTGGCACACTGTAGGTCCTCAAAGTGTTTAGTGAATAGGAATCTAACAAGATGACATGTGGGGAAAGCAATCCAAACCATGATACTAGCATGGTGACCACTGAATCACCAGCATGGTGCAGGAAAAGATCTTGGGCTTTGGAGTCAGGCAGACCTGAGATCGAGACAGATTGCTCCTCCACTCTGCTGCCAGGGCTAGTCTGGCGGTGGGAACACCGCTCATTGCTTGGCACATGGGAGGGACTCAATATGGTGTGGCCCTATTACCTAAAAATGCTGCTTAAACTTATCTTGCGAGGTCCAGTGGCACAGTATGTCTCTGTGATTTGTTTGGGAACTTCTAGGTCCTTGATTCATTAAGAATCACTCAGAATTGCTATTGATGGCTGCTGTTACTGTTATTACCAGGCTTTGACATACCAGCCCAAGGATTTTGTAGGGAAACAAGGAAACAGGGATGCCTTTGAAGGCTGTAATTGCACACTTGAGTCACCAAATCATCCCCTGATTGGTTTCTCTTAATTTTGACTGTGTATGTCGAGTCATGCTCACTTTTCATTGAGCTACTCAATTAAACCCTCATATTTTCTCACCTAAGAGATGGGCAGTGATTGAAGGCTGGCGACAAGCCCATATTTCTCTGCCTCTTATTTTCTCATGTATCTCCTAGGAAATACTATTTGATCTGAAGAAGTACTTAAGGAAATATTATTTTTTTTCTAACAGTTATTTATCTTTCAGTATCTTTCTCCATTTCTGCGTACCCATAGGATAGCCTTATGGGGCCATTTGTCTCTCAAGCAACCATGGGGTGTATGTGTGTGTGTGTGTATGTGTCTGTGTGTGCATGCATATGTGTATGTGTTTCTGTGTTCGCATGTCTGTATGTGTAGGTTTGGGGGCAGTCAAGAGTGAGTGACCTTGAGTCATGACATAAAAAAGAATCAAGTAACGGTATAGTGTTATTAGTATTTTTTAAGTCTAATTTCAATTGGTTCATGTGTCTGGGCGACATTTGTTTACACAACCTTGTTATTTATGGCACATGGTGAAACTGGGCTAAGAAATGAATTTACAGCCTGGAATGAGACAAATAAATCTTGGTAATAACGTCTCCCCTAACAGTCCCATTAAGGGCCCTCACATTATGGCTTAGCTACGTTTGCTTAAAACACATTCTGGGGTCTTAAAAAGCCCGAGCTTCATGGGTAGCACTTTTCTTTCCACACAAACTCCCTTAAATGGAGTTCGTCTCCCAGGCCACCGTCAGTAACCGTCTCAGTATACACCATCTAAAACTCGTAAATCAAAGGGGTAAATGGTATGAACAGAACATTCGTATATGAAGAAATGCAAGTAGAAATTGCATATCCTGGAAAATCTTCAGCCTCGCTGGTTATCAAAAGAAAATATGGACATTCCATTTTATCTCTATTATATAATAAAAAATAGTAGCCATTCAGATGA
This sequence comes from Mandrillus leucophaeus, assembly GCF_000951045.1. Lineage (NCBI taxonomy): Eukaryota > Metazoa > Chordata > Mammalia > Primates > Cercopithecidae > Mandrillus > Mandrillus leucophaeus. The sequence goes on from NW_012102031.1 coordinate 8,783,672, forward strand.
CCAGTGCTGGCTAGATAGCTACTTTAATGGCATACTTATAGACTATGCAGCAATGCAAATTAGTAAAACATTTTTGAAGGGCAATTTGGCAGGACATATCCAGAACTATAAGCTGCTACATACCTGTTGGCCCAGCGTTTCTCCTCATCGGCATGGAAAATGAAGAAATAATTCAATGAAAGAGGACAAATTCCTGACGTGCCTGAAACTCTTTCAGGCAACATTATCTACATTATGTAAAATTGAAAATGCCTTCCGACAGTGAGAAAATCATTAAGTAAGTTTACACAATCATTGTGTAGTCACTCACTGAAATATTATATGGTTATTAAAAAGAGTATAACGACTAGAGAAACAAAAATGTACACAACATAGTGTTCAGACGAAAAAGAGGAGACAAATCTAATCTATGATCACAAAGTAAATATGTAAATGCATACGACAAAACTAGAGGCGATAATGCAAAGTGAGTATCTTTACAAAAAGATCGTCATATAAATATGTGTTTTCTGTGTTAGTGTGCTGTTTAGAGGTATATATGTCTGTGTCAAAATAACACATTTTCTTTTCAAACATATTTTTGATATTAAAAGTACTGAGAAATGCTGAAAAAGGCAGAATAGCATAGTTGTTAATAGTTGTGGAGTTAAACAAGTAATGAAATCTTAGGCACGTACTGGTGGTGCAACCTTGAGAAAATTATTTGACTTCTCTGAGCCTCAGTTTCTGCATTAGTAAAATGGAAATAAAAATACAACTTCTGTTTGTGGACGCTGGTGGGGATTAAATGAGGCGCAATGTGCATAAAACATTTACTGCAATACTTGACATAGCTAACTTGCCATAACTTTTTATTGTTACGTGTATGTGACTAATCTCTCTTTCTGTCTCTCGAGTTTTGAAAAACATAGAGATTGACTACATGACTTGCATTTCATCACAGATCATTAATTAAAACCAATCATGGTCATCCCATCTCCTTGCCGGTAATTGATCTAGGCATTGATATGTGAGCTAATCCCAGTCACTGAGACTTGAGGGGGAAAATCATAAAAATATTTGGCCTATTTTCTTCTTTATCATGTCTCTAGTCATTATCATGTCTAGAGGTAACACTTGGACCTGTGGCCTCATTCATCTTCTGAGGATGGAGCCAACACTAAAAATGGCAAAGCAGAGAGATAAGAAGAATCTGGGCTCTAGATGACATCAACGACCCTTTGGATCAGCAACACTAAAGTTCACCCTACCATGAGTCTTCCAAAGATACAAGATGTGTTTTCTTTATTAATCAGTTTGAATTAAGGCATTCATACACTTGCAATCAAAAGCATCCTGATATAATCAGGATACAATGTTTATATTTTTTGGGGAGTCCTAGTCCTTAACTTTAATGATCAGGATATTAATTAACCTATAAATGTCATCCTGCTACTCTGATGCCTGCATTTCATTTCTGTTCTCACTGAACTCCAGACCTCTCCATGAACTTCAGACCTTTCTATGTACTGTCAATTTGACAGCAACTCTTGGATGTCTGAAAAGACACAGCCCAAACTTACATGTTCAAAACTGGACTCATGATCTCTGTATGTGCGCTCGCTCTCTCTCTCTCTCTCTCTCTCTCTCTCTCTCTCTCACACACACACACACACACACACACACACACACACACACACACATACCCACCCACCCTTCTCCCATCCATTATGCCTTGTTTCAGGGAACATAACCACCATCTATCCAAATACACAAGCCAGACCTCATGGTCTTGACAGACTCCTTTCTCTTATTTGTTGTATTCAATCTGTCACCAAATTCCAATCCATTACACTTCCTAAATGTCCTTGAATCTATCCACTTCTCTTTGTTTCCCCCATTGCTAACCTGGTCCAGCCTGCAATCATCTTTTACTTGGCCATGAAAAGAGCTTTATGATAAGTTTCTCCCCATTGACTATTTCTCCCTTCCAATCTATTCTCTAATCAGGCCAGATATATATTTTTTGAAATGCAAATCCAATCATGTCGCCTTTCTGCTTAAAATTATTTACTGTCTTCCACTTGCTGTTAGAATAAAGGCAAAAAGGTTGAGCATAGTCTAAGGGACCCTACACAGGCATAGAGAGGGGTCCAGCCTCATTTTGATCCAAATATCCACCCATCATTTTTTCCCAGCCTTAGATTTTTCTAATTTCTTTTCTATATGCCATGTTTCTATCTTCAGAGGACTCGTACCTGTTCTGTTTTCTCAGCAGAGAAAGATTTGTCTTCCTTTTTATGCCAACCTAACTTGTATTAATATTTTAGATCTTGGCTCAACTGTCATTCTTTGTATGAAGAATTTCAAGATCAAGTCAAATCTCCCTGTTATACACACCCATGTGGCTCCCAATTGGCAAGTAAAGGCCACTGCAATTTTGCATTTATTTGCACAATTGTGTAATCAAGGTCTGTTTCTTCTTTGGTAGATTGTAAATTTTTATTGCTTACCATACTCTCCACAAGAAGTATTTGCTGAGTGATTGATGGATGAATGAACATTGTCCCAATCCAGACCCGTCATATTCATATTCATATGCATATTATGAGGTTACAGCCATAGCCTCATGTATTAGTTCATTTTCATGCTGCTGATAAAGAAATGCTCGCTGTGGTGGTGCATGCCTGTAATTGCAGTTACTCGGGAAGCTGAGGCAGGAGAATCACTTGAGCCTGGGAGGTAGAGGTTGTGGTGAGCTGAGATCGCACCATTACACTCCAGCCTGGACAACAAGAGTGAAACTCTGTCTCAAAAAAAAATAAAAGAAAGAAAGAAACAAACAGAAATGCCCCAAACTGGGAAGAAAAAAAGAAAAAGGTTTAATGGACTTATATTTCCACATGGCCGGGAGGCCTCACAAGCATGGTGGAAGGAAGGGAGGAGCAAATCATATCTTAAATGGATGGCCACAGGCAAAGAGAAGAGAGCTTGTGCAGGGAAACTCTTCTTTATAAAACCATTAGATCTCATGACACTTATTCACTGTCACGAGAACAGCATGAGAAAGACCTGCCCCTATGATTCAATTACCTCCCACCAGGTCCCTCCCATGACACATGGGAATTGTGGGAGTTACAATTCAAAATGAGATTTGGGTGGGGACACAGCCAAAACATACCATCTTATAAAATGATCTTTGTCTCTCCTATACTTTGACCCTTCTATGCTGTACCAGTTAACTCTGAACCATAAATCCGATTGCAGGGTTTTTTCTGCCTAAAATTATCCATTGATTCTCCATTGCCTAGAGAACAGAGTGTGTTTTATTCCCAACCTATGTTTTCAGTTCTATCTCTTAATTCTACTCTTCCCACTGCCCCAGTGCTTTTGTTCTTTAACATGTGGTCACACCCAACTACTTGCTGTTCCTGACACTGTTGTCCTTCCTAGCCTTGTTCATGATGTTCCCTCCAACCAGAACCCCAGTCTACCATCACTCCCTATCAAAATGTTGTCCACTTCTAAAGTCAGAGTATGGGCCTTCGGCTTAAATTTTCCTGTAATTCCTTTGATTAGTATTAACTTCCTCTTTCTCAGTACTCTCATAGTCTATGAGATATTGGGCACAAAATTGGCTGATATTGATAATATGCCTTAACCACTACACCCAGAGGTATCTTGCATGACACTAAAAGAAAAGAGATGTATGATCCATGATTCTGTGCAATAAAGAATCTATTTTTAACTTTAATCTGGTGATAGGCTGTATTGGTGTTCAGATATTTGCTACTCCCCCCTGGGAACCTGAGTCAGTGTAGGGCTCTGGAATTTGGGGTAATAGAGAGACAGGAAGGTAGGAAAGAGGAACAGCCATGTATGGAGATGTGAAGTTATCTGCAGGTACATACTCCTGTACCTGTTGTGTTGCTCAGCTGCATTTCCCAGCCACTTTCCTCCACTCCAGCACTGTTTGGGTCCCTCCCAAAATGCAATTTTCTGTAATCCCCTTTGGGCACAGAGGAAGGTGTTCTTGTCCTTGACACACAGTTATTCTTTAAAACACATTTACCTAAGTGAAAATAAATGCATCAATGTAAAGAAAGAAATACCAAGTAAATGGTTGTTCATGCTGGCAGTGGACAGGTGACCGAGGTCTGGAGAAGCAGGGCCATGCTCTGTAGAGCGGCCCACAGATAATCCTGCCTGTCAGCCCTCAAAGCAGACTTCCTCCAGGCCACCTGGCCAGGAAGCTTTTGAAAGAAAATTAAAGCAGCCACTTGCCATTTTGTTCACTTCTTTTTAATGGTTCTTGAGTTGTTGACTTTTCTCCCTTATAAATAAGTGGAAAACGTCCTGAGCTGACGGATAAGACTTGCTTTCCTCCTGGGAATTTACTAGACAATCAGGCACTGGTTGGAGACCTGGCAAGATAGAACAAAGGCAACTTTGGAAAACAGGGAAGTAGAGATACTGCTGAGAAGGAAATGCGAAGAAAGCTAGTCAACTAAGCAACCCCCTCACTTCCTCAGGCCTTCTTTGCATGGCAGAAAACCTTGTCGTAAATCATGCCACACCGTCTTTTCAAATCAGTCTTTTAGATCTTTGCTTTAAAAAAGAGAAAAATCCTGTAGTTCTCCACTAGGGAATGTAATGCTTTGGGCAAAACCTTTTAGCCTTGAGCAGAGAGAAGAGTGCCTCTATCTATTTCTAGGGGAGAGCAGCACTGTTTTCAGAGCCAGCATTGAGCCCAGTGAGGGGGGCCGGCGAGGGTCTGGAGCAAATTACAGTGTGTGGACAAGCCTGCGGCCACCTGGATCTCTGGATAATAAGCACTGTGCCAGGGTCTTTAATTGCTTTCTGGACCTGAAACAAAAGCTTCAACCATCAATCTGGCGATTACCCCAACACCTCATGGTGCTAACCCTTCAATTACCCTGTCGCTGTGTGCTACCCACCAGATCATTAACTCCCATGCGGCTTCACGCTGCATGTTAGGTAAATTCCCTGTGATCCCATTCCAGTGTTTCTCGGGTGAAACTGGAGTGTGGCTCGCATTTTGGGAGGGATGCATTCATTGCATCCTGGGAATGATGATGAAGGCTGCCTGTCTTCAGCCAGGCTCTGCTACTGAAAGTCCGGGACTCCTGATTCACGGCGTTATCTGTCTATAATTGAAGGGCTTACTACCCACTCTGCCTATCCACAGAATATAATGAGATGCTGTGGAAAGCTACTGAACATTTGCAAGATGTGCACCGATGTAAGGTTGTGGGCCCGTAGCGAGATCGGAATTCTTTCTTTTTTTTTTTTCTTTTTTTTTTAAATTATGCTTTACGTTCTAGGGTACATTGAATTCTTTCTTGTGTTTCCTACCCCTCTCCTCATACTGCCTCCAAAGGACAGTGAAGTTCAAGGTCACTTTTTGGGAGAGAGTGTAGAAAGAAGGACACATGACAAAGCCATAACACTTTAAGCTCAGCATGGGGCTGTTATTTTCTTCTTTCCCTTTCAATTCTTCTCTTCTTTTTGCTCGCAAAGCAAGTACTGTACAGTGAACCTGGATTTGCTCTTTTGGGGCAGTTCTTCACCCTGAGAACCCCAGGATGACCAAGAACGGTGGCTTTAGTGATTCAGGTAACCCAGTGTTGCACTGGTAAATGTTTCACAGTGGCTCCCAGCATGACTGGTGTTGTCATAAGAAGATTGGGGGCCGGGCATGGTGGCACATGCCTGTAATCCCAGCACTTTGGGAGGCCAAGGTGGGTGGATCACCTGAGGTCAGGAGTTGAGACCAGCCTGACCAACATGGTAAAACCCCATCTCTACTAAATACATAAAATTAGCCTGGTGTGGTGGTGCATGCCTGTAATCCTGTAATTCTAGCTACTTGGGAGGCTGAGGCAGGAGAATCCCTTGAACACCAGAAGCGGAAGGTTGCAGTGAGCTGAGATCGCGCCATTGCACTCCAGCCTGGGCAACAAGAGCGAAACTTTGTTTAAAAAAAAAAAAGAAGATGATGATCAGGACATAGAAACACACAGGGAAGACCACTTGGAGGCACATGGATAAGATGGCCACCTGCAAGCCAAGGAGAGAGGCCTCGGAAGAAACCAACCCTGCCCGACACCCTGATCAAGGACTTCTATCCTCTTCCATGGTGAGAAAGTAAATCCCTATTGTTTCAGTCACCCAGTCTGTAGCATTTTGTTATGGCAGCCCTGGTAGACTAGAACATCACCAAATGCAGAATTGGGAAAAGATAAGCTCCCTGGTTCTCTTGGACCATAGGAGCTGGCTCAGGCACTCCAGCCAGGCCAGCTCTCTTACCCTTTCGTTTCCTGACATTCTTTTCCTCAAGCTTATCTTTCCTGTCCGCTGGAGTGGAAAGACAGAGAGCAGAAAAATGTGAGTGCATCCAGAGAGAAATGGGCAAAAAGACAGCTTGATCTGCTCTGTTCCTGGCCTTGAGCCCACAGCCTTAGGGCTTTCTGCTGGCTGGCCCAGCTCACCAGGATTGGGGTTTGACTTAAGGTTTTGGCTTAAAGTCCCAGTGGTCCTTTGCTTGAAACAGCATAGGTGGGTAGTTGTGGAAGGACAGGATTTGAGCTCAGGATACAGGGTCCCATCCCCACAGGGTCACTTACAGAAGTGGGGTTTTTAATAGGTACAGTGATGCACTTCAATCACCAGGACAATAATTGCAGGGAAGTTTATGTCCCCTTCCTCTCATTCATTTCTATTTATAATATGAGCCTCAGCTGCCCGATATTGCCACACAAAGGGACATGTTGAGTACTCCAGACAAGAGCCCTGGATCATACTGTGATGCTAATATTCCCATTAGGATAAAAGTAATAAGCTGGCCAGTACATGTAGATGAGGGACTCCTCCAAAGAGCACTGACACAGGGGGACTTTGTCCCCATCCGGACAGCCTGAGCCTCACATGCCTGGGGGCTTCTGGGTAACTCCCCAAGTCAGTCTCTTTATTTAGACACCCAGTCTAAGATTTACAACTGTGACTGGTTGCTTCAAGGAATGTCTGCACTCACACGCACATTAGGGTATGTTTCTTCCTACGTGAGAGACCTGGGAATTTGAGAATTAATTTAGGTATACTTAGATTAAGAATTATATTAAAAATGTATACATATTCTTATATATACACACATACATATATATATCCTTATATATTTATATATGATACATGTATAAGAATATATGTATGTAAGAATGTATAAATACACATAGGTGCATACACATTCACACACCTATATATTAAGGATCATATATATAATCCCATGTACTTATGAATTATATTTACAATATGATTAAAGTGAAATAGTCTTGTTATGCCAAAATGAGTATATCTATTTGTCAAGGAAGTGAGTTCCTTTGAATTTTGGCACCTGACTCAGTTTTCCTCTATTCTCCATGACTGGATTTTATCCTGGTGACTTCAACCTCCAACTTTTCCACCTGATAGACCCTGGATCTATCCATTTCAATGACCTTGACCTTCAAAAGGCTTTAACCACCCACTCCTATGGCCACATTGTGAATTTTTTTCCACATTTCCTTATTGAGATATAATTCACATGTAAACATTTTACCTTTATTGGAGTACAGCTCTGAGTGCTGACAAGCGAACGTGGTTAAATAACCACCACCACCATCAAGATATTGGAAAAAATTCCATTGTCTCAAAACATTTCCCCTGTACCTCTTTGTAGGTAACATTTACTTCTCCTGGACTCTGGCAACCACTGATCTGTGTTCTGCCCCTGTGGTTTTGCCTTTTTGAGGATGTCATACAGATGGAATCAGACGGTATGTCACTTTTTAATGCTGGCTTCTTTCTCTTAGTGTGATGCATTTGAGATTCATTCATGTTACTGCATGTATTTTATGGCCGAATCGTATTCCCTTATATGGATATACTATAGTTTGCTTATCTACTCACCAGTTGAAGAACATTTGTGTTGTCTCTAGTCTTTGGGAAATTATGATCTCAGAGCTATGACTGTTAACACGCTTTTATTTTAAGTTGTCTTTTTATTATTTTTTTAACTTTTAAGTTCAGGGGTATATGTACAGTTTGTTACATAGGTAAACTTGTGTCATGGGGGTTTGTTGTATAGATTATTTCATCACTGAGGTATTAAGCCTAGTATTCATTCATTATTTTCCCTGATTCTCTCCCTTCTTCCACCCTCCATCCTCCGATAAGCCCCAGTGTGTGTTCTTCTCCTGTATATGTCCATGTGGTCTCATCATCTAGCTCCTACTTGTAAGTGATAACATAAAGCATTTGGTTGTCTGTTCCTGTGTTAGTTTGCTAAGGGTAATGGCTTCCAGCTCCATTCATGTTCCTGCAAAGGACATGATCTCATTCTTTTTTAAGGCTGCATAGTATTCCATGGTGTATATGTGCCACGTTTTCTTTATCTGGTCTATCATTGATGGGCATTTAGGTTGATTCTATGTCTTGGCTATTATGAATAGTGTTGCAGTGAACCTATGTGTGCATGTGTCTTCATGATAGAATGATTTATATTTCTGTGGATATATACCCAGTAATGGGATTGCTGGGTGGAATAGTATTTCTTTTTTTAGGTCTTTGAGAAATTGCCACACTGTCTTTCACAATAGTTGAACTAGTTTACACTCCCACCACCAGTATATAAGCATTCTTTTTTCTCCACAACCTCACCAGCATCTGTTATTTTTTGACATTTAAGTAATAGCCATTCTGACTGGTGTGAGATGTCATCTTGTGGTTTTGTTGGTGGATCTACCATTCTGGGATATGGAGGATGGCAGACCTCTTCTCAAAGCTCCATTAGGCAGTGCCCCAGTGGGGACTCTGGGTGGGAGCTCCAACCCCACATTTCCCTTTCACATGGCCCTAGCAGAGGTTCTCCATGAGGGCCCCACCCCTGCAGTAGACCTCTGCCTATACATCCAGGCATTTCCATACCTCCTCTGAAATCTAGGTGGAGGTTCCCAAACCTCAATTCTTGACTTCTACACACCCACAGGCCCAACATCACATGGAAGCCACCAAGGCTTGTGGCTTGTGGCTTGTACCCTCAGAAGCAATGGCCTGAGCTGTATGTTGGCCCCTTTTAGCCACACTGGGATGCAGGGCACCAAGTCTGGAGACAGCACAAAGTAGCAAGGCCCTGGTCCATGAAATCATTTTTTTTCTCCTAGGCCTCTGGGCCTGTGACGGGAGGGGTTGCCATGAAGACCTCTGACATCCCCTGGAACATGTTCCCTGTTGTCTTGTTGATTAACATCTGGCTCCTCCTTATGCAAATTTCTGCAGCTGGCCTGAATTTCTCCCCATAAATGGGGTTTTCTATTGCATTGTCAGGATGCAAATTTTCCAAACTTTTATGCTCTGCTCCCCTTTTAAACATAATTTTCAATTTCAGACCATCTCTCTCAAGTTCAAAATTCTACACATCTCTAGGGCAGGGACAAAATGCTGGCAGCGTCTTTGCTAAAGCTTAGCAAGAGTGACTTTTGTTCCAGTTCCCAATAAGTTCCTTATCTCCATCTGAGACCACCTCAGCCTGAACTTCATTGTCCATATCACTGTCAGTATTTTGGTCAAAACCATTCAAGTTTCTAGGAAGCTCCAAACTTTCCCACATCTTTCTGTCTTTTTCTGACCCCTCCAAACTGTTTCAGCCTCTGCTTGTTACCCAGTCCCAAAGTCGCTTCCACAGTTTTTGGTATCTTTGTAGCAGTACCTCACTCTCAGGAAACTTATGATCATGGTGGACAGGGAAGAGGCATGTCTTACATGGTGGCAGGTGAGAGAAAGTGAGCAAGAGCAGAGAAACTGCCTTATAAAACCATCAGCTCTCATGAGAACTCACTATCATGAGAACAGCATGGGGGAAACTGCTCCCACAATCCCATCACCTCCCACCTGGTCTCTCCCTCAACACCTGGGGTTTATAGGGATTAAAATTCAAGGTGAGATTTGTGTGAGGTCACAGCCAAGCCATATCACCTTCTAAGCCCTTCACTTTTCTTACTCTAGCACACTCTAGGCTATTTCATCCCTGCCCCCATGTCTAACCACCGTCTCCAGGCTGATGACTCACAGATCTCTGTTCTTTTCACACAGAACTCTCCCATGAGCTTCAGACTCATAAAATCAACTGCTTATTAATAATCAGCACCTGTGAGTTTTATGGGCATCTAAAATGCAACATGTCAAAAAATTAACTTCTGTCTTTCTATCCAAACTGTCTCTGCCTTTTCATGTTCCTCATTTCAGTGATAACACCCATTTAACTGTCAACCAAGCACAAAACATAGCAATCATTCTTAACTTCGTCTTCTCCTTTCTTTTCCACATGCAATTAGTCACCATCTCCCATAAATTCTTCTTCTGAATGTCTTTAAATCCTGTACTTTCTGTCTCTACTTAGTTAAGGCTTTCCTCACTTCTTGGCTAGATTATTACAATTACCTCTAACCAATTTCTTCCACACAGTGGCAAAAGGAATTTTTCAAAAACACAAATCAGATCTATTCAATTATTTTCCTAAAAATCTTTAGTGGTTCCCCCTTACCCTAACTGTTATGCAAGACCAACAACCCAATTCTCTGACCATCACTCTTTGCCTATCCAGCCCCATCTCTTTCTAACCACACCCTAGAACTATACTTTAGGTATGATGAGCCATTCCATGTGTCTTAGCCCTATACAGTCAAGTTCCCATTGTTGGAGTTTTTCCACATGCTACATCTAGAACCTGGATCACTCCCCTAGTCTCTTCTTTCTTTCCTTCTATTCCACTCTTTCCCAACACTCAGCCAACTTGTCCCTCCTCCAGGAAGTCCTCTTGGAATCCCACTCAGCCTGGTTAGTGGGCCCCTCCTGTTGCTCCCATGACATTCCATGCTTTCTTCTACTGCAGCATGCATCACATTATGTTATAATAGTCTTGTTCCATGATAGACACCCCTGTCCAAGTGTAAGTCTTTGAAACCTGGGTCATTTGTCTTATTTTGCTTTATTTGTCTTAATCTTAATCCTAATTCAGTGAGAATGATTGAAATCCATCCATAATTCCCTTTGCATCATGGGTTGAAAACCTATTAAAATTAAAACATAAAGATTGCCACGTCTATACTCTCAGTGGGCGGGATGACTTCATTCAATAAGCAATGATTATTGCATATTCACTCTGTGCAGGGTTTTTATGGAACAGGCATGGGTTTTGTCTTATCTCTGTGCCAACTGTACTAATCTCTCCTCCACTTTCACCATTTTTATGTCCTTGAAACTTTTCTTCAAAAATTCAACCCCAGAAGTTTCTGAGCACTTCATTCATTCATGCATTCATTCCTAACTCTCCTTTCCTGCAAAGAAATCATTTAGTTATGCAGTTTCTGACACTCTTCTTGGTCATAAGAATTTGAGGATATAGGATCTAACAGAAACGTGGTCTTGTAAAACTCAGCAAGGAAGATAAGTCTTTTTTTCCAGCCACAGGATAACTTTCCTCAGACCTGGGAGGCTATGCCAAAGAGAAGCATAATTCTTGCTCAGTGTATCAATAATGGCTTAATAATAAATACTTCCACATACATCTTTTCTTTTCTTAGAATTTCAGCCAGTAAAGATACTTTAAGGAGAAACAGAGTGTTTGTAGTTTAGAGGTCAAGAGACGTATTTCATTTGGTTAAATACATAAATAAAATAAATAAGTTTAAAACAGGAATGCTTAGTCAATGGTCTGAAGAAGTATTAACATTACGGAGTGAAAGCATTGTGACTTGAGCAAGTCTGGACTATGACTATCACAGAAATTTCAATCACAGAGGTCCTATAGCTCAGCATCTTTTTGTCAAAGGTTGAGTGACTTGCCCGAGGTTGTACAGACAGTATAACTGGTTAGTGATAATGCTACCAAGTGGGAATAAAAGACTGAGAAGAAACAGCTTCCTGTAATAATAAGCTAGCTCCTCCACCCCACCTTGGAGCCCTTTCTACAAATTGCTCAACGTTGGCATTTAGGGCATGAGACTTCACAACAGTCTCCAGATTCCTTCCGCAAACTTTTGCCTGTTGATGGATAGGAAGGCCTGGTTTGCCCCAGAGAGAGCCTTAGTTGTTGGCCGGGTCTGACTTGTCTGCACCACATGTACACAGCACTTCTCAAAGCATGTTTCTAAGACCACTAGCATCAGAATTCCATGAGATGCTCACAGCAACTCCAGATCCTGAGTTCTAACCCAGGTCTGATAAATCAGAATTCTGGGATGAAGTTCTGGAATCTGTAATGGTTTAAAACACAAAAATTTGAGAACCTTTGCATGATAAGCCTGCCTTTCCAATGCAATCATTCATAGTGGATTCAGGCAGAACTGATTCTTTTTTTTTTTTGTACTTTAAGTCTTATTATACTTCAAGTTCATGTGCACAACGTGCAGGTTTGTTACATATATATACATGTGCCATGTTGGTGTGCTGCACCCATTAACTCGCCATTTACATTAGGTATATCTCCTAATGCTATCCCTCTCCCCTCCCCACAATAGGCCCCAATGTGTGATGTTCCTCTTCCTGTGTCCAAGTGATCTCATTGTTCAATTCCCACCTGTGAGTGAGAACATGTGGTGTTTGGTTTTCTGTTCTTGTGATAGTTTGC
>NW_012102031.1:8797079-8797548 GCF_000951045.1 Mandrillus leucophaeus
TTTATTAAATAGAGAATCCTTTCCCCATTTCTTGTTTTTGTCATGTTTGTCAAAGATCAGATGGCTGTAGATGTGTGATATTATTTCTGAGGGCTCCGTTCTGTTCTATTGGTCTATATCTCTGTTTTGGTACCAGTACCATGCTATTTTGGTTACTGTAGCCTTGTAGTATAGTTGGAAGTCAGGTAACATGATGCCTCCAACTTTGTTCTTTTGGCTTAGGATTGTCCTGGCAATGCAGGCTCTTTTTTGGTTCCATATGAACTTTAAAGCAGTTTTTTTCCAGTTCTGTGAAGAAAGTCATCAGTAGCTTAATGGGGATGGCACTGAATCTATAAATTACCTTGGGCAGTATGGCCATTTTCACAATATTGATTCTTTCTATCCATGAGCGTGGAATGTTCTTCCATTTGTTTGTGTCCTCTTTTATTTCACTGAGCAGTGGTTTGTAGTTTTCCTTGAAGAGGTC
>NW_012102031.1:8799496-8818061 GCF_000951045.1 Mandrillus leucophaeus
AGCTGCTGTGGGCTCCATCCAGTTCAAGTTTCCTGGAGGCGTTGTTTACCTACTTAAGCCTCAGCAATGGCGGGTGCCCCTCCCCCAGCCTCACTGCCACCTTGCAGTTAGATCTCAGACTGCTGTGCTAGCAATGAGGGAGGCTCTGTGGGTGTGGGACCCTCTGGGCCAGGCATGGGATATAATCTCCTGGTGTGCCGTTTGCTAAGACCCTTGGTAAAGTGCAGTATTAGGGTGGGAGCTACCCAATTTTCCAGGTGTTGTCTCAGTTTCCCTTGGCTAGGAAAAGGAATTCCCTTCCCCCTTGAGCGTCCCAGGTGAGGCGATGCCTCACCCTGCTTCAGCTCTCGATGTTTGGGCTGCACCCATTGACCAGCACCGACTGTCCGACACGCCCCAGTGGGATGAACCCGGTACCTCAGTTGAAAATGCAGAAATGACCTGTCTTCTATGTTGCTCATGCTGGGAGCTGGAGGCTGGAGCTGTTCCTTTTTGGCCATCTTGGGCACCCCCTCTGAACTGATTCTTAACTATACTGTCTGGGAAACCTCGGACAAAGAATTTAATCTCTTTGAGTCTCAGTGTCCTCATCTGTAAAAACAGGGGAATGGCCATACCTATTTGTTGGTCATTCAGTGAGACAATGCACATGAAGTGCTTAGCACAGAGTTGGCCACACTCTGAATGTGGAATAAACTTTTGTATTCTGCAGAATGCAGAATCCATTCATTTATGAATGAACCCCAGAGTGGTGGTTTGATCCTTACCTAAAATAGAAAAAAATCCTTAGGTTACTGGAGTCTGATTCTCCTACTTAGTCAGGAAGGGTAACCTCTAGAAAGTCAATATGATATTGGGAGAAGAGCATAAGGTTTGAAATAGAGAGACTTGATTCCAAATATTGACTTTGTCAATTACTAGGAATGATTATGAAGGTCAAATTATACAGTAACTACAAAATGTCTCATAGATTGTCTTGCATTTAGGAAGCACTCTGTAAACGGTCATTATTATCTTGTTATTACATTATCTTGCCTGCAATCCTTGGCAAATTGCTTAGCTCCTGGGATTGTTTTCTTCATCTGTAAGGTGGGAATTATAATGTATCTAATCAAACAGATATATGGGATTCTCATTCCTCTTTGGGGGAATAGAAACCAGGGAAATGCAAATTAAAACCACAGTGAGATATCACCTCACATCTCTTAGATTGGCTATTATCCAAAAGCTAAAAGAGAACAAGTGTTGAGGATGTGGAGAAAATGGAATTCTTCCACACTGGTGGTGGGAATGCAAATTAATATAATCATTATGAGAAACAATATGGAGGTTCCTGAATAAACTGAAAATAGAACTACCATATGATCCAGCAATCCCATTCCTGGGTGTATATCCAAAGGAAATGAAATCAGTATGCCGAAGAGATATTTGCACTCTCATGTTTGTATTCCTGAATGACCCCCTATGTGTGTCTATATTTTCCCTCAAACATCTCCTCTTCATTAATATTCCTTCTTCCTGGCTTATGGGAAGACATGCCTGCATTGAACTGTTTATGCAGATCTGGTTTGATACCCTAGCTCTGACCTGATGGTATCAGGAAATGGGAATACTTTGATATGCTACACACATTTATTTATTTTTCTTTTTCCTCCTTAAAAAAATGACAAATTTTAAAAAGTATGTATTTATGGAGTACAACATGATGTTTTGAAACATGTATACATTGTGGAATAGCTAAATTGAGCTATTTAACATATGCATTACCTCATACACACAATTTTTTTTGAGGGAAAACATTTAAAATTTGATCTCCGAGCAATTTTTTATTTCAGTTACAATACGTTGTTGTTAACTATAGTCGCCATGTTATTGAAGAGATCTCTTGAACTTATTCCTCCTATGTAATTGAAATTTTGTGTTTTTTGACCAGTGTCTCCCCAGTCTCCCCACCCTCAGCCCCAGTAACCGTCATTCTACTCTCTGCTGCTGTGAGTTCAGTTTTTTTTTTAGATTCCACACGTATGTAAGATCATTCAACATTTGTCTTTCTGTGTCTGGCTTATTTCCCTTAACGTAATCTCCTCCAGATTTACCCGTGTTCACAAATAACAGGATTTCCTTCTTTTTAAGGCTGAATTATATTCCATTGTGTATATAGATCACATTTTCTGTATCCATTTATCTGTTGATGGACACATAGGTTGAGTCTACGTCATGACTATTGTGAATAATGCTGCAATGAACATGGGAGTGCAAACATCTCTTTGACATACTGATTTCATTTCCTTTGGATATACACTCAGGAATGGGATTGCTGGATCATATGGTAGTTCTATTTTTAGTTTTTTCAGGAACCTTCATATTGTTTCTCAAAATGATTATATTAATTTGCATTCCCACCACCAGTGTGGAAGAATTCCATTTTCTCCACATCCTCATCAACACTTGTTCTCTTTTAGTTTTTGGATAATAGCCAGTCTAAGAGATGCGAGGTGATATCTCACTCTGGTTTTAATTTACATTTCCTTGGTGATTAGTGATATTGAGCAAGAATGCTCTTATTTAATACAAAGTCACCAAAGATGAAGAAATAAAAAGAGATTAAAATATATCTGGAAACCAGGAAGTAAGCAGAGAGGTACGCAGTATCTTCAAAAGCTCAAATCCAGCAAATTTCCACTGAAAAAAATCTCTCTCTCTGGATCTCAGGATTTTCATCTGTAAAATGAGACTATTCTACTTGGAGGTCCTAAGGGACCTATTTTTCTGAGTTCTGCCCTTTGATGTACCAAGCTGCTCCATATGGTTCTGGAGGGTTTGCTGCCAGGAGGGCAGAAAGGAGAATCACCTGCCACCTGGCAGGGTCTACATTCACATTCAGCTACTCTAGGGGGCTTCACCAGAGACTCAGCAGCAAATCGGGAGGAGAAAAGGAAGGCCAAGGGAGCTAATTAAGAGTTCTTTGATTGATGAGGAGCAGGGGTGGGCCCAGGGGGTGTCATGCATTTTGCTTTTCAGACTCAGAATTGGCTCTAATGAAAGACCTGTTGGATCTGAAGTGTAGCTCCTCACTATCCCCTAGATTGTCATGGGAAGATCTCCGAGGAGCTCACAGAGAAGGCCAGGGAAGAGACTGTGTATGCAAAGCTTCAGGCTGATAGAACAGCGAGTTAGCATTATCTGAATGGTTCTGTGTAGCAAATGCATCTCAGTCTCTGGCCGCTGGGTGGGCACTCCTCCCAGACACTGATTCAGTTATGAAAGACTGGCGTCTCCATCCTAGCAGCAGCTACAGGTCTAGGACAGGATGTGCGTGGGGGTGAGAGGGCTAGCCAGGGCACCTGTCTGAGCATGGAGTCAGAGCCTTCCCTTCAACTGGCTGTGCTTGCCCAGTCTCATAGACAGGCTACCTGCTTCCATTTCCTATTCAACACATCACTTCTCAGTTACACTAGCTACTGGAGCTACTGGAGCTCTGTCCTGACTCTCAGCCTCCCAACTATTTTACTATCTCTTAACAGTCCCTTGGTGACCCAGCCCTGCTGCTGGTATCTTTGCCGATGACTGCCATATAGGCATGGCATACCCACTGGTTCTGAGTATCACACATGCAAGGGATCAGACCCACTGGTCTAAGTTGTTGAGCTCCTGCAGATAAGATGTATTAGACCACAGGATGCCAAGGGGGCTGACTCCATGCTCTGCTTCCTAGACGTCTTCCTCCCCATCCCCCCTGGGGTGTGCTGTGCTCTTTCCTGCATTGACTGTTGCCAGTCTGAGCTACGAGGGCATTCAGTGCTGGATGCAAGGGCTACAATGCTGATGAGAACAAGGCCCTCAGCTTCACTGGGCCACAGTCCATTGGAGGACTGATATGTTCACAATTGACCAGAGTACGACTTGAGGCAGAATGGGAGATGTAAAAACAAATGTCCTGGGGGTCATGGCAAGAATGTGGAGGGCAGAGAGTGGTATATTCTGGTCAGGGATAGTAAGGCTCCTGCTCCCTCTGCCACCGTCTCTGCCCACCATTCCCCCTGCTCACCTTGCCCCAGGTATGCCCCTTCCCTGCTGTTTCTTGAGCACACCCAGCAGGATTTGCATCCCTAGTATCTGTGTGCGTCCCTCCTTTGTTTCATTCATGTCTCTATGCAAATGTCAACCCTCTGATCAGAGAAGTCTCCTTTCACCTGTCTGTCTACAGGAGTTCTGTTCTATCTCTGTTATGCTCTGTCGCCATACGTGGCTTATTCTTTCTAGCACATTTCACTATTTGACATATGATGGATGTTTATTTGTATATATGTTTATTTTTTGTTTCTTCCAACTGGAATGTAAGCTCCATCAGGGCAGGAATTTAATATCATCTTCTGCTCAACTCCCAGCACCTGGAAGGGGACCTGGCACATTCTAGGGGCTAAACTAATACTTGTTCAATGAATGGGTGAACAGTACAAAGGTTCCAAGCAGATAGTAGACGCTAGGCTGACCTTGACAACTGGGTGGGATTGAGTTGGGTAGGCATTCCAGGAGGAAGCATTAGCCTAGGCAAAAGCATAGGAGCCAAGTGCAGGAGAAATACAGCTGGTGAAAGGTAATTGGAGGAGGAAGAAATGAGGGTTGGTGGCCAAATAAGGAAAATAAACTCTCACTCACTCTGTGATTGTTTGGTCGCCCACCCACCCACCTCTCTTACTTCCTCTTTTCCTCCATTCCAAACACTGCACGTCCCTCAAGGCTCAGCCAGAGCCTTACCTCTGTAATAAACCATCAGGCACATGCTTTGACATCTCATACATTTTGGTGACAGTCCTGCCTTTGTCACTGACAAGCTGTGTGACCTTGCAGGCAGTATTTCTTCTTATAGCCTGTGTGACTCTTACAAGCTGTGCCACTCATGTAACTGCTACCTGCTCTCAGCATTTCAGGTTTACTTCATCGATCATGAACTTTTTCAGGACTTGGCCCCAGTTTTACATCAGTATTATGAAAAAGCAATTAAAAACAACCCCCAGGATTAGGAGAAATCCAGGGATGAATCTGATTTTTGGTTCTACCCCTGACTAGCTACATGCTTGGGCAAATCACTTAGACTTGCTGGACCTAAGTGTCCTTATCCATAAAATAGGAGTAAAAATACTGTCTTTGTGGGGTTGTTGTAAGGATTAAATGCAGTTCCATTTAAAGTGCTTAGCACGGGGAGGTGCTCAGAATAATTAGATGTTGCCTCCCTCACTGTTAGTTCCCATTCTTAACCCTCTCCCCTGCCAAAGGTATCCAAGCTTCCAGCGGCATGAATCTTCCCACATGACCAGCTCTACAACTCCCCATAGGACCTATACCAACCCAGGCATCCAGGGCTCTTGCTAATTAATGGGTTGAATTTTCAAGCAAACTTAACCTCTCAGAGGGGATCATAAGCCCCATTAATCAGAGGAGGCCTTCTCAGGTCTCCTGTAAAGCAGCCTTGGGTGTCATGCAGAATTCATCATGACAATCCAAATGAGATGGCAAAAGTATGTTTCCATTTGAAAACCCCGATTACCCATTTGCTAATGCAAGCTGGCGCCGAGGCACGGATGATATTTTTATTTATTTGTGGTTCAGTGTTTGTTCTTGTGATAATGTTTTTATCCTTCTTCCAAGGGCTTTTTGGAGCCCATCCAGCAAATGGGGTACGTTTATTTGCTTAGATTCTAGTTACACTATAGAACAGTCAGGGATGGCACCTTGCAGTTTTTCTAGTCTACCTTTCTTCCAAAGCACTTGGGAAGGTGGATGGAAGAGAAATGTGATAAAGCAAGTGTCTCTGTTTAGCTGGTAAATGAGGACCAGAGGATATGAGTGGGGCCACTTTGAGAGGAGAAAGGCCTAAATCATCCCTTTCAGTTACTTACTATGAAAATACCTCACCTTCTGATCATGTAGGTCAATGGGAATTCTGTATCCGCAGGTACACCCTGAAGAAAGTACTTCTTTCTTTCTATATTCACGTAGCAATAAATCATAATACTTACTGAGCTCCTCCTGCATTCCAGGCACTGTTCTAAGCTCATTAGTTGCATTACTTCATTTGAACGTCATAAAAATATTATTAGATAATCATTAGAAATATTATTAGGTAAGTAATATTATAAAGCTACTTATCTAATAATATTTTATTATTCAGGACAAATCTCTTACCACCATGTAACAGATACAGAAATGGAAGCATATGGAGGTTAACTTGCTCATAGTCAGTTACTAAATAAATGGTGGAGGTAGGTGTCATAACCAGGTAGAATGGTTTTAAAGCAGTGCTTTTAACTGTAGTAATTTATTAATATAATACATTGATACTATTAATATAGTAAGATGTATAAACAATTGACAGATAATTTAACTGATACATGATCATGGCCAAGTGTGCTGTTTAAAAAATGTTTTTATTGATATATAATAGTTGTACATATTTTTTTGGGTATATGTGGTATTTGGATACCTATATGCAATGTGTAATGATCAGTGATCCCTGGTCATTGGAATGTCCACAAGTCTGCCATGGGTTTCTCAATTCATTTTTTTTCTTTCTGGCTGCTTGGCTCAATCTATGCTGCCTAGCATCCCTTGCAGTGAAATGTCATCAGGTGACAAGATCAGATACCTCAGTGGAACAGGAATAGAAGTAATGTGAGCAACTTCTGTATGCCATGGTTAATAAGCAGTATCCAGTCTTGGACTTCACCTGTTTCCTTCCACTGATTGGATATGGTTGACAACTGGGTTTGCCTCAGAAGCATCATGCCGAGGTAGAGCCACCCACCTCTCCCACCCCAGCCTGGTTCCCATGATGCTTTTATGAAGCAGAGGCCACCTACCTGCCTTGCACTGTTCTGGGAAAGAGTCGTCAATTTCCTGGCCCTTTACGTGGTTGAATTGTTGAGTCTCTGTTATGGAGCCCTTACTCCAACTAATATAGTGACTTTTTTCCCCCTTTCATAGAATCAAAGAATTTTTGCCTTTAAAGGTAATCCAGACTAACTTTTGAATTTATCACCTGATAGAGCACATGCTGAAGACCTTTAGTTGTAGATCGCTGACTTCCTACTGAGTCTGCCTATTCTATGTTTAAAAGCTCTATTATTAGAATGGTTTCTGAAGTTTAAATTCTAAGCTAAAATGCAATTCACATGCATGGCTCCAGTGCTCCTTGAGGCCATATAAAACAATTGTGATTCCCTGCCCTACATCAAGAGCCTTCCATTCTCTGAAAACAATAGTCATGTCCCATGGATGCTCTCCTGGGCTAAATGTTCTCCATTCCTTCAAGCTTTCTTATAACATTGTCTTGAGATCTGTGTACCTACTTCTGATGGTACGCCTGGGTGTCTGTGGTCCTTGAAACATAGTGATTCAGGACAAATGCCAAGCTTGCTACACATGTGGTTTGCCCAACTTGGAAAACAACAGAATAATCGTGTCTTATTTTCTTTTCCATGCTTATTTTCATTCATCTTGATGTAAATTCAACAAACTTTCTGTGTGGTCCATGATCTTCAGAACTTGCAGACATGCTTTCAGTATATTCTAGGCATGGCTGATTTACTTTGATCCTTCTGAGGCCTGCACTGCCTGATTGTCCGGTCTGGGGGAAACTGATTTTGGGACACAAGTTCAGGACTTACCAAATATCCCTCTTTAATCCCACGCTGTGCCATTTAGTTCCCACACTGTCCAGGCAACACCGCTCCCTCTCGATCCCGCCATCTGATATTTTTTCCCAGGAAGAGGATTGAGCAGTAGAAAGAGTTTTGACAGAGAGCCTCTAGAAAATAATAAATAAGTTTAATTTGTCATTCACAAACCCCAACACTGGCAAGCCACATATCACATCATTTATCACCAACCTAGTATTTAGTTTATGTGCATAAAAAGAACATTTTAAATACCTGAGATGACTTAGTTGACCTTGGAAACTGTGTTACTGAGACTATTATTGTATTTAGTGATTGGTTATTTTAAAAAAAAGTCATGCCTTGTACAACAGAACACCTTTAAGTCTGTAACTTAGGTTTGAATAATTTCCTGATAGGTAGTAAAGGAAACAGTTCAGTTAATCAAAATTAAAGATACTTTAGAGAGTCTGAATGGAATAAATGGATGTGGCATATGAGGGTATTAAAAGTGTCCACAGAAGAAAGAACCCTTTGAGGTTTCTCCTGGAAACACTAATTTCCTGTATACTCTCCCTCTTCAAGTTTATCTCCATAATCTATTTCATCCCATTGTAGGTTAGTCTTTCTCTCCATCTCCTGTTTCTCATCTTCTCTCTCTCTCTCTCTCTCTCTCACACACACACACACAGACACAGAAACAAGGATGGCCAGAAGGTTGTTTTGCGTGGCTACTTTCTCCATACATTTTCAGCTTTGCTTTTAGTTGTCCTGGGTGTTTCTGGTTAGTATCCCCTTGTAACTCCTGTGCCCACTGCCTGTTCAGATCTGGCCCTGATGATCTTCATCCCTGGCCAGGTCATTTCTTGGCTTCCTAGTAGAGTAGAGGTTGATGTCTTCATTTCTGACATGCACAGACATTTTATAGACTAGTCACCTTCCCTGGAACTACCTGGATATCAAGAAGATTCAGCAGTTCAGTTACCAAGACTGAGAAAGCACAAGAAATAGACAAAAGACCCAATATTCTATTATTTCCAGGAAAACTGGGGAGCGATTGGTATAGGAACAAGGTGAGATAGGTGCTTTTGGTTAGGGGCTGCAGGCATGTATGTTCTGCGAGGACAAGTGTCAGTTGGCTGAAGCTGCTGTAACAAAATACCATAAACTGTGTGGCTTCAACAACAGCTATTTATTTCTCCCAGTTCCAGAGACTGGGAAGTCCAAGATCAAGGTGCCAGCCCATGTGGTTCCTGGTGAGGGCTCTCTTCCTAGCTTGCAGAAGGGCACCTTCTTGCTGTGTCCTCGCGTGGTGGAGAAATACACAGCTCCACCCTTTTCCTCCTCTTAAGCACTAATCCTTATCATACGGCTTCCACCCTCATGGCCTCATTTGACCCTATTCCCAAAGGCCACACCTCTTGGCAGCCTCACAGTGAAGTCACATCTTCAACATAAATTTTTGGGACCACAAACATTCAGTCCATAAACACAAGAAAGGTAGACCTGCTCTTTTTTACATCCCAACTTGGAGTCCCAGCTCTGCCACTTACTAGCAAGAAACGCTAATCCTCCAAACCTCAATTTCTCCCTCTATAAAATGGGGCTATGAGAATTTATGTTGGAGGTCTTTGGGATGTTTAAATGCTCAGGACATGCCACTTTCCATCTCCTTCCCTTAGAAGCTGGATCACACTTCTGTTCATTATTTGCCTTTGAGTAATAAGATCTACTTTGCCAGGTTAGGCTTATAAGTAAAGTTAGCATTAAACTGGAAGAGTTTTGAGGCCAAGTGGGTGGATAAAAAAAAAACCCAACAATATCTTCCCAATGAAGCTAATTAGAGAAAAGGGCAGACAGCTCATTTCGTCTGTACATGCAGTCTCTCAGTATCCACTCACTATCCTCTTAAGTCTTATCAGTCATTTCATAAATACAATAAATCAGTGATAGGAAATTTGAGTGCAAATCCCCCTCCCACCCCACCCCACTACTAACAAGTTGGGTGTGAATGAAAACTGGGCTTTGTAAATGCCAGGAACAGTCCATGATGACTATGTGATGTCCTTAGTAAAGATTTGTCTATTGAACATACATTTACTTAGAACCTCCATGTGCTGTATTTGAATGTGGAGGCTGGAGTCACAATTTCAATGGTGAGTAACATAGGGCGCCGTGGCTTCATTCATGCTGTTCTCTCTGCCTTGCATATCCTTCCTCCTGACCCCCTTGTCTGCCTGGAAAACTGCTATCCAAAATTGTTTACATATCATATTTTGTCTGATGCCTTCCTCATTCCTCCTAATTACCCCCTCCTCTGAGTTCTCATGGTGTTTGCTCACAGTTTCATTTTAACATTGATCACACTAGGTAATAATGATTTATTACACAGGTCTCTAGACTCCTGTACAGCAGGGACTGTACCTTAATAATTATCCTTTTGAAGAAGACATTCATACAGCCAACAGACACATGAACAAATGCTCATCATCACTGGCCATCAGAGAAATGCAAATCAAAACCACAATGAGATACCATCTCACACCAGTTAGAATGGCAATCATTAAAAACAGGTGCTGGAGAGGATGTGGAGAAATAGGAACACTTTTACACTGTCGGTGGGATTGTAAACTAGTTCAACCATTATGGAAAACAGTATGGCGATTCCTCAAGGATCTAGAACTAGATGTACCATATGACCCAGCCATCCCATTACTGGGTATATACCCAAAGGATTATAAATCATGCTGCTATAAAGACACATGCACACGTATGTTTATTGCAGCACTATTCACAATAGCAAAGACTTGGAATCAACCCAAATGTCCATCAGTGACAGATTGGATTAAGAAAATGTGGCACATATACACCATGGAATACTATGCAGCCATAAAAAAGGATGAGTTTGTGTCCTTTGTAGGGACATGGATGCAGCTGGAAACCATCATTCTTAGCAAACTATCACAAGAACAGAAAACCAAACACCGCATGTTCTCACTCATAGGTGGGAACTGAACAATGAGATCACTTGGACTCAGGAAGGGGAACATCACACACCGGGGCCTATCATGGGGAGGGGGGAGGGATTGCATTGGGAGTTATACCTGATGTAAATGATGAGTTGATGGGTGCAGCACACCAACATGGCACAAGTATACATATGTAACAAACCTGCACGTTATGCACATGTACCCTACAACTTAAAGTATAATAATAATTAAAAAAAAATTATCCTTTTGAGACCTCATATGGGTCTCAATAAACATAGTGCTCAGTGAATGAATGAGTGAAAGAATGGCGAACAAATCTCTGTCCTAGAGAACTCTGGTTCTGGTAGGGAAAGAGTATTTATTTCATATAGATTCTACAACAAAATAAATGGCAAGTTTTATTATGCACATTTTACAGATGGGAAAACTGAGTCTTGCAGAGGTTAAAAAAACTTGCTAATTACTCATACAGTGAGTAATTAGAGGATTGGGGATTAAAACTGAAGCCATTATTCTTCCCACTTCTCCATGTACACAATTAACTGTGATAAACTGATCTGAGGATTCTGGTAGCCATGTGACCTAAGATAAAATCCACATTCTGCAGAATTGAGTGTCATAAGAAGGTTGTAGGTTCTTCCAGGTCTGGAATAGATGGAGGAGGCTCAGAATGGAAATTAAGGAGGCGATGGCCTCTCACTGATCAGAAATTAATTGAGACTCAGATGGGACTTGGGATTACCTGAAGCAAGGCCATCCAATTCCTGAGGCCAGCTCTACCAAATTCATCTCTCCCCTTCCCCTAGGGGTGAGGGCAGCGTAAGAGACCTGAGAAGAAAGGAGAGATCATATTAAATCCGGAGTATCTATTTGGTAGAGTGGAAATGCCCTGATGTTTGATCCCATTTACTTGAGTAAGACTTTATATCCAGGCATCTCAGGTTTTAAATTACATGTCAGAGGCAATTTTGCTCTCTGGATGTGACATGCAGGGTTGTCCTTCAAGCAAGCCAATATGAGCTTAGTGCTCAGCCTCTCCCTGTCTCCACGAAGGGAGGCTTCCTGGTTTCATTCATTCCGTAAACCTTTGCTGAGCATCTCAGCAGGGCCAGGCCCTATAGTAAGGCTTGGGCATATAGACAGGAAAAAGACATGATTCTTGGTCTTAAGAGGCTCTTACATGATCATGGTAATGGCTACTATTAATCTGTTCATTCCTTCAACATACATTTGTGGTGTGCTTACTCTGTGCGAGGCACTGGATCAGGCACTTGGGATCCATCAGGGAACAGGATAAAAAGCGCTGCCCTGCAGCAGCTTATATCCTAACAGGGGGAGACAGGGACAGTAAATAATAAACATAATAAATAAGTTAGATAATATGCTTGAATGTGATAAATGAAAATGAAAATAAAAGGACAGGGTTGGAGAAATTGGAGTAGCTGGAGTGAGAGAGAGGGTTGCAATTGTGAATAGGGTGGTAGGACGACATCTTGTAGCTGATGGCATAAGAAGGAAAATGTGAAAGGGGCAGAATGAACCACCGTGATATCTGGGGAAAGTGAAGCAGAAGGAATAGCTCTCACAAAGGAGCCTGGATGGAGTGTGCCTGGTGTGTTCTGAGACACAGCAAGGAGGCCCCTGTGGCTGGAGCGGAGTGAGTGAAGGAGAGAGTAAGAGAGGAGATTAAGACAAAATGGGGATGGGCACAGCCTGTGAGCCCCTGAAGGCCACTTCCAGGCTGTGGCTTTGGTTCTGGGTGAAACAGGGAACATAGACATGCTCTTCCTTACAAGGGGAGAGCATCACTCTCAAATTCCACCACAGGTGGGGGCAGAGAACAGGGAAGAGGCTGTTGTATGCTCCAGGTGAGAGACAACATTGACTAGGTTAACTTGGAGCTGTGGAGGTGGTGAGAGGTGGTCAGACTATGGGGCTGCAGTCGTCATGCTGTGCAATGGATCTCAAAAATGCATTTCTTCTGTCTAACCGAAATTTTGTAGTCTTTGATGTTGATCATTGAATTCTTAATATATATAACCCCAGGAGATAATATTTTTCTTTGTTACTGATGAGGAAACTAGGGTTAGTTTCAGGCAACTTGCCCAAGGTCATGCTACTAATCAGTTGTAGAGCTGGGTCTCAAGTTCAGTGTCCTTCTGGGATGAATGGTACCATTGGTTGACCAGCCTGCATTGTACTGCATCAACTGCTAAGCTGTGTTGGGACAGAATTTTGGGGGCAGAGGCAGGATTTTTCTGGTAGTGACACTGCATTTGAAATCTGGAGGGTTAAAGAAGCACATCCCATTAGAGTGGGTAGGTGAGCTTGAGTACTTGATTCCAAAGGAATCCCAGGCTCTACATCAGAGTTAAGGAGAGTTGGAATCAGAACCAGAGAGTGATAGAGGCAGGAAAGGAAACCAGGGTGTGTGGATGCCTCCAGGATATTCTGGTCTTCAACCCAGACTCTTGCCCCTCTGTCCTCATAAACCTTCCAGGGCTACATTGGTGAGTCTGACACACAGAGTTAGACATATATTTTAAATTATTTTCTATATAATCCCATTGGGAGGTTAGCAAAATAGTTTTTGCAGGTTTGGGAAGATTTCCCAGAAGGAAGGGTGTTTTCCGGAGCCCATTGTATGCAATAGGCAGTTAATAGGAACCCAGTGAGACTCTGAGGGCCCCTAGCCCAGAGCAGGTAAGTAATAAATGGTCAAATAAATGTCCTGTGCACATCTCCGTGCCTTTCTCAGCTTAGGATACTTGTTTCCATGGAAGGGAACTTCTTGTTTTGATCTTATTTCTGAACACGAGGAATCGAGTGGAGCAAGGATGGAGCACCCCAGAAAGCTTTCGTGGCCAGTCCTATTTATAGAATTTTCGAGGTAAAAGGACACTAAATTATAGTTCTCAGCTGGTGCATTAATCTCTCCTAGCAATCCTGACATATAGCCTCTTCTTGCATGCTTTCAGTGATTAGACCACTGATGGAGAAGAGACAGTTTACAGTTAAAAGCAAATAGGCTTTGGAATTAGACAGATATGGGAAAAAATCCTACCACCATTCAATACCTGAATCTCTTAATTTTTTAACAAGTTCCTTGATTTTTGGAGCCTTAAATCTCCCACCTGTGAAATAGAAATGACTTCCCTTTCTAGTAGGTTGTTGTAAGGATCAAGCCAGGCAGAATAGTTTTATGCTCAAAACCTGAATATTTCCAAGCGATTTACCTAAACTCTCTTAGGTCTCATGTTGTTTACTCTAAAATGAAAGTCAGAATACGGTATTACCAACCTCATAAGCAGGCTGGGCTGCTGCCAGTTAATACATCACCTGGATATGCATTAATAAAAGGTTTTCCTTCCTCCAAGTGGACACAGCTCCACACCTGGACTCATGATTTGGCAAGAAGCATGCCTCTCAGCCAAGTGGACCCTTTCTGCAGAACATGCCTGCATAACAGTTCACAGTGACCCTGCTCATGGTGTTATCACCATGATTAATTCCTGTGAGCCATCCAGAACATTGTCTGAGGCCTATAATAAACACTCAACATTAGTAGTTATAATCATGTAAAAGTATCATCTCCTAAGACAGTCCCTTTTATTGTTGGAGAGCTTGGACTATTTTGTCCCTATATTGTGAGATGAAATCCATCATCTTCTAACCAGCCAATTTTCACGCCATGCTCTGTGGCTTCATAGATGAAGTCTAAGCTCTCTTCTGCAACATCACCAGCGGCACCATTCTTGTAGAAAATTGGTTACTGAAAGGTCCTCAATTCTCCACCTCTCTCTGTATCTATGGCCTTTGCCACTGGACTTTGCATCTCCTTTGGTCAAGCGTTAGAATCTACTTTCTCATCTCTTGAATCTGGGTTGACATTGTGACCTAGCCTTTTGTGCTTCCATTTCTTCTTGGAACTTTGCCACCACCATGTATGTGAACAAGCCTAGGCTAGCCTCCTGGGTGACAGTGGACACAGTGGCCACATACCTCCATTGCTTCATTGATAGCCAGGCAGATGTCAGACATGTAAGTGAAAGCATTCTAGACCAGCCCAGATTAGCCAAGCCTGGCTCACAGACTTGTGAATGAAAACCAACACTTACTGTTGCATGCCTCTGAAGTTTGGGGGTTATTTGTTATGCTGAAATATTGGGGCACTAGATAAGTGATACAGGTGTGGACTTACTGGTGGCTGTGTCCAGACTGTGTCTTTACTGCAGATGGAATTCAATCTAGTCCCTGTGATTAATATTTTCCTTTTTCTACGTCCTGCTGCCCACCTAACTCTGCCCTATCCCTGTGGCTAAAGTGATCATTTCCTCCCTACAATTCTTTCCCTGCCATCTTCTGGATGAGACGGGGGACATGACATGCTCTGGAGAAACACAGCACTGGCCCCGGGGCTTTCTCTTGGCTGGTCTCAATTTCAAAGGACATTTGATTCTGGCACTGCCACACACAGTGCTCAGCTTAATGACACCTCAGTGCTCCCACTGGAAAAAACCCTGGTTTTTCCAAGGGTATATAACTTAGCTATTATGACTCACTCTAGGGTAAAACTGGGCAAACAAGCCTTCCTGCCCAAAGGCGATTTTGATTTTTAAATTATGAAATAAATCATCCTGAGCTTTTATGTTTTTGGGGGGTTGGTTTGTGTTTTTCTCTTTTGCTCCAAACTTCCACTGTAGCTTTCTGGCCTTGGGATTATTTTTCACTTGGCTCTCTTCTCACCCGAACTGTATTTGCTTTGTAAAATAACAAATCACCTTTAGTATGCTCCAGGCCAGAACCTGTGCCGGAAGAGCATATGGGCACAGAAGAAGTCAGAAGTAAAGCAACAGAGGTTAGCTTCACTTCATCAGTGGAGCTCAGGGTTCAGTGGGTAGAAGAAAAGAATTCTCAAGCCATGTAGGTGCAAGGACTGGGTTTGAATACACACTTGCCTGATGCTTAAGTCCCTGCTGTGGTTGATCTGTTTTTCTTATTATGCCTGGGTATCAGTTTCCTCATTTAAAACATCTCTCTAGAGTTGTGAAGAGCAAACGTCTTAAACCTGCAGTTCCCAACCTGTGTGTGAGACACTTCTCTGTAGCTATGGGTTTATTATTTAGAGGTCTACAGTTGTCTGTAGAATAGATAGATCTGATATCTCACAAATTCACATGTTCTTTTAAAAATGTAAGATACATATCTAATTAATAGGCATAAATTCCTTTAAAGCATCTCCACATTCATCATAGATTGTAGCCATTAAATACCTTAACAGTTAGTGAGTATTAAGTACATCACGTCTATCATTGGGGAAGAAATTGGTTACATTTTATTCTAGATTATGTGTGAAGGAGTCTCTGCACATGAAACCTTCAGGAAGCAATGTTCAGATATGAAAGGAGTAAGGGTGCCTGAACATTTGGGCATGGGGAATGCATGTAGGACAAAGTATTTTCCTCTTGGGGATACTGACCAGGTTTGTGGATAGCAATTAAGATGGGTGCAAAGGCTGCAGGCCTAGGAAAGCACTAGCAAAATACTCAATGGCAGGATCCTGACTGACTGGGAACCACAGCCTCCAACCATAATTATGGTGACAGCTATCCATGTTGAGGAAGACAAGTATCAGTCCAAAACAGGACACAGAACTGGGAGAAGGTGACACTTTAGCTACTCATTGGAAATTGCCTGTACTGAAGGAGGGACACAGTTCCCAGAGGGCTATGGTTTAAGCAGACATCCCTGCAGAATGTGCATCCTCAGCCAGCCTGCTGTCACCTCACTCATAAACACTTGAACCCCCCTCTCCACGTCCTTCCGTGATCCCAACCAGGCATCAGCATGCTGATCTCTCACACCCTCTGCTTCCTAGTCTCCAGGGATCATTTCCTCACCCAATGTCAGCCATCCACCATTAATGGCCCTGCTGTTTCCTGAAGCAGAAATTTAAAATTTTAACACCTCACTTCCCAACCACAACCTCCAGTCATTTCTGTTCTCATTCATGCTCTCCTCTTGGAGCCCTCTAATCTTTGACCTTCCACTTTCTTCCTATCCATCAACCTCATCTTGCCTTTCTCTCCTTTTCAAGCCTAGCCCACGTGACCCCTTGCTTTGATCTCTCTCTTGCCATTATTTTTAATTTCCTATCTTCATTCTCCTCCTATCTCATCAGCTTATCAAGACCTCCACCTGGGATCACCCATCATTCCACCCTTTCCAATTCTGAGCTGACATCACCTCTGGGTATATCAGTGAACCACAGACTCAGTCAACAGAAAACCATGGAGAAGAGATCTTGTTATCATTACTGAAATTGATTTTAAATGGAAAGTTTATTTTCAGCCAAGAAAAAGCTGGTGAGAGAGAAGCAAATGAACCAAGTATTTGTTTATGTACTTCACATTACAAGGCTGGTTAAATGATTTTATTCATTAGTAATTAGTCTATTCAACAGCACTGTGAAGTAAATATTATTGCATTCATTGTTTATATTAATCAGAGTAATACTAGGAATAGTGCTAATAATGGTAACTTGCATTTCTTGTGTATTTCCCAGGTGCTAGAATCTGTGAACACCAATGTAAATTTCACTCGGATTTGATTTTCAAGTACAGATGAGGAAATTAATGCTCAGTAAGTCCATGTGACTTGCTATTGTCAGACAGCCTGGGCTTGGCCATCTGATTTAAAAAACAGTGGGCTTTGCATAATGTGAAGCTGCTATAGGTCACGGGGCTCAGATTGGAGAAGAAATAGGAAATATTTACAAATGTGAACCTGAAAGAGCCAATTCTTCAAGATGAATCCCAAGAGCCTAACTGAGCCTAAATTTAAAATAGTCAAGCAGTTATTTGCTAATTAGGTCACACATATCTTTTAGTTCCTGGAAAACTCATTCCTCTGGTTTAACCTTGGAACCTTCAGAACTCCCAAAGGTCTACTTTGGGAACTAACCAATCAGGGATCAGCTATATCAACCAATCAGAACTAAGCAAGTTTGAATGCTTCATTTGCATAAATGAACCTGATGGGGAAACTGGGTGATTTTTCTCTATAAAAGCAAACCCCCAGGGGGGCACCCAAGATGGCCAAATAGGAGCAGCTCCAGCCTCCAGCTCCCAGCATGAGTGACACAAGACGGGTGATTTCTGCATTTTCAACTGAGGTACTGGGTTCATCTCTCTGGAGAGTGCTGGTCAGCAGGTGCAGCACAACCAGTGAGAGCTGAAGCAGGGCGAGGCATCCCCTCACCTGGGAAGCGCAAGGGGGAAGGGAATTCCTTTTCCTGGCCAAGGGAAACTGAGACAACACCTGGAAAATTGGGTAGCTCCCACCCTAATGCTGCGCTTTACCAAGGGTTTTAGCAAATGGCACACCAGGAGACTATATCCCACACCTGGCCCAGAGGTTCCCGTGCCCACGGAGCCTCCCTCATTGCTAGCACAGCAGTCTGAGATCTAACTGCAAGGCAGCAGCGAGGCTGGGGGAGGGGTGCCCACCATTGCTGAGACTTAAGTAGGTAAACAAAGCATCCAGGGAACTTGAACTGGATGGAGCCCACAGCAGCTCAAGGAGGCCTGCCTGCCTCTGTAGACTCCACCTCTGGGGACAGGGCATAGCTAACAAAAAGCAGCAGAAACCTCTGCAGATGTAAAAGTCCCTGTCTGACAGCTTTGAAGAGAGCAGTGGTTCTCCCAGCACAGAGGTTGAGATTTGAGAATGGACAACCTCACACCTCGTACAGCTGGGTACACTCCTGAGACGAAGCTTCCAGAGCAAGAATCAGACAGCAACACTTGCTGTTCAGCAATATTCTATCTTCTGCAGCCTCCGCTGCTGATACCCAGGCAAACAGGGTCTGGAGTGGACCTCAAGCAAACTCCAACAGACCTGCAGCTGAGGGTCCTGACT
>NW_012102031.1:8820468-8828462 GCF_000951045.1 Mandrillus leucophaeus
ACATATGCAAATCAATAAACGTAATCCAGCATATAAACAGAACCAAAGACAAAAACCACATGATTATCTCAATAGATGCAGAAAAGGCCTTGACAGAATTCAACAGCCCTTCGTGCTAAAAACTCTCAATATATTCGGTATTGATGGAACGTATCTCAAAATAATAAGAGCTATTTATGACAAACCCACCACCAATATCATACTGAATGGGCAAAAACTGGAAGCATTTCCTTTGAAAACTGGCGCAAGACAGGGATGCCCTCTCTCGCCACTCCTGTTCAACATAGTGTTGGAAGTTCTGGCTAGGGCAATCAGGCAAGAGAAGTAAATAAATAAAGGGTATTCAGTTAGGAAAAGAAGAAGTCAAACCCTAGAAGAAAACCTAGGTAATACCATTCAGGATGTAGGCATGTGCAAGGACTTCATGTCTAAAGCAACAAAAGCCAAAATTGACAAATGGGATCTAATTAAAGAATTTCTGAACCGCAAAAGAAACTACCATCAGAGTGAACAGGCAACCTACAGAATGGGAGAACATTTTTGCAATCTACTTGTCTGACAAAGGGCTAACATCTAGAACCTACAAAGAACTCAAAAAAATTTACAAGAAAAAAACAACTCCATCAAAAAGTGGGCAAAGGATATGAACAGACATTTCTGAAAAGAACACATGCATACAGCCAATAGACACATGAAGAAATGCTCATCATCACTGGCCATCAGAGAAATGCAAATCAAAACCACAATGAGATCCCATCTCACACCAGTTAGAATGGTAATCATTAAAAAGTCAGGAAACAACAGGTGCTGGAGAGGATTTGGAGAAATAGAAACACTTTTACACTGTTGGTGGGATTGTAAACTAGTTCAACCATTATGGAAAACAGTATGGCGATTCCTCAAGGATCTAGAACTAAGGTACCATATGACCCAGCCATCCCATTACTGGGTATATACCCAATGGATTATAAATCATGCTACTATAAAGACACATGCACACGTATGTTTACTGCAGCACTATTCACAATAGCAAAGACTTGGAATCAACCCAAATGTCCATCAGTGACAGACTGGATTAAGAAAATGTGGCACATACACACCATGGAATACTATGCAGCCATAAAAAAGGATGAGTTCATGTCCTTTGTAGGGACACGGATGCAGCTGGAAACCATCATTCTCAGCAAACTATCACAAGAACAGAAAACCAAACACCACATGTTCTCACTCATAGGTGGGAATTGAACAATGAGATCACTTGGACACAGGAAGGGGAACATCACACACTGGGGCCTATTGTGTGGAGGGAATGGGTGGGAGGGATAGCATTAGGAGATAAACCTAATGTAAATGATGAGTTAATGGGTGCAGCACACCAACATGGCACAGGTATACATATTTAACAAACCTGTACGTTGTGCACATATACCGTAGAACTTAAAGTATAATAATAATAATACAAAAAGCAAACCCTCCCTTTGTTCTCTCGAAGGCATCTTTCTTTTACATTGAAGGTTGCATCTTCCCAGTTTGCAACTGATTCTCTGGAATAAAGTCTCTTTCCTCAAAATTCCTTTTTAGAGAACTTTTGTTCACATGTGACCAGGGTAACAAAGCTAGGAAGTGGTAAGCTTGGGAGTTAACCCGGATTGGTTTACTCTCATATTGCTTATGCGGTCACATTCACCAAACTGGATTTTGTTTCTTCAGATTTTTATTTTGCTTTTACCAAAGTTACACTGCAGTAAAGTAACTGGTTCCCTTTCTCTCAGACTAAACTTTTTACAGCCCCAATATTTATTTATTGGTGCTTCTAACACATCCTATTATATTCTGCAAATCACTATTTGGTGGATATTTACAAATTCTCTACAAATGGCTTGTATGTGAAGACCTCAGTCATGACCTCAGCCTGGTGGGCACCAGTTCCACTTTCTCAGAGCAGTGGATTTGGGGGCCAGCATGGCCTCTGTTGTCATCTGAGGGTGGGTGGCCTTGAGACAGATACCTGGGGTGAGAGTAACTGCTGTGGTTTCAGTCCATTTCTTGGAAGATGTCCTGCCTTCTCCAACCGGTGGACTCCTTGTCCTTCCCCAACAATCCTGTCTCTAGTATTTGCGTGCCTCTGGGCCATAGTTCCTTCTGTTTCATGTATTATGAATGGTGTTTCTGGACTCTTTGCATGTAAAAACTCACTCAAAGCCTAGCTCAAATGTTACATTTATTTTCTGGGTTTTTATAGTCCTTTGACTAACTGGTCACCTTTCTTCATGTAGGCACAGTTTTTTTGAAAGAAAAAAGTAAGTGAAGAGTGTTTGTGTCAGTCTCTCAACTTCAAATCTCTGCTACTAGCTATGCAATACTGAGAAGGCCACTTAATCCTTCCATGCCTCTGTTTCTGTGTTGATAATTTTGGAGATGATATTTACCTCATGGCTAAGAATGTTATGCAGCAATGTTGGTTGTGAAAGTGCTTGGCAGATTAGGAGGTGTGGTAGTTACTGTTGGGTGGCTGATCCAACCTTTATTCCCAATTCTTTCCTCCCTGGCTTCCTTTTACTCTATAGGCTAGAAATGCTAAATACCCACTCTCCAGCTTCCCTTGCAGCTAAGGGTGGCTATGAAACCTAGGAAGAACCAAAGGAGCACACATGGAAGTCCTCTGGGAGGCTGTGCACAGTGCTTCAAGTGAAAGCAGTTATGATACCAATGCAACAAGTTAACACAAAAACAATGATCTCTAGCCTTTTTGTCATGTGAGATAACTTATGTCTTTATCATGTAAGTCATTATTTGTGTATTCCATTACTTGTGGTTAAAAGCATTCCTGATAGTGTAGATTCTCAATAAGTGTTTACTGAATATGAATCTGTACTGCATTGTGAGTCTTGGGGGCAAAATTCAATAAAATTATAATCTCTGCTCTCCACAGTTTTTAGTGTTTATGTCAGTTTCTTAACGTCAAATCTCTGGTACTGAGAAGGGTGTTTAATCCTTCCATGCCTCTGGATTGTTACACAGTTGGGCTCAAAACATGTTTAGTGGAATTACATTTCCTTTCTTCCTCCCAATTGTGAAACCTGAGTACATCTAACCAATCTCCCTCCTTCTAGTCTTTGCTCCAATCTATCTTTTGTACAGAAACCAGACTGATGACAACATTTTTTCTTCTGTAAATTCTTCAATAATTCCCCATGGGTTTCACATTAAAGTCAAAAATACATTTATAAGGGAATCAAGTTTCTCAACTTTATTCTGATCTACATTTTCAACCTCACCTCGCGTTGCATCTTTACCTCCTCAGTGCCACACACTCTTGTTTTTTTATTGTCCTTTCTTTAAGCAGGCATGTTCCCACATTTTTCCTCCCAACTTAGAATACCTTTACCTCCTCCTTATTCATCCCAACTACTTCCTTTAAGGTAGAATGAAGCTCTACTATCATATCTATTCATCCCAACCAGTGGGAACACAGGCTTGCTTTAAAAGGGTAAGATGGATAGGTGAGACAGTAAAAGAGAAAATCAATGGGATGTGGAGGCTGATAACTGAGCCAAAATGAGAATTCAGCCTGATGATAGAAAAGACCAGTGACTCAGAAAGGGGCCAGTGAATAAATTCATACATTTGCAAGAATTTTTAAAAGACTACCACTAAATCTACTCATTCATTCCAGCAGGATTAAGTCACCAATCACCACCATGGACTTACATCTTGCAAAGCTATGGAATCAGAAGCTTTTTGTTTTTCGGAAAACACATCTCAGGTGACTAAACTGTAACTGTTGTGCTGAGTTTCCACCTGGCCAGGGTCCTTCCTCCCACACAGCTCCAGAAAAACATGATGAAGAACCATATTATCCCTAATTGAAAAATTGTTCTTGCACCTGCGAGTTGTAAACTCTCTGCTCCAATGGGGGCCACGTGCCCATTTACATGAGGGCTGCTAGAAATACACAGGCGCACAGGGCCAGCCCTTGGCTCCTGCAGTATGTCAGTTGTTTACTGTCATTGCTCAGAGGGGTATGAGTGAACATATGCACATTTTTGCTTCTTTCTTTGGGGAAAGGAAGTGAAGGCACCTGAGCACATAAAACTGCAGTCCAAGTTCACATACAGAGAGCGAGGGAAAGTTCATCTAAAGCAATTCATGCCTTTTGTGATCAGAAATTCATTTGGAAGGGAAAAGTTCAGGAACATCCAACTGCCAATCAATTTCTCTGCTGTCCAAAAAATGTGTGAAAATGGTATTAAGTGTGTTAACAATGGGAAATGGAAAGAACCAATACTTGGTAAACAACTATGTGCAAGGTGCTTTGCATACTTTCTGCTATGGTCTGAATATTTGTCTCCTCCAAAATTCATGTTAAAATTTAATCCCCAGTGTGGCAGTATTGAGAAGTAGGACCTTTAAGAGGTGACTGGATCACGAGGGCTCTGCCCACGTAAGCGGGTTAATCCATTAATGGATTAACAGGTTATCATGGAAGGGGAAGACAGACTTGAGCTCATATGCTCAGCCCCCTCACCATGTGATGCCTGGGGCCACCTTGGGGACTCTTCAGAAGAGTCCCCACCAGCAAGGAGGCCCTCACTGGATGTGGCCCCTCAACTTTACACCTTTCAACCTTTAGGACTGTAAGGAAGAAATTTGTTTTCTTATGAATTACCCCGTTTTAGGTATTCCATTATAAGCAACAGAACATGGACTAAGGCACTTTAACTGAGAAAGTTTGTGATAAGCTTATCTTTGTGATAAACTGAGAGGAGAGCATTATACTTCCCATTTCATAGATTTAAAAAGTGAGACACTGTGAGCTGAAGTCTTACCTGGAGCAAGCCGGTAAAGAATGGTGAAGCTGGCCTTTCATACCCATGACAGGCTGATGCCCCCCCAGTCACTTTCATTCATCCAACCGGTAGACATTGAGGGCCCGCTATGTGCCAGTCAGTAATCTACAACACAATCAGAAATATGTGAGACTGCTCACAAGGTGATCCTAAGGTGTGTAACCTTAGGAAATCAAAGACAAGCTCTACAAGTATTTGGCATTTGATTGTGCGGTTCTTTAGGCAGAGATCATGGTCCAGAGGGATTAATTAACTTTCCCAAGGTCACAGCACTAGTAAGCAACAGCATTTGAACTCTAGTTTATTCTGGCTTCAACTCTGTGCTCCTTTATTGGATGCAGGACTCAACCTGCCTGGTCCTCAGCCAGTAGACTTGTGTTTCATTTCTGTACCACACAGCCCTTTCCCTCAAGGCTCTCCCAAGTCTAAGTTATATTTTCCCATGTTTCAGCCCTTGACTGCCTACTGGGTGGTTATTAACTGATTCAATAAATTACTCTGTGCCAAGGTTTTAATGGGTACCTTAATGTCATGTGGAGCCCGGATAGCATATTTGCATTTTAACAGCGGCTTTTAATTCAGACCCATTCACCTTAGCTTAATTCAACAAATGTGATCAGGGTAACGGTCTACAAGGCACTTTGCTTTGTGCTATGGGGATGTAAAATAGAAAAGGCCCGGAGTTTCTCTTCAAAGAAACCCCAGGCTTTAGGGCAGGGGTGGGAGGGAATGTAATAACAAACCTGAATACACAGAAAAATAATGTCAAGTAAAATTTTAGAAGCATGTTTTAGGAGCACAAGTAGGATACATTTTGGCTTAACCCAAATAAATGACTAAACGATTCAGATTTAAAAGAATAAGGGCCCTTGTCTCCTAACCCATGAAAAAAGAAACCAAAATCCAAGTTCAAAAGCGTTAAGACCGAGGTAATCTAGCCTCACAGAACATGTGCCAGTGGGACTTAGGGACCCAAGGTTCCCAGTGAACTACCATCAGGAACACTACAACAGCCTCCTAATTGGTTTCTGGCCTTCAGGCTTGACTCTTCTGATCTATTCGCTCCTCTGGAGTGACCTTAGAGAAACTCAGTTCTGATCATTATCCTCCTGTTTAAAACCCTGCAGTTACTTTCTGTTTCTGTTAGAATAACACTGAACCCTCTGGACAAATGTGAAGTGGTTGCACAAATAAGTAACTAAAGCTTCAGGGTGGGGTTCTGTTCTGGCTCATCCATGCAAGGTTACATGACATCTAGAATATTGTGTCCATCATGGGTCCTGTGCTGTAAGAAGGATAGAGACAAATCTGAGTCCATGCAGAAGATTCTACTAGGATGCTGAAAGAGCTTAATTTAACTGGTGTCATAGGAGGAGAGATAAACAACCAGTGTATGTTTGAATGAGAAGACTAAGAGATGGGACAGTGAGAGGGAGTGCAAAGACTGAAGGGTTAAATTAGGCCTTCAGTTAGGCCTGGAAGAGTTCCAAGTAGAAGAAGGAGAGTCTTGTCCTTGCTCATCTTAGAAAGAAGTACCAAGGTCAAACGATAAAGGTTAGAGAGAGTAAGACTGTGGCTTCATCCAAGAATGTCCCAAAGATCAGAGCTGCTCCAATAGGTGCAGAGAAGAGTATTTTGAGACAGCAGTTGAGGGTTCTTTTTCTGATATCCCAGACTCACCTTGCACTAACAGACTTGCTTGCCTACTGCTACGGCGCCTAGAACCAAGGACACAACTGAGATCCTGAATGCATCTGAACTTCCAGAAGAGCCAGCAGTCTTGAAAAACAAGACTTTTGTTATTATTATTATTGTTTTGAGAAATGAAGTTTCTAAACAAATTCTGAACGCTTAGCTTTGATTATCAAGAAAGTCTTCCTCATGGAATTTATGCCATAATCAATAGTTTGGGAAGAAAACATGATGGCATAAGAGCGAATCTTACTATAGTTCATTAATACATTTATTCAGGAAATATTTATAGAGCACTTATTATTTGCTAGGCTTTAGTCTAGACACTTGGGAAATAGAAATACATAAAACAAATATTCTTGCCCTCATGGAACTTGCATCCGGTAGGGTGGACAGACAGCAAAAAATAAATCTAAATCCTAAGTTAATAATGTGTTGTTTAGAAGCTGAGAATACCTATGGGGAAAATGCAGTAGAGTGAAAGGATCAGGGATGCTGCCTGGGAGTTGCAAGGTAAGAACTGGTGGTCAGCATGGGACTCATTGAGAAACTGAGATCTGAGCCACAGCTTGAAGATGTGGGAGTTTGTTATTTGGATAATTGAAGGAGGAGTGTTTCAGGTGGAGGAAATAGCTGGTAGAAAGACTGAAATCCAAGAGTGTGTTCAGCACATTTGTATTGAGGAGCGAGGAGGCCCCTGTGGCTGGAAGGAGCAAGTGAGGGGGAGAGCAGAGGAGATGAGGTCAGAGAGGTAAGCACAGTCCAGGAGAGGTTTATTAAGGGCCTTATAGGTTAGCATCAGGACTTGGCTCTTTCTCTGAGGGAAATGGGGAGCTATTGGAGGGTTTAGATCTGAGAAGTTCTGTAATCTAACTTAGGTTTTAATAGTGTCACTCTGGCTGCAGTTGAGCATAAACTGTAAGAGACCTAGAATGACAGTGGGGAAGCCAGTTAGGTACAATTGCAATAAACCAGGCAAGAGATGGGCTGGGTATGGTGGCTTACACTGGTAATCCCAACAATTTGGGAGGCTGAAGTAGATGGATCACCTGAGGTCAGAAGTTCAAGACCAGCTTGGCCAACGTGGCAAAACCCCTTCTGTACTAAAAATACAAAAATTAGCTGGACGTGGTGGCATGGGCCTGTAATCCCAGCTACTCGGGAGGCTAAGGTAGGAGAATCACTTAAACCTGGGAGGCGGAAGTTGCAGTGAGCCGAGATCCCACCATTGCACTCCCACCTGGGTGACAGAATGAGATTCCATCTCAAAAAAAAAAAAAAAAAAAAGGTTGTGGCTCAGAAGAGATGATGATATGGAGATGTGGAGATGAGGTCAGAGTCTGGAGGTATTTTGGCGGTACAGCCATGAAAATTCCCTGATGAACTGGGCAGATGTGAGAAAAAAGTTAGAGGGTTGAGGATAATTAAAAGGTTTTGACCTTAAAGTCACTC
>NW_012102031.1:8832822-8834009 GCF_000951045.1 Mandrillus leucophaeus
GAAAACTAACAAACAGAAAGGACACCCACACCAAAACCCCATCAGTACATCATCATCATCAAAGACCAAAGGCAGATAAAACTACAAAGATGGGGAAAAAGCAGTACAGAAAAGCTGGCAATTCAAAAAATCAGAGCGCATCTCCCCCTCCAAAGGAATGCAGCTCATCACCAGAACGGAACAAAACTGAATGGACAATGACTTTGATGGGTTGAGAGAAGAAGGCTTCAGTTGATCAAACTTCTCAGAGCTAGAGGAATTACGTACCCAGCACAAAGAAACTAAAAGCTTGAAAAAAGAATGGACGAATGGATAATTAGAATAACCAAGGCAGAGAAGTCCATAAACGAACTGACAGAGATGAAAACCATGACACGAGAACTACATGACAAATGCACAAGCTTCAGTAACCGACTCTATCAACTGGAAGAAACAGTATCAGTGATTGAAGATCAAATATGAATGAAATGAAGCAAGAAGAGAAGTTTAGAGAAAAAAGAGTAAAAAGAAATGAACAAAGCCTCCAAGAAATATGGGATTATGTGAAAAGACCAAATCTATGTCTGATAGGTGTGCCTGAAAGTGACAAGGAGAATAGAACCAAGTTGGAAAATACTCTGCAGGATATTATCCAGGAGAACTTCCCCAACCTAGCAAGGCAGGCCAACATTCAAATTCAGGAAATACAGAGAATGCCACAAAGATACTCCTTGAGAAGAGCAACTCCAAGACACATAATTGTCAGCTTCACCAAAGTTGAAATGAAGGAAAAAGGTTAAGGGCAGCCAGAGAGAAAGGTCAGGTTACCCACAAAGGGAAACCCATCAGACTACCAGCAGATCTCTTGGCAGAAACTCTGCAAGCCAGAAGAGAGTGGGGACCAATATTCAACATTCTTAAAGAAAAGAATTTCAAACCTAGAATTTCATATCCAGCCAAACTAACTTTCATAAGTGAAGGAGAAATAATATCCTTTACAGACAAGCAAATGTTTAGAGATTTTGCCACCACCAGGCCTGCCCTACAAGAGATCCTGAAGGAAGCACTAAACATGGAAAGGAACAACCAGTACCAGCCATTCCAAAAACATGCCAAAATGTAAAGACCATCGATGCTAGGAAGAAACTGCATCAACTAACGAGCAAAATAACCAGCTAATATCATGATGACAGGATCAAGTTCACACA
>NW_012102031.1:8834416-8841841 GCF_000951045.1 Mandrillus leucophaeus
ACTCGGGAGGCTAAGGTAGGAGAATCACTTAAACCTGGGAGGCGGAAGTTGCAGTGAGCCGAGATCCCACCATTGCACTCCCACCTGGGTGACAGAATGAGATTCCATCTCAAAAAAAAAAAAAAAAAAAAGGTTGTGGCTCAGAAGAGATGATGATATGGAGATGTGGAGATGAGGTCAGAGTCTGGAGGTATTTTGGCGGTACAGCCATGAAAATTCCCTGATGAACTGGGCAGATGTGAGAAAAAAGTTAGAGGGTTGAGGATAATTAAAAGGTTTTGACCTTAAAGTCACTCCCCATGGAGATGGGGAAGACTGAGTGGAGTAGGTACAGTTAGAAGGGAGAGATTAGCAGTCCGGTTTTGGACAACTTAGGTTTGAGTTGCTCCTTAGACCTCCACATGGAGATGTTGAACACACAGAAGTCAGGATTTTAGGACAGAAGTCTCATCTGAAGGCATGAATATGGGTTGAATATGGGTTGGGTTTATAGAGAAGTCTTCCTTCACCTTACCCTGTAGTTACATTCCTAGAAAATCCAACATATAATAAAGCAGTGTTAAAAAAGGTATTTATTTGGAGTTAGACTCTAAGCTCAGCTCTTTATAAACAGCGAGAGAGTAACACAGGATGGAAAAGGATTCTTTGTGTGGGACTATCTCCAACATTGCAGGGCAGACTGTGTCCCTGGCTCCCACACAGTAGAACCCAGCTATTGCCTCCAGTCATAGTGACAACTACAAAATGCTTGTGTACATCTCCAAAATATACACTGAAGGGGTTGTGGCATTTCCCTGGTTGAAAATCTCTGCTCTGCATGCTCTTCTCCAGGCTTTAAAAACAATGTGTACACTGGCGGCTCCCAAATCTATATTTCCAGGCTGGATCTTTCTTGCATTTTAGATCCAATAGAATTCTAGACACTTCTGCTTCAATGTCTTGCAGGCAACTCAAGCTCAACATGTCCAAAGCTGCATTTATCTTATCATTCTGTGTCCCTACCAAATTTGATTCTTTTTCATTTTTCCTTAAAGTTGTGCACCCAGTCACTTAGTTGCCCAAATCAGAAATTAAGGCATTTTATTCTTGGCTATTCCTTCTCCCTCAGCTCTAACCCCTAAATCAGTCAATCACCAAGTCTCATCATTTCTACCCTCTATAACTCACCAAAGCACCCACTTTCCTCCAACCCTGCTGTCATT
This sequence comes from Mandrillus leucophaeus, assembly GCF_000951045.1. Classification (NCBI taxonomy): domain Eukaryota; kingdom Metazoa; phylum Chordata; class Mammalia; order Primates; family Cercopithecidae; genus Mandrillus; species Mandrillus leucophaeus. The sequence goes on from NW_012102031.1 coordinate 8,835,619, forward strand.
ATCCAAGCCTAGGTTACCATCTGGAACACCACAACAGCCTTCTAACTAGTTTCTTGTCTATTCTTGATTCCTTCTAATCATTCTCTCCTTTGGAGAACTGGGGTGAGCTTTGGGAGGTTCAGGTCGAATTATTATTGCTCTGCTTAAGAGCCAGAAGTTGCTCTTTATTAGCTGTAGGATGAACCTCAAACCTTTGAACAGTTGTACATTCTTTCATCTACTCTTCCGCCTGCATTATATTTGGGTAACTCCCAGTTATCCATTATTCTCAGCTACACATATTTTTCTTCAGAAAGCATTCCTGATTGCCTGATTTCAAGTATGGGTTAAAATTCTCTTTTGAACACGTATACACTGTTAATGGGAGTGTAAATCAGTTCAACCATTGTGGAAAACACTGTGACAATTCATCAAAGACCTAAAAAATACCATTTGACCCAGCAATCCCAATTCTTCGTATATACCCAAAGAAATAGAAATTATTGTATTGTAAAGACATATGTACATATATGTTTATTGCAGCACTATTCACAATAGCAAAGACATGGAATCAACCTAAATGCTCATCAATGGTAGACTGGATAAAGAAAATGTGGAGTGTATATATCATGGAACACTATGCAGCCATTAAAACAACAATATCATGTCCTTTGCAGGAACATGGATAGAGCTGGAGGCCATTATCCTTAGGAAACTAATGCAGGAACAGAAGACCAAGTACCACATGGTCTCACTCTTAAGTGGGAGCTAAATGATGAGAACACATGAATATAAAGAGGGGAACAACAGACACTGGGGCTTACTGGAGGGTGAAGGGTGGGAAGAGGAAGAGGCTCAGGAAAAAAAGAACTAATGATAATTGGGTGATGGAATCATCTGTACAACATACCCTTATGACACAAGTTGACCTATATAACAAACCCACACATGTACCCATGAACTTAAAATAAGTTAAAAAAAGTTTAAAAAGTTTATGTGTTTTCAAAATGTCCTGATCTTCTCTAGAACATTTATGTCTTTATAATTGCTTTTATTTGTCCATCTTTTCACTCAATTGTCAATAACATGAAGGTAGAGAATTTTGGTCTTGTTTCCTGCTGTCTCTCCAGTCCCTGGAGCATGGAAGGTTTTTTATTATTTATTTATTTATTTATTTTGACTGAGTGGGAATAAATGGTTGGATAGCAGGATCTGTAGATGCACGGAGGAATGATGAATTCAGAGACAATATTATTCAAAATAACCCTATGGGACATGGGCACCTCCCAATCAGAATGGATGCTGGCTTCTAAAAGAAAAAATACAACCCAAACCGTAATCTACTTATGGAACATCCGACCTAGAGGGATGGATAAATGGAACACCCAGACCTGGAAAATAGAGAAAATTGAAAATATTGACAAATGAGATCAGAAAGACTCATTGGGGTCCTTCAGAGAAGACTTGGAAAAGACATACTGATGCATTCATCTGGCTATGATAGTATAGCAGGAATTCTTATCCTACGGTGTACCCTGGTGTTCAGTGTCCACAAGCCTTCTTCATTAGCAGGCAACTTTTTCATTAAGCTTGTGTATCTTCATGGCATGTGGCTCCATAGCTTTTATTAGATTTCCAGAGGGGTCTAGGACCTAGAAGAAGGTTAAGACCACTGCTTTGAAAACACCAGATCTTCAAAGCTAACCTTGCCCTGTCTTTGAAGCTTTGCCCACCATGGTGGCTTTGAAGCTGAAAAGGCCATTCTCAAAGGTTTTCTTGTTAAAGCAGGGGGCCTGAGCTTTTTCTGATGAGGAGTTATTTTTGACTTTTCTGAAATCTCCTGAGAATGAGCCTAGCAGGTGTAGCGGTGAGGTGGGGGCTGGTTCTGAGCATGCAAGTCAGTGAGGGGTGGTGGGGGGCGGGTGCAATGGTACCACTGATCATGGTCTCCTCTCTATCAGGAATCCTTGTGAATCCTGTAGAAGGGGAAAGGATGTGAGAGCAGCATCCAGCTGGCAGATTAAGTCTGTTAAACTTTGAATGTATTGGCCAGGAGTGCTGGTTCATGCCTGTAATCCCTGCAGTTTGGGAGGCCGAGGTGGGTGGATCACTTGAGGTTAGGAGTTCAAGTCCAGCCTGGCCAACATGATGAAACTGTGTCTCTTCTAAAAATACAAAAAATTAGCCAGGCATGGTGGCAGGTGCCTTTAATCCCAGCTGCTTAAGAGCCTGAGGCAGGAGAATCACTTGAACACAGGAGGCGGGGGTTGCAATGAGCTGAGATCGTGTCGCTGCACGCCAGCCTGGGCAACAAGAGTGAAACTCCATCTAAAAGAAACAAAACAAAACAAAACAAAACAAAACAAAACAAAACAAAACACCTTTGAACCTTTGAATATATTGAAGATTCTCTAGGCAGTTTTAGAAAAGATCATCTGGAGGCCCAAGTTCCAGTCTAGAGCAGGCACAAAAGGGTGCCAGACCCAAAAAACTGAATTATGTTAAGCTAGTTGACAAGGGCCCTCACAGAAGAGTATTGATGGCTGGACTGACTTGGTAGTGATGAGCTGGTGGTTTGGGGCAGGAGGAGGTGCCTTTTCTGTTACTGACACTGTGAATTAAAATTTCTGCTATGATGTCTAGCTTCAGCCTTCCTCCAGAACGATTTGATACAATATAAACATATGTACCTATTCATATATGCATTTTCAAGGAATTGCAGAACTAATTATTGTTTTATAAATACACTCATTTCTATACAATTGAAATCAGACTTGCACAGTACAACCACAGACTCAGGGTGTCAGAGTAACCAATCTGAAAAAGCTAGATCGGCCCCAGAAGGTGCTGCCTTCCTTCGTTCCAAGGCAAATGCTTGGCATTCTCTAGCCATTGTTCTATACCCATTCACATCCCTCCTTAGGTTAAGTTATTTAGTCATTTATGCACATGCTAACACCACACGCATGCGCACACATGAGAAATGAGTCTCCTCGTTAATTTTTCATCAAGACGATAACCCTTTGCTTTGAGAAGACTGAACACAGAAGTTTCCAAGTAGATCAAGTGCTGTCCTTTTAAGAAATGATATTAGGTTCCTGTAGCTGGTTGGAGGGAGGGAAGGGCAAAGCCTGGGCTCACTGGATGTGTCTTGTTTGCAAATACGACCTGCAGCTGCTGAGGTTTCTTTTTGAAAGCACAGGGACACGGACTCTAGTTAACTTCCTTGATTTAACCTGGTCATAGATAATGAAGCAACTCTTTTTGTTGTGCTCTGGCCATCCAACATCCCATGGTATGTGGGATCCCCCTCTGCCCCTCAGTTTCTCACCTGTTTTAATTCTGTGTGTCTCCCTTTTGCACAGTGGCTTTCATAACATTGGATAATTTATTTTTCTTTCATGTTATCTTGGCAGGGATCTCAGCCCTCTGACCAGGGCAAACCCCAGAGGCCCTCATTTGTGTGCTTGTGTATGTGGGGATTCCATTTAATAGTCATTCTGCAACCATCCCTCCGGAGTTTATAGCACACATAGGGTGAGAGGGGTAGATGAGATTGCTTACCTACTATTCTTTTTTTTTTATTTTATTTTTTTGAGATGGAGTCTCACTCTGTTGCCCAGGCTGGAATGCATTGGTGCAATCTCGTCTCACTGCAACCTCTGCCTCCCAGATTCAAGTGATTCTTCCGCCCCAGCCTCCCAAGTAGCTGGGAGTACAGGTGTGCACCATCACGCTTGGCTAGTTTTTGTATTTTTAGTAGAGACAGGGTTTCACCATATTGGCCAGGCTGGTCTCGAACTCCTGACCTCCTGAGTCACCCACCTCAGCCTCCCAAAGTGCTGGGATTATAGTATGAGCCACCACGCCTGACCTAGTATTCTTTAAGGGACAAAGAAAGGCTCTCTAAGCCCCTAACCACAACTATTGTAGAAATTCCTGAGGTGTCTTTTAGGGTTCAGAGTCCCTCATTCCACAGAGAGGAATAAGGGTTAAAGATGGAAATGTACCTCATGTAAATTTATTTTTGAAAGATACACAAGGAAGGGAATGGAGTTATTTATCTGACAAAGGAAAGATGCAGTGATGTCTGGGAGTGCTCAAATTGCTGTCAGGAGCCGGGAGGAGCGGCGCTGGTCTGTACGACCTGGGGGAGCTGGGTTGCACAAAGCAGAAGAGGTGCAAAAAGCCATATCCAGAAAGAACAGCATTGGCACTTCTCCAGGATAGGAGTGTCACAGAAGGGCAATGGAGAAAGTGAGATGTTCTCCAGGCAAAGCAGGGAACCAGCTGCTGAAGTGCCAGGGGCAGCATTCCTGCTTCAGGTGGGAGCTTTGAAAAGATAATCTTTGAAAGCTCCACCGCATGTGAGATTTTATAAGAATCCCTGATACCTACCTGAGAGCTATAAAGGGTAAGGGAGAAGAACATGAAGAATCTTGAGGTTCTGAAAAGAAGCTGGGGTTCACCCACACAAGGAGGGTGGCAGGAGGGGTTCTGGGCACTGGAGCTGAGCTTTGCTTGCTATACTTCCCAAGGGGCTAAGAGTGCACTCTCTGCAGACAGACACGCCTGGGATCAGATCCCCACGTCTCCTTCATTGTGATATAGAGAAGACTCAGGGTAGCAGAAATAGTATGCTCGGTTTAATAACAAAAATGAGGAGAGGACTCTGAAGAAGAACAGCATGGTTACATTTCATTTACAAGCAAGCATTAGTGTTGTTATCAAATCCAATAATCTAACCTTTAAAACTCTGCACCAACATTTCCCAACAGTGGTGCTAGGTTTTATGATCTGTCTTTTAGATAGAAATCGATCACTTTAACTTCCCAATAGACCAACATTGATGCATGTGTGATCTCACTCATGTATGAACGGAGCACATGATAAATGGGCACACCTCTACACCACTCAACTGACTTGGGGATGTCACCCAAATCTCCCAGTTTGCTACCTTATCTCTAACATGCAAATCATATATATGGTGGTTATAAGTGTCAGAGGTTCAGGTGTGTTTCAACTATTCTAAAATGATCTCTTCTTTCTTCTGGGAAGGAGGGTACAGACACGAAGCAAGAACCAAAGAAGACAGCCAAGGAGCTGTTTTATTGAGCAGCATTTTAAAAGAGAACGAGAACCCATGTTCAGGAGATACAAAAGTAAGAGTCCTTCTGACTTAGGAAAACAATCCCGAACATACAGCACTGAGTCGTTCTCACACCTGTCTATGAGGACAGAGGTAAAAGGATGTTCATTAGTGGATTGTGCTATCTGGGAGATGGAAGCCACCATGAAAGGAATGGGCTAAGTAAAAGGAATGTATATTAACTATGGAATAGTAGTTAGCAGTAGTTAGAAGCAGCCAACTAGTTATAAACACAGCAACATGAATAAGAAGCACTTATAAATACAGTGCGGAGTTACAAAGGCAAGAATCAGATAAAGCTCTATAGCGCAGTACCATTCTGGCAAATTAATGATACCAGTATTAGTCAGGGTTCTACAAAGAAATAGAACCAAAGGGAGATACACATGTGCATGCACACACACACACACACACACACACACACAAAATTTATTATAAGGAATTGGTTCACATGATCATGGAAGCTGACAAGTCCTAAGATTTGTTGGTAGCGAGACCCAGGAGAGTTGATGGTGTAGTTCCAGTCTGAATGCCAGCAGGCTCAAGATTCAGTAAAAGCAAATGCTTCAGCTCAAATTCATACACATGAAGAAACCTTGATGTCTCAGTTCGAAGACCACAGGTGGTAGGGGGGAGGGGGAATACCTTTTACTCAAGGAAGGTCCAGTCTTTTTGTCCTTTCAGATGGGATGAGGCTCACCCACATCACGGAGGGCAATCTGCTTTACTCAGCCTGCAGATTCCAATGCTAATCATCCAGAAACACTCTCATGGACACACCCAGCATAATGTTGGACTGTATACCTGGGTACCTTGTGACCCAATCAAGTTGACACATAAAGTTAACCATCATGATACATATGCTTACAAGACAAAATTACGTGTTTACAAGGGTATATGTTAATTCAAGGATAGATGATAAACACATCAGAGTGGCTGATCAGGAGGGTAAACATAGTAAGCTGGGAAAAGAAATTTTAAAAGGATAAAAAAAATCAAGAAAAAGAAATTAATAAGAACAATACTAGCAAAGCTAAGAGTCTTACCAAATGTCTTAATCAAGTCCTCAACCTGAATAAAGTGACGATCAATTCA
>NW_012102031.1:8841891-8847372 GCF_000951045.1 Mandrillus leucophaeus
TACCTTATCTCTAACATGCAAATCATATATATGGTGGTTATAAGTGTCAGAGGTTCAGGTGTGTTTCAACTATTCTAAAATGATCTCTTCTTTCTTCTGGGAAGGAGGGTACAGACACGAAGCAAGAACCAAAGAAGACAGCCAAGGAGCTGTTTTATTGAGCAGCATTTTAAAAGAGAACGAGAACCCATGTTCAGGAGATACAAAAGTAAGAGTCCTTCTGACTTAGGAAAACAATCCCGAACATACAGCACTGAGTCGTTCTCACACCTGTCTATGAGGACAGAGGTAAAAGGATGTTCATTAGTGGATTGTGCTATCTGGGAGATGGAAGCCACCATGAAAGGAATGGGCTAAGTAAAAGGAATGTATATTAACTATGGAATAGTAGTTAGCAGTAGTTAGAAGCAGCCAACTAGTTATAAACACAGCAACATGAATAAGAAGCACTTATAAATACAGTGCGGAGTTACAAAGGCAAGAATCAGATAAAGCTCTATAGCGCAGTACCATTCTGGCAAATTAATGATACCAGTATTAGTCAGGGTTCTACAAAGAAATAGAACCAAAGGGAGATACACATGTGCATGCACACACACACACACACACACACACACACAAAATTTATTATAAGGAATTGGTTCACATGATCATGGAAGCTGACAAGTCCTAAGATTTGTTGGTAGCGAGACCCAGGAGAGTTGATGGTGTAGTTCCAGTCTGAATGCCAGCAGGCTCAAGATTCAGTAAAAGCAAATGCTTCAGCTCAAATTCATACACATGAAGAAACCTTGATGTCTCAGTTCGAAGACCACAGGTGGTGGGGGGGAGGGGGGTACCTTTTACTCAAGGAAGGTCCAGTCTTTTTGTCCTTTCAGATGGGATGAGGCTCACCCACATCACGGAGGGCAATCTGCTTTACTCAGCCTGCAGATTCCAATGCTAATCATCCAGAAACACTCTCATGGATACACCCAGCATAATGTTGGACTGTATACCTGGGTACCTTGTGACCCAATCAAGTTGACACATAAAGTTAACCATCATGATACATATGCTTACAAGACAAAATTACGTGTTTACAAGGGTATATGTTAATTCAAGGATAGATGATAAACACATCAGAGTGGCTGATCAGGAGGGTAAACATAGTAAGCTGGGAAAAGAAATTTTAAAAGGATAAAAAAAATCAAGAAAAAGAAATTAATAAGAACAATACTAGCAAAGCTAAGAGTCTTACCAAATGTCTTAATCAAGTCCTCAACCTGAATAAAGTGACGATCAATTCACGATGTGTGGAGAACCTCCGGGTAGAAAATAAGATTTGAATGCGAGTCATGGTGCTAGAAATTTTCTGTGGGGTCCTCAAGATATGCTTCCCTCTTCTACACCTGCTCTGAGCCCCAGGAGGCTGGCTTTCAGGAACATCATTTGGCTTCCTTGTCCCTGGCTTCCTGATAGTTCTGGCCAGTGGGAGACAATGGCAGGAGATGGGTGGATTGCAGGAGAGAGAGGCTGGAGTGTTAACTTCCTTGGATTCCTCCATACCAGGCGTCCACTTAGTAATGCCTGCACTTCTTTCGTGAAAGTTACAGCTCCAATGGATCAGATCTCTCCTGGAGCTTCAACTCTTGCCAGGTCTGGTCTGCTAACTCTTCCCATCCCTGGTCCTTTCGCAACCTAGGAGTGGTTGTCACTTCCTGCTGGGGATGGTCCTGGGTACTTCATCCTACTTTGTTGCTGCTCCTCACCTCTGCCCATGCATTTGTAAATTGTTCCTTCTTTAAACTCTTCGGGCCCCAGCTGATACAGTGACTGCACCAGTATCAGTCAAAAAAGATTCAGGGGCTGGATTGCTTACATATCTGATGAGTTTCTCTGATAGCCTCCTCACTGGGGGAAATGAGACACTGGTAATCCGTAGCATGTGTTGGCATCAATTACTTAAATTATTGCCAGTGGTAGCATGGGAAAGAGTGCTGGTGGAAGCCAAGACTTGGGGAGATCAAAGGACGGAGATACTTAGTCACTATAGCAACAACAAAGATTTTAGAGATGTGATGTGGGCAGATCATGTCTGGTGGCACTAGAGATTATACACAGAGAAAGGACAAAGGGCAAGATTTGAATGTCCTTGAAGGGGTGCAGGGGTAAAATCAGAAAGCCCCTATAGTCATTTTGAATGAATCTGTCTAGTAATAGCTGCTGAGGATCAAGCTCTGTCCAGATTGTAAGAAATATGACATTGCAGAGCCAACAGCAGCTATATTTCTTATGCTAAGCAGGAGCACCACAGAACAGAATGAGACCCTGAGACATATGGGATGGGGGTTTTGTACTGACATTGCTGTAGCTGAGAACTCTCTCTGAATATTCTGGCTGAAGGGTTGACTTCCCATGTGTAAAAACCTTCCAATCACTTCACTCTAAGCAACTGCTAAATTCTTCTCAAGACCTATCTCCACTATCTCATTGCCTCCAGGCCCATGACAAAAGTCAGAGTCCTGTGCAGCCAGACAGAGAAGTACAAAGCTTACTCCAGAAGTAGTTAGAGCCTGTTGTTTTGGTTCAGTGTAGGGTAGTTACAAGCCACCCTAAAACCTAATGACTTGAGCTAATCACCATATACTATCGAGATTCTACAGGTTGGCTAGAGCTCAACTGTGCAGCTCTTCAGCTTGGAGAGTAGATGGGGCTGGAACATCAAACATAGCTTTGGGCTTCCCTACACTTGACTTCTCTCTTTAGCAGTAGTGGGCACATCACCTCTGGTGGCACTAGAGATTATACACAGAGAAAAGGACAAATGGCAAGATTTGTCCTTACCTAGTAAGTGGTTCTTAAGGGGAGAGTGGTCCTAGGTGAAGAAGGAAGTGGTATATTTTTTAAAGCCCAGCCTTGAAAGTTATACAGTATTATTTCTACCACATGTTATTGTTCAAAACAGATTGCAGTGTCAGCTGATATTCAAGAGGGAGGGATGATCAATTTCACTTATAATATGGGAAGAATAGTGTTACAGGCTGAAGTGTGTTCTTCCCAAATTCATAGGTTGAAGTCCTAACCTCCTGTACCCCAGAATGTGACTGTACTTGGAGACATCGTCTTTAAAGAGGGTAATTAAAATTAAATGAGGTTATGAGGGTGGGCCCTAATCCAATATGATAGGTGTCTTTATTGTGAGAAGAGATTAGGACACAGATAGGCACAGAGAGAAGATCAAGTGGAGACACAAAAAGATGCCCAAGCCAAGAAGAGAGGTTTTTATAAGAAACTAACCCTGACAACCCTTTAGTCTCAGACTTCTAGCCTTCAGAACCATAAGAAAATACACTTCTGTTCTTTAAGCCACCCAATTTGTGGTGCTTTGTTATGGCAGACCTTGCAAACTAATACAAATAGCAAAGCATATGTAGTCATCTTTACCATACCTATAAACTGCTATATTTGCAGTGTCTTGCTAATTTTTATTAGCAGAATCTCGGAAAAAGATATGGGAGTTGATTCTAAGAGTAATAGGCCAAGAAGATCAAAATATAAGAATAAATCAGAACAAATTTGTCAATGAGGGTATTCATCTAGGATTTGAGATTTCATGTATTGCCATAGCAGCTAAGAATGGCATTAACAATGTACTAGATTGGATAATTAAAGCCTGGCTTCAACAGCACCCTATAGTCAAGGATATTTGAATCCTAGAACTTTCTTGGCAAAGAGGAAGGATTCCTCGAAAAAGTCTGTGATGACTGTGCTATGTACACCCATGATAATGGTGGGAGACGCTGTAGTGAAATCAGGTTCACAGATTTCACTGGGAATAATGGGATGCAGGCACTGTGGAGGTCCAGTGGCGTAGATTAATTGTCAGAGATAAGTGGGTGCAATTACTGAATTAAGCCCCAGGGATAGAGTGGTAATCAGAGTGTTTTGACCCACAGCAAACTATGTTGATGGCTAATTGATTAATGAGTCCCTGGTAATAAAATAGATGTGCAGCCTACTAAGGTGATGCTTGACATATAAGTGGAAAAGTTTTAGCTCTCTTGGGTACAAGCCGGACTCAAGTTGCCATAGTAGAGATTTATAACCTCATTCCCAGTTCCCAGACTCATGATAGTTCATTCATCCAGAGTCCATCAATTAATGGGGAGGCTACGTCCATTTGAGAAAAGACTCTTGAAAATCTTACACATCATGCTGAATTCTCCGCAAAACCGTCCTCTGAGTCTGAGTGACATGTTGCCATTTGCAAGGGTGTCTGCAAATTAGGGGACAAGAAGTATCTGGGCTTCCCCGTAAGTTGCTAGATACTGGCTCTGACCTAATGCTTAATTCTCAGAAACATAAACCAATGACTAATCCTGATAATACCACATGGTCTGGTCATTCAGAGAGGAGGCCTATGAAAGTCAGGTGATCAATTAAGTCTTGGTATGAGTCTACCTTATGGGGACTAGAGAGTTGTGAACCCATACTGTGGTTATTTTCCCACCATAACTGTAATTGGTGTGGTAGATAGAAGTCTAATAATGGCACCCAATGACTCTTGTCCTTGCCTTTGTACAATGTTTTCCCTTGAGTGTGGAACCTGTGAATATGATGAGCTGTCCCTCCCATGATTATTTTATGTTATGTGGGAAGAAAGATATCATCTGAATGGGCCTAATCTAATCACATGAACCCTTTTAAAGCAGAAAGCTTTTATTCCAGCTACTGGCAAAAGAGTGAGTCAGAGATTTGAAGCACAGTAGGGATTCCAGGTGCCATTGCTGGCTTTGAAGATGGAGGCAACCACATGACAAGGAATGCAGGGGTCTTTAAAAATAGAGAGAAGTCCCCAGCTGGCAAGCAAAGTAATGAAGACCTCAGTCCTCCAACCACAAAGCACTGAATTCTGCCAACAATCTGAATTAGCTTGGAAGTGGATTCTTCCCCAGAGCCTCCAGATAAGAGCCCATCCCAGCAAACACCTTGACTTTGAACTTGTAAGACCCCAGGCAGATAGCCCACTTCAGCCTGCCTGCAATTCTTATCTGCAGAACTGTAAGATAACAAATAGAAGTTGTTTAAAGCTGCTAAACTTATGGTAATTTGTTACTCAGCAACAGAAAATTGAAAATACAATTGGGAATAGATACACTTAGCAATTGGAAGAATCCCTCTATGACTCACTGACCCATTAAGTAAGGAGTATTTTGATAGGAAGGAATTGTCTACCATTTGTTTCAAATAAAGAAGGAATGCTGTATCCCAAAGAGATATTGTGGATATAAATGCCATCATAAAAGACTTGAAAGATTGAAGGATGATGACTCTCTGTTTCACTTGATTCTTTGTCCAGTAAAAAATCCAGAGAGCCTTGGAAAGTGACTGTGGATTATCACAAATATAATTAGGTAGTAATGCCAATTGCAGCATGATTCAAAATGAGGGATGTTTTCTGGAAGAAATCAACGCAGTCTCTGGCATCGAGTATACAGT
>NW_012102031.1:8849552-8850182 GCF_000951045.1 Mandrillus leucophaeus
GGCAAGAATTCCAGAATAGCCAGAGGGACAGAGATAGAGATAAAGATAAAGATAGAGAGAAGACAGATGTCAAATCCTTAATGACCTCATCTCAAAAGTAAAGTGCCATCATTTTTGCCATATTCTGTACATTAGATGCAAGTCACTAAGACCAGCTCACACACATAAGCATAGGAAGGGGAGTCACAGAAGGGTATCAATACCAAGAGATATAAATCATTGGGGGTCATTTTAGAAGGTAAAATTGAGTACCACAAAACACTTATGAAGAAATAATTGAAGCAGTAGGTTTATGCTTATTGTACCCTATCACATAGAAGGACTAAATTAAGACCAATCTGGGACCCATGGGAATTCTCTGGGTCTCTCTTAGTACTTCTTTGTCCAATAGTTCTAGTCAATGAAAAGCTGTAGCAGTTCAGTAAAAAAGGATAGTTGATGACTAAGACCCTAAAAAAATGAGGGTTTGAGTCATTCCATCTCAAGGAGATGCAGGAGCTACTCTGCAGCTAGTAAATATAATACATGAGTGGAAGAAAGAAGCAATGATTACCAATTAATTTCTTGTGACCACTTACAGAAATGAAAACTGTAGCAGCTAAATTTTAGGTGAATTAATTATTTTTTTTT
>NW_012102031.1:8856267-8890571 GCF_000951045.1 Mandrillus leucophaeus
CAAGGAATGCAGGGGTCTTTAAAAATAGAGAGAAGTCCCCAGCTGGCAAGCAAAGTAATGAAGACCTCAGTCCTCCAACCACAAAGCACTGAATTCTGCCAACAATCTGAATTAGCTTGGAAGTGGATTCTTCCCCAGAGCCTCCAGATAAGAGCCCATCCCAGCAAACACCTTGACTTTGAACTTGTAAGACCCCAGGCAGATAGCCCACTTCAGCCTGCCTGCAATTCTTATCTGCAGAACTGTAAGATAACAAATAGAAGTTGTTTAAAGCTGCTAAACTTATGGTAATTTGTTACTCAGCAACAGAAAATTGAAAATACAATTGGGAATAGATACACTTAGCAATTGGAAGAATCCCTCTATGACTCACTGACCCATTAAGTAAGGAGTATTTTGATAGGAAGGAATTGTCTACCATTTGTTTCAAATAAAGAAGGAATGCTGTATCCCAAAGAGATATTGTGGATATAAATGCCATCATAAAAGACTTGAAAGATTGAAGGATGGTGACTCTCTGTTTCACTTGATTCTTTGTCCAGTAAAAAATCCAGAGAGCCTTGGAAAGTGACTGTGGATTATCACAAATATAATTAGGTAGTAATGCCAATTGCAGCATGATTCAAAATGAGGGATGTTTTCTGGAAGAAATCAACGCAGTCTCTGGCATCGAGTATACAGTAGTCAATTTGGCAAAGCTGCATTATTTTACCAACATTCACTGATAAAGGTAACTGTAAGCATTTTGCCTTCATTTGTCCAGGACAAGAGCCCATTATCTTATCACAGGATGATGTCAGCTCTCCTGGTCTTAATATTGCCTTGAAGGAAACTGATTATCTTGATATCCTACAGAACATCATTCTAATCCATTATATTAAAGATATAATGCTAATTGGACTCAGTGAGCCAAGTATCAAGCAACTTATATAGTTTATGAGACACATGCGTGCCAGAGGATGAGAGAAAATCTAAAAAGTCAGGAGCCTGACATATTGGTAAAGTTTTCATGAGTCTGGAAAGAAAATTCCCCTATGAGTGAGATACAAGTAGCTGCATCTTGCACTTTCCTATAACAAAGAGAAAGGCACATTATTATTAGGGGTTCATCTTTACATTTTGAAGGCTTCGGCTCAATAACAAGAACTCACTCTCAAGAAGGCTTATTTTGTGACTGCCACTGCTGAGGGCTCAATTTGCCAGCAACAGAGGCTACTGCTGAACTTTTTATATGGCACACAGTTATTCTTGGGGAACAAGCCAACTACCTTAATATAAGTTGATTACATTACACTTCTCTCCTTGTGAAGGAGATAGCAATTTGTCTTCAAGGAAATGTATGTGTGTGTTTGTGTGTGTAGATAGATATAGATATATAGGTATTCTAAAAATAAACTGGTCTTCCCTGCTTGCAATACTTCTGGTGGCACCACCAGTCAAGGATTTCTAAATATTTTATCTATTGCCATGGTGTCTCATACTTCATGCATCTGAACAAGGAACTTATGGTAAAAGAAATATACCAATGGATTCACATCTATTGTGACCCATCAATGAGGAGAAGCTTGCTTGATAAACTTATAGAACGCCCTGTTGAAGATTCACTTATGGTGCCAGCTGGGAGACAACACCATATGAGATCAGAACTTACAGGATAAAGTAAATGCCTTAAATCAGTGGCCCTAAGTGGTGCTGTCTCCCCTCAAACCAGAATGCATAGGCCCAAGGTTAATGGAATGGAAATTAAAGCATACTTAAGGAACTATTGCTGCTTTCTTCTACAACCTTATCTTAATGGGGTTGGAGGTCCTTGTGCCCAAGAGAAGAATACTTTTAACAGGAATTACAGACATGGTTCTGTTAAATTTGAAGCTGGGAATTGCCCCTGCCATTTTAGGGTCCTTTTGCTGTTGATCCAAAAGGCAGAGATGGCTGTCACTGTAAAGATCAGGTCCTGATTACCAATAAAAAAGTTTGTTGCCTTATCCATTACCATGATAGACCACATTACAACGTCTCTTAAATTATTTACTTAGTACTGTATGAAAAATTATCCTTAGCCTTAGCCATTTAAAACAACAGGCATTTATCAACTAAATCTCTGTTTTAGATCTCTCACAAGGCTGCAATCAAGGTATCTGTTGGGGTTGCAGTCTCATCTGAAGATTTGACTGGGGAAGAATCCACATCTAATTTTACTCATGTGGTTGTTAGCAGAATTCAGTTCCATGATAGCTTTTGGACTGGGGACCTCAGTTCCTCACTGGGCTTCCTTGCCAAATGGCCTTCTTCATAGGGCCCCTAACAACATGTTAGATGCTTCATCAAGGCAAGAATTCCAGAATAGCCAGAGGGACAGAGATAGAGATAAAGATAAAGATAGAGAGAAGACAGATGTCAAATCCTTAATGACCTCATCTCAAAAGTAAAGTGCCATCATTTTTGCCATATTCTGTACATTAGATGCAAGTCACTAAGACCAGCTCACACACATAAGCATAGGAAGGGGAGTCACAGAAGGGTATCAATACCAAGAGATATAAATCATTGGGGGTCATTTTAGAAGGTAAAATTGAGTACCACAAAACACTTATGAAGAAATAATTGAAGCAGTAGGTTTATGCTTATTGTACCCTATCACATAGAAGGACTAAATTAAGACCAATCTGGGACCCATGGGAATTCTCTGGGTCTCTCTTAGTACTTCTTTGTCCAATAGTTCTAGTCAATGAAAAGCAGTTCAGTAAAAAAGGATAGTTGATGACTAAGACCCTAAAAAAATGAGGGTTTGAGTCATTCCATCTCAAGGAGATGCAGGAGCTACTCTGCAGCTAGTAAATATAATACATGAGTGGAAGAAAGAAGCAATGATTACCAATTAATTTCTTGTGACCACTTACAGAAATGAAAACTGTAGCAGCTAAATTTTAGGTGAATTAATTATTTTTTTTTTGTCTTCTTCCTTCCACCCCAACTGTCTTATATGAAGAGCACTCCTGTTGTTAACATTTTAGGTTTAAGGTGAAACTGAATTGACATTATCAAGTGATGATATAATAGCTACTAACATTTTATGTGTTCCACCTGTTAAGATCATGAGTTTTCCATCCAAAGCATAAGAGTGAATGCAAAGGGAGACAGTGGGGTGGTGGTGAATGGGCTACACTGGGTGTCCTTCATTTGCTTTCCCAGATCCACTCCCCAAACCTTTCTGTCATTCTTCTGTGCCACCAAAAGCTAACCTCTAAGGATAGTTGGGCTCCTGTTGGGTTCAGTCAATGAGAATCACTGGCAGAAGAGTGGAAAGGGAGTGAGCTTGAGTATTTATCCCTCTGTGTCCCTTCTGGTCACAGTTTGGCAATGGCTACTTTCCTCTCTTGAAAATCCCAGCTTCAATTGGGAAGCCCCATCCTCCTAGAGCTAAGGGTCTCACTGGTTCCAGCAACAGCTTCTTCTATCTTTTGGCTGAGGAGAGGTAAAAGCTTCCCATTGTTGCTGGCTCTAGGGTGCTTCGCTGTCCCTAGTGGGTTTCTCTTCACACTGCCAACATATTTATAAATAGTCCTTTTCTTAAACTCTATCCCTTTTGTGTGAATCATCTGTTCATGTTAGGGGTATAATTGATTCAGTTAAGTGATTCATTAGGAGTTTTTGTGAACAAGTTTGGTTTCCATTTCCATTCAGGAAATATACACAATGCATGTTATTCTCATGAATGATTTAATATAGTTTATTACAAAATTTGTCTTGTGTTTCATAAAAGGTTGAGTTGAATGCATGAGTTGTGACATAAAATCTATCCTGAGCATTTCTTATTTTTGTAAAGACAAAACCTAAGAAACTTCCACATATAACAAGTCACTGTCAGAATCCCAAAGGATTTACGTGATTGGCCAGAGTTTATTTAATGACTTAGAGAACTCATGTCCTGGGATGCAGAGCTCTGAGTTTTTGTCACATGGAGAACTGACAAATCTAGCCCTCTATAGAATTTATTTTGATGGGCAGGGGTTGGGAAGAGACATATGGATGAGAACTTTTTCTGGTGAGGTGCTTTCAGGAAGGGGATGCAAAGAGACTAGGAATGCCAAATAAAACTTTCTGCAAGCAGTAGCTTTTTTGTTTTTAAGATAGAGTCTCACTCTGTCACCCAAGCTGGAGTGCAGTGATATTGACTCACTGCAACCTGTACTTCCTGGGTTCAAGCAATCCTCCCAACTCGCCTCTGGAGTAGCTGGGACTACAGGAATGTACCACCACACCAGTTTTTTTCTTTTTTTTTTGTATTTTTAGTAGAGTTGGGGTTTCACCATGTTGCCCAGGCTGTTCTGGAACTCCTGGCCTCAAGTGATCCACCCATCTAAGCCTCCTAAAGTGCTGGGATTACAGGCATGAGCCACCACTCCCAGTCCCAAGCAATAGCTCTTTCCAAGGCTGTCTCTGAACATCACCTCTGGTCTCCATAAAGCAGGTCAGTGAATGGGGTGGCTGTTTGTCACCCTGAGCTTCATAAAAGCCTGGCCCTCCACTGGCAGCAGCTCACCAGTGGGTTATTCTACTCCACCTCTCCCTACTTCTAGTCTACCAAATGCAGATAGATGGTACTCAATGCACCCCAGAGCATCTCAGAGGAGACTAATTAGATTTGCAAAATGCCTTCTGCTATTTTTAGAGTTTGACTTTCAGTTGACATTAAGGCAAAATATTTGGATAAAATGCTGTCCTTGGCTTTGAGAAGCTGGCATGAGTTGGCCCAGTGAGGTGCTTTTTGATCCAGCCTTCCTCAAATGGAGAGAGTGCTGGACCATGGTGAGTTCCAGATTTCTTGAATCTCAATCCTAAGTCCCTTCAAGACTTGCACTCTGACTCAGAAAATATCTGCCAAAATATGGGTTTCAAACCTTCCATTTGTATATGTGTTTTCCCTGTTTTAATCTTTGCCAGAAAGATAGGCCCTAGAATTTTTCATTCATTTTCAGCTGTCTTTGGCGTTTCCCTGAGTTCCCTAAGATTTGCTCATGTCTTTCTTGTTGATATCTATGGAAAAACTACTTAGCATGGCATTGACAAAGAATTTGTAGGACAAAAAAGGAGCTTATATAATATTGTTATATTAAGAAGTATACAAAGCCATATATACAGTGTGATCACAACCACTTAAAATATGCTCAAGAAATACAACATTTATGCCTTTGGATGGCGGCAAAAAGAGTTGTTTTTTTACATATTTTAGAAATAATTTGTATAAACATGATCACACCTATGGTGAAAATATTAACTTTATTTAAAATAAACAAAATATATTTGGGGCCACTGTTTACGATGGCACAGTTTGTAACTAGCCAGGGCATGTGGCTGAATGTGGTTAAAATCTAGACCAAGTTCAGTTGTGGCCTGGAGGTACACCTGTCCAGGAGGCTATCTCTTTCTAATTTATCTGCCTAGAGTGGGGAGGGTCTTTTCTAATTCCCATAGAGGCTTCATAAAAACTAGCTGAACTTCAGAATATGGAACTGATGAGTAAGCTGATTAGTTTCATGATGATGACATTGGGGTCCTTGCTAATTTCTCTAAGTGGGACAATTGTGTTTTCCATGTTCCCCATCCTCTGACATCATTAGAAGCCCAGAACAACAGTTGTATAATTGTGCTTTGTTGGTTCCAAATAGAGCTGAGCGATTCAAATCCAATACCCTCTGCTGGAAAGACATGCCAACTTTGCAGCCCAAAGCTTGATTTCAGCAAAACACTGTAGGTGTTTTGGATCATTCAGCCTAAGACTTTCTGAGCAAGTGTTGTTCTCAGAAGGAAGTTGGGCTAACTTCTGTCTAATGCAAGTTAATCAGAAATGCCTTAGCCCAGATTTTCCAAATTGAGTTCTGCAAGATATTAATGTGGTTTTATATCCAAACATCCACACATGGGCACATAAATGATGTAACAATAATTTGTTCTACAGTTATATAAAAGAGGATTAAGTGAGATGCTTTCTGTTTTCTCAGAGACCTCAAAGGTCAAGAACAACACAGCAGTCCCTAGTACTCCCACATGCTACAGAGGCACACTTCCAGGGCTTGCTCTAGTCCTATGCCCTTCTAGGTTCGGTATTAGGAAAGGTCGATGGAATAAAACACTTTGGAGAGATGAAAAAGTAGACTCATTAGATAAGGAGCTGTCAGAAAGCTGTGAGTCCTCACTCCCTTCTCCACTATAGCACATGGGATGCTTGCCCTACAACTCCAGTCATGCAAGGAGAGCCTCAGGAAGATATCTGAAGAACT
Organism: Mandrillus leucophaeus; assembly: GCF_000951045.1. NCBI lineage: Eukaryota > Metazoa > Chordata > Mammalia > Primates > Cercopithecidae > Mandrillus > Mandrillus leucophaeus. Next base: position 8,862,549 of record NW_012102031.1, read on the forward strand.
TGACATAGTTTCCCTGGAGTTGAGAAGTGCAGAACTTGGTATCTGATGAACATTTGAAAAGTTTGAACACGAGAGCTGGAACTGAAGCTTCCCAGTTGGCACAGGAGCAAGGAGAGCTGCTCTGGGAAGGGCCTCTCGCTCTATTATTGTTGACATATGAAAAACTACACACAATTAATGTATACAATTTGATGAGTTTGGAGACAAGTATGTATCTATGAAACCATAATGACAATCGATGCTGTAAGCCCATTCAACACCTCCGAAAGTTTCCTCTCATCCTCTTACTTCTTCTTTTTGTGATAAGAACACTTAACAAGACATCTATAATTTCAGCCAATTTTTGAGTATACAGAATACTATTAACTATTATAAGCACTATGCTGTACAATAAACCTCTAGGACTTATTTTTTTTGTAACTGAAACTTTGTACCCTTTGATTAATACCTCCCCATTTTCATCTCCTGCCAACCACACGTAACCGCCATCTCGCTCTCTACTTTGATAAATTTGACTCTTTTAGATCCATCTTATAAGTGGTATTATGTGATATTTTTCCTTCTGTGTCTGACTTGCTTCAATTAGCATAGTATTTTTCAAGTTCACCATGTTGTTAAAAATGGCAGGGTTTCCTTCTCTTTTGAGGCTAAATGCTATTCTACTATATGTATAAACCACAGTTCATTTATTCATTCATCAATGGACATTTAAATTGCTTATATGTCTTAGCTTCATGAATAATGTTGCAATGAACATAGGAATGCATAAATATTTTTTTAACTTTTAAGTTCTGGGATACAGGTACAAAACGTGCAGGTTTGTTACATAGGTATACATGTGCCATAGTGGTTTGCTGCACCAACCTGTCATCTAGGTTTTGAGCCCCGCATACATAAGGTATTTGTCCTAATGCTCTCCCTCCCCTTGTCTCCCACCCCCGGACAGGCCCTAGTGTGTGATGTTCCCCTCCCTGTGTCCATGTGTTCCCGTTGTTCAACTCCCACTTGTGAGTGAGAACATGCAGTGTTTGGTTTTCTCTTCCTGTGTTAGTTTGCTAAGGATGATGGTTTTCGGGTTTATCCATGTTCCTGCAAAGGACGTGAACTCGGGAATGCATAAATCTTTTTGAGATTCTGGTTTCAATTCCTTTGGACAAATGTCCAGAAGTTGGATGGCTGGATAAAATGATAGTTCTATTTTTAGTTTTTGAGTAATTGCCATATTGTTTTCCATAGTAGATATACCAATTTACTTTCCCACCAATAGTGTACAAGGATTCTATTTTCCCTACATCTTCTCCAATATTTGTTATCTTGCTTGACATTCAATATTGCTATATATGTATATAAAATAGCTATCATATGTGAAATAATATTACATTGTGGTTTTGATTTGCATTTCCCTGATGGTTAGTGATGTTGAATGCCTATTTGTATACCTGCTGGCCATTCGTATATCTTCTTTGGAGAAATGCCTATTCAGTACCTTTTCCCATTTCTTAACATTTTTTTCTATTAATCTGTAGAAGTTCCTTATATAGTTTAAATATTAGCCCTTTATCAGATAGTGTATGGTTTGCCAATATTTTCTTTGATTTCATAGGTTGCCTTTCATTTTGTTGATTGTTTCCTTTTCTGTGCAGAAGCTTTTTAGTTTAATGTAATACCACTTGTCTATTTTTGCTTTTACTGCCCAAGCTTTTTGTGTCATCCAAAAAATTATTGCCAAGACCAATATCCAGAAGCGTTTTTCCTATTTTTTTCTAGAAGATTTACAGTTTCAGGTCCTATTTTTAAATACTTAATTTTGAGGGTTTTTTGTATGGTATGAGGTAAGAGTTCAATTTTGTCCTTTTGTTTGTGGATATCCAGTTTTTCTAACACCACATATTATTGAAGAAAACATCCTTTCTCTCTTCTCTTCTCCTTCCTCCCTTTCTCCCTTCTTTCTTTTCTTTTCACTTTTTTCTTTTTCTTTTCTTTTCTTCTTTCTCCCTCCTCTTCATCTTCTTCCCCTCGCCTCTCTCTCTCTTCTTTTTTTTTTCCCAGAGTCTCACTCTGTTGCCCAGGGTGGAAGGCAGTGGTGCAAATTTCACCCCAACCTCCACTTTCTGTGTTCAAGTGACTCTCGTGCCTCAGCCTCTCAAGTAGCTGGGATTTTACAACTGTCAAATATCAGTTGACTGTAAATACATGAGTTTATTTGAGGTTCACTATTCTGTTCCATTGGTCTATCTGTTTGTTTCTAAGTCAGGATCATACTATTTTTATTACTAAAGCTTTGAAATATACTTTGAAATCAGAAAGTATGTTATTTCTCAAGATTATTTTTAGCTGCTCAGGATCTTTTATGGTTCCAAGTGAATTTTAGGATGTTTTTCTATTTCTATAAAATTGCATTATAATTTTGATAGGAATTGCATTGAATCTGTAGATTGCTTTGGGTAGTATGGACATTTTAACAGTATTAATTCTTCCAATCCATGAACACAGGGTGTCTTTTTATTCTCTTGTGTGTAACAAGTCTTTTATGTTTTTAAATTAAGTTTATTCCTAATTATTTTAGGTTTTTGATGCTATTGCAAATGAGATTTTAAATTTCTTTCCAGATTATTCTGTTTATAAAAATTCGTTTTTTAATATTGATTTTACACCTTGCAGTTTTGTTAAATTCATTTATTGGTTCTAAGTATTTTTGTGGTGTCTTTAGTGTCTGCTGTTTCCTGTTGGCTTTCTATCTGGATGATGTTTTCATTATTGCAAGTGAGGTATTGAAGTTTTCTAGTATTATTGTATTTCTGGCTATCCTTCAGCTCTGTTAATATTTTCCTTATAAATTTAAGTGTTCCAATGTGGAAACATTTAATTTCCTTATAATACTTATTTTCCTTATAATTTTAAGTGTTCCAGAATTTAAGTGTTCCAATGTTGGGTGCATATAATTTTAATTGTTACATGTTAAATTGACAATTTTATCTTATGTAATGACTTTCTTTTTCTGTTGTGGCAGTTTATTACTTAACGTATATTTTGTCTAATGTAAGTATAGCCACCCATTCCCTGTTTTAGTTACCATTTGTATGGAATATCTTTTCTCATCCTTTCACTGTTAACCTATATGTGTTCTTAAATCTAAAGTGGGTCTCTTATAGACAGAGTATAGTTGGATTTCGTTTTTTGTTTCCATTTAGCCACTATGTGTCTTTTGATTGATTAATTTAACCTATTTACATTTAGAGTAACTATTTGGTAAGTAAGGATCTATTATTGCCATTTTGTTTTGGTTTTTGTTTTTTTTTTTCTATTTTGTAGTTCTTTTGTTCCCCTCTTGCTGTTTCCTTTGTGATCTGATCATTTTTTTTGTAGAGATATACTTTGATTCTTTTCTCTTTATAATTTTTTGTTTCTGCTATATTCTTTCTTAGTGGTTACTATGAGAATTGCATAAAATTTTTTATTATTGTTAAATTTTTTATTATTATTATTTGAGCTGATATCAACTTCAGTTGCACACAAAACATGATGCTACACCCTCCCAATAGTTAATGTTATTGATAACAGAATTTACTTTCTAAATATTTTATACTTGGTACAAACAAATTTTGGGGGTGTATTTATTCTCGATACTTTTGTCTTAACTTTTATACTAGGAATAAATGTGATTATTTGTCACCCTTATACTACTACATTACTCTGTATTGGCCTATATGCTTATCTTTACCAGTAAGATTTATATTTTTATATGCTTTGCTTTGCTTGCCAGTTTTGTTTACACTCGAAGAACTCCCTTTAGAACTTTTTGTAAGGCAGGTCTAGTTGTGACAAATTCCTTCAGTTTTTGTTTGTCTGGGAAAGTTTTTGTTTTTCATTTCTACAGTCAGTTTTGCTGGATATAATATTACTAGTTTTTTTTTTTCTTTCAGCACTTTAAATATCTCATCATACTGTTTCCTAGCCTGCAAGATTTCTGCTGAAAAATCCTTTGAAAGTATTATAGCAGTTTATTTGTATATGATGAGTCAGTTTTCTCTTGTTGCTTTCACAGTTTTCTCTTTGTCTTTGAGTTTTGACAATTTAATTATAATGTGTCTCAATGTAGACTTTTTTTAGGTTAAACTTATTGGGGTTCTTTAAGATTCATGAATTTGTATGACCATTTCCTCCCCAGATTTGGGAAGTTTTCAGCCATTATTTCTTTAAGTAAGCTTTTACTTTCGCTTTTGGGACTCCAAAAATGCATATATTGATGGTGGCCTATAACTCCTATAGGTTCTCTTTACTTTTTTAAAAAATGTTTTTTTCTTTTATTTTCTCTGACTGCATAATTTCAAATGGCCTGTCCCTGGGCTTACCGATGTTTTCTTCTGCTTGATTGAGTTTGCTTTTGGTACTCTCTGTTGAAATTTTCCATTCCAGTCATTGTATTATTCAGCTCAAGAATTTATACTTGCTTCTTTATGGTTTCTTTTTATTGAACGTATTTTATCATTATTATTTTTCTGATATCATTTAGTTATCTTTTTGTGTTATCTTGTAGCTGAGTTTTTTTTTTATTATTAAGTTCTGGGGTACAGGTGCAGAGTGTGCAGTTTTGTTACATAAGTATACATGTGCCATGATGGTTTTCTGCATCTGCCAACCCATCACCTACATTAGGTATTTCTCTTAATGTTATTCTCCCCTAGTCCCCTACCCCCTGACAGGCCCCAGTGTGTGATGTTTCCCTCCCTAAGTTCACATGTTCTCACTGTTCAGCTCCCATTTATGAGTGAGAACATGCTATGTTTGGTTTCCTGTTTTTGATCACTGAGTTTTAAAAGGAGATTAAATTATTTATCAGACAGTTCATAGATTTTCATTTTTATAGATCTGGTTACTGGAGATTTATTTTGTTCTTTTGGAAATGCTAAACCTCCCTGAAACTTAGTGATCCTGTGGCCTTGTGTTGGTATGTGCACATTTGAAGTAGTCACTTTTACTAGTCTTTGCAGACTGGACTCAGCAAGGAAAGCAATAGTTAGCTTGACAAAAGATTCCAGGTAGGCATGCTGTTGGGGTATGTGGATGGGTGATGGTCCCAGAGCCTGGGTCTCCATGGGAAAACCTAGAGCCTGGATCTATGACGGCAGACCCACAACAAGTTTTGAGGGGCAGGTCTTTATGCCAGGATCTGTGGGGAAGCTGGATACTCCTTTTCCTCTCTTTTCCCCATAGGAGACTTCAGGCCTGAAGGTATATCTCTCTGTACTGCACTGCATGGGCTTGTGAGAGGAGTGCTGTGGGTAATGCGAAACTATCCTTCCAACTCTGTTTAATATATCTTTTCTCATTTTTGGGCTCCACCCAGGTGCTGTAATCTCTCACCTGGATTCCAGAGCTCTTTTGAAGATATTTTCCTTTATGAATGGTTATAAAATTGGTATTTCTGTAGAAGGATGAGGGCTGTCACCTTATATATTGTTATCTTTCTGACATCATTCTAAAGTATTATTATAGAATTAGCCCCTGCCATCCTACTTGTTAAATATTATTTCACATCAAACTGTTCTCTGCAGTCATTTCTGAGTTTTCCTGTGGTGTTGCAATACTTACATAGAAGAGTAAGTTTCTCTGACCCCTTAGTTCCAATTGTCTTGTTATAATTTTGCTCCCTTATCTGTTTATTCTTTTGCTTCCACTGGAACTGATGCTGATGATTTCTCCCCAGCCCCAGTGAGAATACGCTGCTTCTCTCATGTCCAAGATGTCCATCTTGCCTACACTCCTGGATTCTCTGGAAGAAATCAGATCTGCCCCCTTGAAATAGGGGTTGTACAACATTGACTGTTTCAGAAGACAGCTACCTCTTTGCGCTTCTGCTGCCAATGCTGCTTCCAGTTGAGAGTTCCTTCAAGAACAGAATGCTTAGTGGTGCCACTTATACCTTGTTGTCTCTACATGTCCAGAAGTCATTTGCCTCAAACATCTGGGCTACTCCTGCCCTCTCCACATGTCTAGTCTTTTCCATCCCATAGAGGAAGAAGTTTCTCTCTCTTCTATTCCAAAATCCCACTGCACTTTCTAACCTGGATTAACTACTTCTCCAGTATGACTAGCAAAGCAAATGTTAATTTCCTTTAGGGGGATGCTCTGTCAACAAAAAATATTGTATAATTTTAGCCTGATGAACCTAGCAAGACAATAAAAAAATTACTTTGTCTTGTGCTGAAATGATCTTTGATCCCTTTTTCACATTAGAAACTGAATACATTTATGCAATTGCCTTAACAATTATGTGATAAACTATTTTAAAAATATGTTCTGCTACACCAATTGACCACATTAGTGACATCTTTGTTATGCAGACTGTCTTATAATTTCAACACACTTTTGTCATTGTATTCAAATTTTATTCCATGGTAAATATTTATATGATTCCAACTTATGCTCAAAGGACATGACAGAAAATAAAAGAACATATGGAGTCTCATGTTCCTCACACTGTATCTGAATAAAATAAACAAAAAGTCAGAAAGCAATTCAAAGTGAAGACAATAATTGCACTTTATAGCACATGAACCCCTGACTCTCTTGTCATTCCATTGATGCATAAGAGTGATGATAGTATTCAAACTGTTAAATGGTTTAATTAGCTTGGTAAATATGGCATTATCAGATGAATTGGGGCTGGCAAGTAGGGAGTAGATGAAGACTGGTAAGTCTGTTTCAAAACTGTGTGCCTATTATTTGAGTCTCTTTTCTCCTAGAATCCTATTGGCAGAGAGGATGAGCAATCATAATTTGACATAGCAGTTAAGAGTCCAGGAGTTTCAGGAGGTACCAGAAAAATCTGTCATTTATCTCTCTGCCTGGGAGATAAGGAAAGAGCTCCAATGACCTTCAGGGAATGTGTTATGTTTGTCTTTCTGCCTGGAGGCTTTTGTCAATTACAGGTTTTATAAATATAAACTGGGTGCCCTACTGGGGAGGCAGTGAAAGGGCTTTAGGGATTTTTTTCTGTATTACCTCTTATTAGTGAGGATGAAGCAGTTCCTGTTTGGATGGGAGACTTAATTCATTAAGGTCATCAGAAAAAAAGAAAAAGAAATTCAGAGGAGACAGGAGAGGAATTAAAACCAGTGTCATGAGGCTGGCCAGAAGAAGAATGAAGTTCAGAAGAGTAAGGGAAAGGCAAAGCTTTGAAGCTGGAGCATAGGCATGTCTTGAGGCTCTGCCTACAGAAGGTAAAAGCTATACCCTCTTAGACAGGTACTGCAGTTCATGCTTAGAGAGCAGTATAGGAGCAGGTGTAAGGAGTCTTGCAACTACAGATCCAGGATAAAAATATGCCAGGGGTGGTCGGGGAGTCTGCTGAGCTGTATGGGGGTGGATGCACACAGATTGAATATGCCTGATCTGGTGGAGAGCTGACTTCCTGCAGTGACTGAGCGCCTGCCAAGATGCATCAAATCTAGCAATCACTACCCACTTCTTTTAGGATGTGTGGGTAAAATTGATGCAACCTTAAGCAGCTTGAAATTTGTCTCTAGTATTAATAGTTTGATGTCTGGGAAAGAAGACTGAGGGCCTCAAGACACAAGATATTGACGTTTCTTTTTATTCTCCCACTAAAGGATGATAACGTAGAGGTGAAAGGAAGGTGTGTGAAGTGAACCTTGTAGAAAATTTAAAAGAAACAAGTCATGGTCCTGTGGACTGTGTTTTGAGATACTTGAATAATAAGCTTGCTGCTGCTAGAGGCTACTGGACGGAAAGGGTTTTGTAAAGAGTGAACTTACTCCCTTGATCAAGAGGGATTTAAACTGAAATTCGAGAGAGACAGAAGCAGCATTCAGATAAAACAACACATCAGGAAACTGGAGGATGAAGGGCATGGTCTAGAACAGCTATTCACAAACGTGAGGCACTTCAGTTCCCTATGAGGTTAATTGGTGTTCAGCTAAAAACGGTTCTGCGATCAAGTAAGAGTGAGAAACCCCAGGTTACACAGAGCTAATCAGGTTTCTTTAGAGAAACCTAACCTCTCACACCAATATGCATGGCGACTTTGAGAGGGGGTTAAAAACGAAGTGTTCCATAACTTGTTTAACCATAGAACTTTTTTTTTTTCCCCACTGACACTTACTTAGGTATCATAAATAAGCTAGTGACTCATGGCAACTCAACTGGGAAACACTGATTTAGAAGAATGTATCTCTATAGAATCCCTTTTACCTCCTTCCACAATTCTACAAACATCTGAGAAGATTGATTCGGATTTGAAAGGGCTCAATAAAGGCCTATTCCCTACTATGGGTGCCAGGTTAGAGATGAACAATGGAGTCGGAAAGAATATCTAGGTGATCTTTCTTATTAATCAAAGCCAGATGGAGAACTAATAAAATAAATTTTATTTATTTTTAAAAATTTGTTTTGTTTTGTTTTTTTTTAGACAGAGTCTTACTGTGTCGCCAGGCTGGAGTGCAGTGGCCTGATCTCAACTCACTGCAACCTCTGCCTCCGGGCTTCAAGCAACTCTCCTGCTTCAGCCTCCCGAGTAGCTGGGACTACAGGCATCCGCCACCATGCCTGGCTAATTTTTGTATTTTTAGTACAGACGGAGTTTCACCATGTTGGCCAGGATGGTCTCGATCTCGTGATCTGCCCACCTCGGCCTCCCAAGGTGCTAGGATTACAGGCATGGGCCACCACACCCAGCCTTTTAATTATTTTAAGAGATGGGGCTCACTATGTTGCCTAGGCTGGTCTTGAACTCCTGGGCTCAAGTGGTCCTCCCACCTTGGCCTCCCAAAGTGCTGGGATTACAGGCATGAGCCACTATGCCTGGCTCCAGATCTTTTAGTCATGAGGTGCCATGGACTGAATTGGGTTCCTGTGTGGAAGCCTTCACTCCCATAGTAATTGTATTTGGAGATGCAGCTTTTGGGAAATAATTAGGTTCAGATGGAGTCATGAGGGTGGAGCTCTCCTAATGTGATTAGTTCCCTTATAAGAAGAGAGACCAGAAAGATTCCCCTAGCCCCCTTCCTTGTGAAGACTCGGCAAGAAGACGACCATCTGCAAGCCAGGAAGAGGACCTCACCAGAACTTGACTATGCTAGCACTCTGATCTTGGATTCCACCCTCCAGGAGAGTGAAAAAATAAATTTCTGTTGTTGAAGCCACCCTGTCTATTGCATTTTGTTATAGCGACCTGAGCTAGCTAAGACATGTGGGGGCTTCCTAAAGTAAACTCAATCCATTTAGTCAGAAGCAGCTCTGAAAAAAATGTAGCCCTTTGCAATGGAGCAGTTTAGTGATTGGCTAAGAACTTATCAAATCCATGCAAGTGAGCATATCTGCCCTGTAAGGCAACTGTGTTCTCCGAGACTCATCAATTACCTATGTCATGCCTTCTCCTTCAGGGAGGGCATTGGAGGCAAAAGCAGGTAGAAGAAAATGTGTTATTCCCTCACAAAGTTCTCAGTTTACCCAAAAAAGAAGCTAAATTACTGGGAATTTGGAATAGTATTTATATAAATATAGTATCTTATATACTATCTTGTGTATATATTTGAAATATTATTTATATACATATAAGTATATATACTATATTTATAAAATATTTATATACATATATTTTATACTTATATACATATATACTTAGAAGACACTATATATATAAGATACATCCAAATATACATATAAGATAGTATATAAGATACTATATTTATATGAATACTATTCCAAATTTTTCCTCAGTAATTTAGCTTCTTTGGGTAAAGTGAGGAAAAATTTGGAAGAGTATTTATATAAATATAGTATCTTATATACATATAAAATACTATATATACTATAACTTATATAGATATAAGATACTATATATGTATATATTACATATAAATATATATACATATAATACATATATAGATGCTATATTTGTATGTATATAATAGATATATGTATATAATAGATATATGTATATAATAATAGATGTATATAATGCATCTGCACTCCATAATACATCTATTATATCTATATAATAGATATACATGTATATAAGATACTATATTTATAGAATACTCTGATATACTAACTTATATGTATATATACTTATTGATATATGTATATATTATATATAAATACTATAATTTATATACTATCTTATATATGTATTTAAGATGTTATATTTACATAATTACATAAATACTATAATTAGTGTAAATACCATTCCAAATTCTTCCTCAGTAATTTAGCATCTTTTTTGGGTAAACTAAGAACCTTGTGAGGGAATAACACATTTTCTTCTACCTGCTTTTGCCTCCTATGACCATTGGATAAACAAAGAGCAGTGCTCAGTGAATATTTTCCAAATAGGTAAATCCGTGAGATTCATCTTTGTCTTCCCTAGTCCAGTCACAGAAATTCCAATTATCTCATTAAGACCAATAAACACATCAGTGTACACTAGGTCACACCTGTGGATGAGCCTTGCTGGCATATACAGGACTACAGGCAGAGAAAAGAAAAGAAAAGATTTGGGGAGGGAATATGTTCTTAGGAACTAAAGAGGAGATGAAAAATTTATTGTGGATTCTAAGGACTACCTTGGCAAAGAAGTTGTGAACTGAAGACCATGATTTTGAGACCTGAAAAACTTGGGGATTTTTGTAATATTCTTCTATAATGTCTGATTCCTTAAATATTTCCATTTGTTTTCATTTCCATCACGACTAAGACTCATAAAGGCAAATGCCTGTGAGTTTTTCTTTGCAAGCACCCAGAAGAAGAGGAACTCGAGAGATTCAACCAGACTTAGGGGGAGGGACCCCCATAGATAGAGGGGGCTATGGGATTAGTGGCAAGGGAAAGAGTAGACTGCAAGAGCTAGTTGGGGACAGATGAGGGGCCCCACCCTTCAGTGGTCATTGGGCTTCACAAGGGTGGAGCTCATGACTAATTGTAAAATGTGAGGATGTACCTTGTTTAAATAAAATAGACCTACAAAATGGACTTGTGGAATAACAGTTTCCATCTAGATAATGTACACCGGTGTGGAGAAGTTCAAATCTGCACATTGAAGCAAGGGTACTATCATACTGAATTCTAGTCTTCCCATACAACAGGCACTGTCAAGATGCAAATTGGCTGTAAAACCATTAATTAATTAGTTAATGAGATACAGTTTGCATTACATAGACCCCTATTGGTTATCATACACATGGGAGTTAGTAATACGTAGTAAAAGTAATAATTACTGAGGTTCCCTTTTTAAACTCTTGATTTTGGTATTTTAGTTTACTCAGGTATATGCTACATGCAAAACTGCAAGTTCATGGTCAAGGGTGATAATAGAGACTATGTGTGAACTGAAGGGCAAATAGAGCTGTGTTGAGTTTTGGTTTTGAAACATTTTTTAACCAATTTGTTTTTTTAGCTTGTTATTACAAGAATAACTTTAGGTTATTTAAAACATTTTTATTTCTAACATTTTTGGAGAAAACGTAGCTTCGTTATTTTGAGTTCGAAATTCTCGACTCAAGTTCTTTCATTTCCAAGGGAGCAATTGTTTTTCTAGCCTGAAACATTGCTGAAATTGTTTATCAGATCTAGGAGCTTTGGGGGCAGAGACTATGGAATTTTCTAGGTATTGAATCATATCATCTGCAAACAGAAATAGTTTGTGTCTTTTCTTCCTATTTGGATGACATTTATTTCTTTCTCTTGCCTGATTGCTCTGCCTAGGACTTCCAGGACTATGAATAGGAGTGGTGAGAGTGGGCATCCTTCTCTTGTTTTGGTTCTCAAGGAGAATGCTACCAACTTTTGCTCATTCAGTATGATGGGGGCTGTGGATTTGTTATAGATGACTCTCATTATTTTGAGGTATGTTCCTTCAATACCTAGTTTTTAAGGGTTTTTAACATGTGGGGATGTTGAATTTTATCAAAAGCCTTTTCTGCATCTATTGAGATGATCATATGGTTTTTGTTTTTAATTCTGTTTAAGTGATTAATCACATTTATTAATTTCTGTATGTTGAAACAACATTGCACCTCCTACTTGATCATGGTGGATAAGCTTTTTCATGTGCTGCTGGATTTGATTTGCCAGTATTTTGCTGAAGTTTTTGTATCCACATTCAAAGACATTGGCCTAAAGTTTTCTCTTTTTGTTGTGTCTCTGCCAGGTTTTGGTATCAGGATGACGTTTGCCTCATAGAATGAGTTAGGGAGGAGTCAGGAGTCCCTCCTCAATATTTTCGAACAGTTTCAGTTGGAATGGCACCAGCTCTTCTTTGTATGTCTGCTAGAATTCAGCAGTTAATCTGTCTGGTCCTGGGCTTTTTCTGGTTGTTAGGCTTTTTATTACTGATTCAATTTTGGAATTTGTTGTTGATCTGCTCAGGGATTTAATTTATTCCTCGTTCAGTCTTGAGAGGTTGTATGTTTCCAGCAATTCATCCATTTCTTCTAGGTTTTCTAGATTGTTTGCATAAAGGTGTTCAAAGTAGTCTCTGAGAATTTTCCGTATTTTTGTGGATTTGGTGGTAAAGTCCTCTTTGTCCTTTCTGATTGTGTTTATTTGGCTCTTCTCTTTTTTTCCCTCTATTATTCTAGTTAGTGGTCTATCTTATTTATTCTTTCAAAGAACAAACACCTGGATTCGTTGGTCTTTTGTATGGTTTTTTGCATCTCAATTTCCTTCAGTTCAGCTCTGATTTTGGTTATTTCTTGCCTTCTGCCAGTTTTGGCGTTGATGTGCACTTGTTTCTTTAGTTTCTCTAGATGTGACATTAGGTAGTTAATTTGAGATCTTGCTACCTTTTTGATGTGGGCATTTAGGGGTATTAACTTCTCTCTAACACTGCTTTAGCTGTGTCCCAAAGATTCTGATATGTTGTATCTTTGTTCTCAACAGTTTCAAATAATTTCTTGATTTCTGCTTTAATTTCATTGTTTATCCAAAAGTAATTCAGGAGTAGGTTGTTGAATTTTCAGTCCAAGCTGAGGGCCAAATCAATAATGCAATCTTATTCACAATAGCCACAAAACAATAAAATACCTAGGAATTCAGCTAAGCAGAAAGGTAAAAGATCTCTACAATTAGAGTTACAAAACACTACTCAAAAAAATCAGAGATAACACAAGTAAATTAAAAAATTCCATGCTTATGGATAGGAATAATAAATATTGTTAAAAAGCAATTTACAGATTTAATGTTATTCCTATCAAACTACCAATGGCATTCTTCACAGAACTAGAAAAAAAATTTTAAACTTCACATGGAACCAAAAGAGAGCCTGAATAGCCAAGGCAGTCTTAAGCAAAAAACAGCAAAGCTAGAGGCATCAGTTAACTGACTTCATACTATAAGGTTATAGTAACAAAAACAGCATGATACTGATACAAAAACAGACACACAGACTAATGGAACAGGGTAGTGATAAGAAAGTGGAGGGACCTTCCTCTCTCCCTTACCTCCCTTTCTTCTATCTTCTCTCCATGCTTACTGTGTGTTCAGGGCCAGAGATACAAAATAAAGATTAATAGCATTTCATTCATTTATGTTCTCAAGGAGTTCACGGAAGGGAGAAAGTAGCCAACAAAACATAACTAAAAAGTAACATAAGAAATTATATTTATGTGTTCAAATTGTGAAATTAAATATAGAGAGTTATGTGTGCATGGTGGCATTAGCTAGAGGGCTGGTTCCACTTGAATATGGTCTGTAAGAATGTATAGGAGTTTGTACTTCAGCTGAGTGAAATACACAAGAAACTTTCCAAGAATTCCAAGCAGAGAGGCCAGCTTTAGGAGAGGCATGGGGACATGTAAAAGTGTCATGGTATATTCAGGGGAATGATTAACTGCTTGGTGAAGTTGAGTTAAGAGAGATAAAGGAAGAACTCCAAGATAAGGATGAAAATGTAAACCTGTAGAGTGTCTGCCTTCATACATGTGGCATGTGTTAGGAGGATGGTCTCGATCTCCTGACCTCGTGATCCGTCCGCCTCGGCCTCCCAAAGTGCTGGGATTATAGGCGTGAGCCACCGCGCCTGGCCAAGAGAAGAATTTTAAATGGAGGAATCAAATTATTAGATTTGCCTTTTAGCATATAGAAATTACTGAGTGTTTAATGGTATGGCCAGGAACACTGAACATCATGAAATACAATCTACCTTACATAGCCTTGAAAACAGTACATTTTGAAAGGTTCAGAGAAAAGAATGATCTTATAGCTTCAGATGTGAAAAGAGAGAACTTAAGAGACACCATAAGATGAAACCCTTAACATATTTATTTTTATTGTATTGAACAAGGTTTTATTCAACTAACAACTATGTGTCAGGGACTGCACTAGGTTCTAGGAATGGAAGTGTGAATAACACTATTGTAACTTCCGCTCCTGTGGAGCTTTTAGTCCAGAACTTGCAGGCACAGCCCATTGGTTGGCTGTGAAGTGAATTTAATGTTTTCGTGCAACAGCAGCAGCAAAAGGAGGAGAAGGAAGAGAGGAAGAAAGACATAGTAAGGCATAGAACAGAGTAGAACAGAAAGCAGTGGGGCACATTCACGTAGTGGGAGTAATAACTGCTTCATTAAACTACTCTTTCCTGACATCCGTCTATTAATACATGCACTGGGTCATGATGTAAGATGTACGTCTTACTGGGGTCATGGTTAAAAGAGTTTGAAAAGCCACTGTTTTTAGGCACATGTCTTTGAGTCTTTGCTGAAATCCACTTAAGATGCAGTAATGCCAGTTTTTTAAATTTCTCAGAACCTTCTCTGCTAATTTCCTACTATCAGGTTCTCTCTCTTCTGCTCCTGTTCCCGCCTTTCTCTTCCATTCTTTTGGCACTTACTTAGTGTATTTCTTGCAGTTATTTACACTTGTAGGGATAGACTGATAATTATTTAATGAATAGACTTACACTTATTGAGGACCTACATCATGTTAAGCTCTGATGATTTGAAGGTGGTTTAAAACAATTAAGATTCCCTACCAAAAATAGAGTTTATAATTTAGTAGAAGAGACAATGAAAAAATTACACCAATAACTATGTAATGACAAACTTTGCTAAGGGATATCTGAGAGAAGTTTGGATTGCCAGAAGAGTACAAAAGTGGTGTGTGTGTATATGGACAGAGGTGGGATGTTTCTGAACAAGTTGGGGTAGGATGGTGTGGGTCAGGGAAAGAGTTATTCATTTTCTAAGTCTGTTACAACAAAATACCACAAACCTGATGGCTTACAACATCCAAAATATATAGTCTCACAGTTCCAAAGGCTAGAAGTGAAAAATCAAGGTGTTGGCAGTGCCGAGCTCCCTTCGGGGCTCCAGGGGAGATGCCTCTTCCTAACTCCCGGTAATTGCCAGCCAGCTTTGCTGTTTCTTGCCTTGTAGCTCTATCACTTAGATCTCTGCCTCTGCTGTCACTGGGCATTTGTCCCTGTGTGTATCTTGTGCGTTCTGTACTCTTTTTTAATAAGGGCATCAATCACTCAATTTAGGGCATATTCTAATTTGGTATGATCTTAATTAATGACATTGGCAAAGACCCTATTTCCAAATAAGGTCTCATTCTGAGGTTTCAGATGGACACGAGTTTTGGGGGACATGATTCAACCCACTACAAATGACCCTCCTGAGCTAAGAGCTGGAGAGTGAAAAGGGAGATTAGGCAAAGAGAGTGGTCCAGAGAGGGGGAAGAGTGTGACTGGGAAGGTGTGTGGGAGAGGAAAGCAAGTGGGGTCAAAGCCTCAGGGATGGGGAGGTCGAATATGGTATAACTGTGGGCCCCCTTATGGGGACCAGATCATGCAGTGTCTGATCTGCTGTGTTAAGGGGTTGGGTCTTAGGATGATAAGCAGTGGGAGGCCAATGACAGCTTTATATCTTATTTGTACAGCTGGCCTTGACCATGAAAAATGCTTTGCCTCATGGATGCTGAGGATTATTTCTGTATTCTGGAGAAATATCCGCTGTTCTTTTATGTCCTAACTGAACAGGCCTCCTAAGAAAATTCCTCCCTGAAATCCCTGTTCTCTGGAGTACTCCATCCTTGGGAGGTGGATAAAATTCATCACGTCCCAAATAAAGAGATGAAAATGAATTGTGTCATCACTGTCTGGCTTCTTACTCTTCAGTCACACTGGATTGGGTGTCCCATCATAGTACCCCTGTAGAACTCTGTTCTCTCCATCACAAAACCTGTTACACAGTAATGAAACGGACTGTTGACTTGTCTCTTTCTTTACATGTAAGTGCGAATGTCCCTAGGACAGATTGTTGCTAAGCCCTGATGTCTAGAACATGGTTTAGCAATAAATATTTAGTAAGAGAATGAAGGAAGGAAGGAATTGGAGAGGGCAACATTTTCTCTGTCAAGGAGGCAAAGACATTACTCCCCAAAGCAAGAAGATGGCCAAAGAAATCTTGTGTGTGTTTCAATGTTGTCTCTGTAGACCATTTTCTCCTGTCTTCCAGAAAAACTGTGGCCAAATGGTCTTTTGCCTCCATCCCGGGGCAATCTCTCAGGTTCCACTGAATATACTCCATGAGTGTGGCATGAGCACTAAGGGAGGAAGGGCACTTCTGATAGAGCCTCTTATTCCACTTTGTGGGCCAATACATGTCCCATGCAGCTTGGGAGGTGAATAAAGTTAATCACTTCCCCTACTAAGAGCTGAAAATGAATTGTGTTATCACTGCCTGGCTTCTTCCTTTTCAACCACACACCTGCTTGGGAATTTTTAGCTTTAATTTTGTAAGATCCACACTTAGGATATGTAAGCTGGACTCACTGTCCTGTTTGGATTTTACTGATGTGCAGAATTACTGAATTTTCCTCCAGAAATCCTGACATTGCCTCCTCAGTACCCACCTTCCTTCCAGGCTAGATGAAAGCAATGTTTCGTTTCATCCACAGATGGAAAGAAATCAATTAGACGCCAATGTGAGTGTGATTCAGTGGGCACTAGGCAGAGGCTGGGGGATTGTTACTGGCTCTGTGGGTGGATAGGAAAGCAAAAGGCTGAGAAATAAGAATTACCAGGATGGAAGCTGTGAAAGTGTTTTTTAAGATGATGGTACATAGCACACCAGAGCTATTAGCAGAGGGAGAGTCTGGCATCTTGTGAAGACACAAGTAAAAATATCCTTTTGGCATCCAGGAGTCCCAGAGAGCTGATTCTACCTTAGCAATTCTGGCTTGGCCCCCAGGTCCCCTCTGAGGCTCCTAGCAATGGATGTGGGGAATGTGACTGAAGCTCTGAGAGCCAACTCTTTGCGAAGCGCTTTAGGCTTTTTTCATCTACAGGCTCAGCTAAGGCTCTCAACAGCTCTTTGAGAAAGACCAGGTTATGTCACAGACAGCTCAGGGCTCTGAGGGTCCAAGAGGTAAGTAGCTTGAACAAAGTCTTTTATTCATTCTACAAGTATGTGTTGTCACCTTTTCAGTGCCAGGCTCTGTAATGGGCATGGGGACACAGAGGTTAAGAAGATAAGTAAAATCCTGCCCTCAAAAAGCTCCCGAAGATAGATAACTAGTAATTAGACAAACAAAAATGTAATTTTAGAGAGTGATCGGTGCCATGGAAACAATAAATGGTGCAATGTGATTAAGAATGACTACAGGTCTATTTTAGATGCCGTGGTCAGAGAAAGACATATGGTAGAGGTGACATTTGAGCTGAGAATGCTTGATGAGAAGGGGCCAGGCATGAGGCTATCTGGGAAAGAGGCTTCAGGCATGGAAACTGTAAATGTTAATTGTCCTTGGTTGGAATAAGCTTGGCATACTCTGGGGGTAGGAAGAAGGCCAGTGTTGGGGGAGCCTCATGAGAAAGGGGTCACATAGGCCCCCAAATTAGGATTGGATCAGAGAAGCAGAAACACTGCAAATTGTATAAGCAAGGCATTTATTCTGAGGGTTTGACCTTGCCCAAGTGTGAGAAATAGTTAAGCTGTCTATGTAAGGCTGTTGCTTCTATATTTGAATTCAGCAGAACAGGCAATTGGGAAGAAAGATGGACGTGGAGCCAGGGAGAGCAATGACGTTTGTGACCAGCAGGAGAAGCTAGCACCTTTTGCCATGAAGTTGTACACACTGGCCCCAGATCTGGAGTAACTAAAGAAGGAGATCCAATCGGAGTGAGAGTTGCTGTTGCCATGTCATCAGAGCGAAGTAGCAGGACAGTGGCAGCATGTGTGTGAGTGGTAATAGCACCTGGGCTCTATATCAACCATCAGCAAGTGGGGAAAAAAAAAAAAAAAAGGTGCTTTTTTTTCCCCTACCACCTTCCTAATCACATGCAAAATGTCTCTTGTGGTCAATGTATCCTGAAGCTATACAGGGAATTCTGGAAATTCTGAGAAGCCTAGTTCCAGCTTAGCTAGGTCAACACAGTCCAAAGCCCACATACTCCACTCTTTGACAACTTGGCATCCATTTACATGTCCTTTACCCATTTTTAACTTCTCAAAAAAATAATGGCAGCCTATTTTTTTCACCTAATATAAAAGCAATTATCCTTTATATTTAACAACAACAAAAATCTTATAACTATTATAGTTTTTGTGTAACTTGTATGCTTGTAGCTCTTATTTTTAACTTCCTTTTACTACACAAATTTTATATTCCCTTTGCCCTCTGCAAGCAGATTGGCTTCTTTTGGTTCTGTGCCTGGTGGGTGACCCTAAAGTTTATTCCTGAAAGGTCTGGGTCATTGGCAGTTCCATAGGTATTGGGTTGTAGTTTTCCATTTGACTTTAATCACAGGACATGAGAGTGCTCAGAGGCACTTCAGGGTATCATCTCCTTCTGAACATACTCCCTCCTTATCCTGATTGTGTAACAACAACCTAACTTCTTCTGAATAGTCAGGATTAGTCACCCGGGCTAGTACAGTAAACCCTTTCTTCGCCTGTTGAGCACAGACATGAGAGACTCAAAGTGGCCAAATGGAAGTCTTGACTTCCAGTTTAATCAAATCATCACTGTCCCAGTGGCAGCACCTATCCCTCCCTAAGACCTCTAGACCAAAGTTGCAAGGATGAAAAGCAAAAATATCACTGGTAGATTGCTAGGTATGATGAGGCAAGAAGCCACTCTCATTTCTATCTCTTGATTCTCAGATCTGTGATCCAGGCTATGGGAAACACACTATATATTGGATAGTGATTGAGGACATGTACTATAACCTTTTGGGGGACATTACCCCAGCCTGCAAGATTTAACCAGGCTAGTGTCATATCTGAGTCTTCTCACAAAATCTGTTCCAGTTGTTTATTGCTGAGTAATGAATCGTCCCAAAACATGGTGGTTTACAGCAATAACAACCATTTAATTCTTATTATCTTTTGCAGGTCTGGGAGATGCTTTGGCTAGGTGGTTCTAGTTCAGGGTTTCTCATGTGGTAGTCAGCACAGAGACCAAAGCTATCTCCAAGGATCTCACACTCCCATGTCTAGTGTTAATTTTGGCTGTTGACTGAGACTTTAACTGAGACTGCCAGTCTAAAACATGTATTTATGGGCTCTCCATGGGGCTTGGGCTTCCTCAGAGCATGGTGGTTGAGTCTAGGAATAAGTGTACCAAGATACAGGAAGTGGACCAGTTTTTAAGGTCTGGACCTGGAAACTGGAACAGCAACACTTCCACCACATTCAATTGAGAAAGTCACAGAGCACAGAATAAAAGAGAGAAAACCTGGACTCACCTCTTATTGAGAGGAGCATCACAAATTTTTGTGGCCATGTTTTACAACCGTTACCAGAAATGTCCCAATCCAGACCTCAAGAGGAGGTTCTTGGATCTGGTGCACGCAAGAATTTGAGGCGAGTCCATACAGTAAAGTGAAAGCAAGTTTATTAAGAAAGTAAAAGAAAAAAAGTATGGCTACTCCATAGACAGAGTAGCAGCGTGTATACTTTGTCATTTCTTGTTTATGCTAAACAATGGGGTGGATATCCATGACTTTTTAAAGAAAGGGGTGGGCAATTCCTGGAACTGAGGGTTCCTCCCACTTTTAGACCATATAGTGTAACTTCAGGACATTGCCATGGCATTTGTAAACTGTCATGGTGCTGGTGAAAGTGTCTTATAGCATGCCAATGTCTTGTAATTAGCATATAATGAGCAGTGAGGACAACCAGAGGTCACTTTCATCACCATCTTGGTTTTTATGGGTTTTGGCTGGCTTCTTTTCTGCCTCCTGTCTTATCAGCAGGATCTTCATGACTCGTATCTTGTGACACCAATCCTGCCAACCTCCTATCTCATCCTGTGACTAAGAATGCCTCACCTCTTGGCAATGCAGCCCAGCAGGTTTCAACCTCATTTTACCCAGCCCCTATTCAAGATGGACTTACTCTGGTTCGAATGCCTCGAACACAGCTGACACAGATAGTAATGGACAGAGTCCGACTTTAAATGCAGATCTGGAATTAGAATTCCAAAGGTTGAGCATTCTCTACCCCTTTATGCTGCCTGTGATTAAGAATCCTGGGTTTTAGTTCTAAATCAGCTACTGGCTAATTCTATGAGGTTGAAGAAGGAATTTTCTTTACCAATGATACCTGAAAGTGGTAGCACACATAAGGAATTAGGTCCCCCCAAATTCTAAGGCACTGTGCTTTCTCAGTGACCTGGGTAATTTCATACCATGCCTGATTTTTCTCATATTGAGGCCTCCTTGGAAGCCTTCTCACCCCTTTCCATAAATGAAATACCGAGATGAAGTCCTACCTCCTCTAGTACAGTAGGTGGAGGTAGTATCTTATGCAGTTTAATGTCGTCCCATAATGTGGTATTTCATCTATTGATTAACTAATTTACTATTTCACCCTATTGCAAAGAAGATTGGAAGTTTTTTTCTCTAATTTTCCTGATTGTTTTGGAAGGGAGCAGGGAAGAGCGGAAAGAATATTGGATCTGGCTCCCATTTTGCCTTTGCCAGAACTCACTTTTTGAGACTGGGCAAGTCATGCCATCCTTTCTAGACCTCGACTGTTCCATTAATAAAATGCGGTAGGGAGGAAAGGGTTGGGTAAGGTTACCTCTAAGGCTGCTTTGACTGCTTTCTCAAAGGTATATATGGGATAGTTTAGGTGAATGGTGACATGACCCATCCTTTTATATCTTAGAGCTTTGCATGTAGTAGGAGTTTAATGTATTTGTCCTCCCAACATGGTGATTTCTTTTGTCTTATAGATATTTCGCATGTCTGTCTGGTATCCTCAGTGAGGTTATGGGCTCCTTAAGGAGGACACAAAAAACTGGTACTCGTTGCATACTGGCTGAATTGACACTGAGAATTTAGAAATAGCTGAACATTCAATTTGGACTAAGATGAGGGGATCGTAAGAAATACCACTCAAAACACACTGTGATTACTTTAGCTCGATGTGTTAGCCTCCTCTGATCAAGCATCATTCCAGCCACTCTGTGTACCCTGTGATATAGAAGAAGTGGTCCTTGGCCTACAGAACCTTCTGTGAAGTGTAGAAAATTTAAGTGGAACTGAGACAGATGTTAAACTATAAGTCAAGAATGACTTAAGTCAAAAATAGACAATAAGGAAGATTAATTCTATATGTGAAGGTAATCAAGAAGGTAGGATCAGATTAGTTATTTGAAGGGTAGCATTGATTCTAAGAGAAGAGGTGGGTAAAGGACATCCTAGGCTGGATAGAACAAGACAAAAAGAACACAGGTGGGAATTACTGAGAATGCTTAAAGAAAGGAGAGAAGCACAGCCTACTTGATGTTTATGTTCACGCAGTGGGAGAGGAACACAGAGGTTAAGAAGAGTGACAATGGTATTTGAGGCCACTCCATGGATGCACAGGACACTCTTGGGAATATGAACCCTCATCGTGCATGTGATGAGGGGCCATGGGTGATCTCATGGAAGTGACTATGATCAGATCTATATTTGGGATATTTCTCCTTCCCTCTACATAGGAAATTTTCATGTGCCAGTCAATATGCTAAGCCTGGGGATATAGAGGTAAATAACATGTGGTCCCTGTCCACAAGGAGCTCATAGTGTGTATAGAAAAAGAGAATAAAAAAATGTGGTTGAAGTCTTAAGGACCAGAGGAAGAGGTGAGTAATTATACGTAGGGAGAAGGTAGGGGTCCATTCTTGAATAGAATGCAGAGGAGGAAAATGGAGGCAGAGGAAGACTTAGAAGGACTATTCCTTCATTTATTTGATAAACATCAGTGGAGTGCCAACAACATGTCAGGTCCTTTTGTGGATGCTGGAGACAGAGGTGCACAAGGCAGGCAGGATCCTCTGTCTTCAGGGAAATTACATGAGAGTGGAGAGAGACAAATTAGAATATGAAAACCAAACGACGACAATATCTAACATTTACTGAGCTCTTAACAATGCGCCAGGCACTGTTCTAAAGGCTTTTGATGAGTTAATCTTCATGCCCAGCTTGGGATGTAGGTGTTGTTATTTTTACCCGTTTTGTAGATGGGAAACTGAGATAGAGATTGAGGTCAGATAACTTTCTTGAGTTTACCTAGTTAATAAGTAGTGGAAGCAGGATTTAAACCTAGATAGCCTATGCAGGACAGTTTTCTGGTGGTCTTGGACTGATCCAATTTCTTCCTCCTTTCTCTTGTAGTTCTCAAGAATAACTATAGAATATGCTGGGAATGCAATATCCAGAAATAGGGAGGGACTGGCTGGAACAACTCAGGCTGTGTTCCAGTCCTCTCCTAGAAACAGGATGTACTTCATGGCATTCATCTCAGTGAGTTGTGTGACCCTGGGATATATAATCAAGGGTGGGCTGCCTTTTGGGGTCCCCTCAACTGCAGTGTAATTGGGCCACACGCAGTTCAAACTCCACCCACCCTGGGCATATTTTTTGGGTCTCGGGGATTGGCTCACCTTGAATTCTACTTTTCTGTTGTCCCTTGCTGCTTATCTATAAGAAATAAATCTGAGTTATGTAACTTGCGTGGGTGTTTTATCTCACTGGATTCAGACAAGTTGGTAACCAGTCAAGAGTGAGCCTTATTCACTGACCCCAGATACTAAGATCTTAACAACAGAACTGCATCACCTCTTCACACATAGGGTCAAGAAATTTCAGAGAGTGAGAAGTGACATGAGGAAATGAAACTAAGGCAATGGGGTAGAGAGTGACCAAGTGGGGCGGGGCTGGTGCCACTCTTTCAGAAGGATCCTGTTACAGTGATGCTTGAAGGATATCTGAATAACATTTGAAGGATATCTGAATGATGGGGAGGATTTGGCCACGAAATGACCCCAGCAGAGGCTGTCACTGAACCAATGAGAGTGGAGAGAAAAGCCACAAAGAGGCAATTTGTCTCTTGGCTGAATGTATGAGTAAGAGAGGTTGGGTTGGAGATGCTTTCAAAGCACAATGGCACCCAGGTGGCATCGGGAAGGGTGCCGGCATTCACCTGCTTCCCAGCATCTCCCAGAAGCCTCCCCCTCACTGTGTAGCCGCCCTGGATCGCAGCCCGCTACTAGTCTCCCCAAGTCCCGAGCATTTCTGGGCAATGGTCATTGGCCCAAGGCTCCTACCGAAAGTTTAATGACACACACAGGCAATTTGGGCTTCGAGCAGGTAAACGTGTATGTCTCAGTTCTGCCAGAGCCGGAAGCCAAGTCTCAGGGAGCAAATATGTAAACCAGGTGTCTTTGGAGTGGGCAAGACATTAAGGCTCACAGCAGAAGGCTGAAGGGCTCTCTGCTGGTCAGAAGACCGGAAGTCTCTTCTAGAAGCTTGTGTGGGAGGCCAGGTCTTTTGAAAGAACTCTGGCTAACTTTCTGGCAAGCCAGATGGAAAAACAAAATTGCATTTAGAACCCTGGATCAGGAACCTGGAGATCTGACTATTTGTATTGTTCCAGCTGCCAGATTATGGTGTGATCTTGGCCAAGTCATTATCTCTCTCTGGGCCTTATTCTCCTTTGTGAAATAAAGGCATGGATTTGAGTGAGCTCCAAGATTCCTGGCAGGTGCTTTACTGCTGGAGATACAGCATCCAACATGTGGGGTAAACTCCACATAGGGAAGCTGCAAAGCAGGGGAAGCAATAAAAAAAATTGTTTTTCCAAATATTTTGATACTTCAATATTTCAACAAATGCATCTAAGTCACTATCATGGAGAAAAGTCAAAACTTTGTGGGACTGTATTTTTATTTTGAGATTGTGGGTTTTTTAAGGTGGGAAATACAGGACGATCAGGAAGCATCATTACTGTCGCCTTTCAGCGTTGATCATCTCTGAAGGGGCTAAGTCAGGCTCGCTCAGTCCTGCTTCTGCCCTGACTCATGTCTGAGGTTGAAGAGGAGGGTTCTACCTGCCTTGCCAGATTGCTGTGTTTAACAGAGAACCCATGTTTTTGCCAACAGGTTTAAAAACGTGGCACTTAGGGATGGTACCTGCCTGTGTCATTCGGCTTGAGGAATCCCCACCAAATGTCTGCTTCCATTTCTCTCTGAAGCCAGGTTCTGTGCTTAGGACTCAGAATCCACCTTGAAGAATGAACTTGTAAAGTGCAGATGCCCTGGTTCTCTCAGGTGATGTGAGAGCAGATGTTTCTACAGATCCTGCGAAGGTTGCTGTATGTGTTCTTCCAACTTATAAGCTTCTATACCATCCCTATTGCAACTACTACTGTGATTCTTTTTTTTTTTTTTTTTTTTTTTTTGAGACGGAGTCTCACTCTGTCACCCAGGTTGGAGCGTAGTGGCGAAATCTCGGCTCACTGCAACCTCTGCCTCCCAGGCTCAAGTGATTCTCCTGCCTCAGCCTCCTGAGTAGTTGGGATTACAGGTGCCTGCCACCATGCCCAGCTAATTTTTGTATTTTTAGTAGAGACAGGGTTTCACTATGTTGGCTAGGCTGCTCTTGAACTCCGGACCTCAAGTGATCTGCCCACCTCGGCCTCCCAAAGTGCTGGGATTACAGGTGTGAGCCACCACTGTGATTCTTTATTTATGGAGGCGGAAGGCAAATTGGCCACTGGGCTCATTAGCCTTAGACATAGCAGGCTGCAGAGAGGTCAGTGCCCACGTTAGTGTATTATTTCTCAGAGAAATGGACGTGGTGTTTCAAATTTGGATGCTACTTTCTGGAACAGGGTGATTTGTCTTCTTAGTACTTTCCTTGTCTTTTAAATTTTTATTTTATTTAAAAAGAGTTTCAGAGTTACCTGCTTCTCCCAGAGAGACGGGGACAGATTGCCTCCAGCAGGGGCACAGCAGACAAAAGGCACACACTGTCCTGGGCAGCCCTGGCTAGGCACCCAAGTTATGAAATCACAGCTCACTGGCACCAGCCCAAGCCTCTCTCTTCCCCTGGGCTCATAACCAGAGGTGGGTTATGACACTGAAGGCAACAGATGAAGCTGAAGATACAGGAGTCCCACTTGCACAATGTCCTTTTGAGGGATAGGGTAAGCCCTAGCAATATGTCTACATGAGGATATCATGTTAAACTGGCAAAGCTAAGATATCTTCACCACAATAAGTTCAGACCAATATCTCTTCATGCTGGATGGCTGTTGGTTTGCAGTGACTCTGACCATCTTTGGTATCTAGCAAAGGGGATATTGAGATAGAGAACACTCTATTTGGGATTAGTGAGATGTATTAATATGGCTGCAACCACTTCTGTTTGTGTTAGTAATTATGCTATTGCTGGTCATCTCAATATAGGTTGGCTTCCAGTGGACAACTGAATACCTGCTGTGTCAATTCTCTTTGCATTGTGATCTGAAGATGGGCCTGGGGCCTACTGTGATATGAAAATGTCCTACAGTACCTGGCATTGGAGGTGTATGGGTAGTGGGAGAAAAACAAGATTTGAAATCTACAGAGTCTGAAAATAGGACATGGAGCATTCCTCCCATCATTGGAGGGTATAAATTTGTTGGTGAAGGATTGATGCATCGCCCATCAACACCTTGTCAGCCTGAAAGTTCCTTTGTCAGAAATATACTTGATAATGCGGTATGTACAATTATAAGCAATTGCGTTCTATTTTGAGGGGGGAGGCAGGCGGTGTCTTTTGAGAAGAGAATTGTGGGAAAGAAAGTTTATCATAATTCCCACTTTTAAGGCACAAACTTGTAGCCATTACCACAAACAGCAAGGGCATCTATCACAGCTCATTCGTGAAGTGCATGTGAGAGAAGATTTAACAAATTTTGACTCTAATCCTAAACGTTTATATGGCATTGCCAATATTGATTGTGAAGCTAAAAGAAACGTCTTCTCTATAAACCATTAATAAAATTGTTTTGATCAATTAGAGAGAAACAAGATAATTAATTACTTAATTATTTGCTTAATTAAACCTGGCCATCTCCTTCTCTTTTGACAGCAGGGAGGCTGTTATTATCTAATTATTCTTTCTATCCTTTTAATTATCTTTCTATCCTTTCCACAGGATAACAGTGCAAAATTCTTGTCATGTGGAGAACTTATCAGAGACTATGCTGCCAAAAGTTTAAGACAAAACATGTATTGTAGAAGTGTTTCATTAATAAAACTATGATGTTAGTTTTCTGATATTGTGGTGTGTTTTATTTAACTTTTTTTTTTGCATTTTAAATTATTTTAAACCTAATTTTGTATTTTCTTTCTTGAAGAGGGTCCAAATTGTATATGTGTCATATCCTGTCAAGCATGGATCCATCCCATTCTCTGTTGTGGCCACAAATGCCTTCCACAGTACCCTACAGCTGACCTGCTACTGAACAAATCCCAGCAAATGTTTGGTAGTCACTTCCCTTCCTTCCTCGGGTCTGCAGGGACTCAGGGTGCAGCACTGTTCTCAGATTTGGGCTGGAGCTCAGTATGACCGTTGGGGTCTCCTGCTGCCCCCTGGAGCCTCCATGTGCTCCACTCGGGTCTGGATCCAGCAGCGCAGAGGTGAACTCTGGGCACTTGAAAGGCAGCAGCCTCTCCCCCAGCCACTCCTGCAGTTCACCTACTCTACTCTCTGATCTCCCAGCAGAGTCACTCTGTGCAAGGGTCTGGGTCTCTGTCCAAGCTTGATCTAATTCAGGCCAAAGGCCAAAGCACACACTTGGGTCAAGCTCAGTGGGATGGTAGAGTGAGTAAAAATGAACAGCAAGGAATAAAAGAGCCCTTCCCTATTGCCAGATGAAGACAGCAACGTGCAATGGAAAGTAGGCCCTCTTGGAGGTTGAGTGGAGGGAACAGAGGGCATGGAGACCTTCTTATTTATAATAAAGATGACAGTCACACTACACCCAACACTAATAATACTCCTCCATGAGAAGAATAACTGTTATTTCCATTTGTGCAGAAACCACACTGGTGTGTAAACTTGTGCATTTTGCAGCATTTAGTCCAGTACTTGGTGTACAGCAGGTACTCAACAGATTGTAGTTAAATGAATGAAACGTGCTCACTTTGTGTCCGACACTGTAGAAAATGCTCTTCATACCCCGTTTCATTTAAAACAAACAATAATCTTATGGCAGAGGCAATAAATGTATCCAGTTTCCCAGATGAGAAAACTGAAGTGGGTGTAAGTTACGTTGCCAAAGTCTCACAGGAAGTAGAGGCAGGTTCTGAATGGTATCATTTTCTTGCTTCGTGCTAAGCCTGGCAAATTGCCTTCCCTTACTTCCTCCTCATTTCTAGCAAAATCCCAGCCCATTTGGTTGGAACCTGGGAGCTCCAACTGCCAGTCTTTGGGCTGCTCCTGGAGCTTGCTGCCTGTAGAGACAGGTGTTCTGAAATGAGACTAGAACTGACAGCTCTCAGGTGTTCAGTCATTGGCTGGCTTTGCTACCTGGCCTGCTTCATTGATTGACTGGATATGGTCTGCTTCTGAAATTAGGGCTCATGTGGCTGCTAGCATTGAATCCACAGAGTGTGGCCAAGTTGTCCTGCATAACAGGCCTAGGCTCACACTTCCCTGCCACCTGCACGAGCAATTCTGCTCATTTAGCTTTCCCGTCCACCCTGCCTACCACTGCATTTTTTTTTTTTTTTTTTTTT
>NW_012102031.1:8890621-8897212 GCF_000951045.1 Mandrillus leucophaeus
TTTTTTGAGAAGGAGTTTTGTTCTTGTTGAACAGGCTGGAGTGCAATGGCATGATCTCAACTCACTGCAACCTCCACCTCCCAGGCTCAAATGATTCTCCTGCCTCAGCTTCCTGAGTAGCTGGGATTACAGGTGTCTGCCACCATGCCTGTTTTTCTTTTCTTTTTTCTTTTTTTTTTTTAAGTAGAGACGGGGTTTCACTATGTTTGTCAGGCTGGTCTCCAACTCCTGACCTCAGCATGAGCCACTGTGCCCGGCCTGCATCTTTTTATTTATACTGTTAATAGTATTCTCAGTGTTTTTGTACCTGCCTCCTCCAGTAGACTGTGAACTCCCAGAGCTAGGGACTTTGTGATATGTCTCCCTGGATCCCTGTGCCCTGAATGGAATGCCATATGTCTAGATAGTGTAGGAGCTTCATAGGGTAGTTCCAATATAGGTTCTGCACTTTACTGGCCATTCATCTTAGGCCAATAACCTCTGTTTCTTCAGTTTTCTCATCTGTAAAGCAAGGGAAGGTAAAAATAGGTTGTATCTGATTAACTTAGTTAATATATATATAAGGGCTTAAAGTGGAGCCAGCACAAAGAAGCTGTGTCAGTGTGAGTCATTATTTGTAGTGACCATAGGGCACTTTTCCTTTGTTCCATTTTTAGGGTGTTGATTATCTACATGATACATTTTCACACCTAGCCATTAGTTTCTTGATATTTTCCTCTGATTGTTTCTTATGGGGAAGTAATTGGTTTTTTTTGTTCTGTTTTGTTTTTTTTTGCTTCAATTACATTTTGTAAACTGTCACATTAAGGATAGGTAGGATTCTTGTAGTTTTTAACCTGGTTTGAGTTACAGACATCTTCAAAATTACCTGATAAAAATTACGTCAGCCTCTGCCCTGCAAATGCACGTGGGCCCATACATGCAAAGTATTACTTACTGATGTTAGGGGTTTCACAGACTCACTGCCAGCAATGGCTCTGTGGTCAAGAATACCAGGCTTGACTCCAGATACAGCTCTGTCACCAATGTGCTGTGTGTTACTGGGCAACAACTGTCCCTCTCTGGGCTTCTGCACAATAAGCAACAATAGACTCTCTATGAACTCTTCTAGCAGGGGACATTCCATGCTTTCCATTCTCTTCTTTGCCAAGCAATAACTCCCTTCTACATCCCATTAGATCAGATGGGAGGGGAACAAAACAAAAACAACCCGATTACATTGGAACTAAAAGCTTTCTCTTCTCTTCATAGAGCCTTTTAGATGTGATAGACAGAGAGAAAGCTTCGTAAATCCCCAGTAAGCCAGGAGCTTGACTAAAATGACTGTGAGGTGGGATGGGAAGCGCAGTTTGCCTCCTTACCTGCCATGGCTGGAATCAGGCTCGTTAAAAGTCAATAGGATGGCACTTTGCAAAACACCCTATATCCTGAAACAGAGGCGGAGGGGTCAATGGCTGCAAGTGGCATGGCAACCAATCCTCAGGGGCCTGCTCTCCCCACTCCCCGGTTCCTTGAGCCCCTTGAGAATGACAGACATCTGGGGGCTTGGGTGCATGTTCCAAAGTAAAAGAAAGTAAGACCAAATGCTTACAAAAGGTCAAATATTTTATGTCCTTTCTCCCCAGTACCAATGTATACCTGGAAGGTGGAGAAGACAGAATGACAAGTTTAGAAAATGGAGAAAGAGGAATGGATTTATATAGAAAGCTGACCCCTGAAAATAAATCTTTAGGCTCATGCAGCTGAGATAGTTTCTGCTAAGCAAGCAGTGTGTCGGTAGACATGTAGCCAACATTTACCATCTGCTTTGTATATGCAAGCTCAGGCCCGATGGCCTTCTTGACAATAATAAAGGCAAAACCAATAATGACCAATATTTATTAAGTATTTATGTGCCAAGCCCTAAACGAAACGTGTTATCTCATTTATTCTCTCAACAATCCTGGGAGGCTGGTTCTGTTATGGGCATGATTTTGCGGACAAAGAAACTGAGAAATAGATAGAGTGAGTAGTTTGCCTAAGGTCACACAGCTAGCAGGTAGTGGAGCCAGAATTTGACCCACATCTCTCTGATTGCAGAACCCTTTACTAAAGTAATTAATATTAGCCTCCAGATGAGGAGATTAAGGGTCAGAGAAGTAACACAAGGAAGGAGAGCATCAACCTTTACTTAGAACCTATTCGAATGCAGCCCTCTACTTGGTATTTGACATCTGCTATGACATGTATTCCCAGAAAACCGCATGAAAGAGGTATTGATATTTTGACTTCACAGATGAGACTCCAAAGGCTCAGACAGGTTAAGTAAGTTCACCAGAGTCACACAGTAATTGTCCTAGATGGGATTCTTACTAAGGGCAAAGTTGCTTCTCTGCAACTTCTTTACTTTGGAGCCACATTGATAGGCACAGAAGAGGTAGGGGAGTCAGGGAAATTAAAGTTGCAAAAGTGACATGAGAGGGCTCAGTGTGGAGCTGAGAGCTCACTGGGTAGGGAGATGAGACAGGAAGGAGGGGCAAGGACCCAACCAACTAGGCCAACAGAGCCTGAAGTGAAGGGAGTGAAGGGCACACCTGTTCAGTGCCAACAGCCTCCCTGCTGTCACAAGAAAAGGAGCTGACCACCGTTAAGCATGGCAAAGGGCATTCTAGGGTGGGGACACATGCATACTCAGGGTAGATGGGCTCCAGCTACAGGAGAGTTCTGTCATGCAGTTTGCTCTGTCACTTGTTCATTTATCCATTCATTCCTCAGCTATTTTCTGAGTGTCTGATGTGGGTTAGGCACTGTGCTGCCCTGAGGATGTAATGGTGAGTGAAACTGACATTGTTTCTGCTCTCTGGAACTTGAAGTCGATTGGGAGGGGCAAGAATCAAATAGTGACTCAATTATTATTAATTGAATGATTATACAAATGAATTTAGCATTGTAAATTGAGATAAGTGACATAAAAAGGGTTACAATTCCATTAGCGCACCATGTTTCCATCCAGCTGTACCCTAGTGTATTCATCCATTCTCACACTGCCATAAAGAGCTACTGGAGACTGGGTAATTTATAAAGAAAAGAAGTTTAATTGACTCATAGTTCTACATGGCTGGGGACACCTCGAGAAACTTACCATCATGGTGGAAGGCAAAGGATAAAAAAGCACCTTCTTCATAAGTTGGCAGGAGAGACAGAGCGCGAAGGGGGAAGAGCCACACACTCATCAAAAAACCAGATCTCGTGAGGACTCACTCACTATCTCCAGAACAGCATGGGAGAAACTGCCCTCCATGATCCAATCACCTGCCACCAGGCCCCTCTCCCGACATGTGGGGATTACAATTTGAGATGAGATTTGGGTGGGACCACAGGGCCAAACCGTATCACCTAGGAACTGGTGCTTCAGAGTTGGAAAAGATTTGTAGGTGTTTTCCTGGTAAGGCTCTATCAAAGGGACCATAATGTGCAAAGGTCCTGTGGTGGGGGGTGCTCTCTAGGAGCTAAAAGAAGATCAGAGCAGCTGGCCATTGAAGGATAGGGTGTGAGATGTGGTGGTAAGCAGCGGTCAATTCTGGCAGGACTTTGAGCTTCCCATGTAGTAATTTAGTAATTTACTAAATTTAATGATTTACTAAATTTAGTAATTTACTAAATTTAATGATTTACTAAATTTAGTAATTTAGTGATTTGGAAGCCTACTGACAAGTTTCAAGCCAGGGTAGGGATGGGGATGGTGGCTTAAGTTCAATGGCAGGCTACAAAGCAAGATGCCTTAGAGAAGCTGGCACAAGGCAGATTACCCAGGAAAGCCTCAGGCCTTGGGTAAGAGGCACAAGGGGGATGTCTGGGCTGGGACCCAGGAAACAGGCAGAGGCCTCATTTCTACAACTGGGATGGGACTCAAAGTTAGCAGGAAAGGGAGCAGGGACATCTTTAGGTTGTAATTAAACTAGAGATCCTCGAAATCGCATCTCTCTTGCTTCCTAGAAACTGGATTAACTATAGCCTGCACCTGGGCAGGGACAACTATGTCTGCAGATAAGGGTCAAGTGACACCCACTGGAAACTGAAGGGCTGCAGGATGGGACATGGAAAGTTCAGGAAGAGCTTGAAATCAGGAAGTGTTCCTGAAGGACCTAGACTTGATCTTGTCTTTGAGGAGCTGTGGTGGGAAAGATGGATAAGGGGGAGGGAGGAATGTAGAGAGTAGTGGGCTGATGGATAAGGAGAGAAGCTGTTCTAGGATTATATAAAGATCACCTAGGAGGATGCCCACTTCCCTATCTTTAGTGCATTTCCATTCAGGATCTTCCTAGCTGAGAGCTCACCAAGGTCATTATGATGGGCATATTTTCTTGCAGGGACCTGCCAATTTATCCCATTATGGCTGTGCCTCCCCATTCTCTGAAGTCCTTAACAGACATCTCAATTCATCTTCCTTTAAAGCTGAGCCATGGGAAAGGCCCAGTGAATTATAGGGCCAGTACCCTTCTTTCCTTTCCATCCCCCAAATTTTCTGCATTTTCAGTTGCCACAGAACTGCTCACTATCATCACCTGTTCAGAGAAACTCATTAGCTAAAGAGTACATTAGCGCAGATATCTTTCTTGGAAGCAATTTCACCTAGCCTGGGGTCCCAAAGGTAGGAGGTTGGGAAGGTTTGTTTTGATGGAAGAAGGTGTGGTGTCCTAGAAAAAGATAGAATCCCAGACTCTGGTCCTCACTTTGCTATTTCTCATCTCTTTATTCATGTAAAATAAAAGGTTTGTTCTAGTACTTCCTAAGTATCAGACATGGACCCTACTTTCAGGACAATAGTAATGATAATAGTAATGTGTCCAATAGTAATAGTAGTGAGTCTAATAGTAATGATACAATGGTCATATGGACTTACTTTAGTGCTTTCGTTTATGTAATGAAAGGAGTTCAGGGAGTTTGGGGGAAAATAAATTTATTTCATTTTGGGGGTAAATCTAGGAAGGCTTCATGGAAGAGTTAGTATTTGAAGTAAGCCTTGAAGAACGGAAAGGGACTGAACGACTGAA
Source organism: Mandrillus leucophaeus (assembly GCF_000951045.1). NCBI lineage: Eukaryota > Metazoa > Chordata > Mammalia > Primates > Cercopithecidae > Mandrillus > Mandrillus leucophaeus. Next base: position 8,895,655 of record NW_012102031.1, read on the forward strand.
CAGCGCTTAATGCATCATCTGGAATGTGCTGCTTATCCTTCCTATGTCAAAGTTTCTGTCCAGATCTATTAAATGAAGAAGCTTGAATCTAGAAGTGTAAATTAATCAACTTTTCGTAAGCATGTATTACAAGGCAGAGACTGAGGTAGACACAAGTAGTAAAATGATGGAGTAAGCGGGATCTCTTAGCGAGCAGCCCCCAAAGACATCACAAGATGCAGCATGAAGGCCACTTAGGAAGCCCTCTACTTACCAACTCCTGCCTTTCCCAGATATGACCAAATCTTATTTCAGGAACAAGGTCAGCACCTCAGCCTGCCTCTTGGGAGTCGTCCTAGGTTCGACTACCACTGAGTTATTTGTCTCCAGACATGTTTGAGGTGTTTCACAGTCATGATAAATGCCATTGTGTCTGGTAAGGGCAAAATTAGAATGTGGAAGGTTCTTGTAAGAAAATGAGCATGATTTTGGAGGGAATAAAAATAGGAATTATTTTAAAAAATGGTGCTGAACAATGATAGATGTTGTGGTCTCTATGGGATGATTTGATTGAAGAGATAACTCTGAAAAGCAGAATGCATACCATGCAGACATGCAAGAGGCCATGTCCCCACAGTTGTAACTCAGGAAAAATAACAATATCAATACTATTTGAAATTTGCAAGGCAATTTCTTCGTGTTCTATTTATACATTAGCATGTTTATTCCTCACAAAAATCTTTGGGATGTACGTGCTACTATTACCATTATCTCTTTTTTTATAGGCACAGAAACTGAGTTGCAGAGTGGTTATGCAACTTGCTAAAGTATGTGGTTATAAAAAAGCACCCTTCTCCCTCTCCAGTAAATACACAATATTTAACATATATTGAATCTGTCCTGTGTGCCGGGAATTGTTCTAAGCTCCCTCTAGTCACTCGTTTCTACATAACTTCATTTTGTTCTTATCACAACCCTATGGGATAGGCTCTGATTATGGCTCTCACTCTGAGACTGAGAGAAGTTAAGTAACATTTCCAGGGAACTGGGGCTGGGAAATGAACCTAGTTTGCCTAATTCCATACGCTTCTTTTACATAGGAGAACATTAAGGCAGTGGTGATGTTTACGGAGAGGACGCAACCAATCTGATAAATTCTCAAGAGGTTAAACCCAAATGACTTTTGGCTGAAGGCACAGAACAGGAAGAAGCTGAGGTTTGTATACAATTTCTTCCAGCTTTCTCTCTCTGCCTTGAAGAAGGAAAGCAGATGTGGGGGGTGGGGGGCATGTTGAGCTGTCGGGGGCTTTCAAAGCAAAGACTGAACCAGTCCAGGATCCCAAAGGCTGGCTCTGGTGTGTGCCCAACTGCTGACTTCAGGCAAATTATTTTTACTTCAATAATTCTGTTTCCTCATCTGGAAAATAGAGGAAATAAGATCTTCTTTCCACTTACTTCACGTCAGTGTTTTTCAGAGAAAAGACTGAGTTATGCAGAACACCACGTCTCAATTGCTGTGGGGGAGAGCCCAAGCATGAAAGACTGACATCGGCAAATTCATTCATTCGTTCACTCACAC
>NW_012102031.1:8897792-8903898 GCF_000951045.1 Mandrillus leucophaeus
TACTCCCAGCTACTCGGGAGGCTGAGGCAGGAGAATGGCGTGAACCCGGGAGGCGGAGCTTGCAGTGAGCTGAGATCTGGCCACTGCACTCCAGCCTGGGTGACAGAGCGAGACTCCGTCTCGACAAAAACAAAACAAAACAAAACAAAAAAAAAATAAGAGTTATCAGAAGGCTGATCCCTGTAGGGGCAACCTGGAAGGTATGGAGGATAAATGCAAGAGGGAATCAGAGGAGAAAGAAAAGCTGGTGAATGGCTGGGAAGACCTGTTTGAGGTGAAATTTCAAGGGTGTCTTAAAAGAAGAGTAAAGGCCGGGCATGGTTGTTCACACCTGTGATCCCAGCACTTTGGGAGGCTGAGGCGGGTGGATCACCTGAGGTCAGGAGTTTGAAACCAGCCTGGCCAACGTGGTGAAACCCTGTCTCTACTAAAAATACAAAAATTAGCTGGGATTGTGGTGGGCGCCTGTAATCCCAGCTACCTGGGAGGCTGAGGCAGGAGAATTACTTGAACCTGGGAGGCAGAGGTTGCAGTAAGCCGAGATTGCCCCATTGCACTCCAGTCTGCACAACAGAGCAAGACTCCATCTCAAAAAAAAAAAAAGAGTAAGGTTTAAACAGGGAGAGAAAAGGACAGAGCAGCCTAGGCAGGCAGAACAGTGGAAGCAAAATGCAGGGACAAGAATGCAGACAGGCTGTATATTCTGTCCTTCAGAGTTATCCCTATAATGTGAGGAGAGAGGTCAGACCAGAGATTTTCTCCAGATTTAAAATAAGAGAGAAAGCGAAATGGATTAGGTTGTGAGGAGCCTAAAATGGCAGGTGCAGAGACTGTGGGACTTAGTGGAATGTAATGTGTCCAGCGGTTAAAATCTGGAAACTAAGAGTCACATTGTCTGCTTTTACCGCCGGGCCTGTGGCCTGGAGCAAATCCCTTAATATTGCTAAGCCTCATTGTTCCATCTATAAACTAGCCAGCGATGGCACCCACCTCACAGGGCCGTCGTGAAGACATAATGAGATACATGTGCAGATAAAATGATCAGCTGAGATGGAGGCACATGTTGAGCAGTTAGTGAATATGAATTGCTACCGTTGTTAATGGTGCTTTTGTTATGTGACCGATCCTCTGGGTAATGTGGAACCACTAATCCTCTGTAAACTTCAGGTGAGCATGTTTTTCTTCCTAGTGATAGCAGTTTATCTTACTAAGACTCACACTGGTAATTGGACTATTCTCCTTTGATTGTGTCAGATCCCTTTCTGGCAGGAGATGGTAATGGCCCAGGAAATGGCCAAGAGACCTCTTAGCTAAAGGAAAGAGGCAGAAACCGACAGACCAGAGTAAGAAATGTAGGTGTTCATCTCAGCTCCGCCACCGATCTTGGGTGAGTCTCCTATCCTCTCTTGCCCCATTTTCCCTATTTGTTAACTGAGGGTCTTTGTCCTGGTAATCGCTGAGGCCATCTCCTTCTGCACTGTGAGTCTGGCTGCAATCCAGCCCAGAAACACAGTCTGTGAATCATCGTGGTTTGTCTCCATGAGGCATAATCATTATTTAAATGAACCCTTGTACTTATCTAGCACTTTTTATACTTCATAAAGCTTTCCTGATATTATCTTACTTGTATCTCATCACAGTTCATGAGATAATTAGGGCAGATGCTCCTAATCTCCTTCGAGAGATGGAAAAACTGAGATCTAGAGAGGAGAAGTGAAAGCCTATGGTGCCACAGCCACTGTGTCTCTTGATTTGGGCTTCCCATCCTAGACTGATTTCATCTAGGAAAACTTTTTTTTTTTTTTTTTAAGAAAAAAAACTGTTATTTTGCAAATTGAAGGTTGTTTTTCTGTTTCCAAGTGAAACAATCTATTTAATTTTCTCTCCGACAGTAATTTTTATTACTAATTTTTCTAAACTCCTTTGCATTGCAGTCACCAACATTTCCAGGTTGCTTGCAGTACAAATAGTAATTTGACTAATGAGACTTGAAAACTCTCTGATCACATTTTCCACTTATTACATTAATATAGAAATTAAAGAAACATACAAAGAATTCAGTAACAAAGCAGTATCAGATATTTCCTCTTAAAGAAAATTTTGATAATGGCTGAGACCTCTCAGTGGATGGGCAGGTTAGACAGGTAGGCACACCCATCTAAGATGGTTCAGTTGCAATACTTGAAAACATAATGAATATTTGAACACTTGAACTATTGACACTTGAAAACATAGGGTTTAAAAGTGTGAAGCCTGGAAAACTTGGACTAGATTGAGAGTTGGGTCTTTGTCATTTACCAGGTGAATGGGATGGGAGAAGTCGTTTAACTTCAGTTCTATTATCTTTAAAGTGGTGGTACTAATAGCAGTTACCTCACAGATGTCAGTTGAAGATTAAATAAGGAAATTAGGATAAATTATCCTTCATAGTGTTTGGAACATACTTAGAGCTTAGAAAGATCAGCTGCCATTACTAGTTTAGGACCTAGGAGCCCATGTACCTAAGAACTAAGCTTGTATGTTAGAGTCCCAAGGACCTATGTATCTCAGCTCAGGCCCCTGGCTGGGCTTCCAACCTGCATAGTTAACTATCTTTTCAACATCTCTTTCCAAAAGTCTTAGAGGCACATTGATCTAAACAGATCCAAGCGACAACTCATGATCTTCCTCCAAAACAAGTATATGTCCCAGTCTTCATCTTGGTCAATGGCGCTACTCCCTACTCATCAATTTGTTCAGCCAAAAATCTGAGAAGATCCTAGACCTTTGCCTCTTCACCCTGTTGCTCAACCAGAAATCACCAGTCCTGTTAATTCCACCTCCTAGACATGTCTAAACTCTTTCTTTTTCCTCCTACATCCACTGCTATCCACTAGCTTAATAATCACAGTGTCTCATTTTTCCAAAGAAGACATACAAATAGCCAACACTTATGTGAAAAGGCGCTCAACATCACTACTCATGAGAAAAGTGTAAATTAAATCCACAATGAGCTAGCACCTCACATCTGTTAAAATGGCTATTCTAAAAAAGACAAGAGGTAGAAAGTGTTGTGAGGGTGTGAAGAACAGGGAACTCTTGTACACTGTCAGTGGGAATGTAAATTGGTACATCCATTATGGAAAATAGTATAGAGGTTCCTCAAAAAATTAACAGAGCTACCATATGAGCCAAAAATCCTTCTGCTGGGTATATACCCAAAGAAAATGAAATCAACACCTTGTAGAGATATCTGCCCTCCCATGTTCACTGCAACATTTTTCATAACACCCAAGATATGGAAACAACCTAAGCGTCCATCAACAGATGAATACATTTTAAAATGTGATGTATACATATATGTAATGGAATATTATTCAATCTTAGAAAAGGAGATGCTGCCATTTGTGACAAGCATGGATGAAGCTAGAGGACATTGGGCTAAGTGGAATAAGATACAGAAGGGAGAATACTGCATGATCTCACATATATGTGGAATCTCATGAAAAAACAGACACAAAGAATGGGATGGTAATTATCAAGAGTGGGGAGAAAGGGAAATGGAGAGAAGTAGGTTAAAGGGTATAAAACTTGCAGTTATGTATGATGAGAAAGTCCAGAAGTCTAACGCACAGCATGAAAACTGTAGTTAATAATATTGCATCATGTACTGAAAGTGTGCTAAGAAAGTAGATTTTAGGTGCTTTTATCACATACACATACACACACGCACACACAATCACATACAAGGTAACGGCGGAAAGTGATAGGTAGGCTGATTAATTTGCTTAACTGTACTCATCATTTCACAATATATGCATACTTCAACACATCATGTTGTACATCTTAAACATATGCAATACAAAATTTTAAAAAATGAAACAAGGAAACAAAAAAAATTACTATGTCTCATTTGAAGCTATTATGATCTCTCCTCTTCATTTTTTACCCCTCTCTAATCCATTTTTCTCAATCATCCAGATGGGATTTTGAAATTTCAGGGTACTTATTTGTATCCCTGAAGTCCCTCCTTACATATTAGTGAATTTCTGACCACAGTTTTGTATATTTTAACATCCTCCACGACCTCTTCTTGTCCTTCCACTGTGGTTCCATTGCATGGCTCTGGGTGGAATTTTTGTTTGTCCTTTTTTTTTGCTTTGTTATACATACTTTTAAGTTAGTAAACTTATTTTTAAGAAAATTTTTATGTTCATAGGAAAACTGAGCATATATTACAGAGAGTTCTCATATACACCCCATTCCTTAACAGTTTCCCCTGTCATTGATGTCTTGCATTAGTGAGGTAGATTTGTTAAACTTAATTAACCAATATTAATATGTTATTACTAGCTAAAATCCATACTCTTCATTAAGGATCACTCTTGTATAGGTTTGACAAATGCATTGTGTCATGTAACCACCACTGCAGTATCATAAAGAATAGTTTCAGGCTGGGTATGGTGGCTCACACCTGTAATTCCAGCACTTTGGGAGGCTGAGAAGGGCTGATCACAAGGTCAGGAGTTTGAGACCAGCCTGGCCAACATGGTGAAACCCTGTGTCTATTAAAAATACAAAAAATTAGCCGGGCATGGTGACAGATGCCTGTAATCCCAGCTACTCGGGAGTCTGAGGCAGGAGAATCGCTTGAAACCGGAAGGTGGAGGTTACAGTGAGCCAAGATCACGTCATTGCACACCAGCCCGGGCAACAAGAGAGAAACTCCATTTCAAAAAAAAAAGAATAGTTTCACTGCGCTAAACTGCTCTGGTGCTGCACCCTCTTTTCCTCCTTCTGTACCCTAGGAACCACACTGATGTTTTTAGTTTTGCTTTTTTTCAGGATGTTATATAGTTGGAATAATACAGTATGCAGCCTTTTCTGATTGGCTTCTTTAATTTACCAATATGTATTTAAAGTTACTTCCTGGCTTTTCATGACATTATGATTCATTTATTTTAATTGCTAATAATATTCCATTATATGGATGTACCACCATTTGTTTATTCGTTCACCTTTTGAAGAATCCTTGCTTGCTTCTAGTTTTTGGCAATTATGAATAAAGCCACTATAGATATTCATTTGCAGGTTTCCGTATGGACATAAGATTTCAATACATTTGGTAAATATCTAGAAGCATTATTGCTGGATTGTATGGTAAGATTGTTTAACTTTGTAAGAAACTGCTGAGGGGGTGCCCAAGATGGTCGAAAAGGAACAGCTCCAGCCTCCAACTCACAGTGTGAGCGACACAGAAGACAGCTGATTTCTGCATTTTCAACTGAGATACCGGGTTTATCTCACTGGGGCGTGTTGGACAGTTGGTGCTGGTCAGCGGGTGCAGCCCAACCAGTGAGAGCTGAAGCAGGGCAAGGCATCACCTCACCTGGGAAGCGCAAGGGGGAAGGGAATTCCTTTTCCTGGCCAAGGGAAACGGAGACACACAACACCTGGAAAATCAGGTAACTCCTACCCTAATACTGTGCTTTACCAACAAGGGTCTTAGCAAACGGCACACTAGGAGATTACATCCCATGCCTGGCCCAGAGGGTCCCACACCCATGGAGCCTCCCTCATTGCTAGCACAGCAGTCTGAGATCTAACTGCAAGGCAGCAGCGAGACTGGGGGAGGGACACCCACCATTGCTGCGGCTTAAGTAGGTAAACAAAGCCCCCAGGAAGCTTGAACTGGGTGGAGCCTACTGCAGCTCAAGGAGGCCTGCCTGCCTCTGTAGACTCCACCTCTGGGGACAGGGCATAGCTAACAAAAAGCAGCAGAAACCTCTGAAGATGTAAATGTCCCTGTCTGACAGCTTTGAAAAGAGCAGTGGTTCTCCCAGCATGGAGGTTGAGATCTCAGAACGGACAGACTGCCTGCTCAAGTGGGTCCCTGACCCCACAGTAGCCTATCTGGGAGACATCTCCCACTAGGTGCAGACTGACACCTCACACCTCACACACAGCTGGGTACACCTCTGAGACGAAGCTCCCAGAGCAAGAATCAGACAGCAACACTTGCTGTTCAGCAATATTCCATCTTCTGCAGCCTCTGCTGCTGATACCCAGGCAAACAGGGTCTGGAGTGGACCTCAAGCAAACTCCAACAGACCTGCAGCTGAGGGTC
>NW_012102031.1:8907148-8925822 GCF_000951045.1 Mandrillus leucophaeus
CAATAGATGCAGAAATGTCCTTTGATAAAATTCAACAGCCCTTCATGCTAAAAACTCTCAATAAATTCGGTATTGATGGAACATATCTCAGAATAATAAGAGCTATTTTTGACAAACGCACAGCCAACATCATACTGAATGGGCAAAAACTGGAAACATTCCCTTTGAAAACTGGTACAAGACAGGGATGCCCTCTCTCACCTCTCCTATTCAACATAGTGTTGGAAGTTCTGGCTAGGGCAATCAGGCAAGAGAAAGAAATAAAGGGTATTTGATTAGAAAAAGAAGAAGTCAGATTGTCCCTGCTCACAAATGACATGATGGTATATTTAGAAAACCCCATCATCTCAGTCCCAAATCTCCTTAAGCTGATAAGCAACTTCAGCAAAGTCTCAGGATACAAAATCAATGTGCAAAAATCACAAGCATTCTTATACACCAATAACAGACAGACAGCCAAATCATGAATGAACTCCCATTCACAATTGCTACAAAGAGAATAAAATACCTAGGAATCCAACTTACAAGGGATGTAAAGGACCTCTTCAAGAAGAACTACAAACCACTGCTCAGTGAAACAGAGGACACAAACAAATGGAAAAGCATACCATACATGGATAGGAAGAATCAATATTGTGAAAATGGCCATACTGCCCAAGGTAATTTATAGATTCAATGCCATTCCCATTAAGCTACCGATGACTTTTTTCACAGAATTGGAAAAAAACTGCTTTAATGTTCATATGGAACCAAAAAAGACCCTGCATTGCCAAGACAACCCTAAGCCAAAAGAACAAAGCTAGAGGCATCATGCTACCTGACTTCAAACTATACTACAAGGTTACAGTAACCAAAACAGCATGGCACTGGTACCAAAACAGAGATATAGTCCAATGGAACAGAACAGAACCCTCAGAAATAATACCACACATCTACAGCCATCTGATCTTTGACAAACATGACAAAAACAAGAAATGGGGAAAGGATTCCCTATTTAATAAACGGTGCTGGGAAAATTGGCTAGCCATATGTAGAAAGCTGAAACTGGATCCTTTCCTTACTCCTTATACAAAAATTAATTCAAGATGGATTAGACTTAAATGTTAGACCTAAAGCCATAAAAACCCTAGAAGAAAACCTAGATAATACCATTGAGGACATAGGCATGGGCAACACCAAAAGCAATGGCAACAAAAGCCAAAATTGACAAATGGGATCTAATTAAACTAAAGAGCTTCTGTACAGCAAAAGAAACTACCATCAGAGTGAACAGGCAACCTACAGAATGGGAGAACATTTTTGGAATCTACTCATCTGACAAAGGGCTAATATCCAGAACCTACAAAGAACTCAAACAAATTTACAAGAAAAAAACAACCCCATCAAAAATTGGGCAAAAGATATGAACAGACACTTCTCAAAAGAAGACATTTATACAGCCAACAGACACATGAAAAAATGCTCATCATCACTCGCCATCAGAGAAATGCAAATCAATACCACAATGAGATGCCATCTCACTGGTATCTCAGTGCTCCAGAGGATGTGGAGAAATAGGAACACTTTTACACTGCTGGTGGGACTGTAAACTAATTCAACCATTGTGGAAAACTGTGGCAATTCCTCAAGGATCTAGAACTAGAAATACCATTTGACCCAGCCATCCCATTACTGGGTATATACCCAGAGGAATATAAATCATGCTGCTATAAAGACACATGTACCCGTATATTTATTGCGGCACTATTCACAATAGCAAAGACTTGGAATCAACCGAAATGTCCATGGTGACAGACTGGATTAAGAAAATGTGGCACATATACACCATGGAATACTATGCAGCCATAAAAGAGGATGAGTTCGTGTCCTTTGTAGGGACAGGGATGCAGCTGGACACCATCATTCTCAGCAAACTATCTCAAGAACAGAAAACCAAACACCGTATGTTCCCACTCATAGGTGGGAATTGAACAATGAGATCACTTGGACACAGTAAGGGGAACATCACACACCAGGGCCTATTGTGAGGAGTGGGGAGAGAGGAGGGACAGCATTAGGAGATATATCTAATGTAAATGACAAGTTAATGTGTGCAACACACCAACATGGCACATGTATACATATATAACAAACCTGCACATTGTGCACATGTACCCTAGAACTTAATTAAAAAAAAAAAAAAAAAGAAAAAAAAAGAAACTGCCTTCTGGCTTTCAATGTGGTTGTACCATTTTTCAATCCTACCAACAATGAGTGACAGTTCCTTGTGCTCCACATCCTTGTCAGCATTTGGTGTTGTCTGTGCTTTGGAATTCAGCCACTCTAAGTGATGTGTAGTAGTAGCTCATTGTTATTTCAATTTGCAGTTCTTTAATGGCATGTGATGTGAAGCATCTTTTCATGTGTCTGTTCACCATTTGTATCTCTTTGATGAGGAATATGTTCAAATGTTTTGCCCATGTTTAATTTGGCTGTTTCTTTTCTTATTGATGAGTTTTAAGAGTTCTTTGTATACCTTCATTACAGTTCTTTATCAGATGTGCATTTTGTAAATATTTTCTCTTTGTGGGCTGCCTTTGCAATCTCTTAACAATGTCCTTCATAAGCAGAAGTTTTTAACTTTTATGAAGTGCAACTTGATTTTTTTCTGTCACAGATCTTACTTTTGATGTTATATCTAGAAAGTCATTGTCAAATCCAAAGCCATCTAGATTTTCTCCTACATAATCTTTCACATTTTTATGACTTTTGTATTTTACATTTAGGTCATTTTACATTTTTATCCTTTTTTGATGAATGAGTAAAGTCTATGTCTAGATTCATTTTTTGACATGTGAATCTCCACTTGTTTCAGCACCATTTCTTGAGAAGATTATTCTTTCTCCATTGAATGTATTTTCCTCTTCTAAGATCAGTTGAGTATATTTTTATGGGTCTATTTCTGGGCTCTCTGTTGTTTTAGTGATCAATTTGTCTATTATTTCTCTAACACTACACTGTTTTAATTACTGTAGGTTTACAATATGTCTTGAAATTGAAGAGTGTCAGTCACATGATTTGTTATTTTTTGTTGTAGTTCTGGGGTACCTGACAACTCTGGTGTACAACTGTCATCTTGAAGGTTGAGTCATACAATATTTTTATAAGCCTCATAAATGTGAGAGTGGTGAGTGACCCTGGTTACCTATTGCATAAGAAAATTTTAAACAAGTCCTATTTACTTCCACTCAAGGGAGGGAGCAATATTCTCCCCCATGGTCCCACTCTTACATAAGGTGTCTCAGCCTTCTGCCATCCTGTCACTAGATGGGGGAAGTTTACAAGTGTGTGTGACAATTGGCCAGCAGTGGGATGGGTTAGTGAGCGAGTCCCCACATTGTAGATGGCTCATCTTTTGGGTCCATTTACATTCTTAGTTCCTTCTTTCCATTTTTTTTTTTTCAGTATGGATCAAGTCACCAATTCACTTTCAGGAATCTCAGGTGAGAATTGGTTACTCTCTGTGTATATACACCCCAGGATCCTCCAGGGCCCTCCTGCCATCTCTATCCTCATGGCAGCTTTGGGATGAGAGTTCTAATGTCTGCAGCTCAGCTAAGTGTCCCAATAGGAGAGAAAGATGTCAGTTCCCTTCCTGGACTCACATCCAACATCTCAGTAGAATTCTCTCAGAAATCGTCTCACTTTCCTCTAAGTATGAGTAATCTCTTTTAATGATGAGGGTAGAAAAAAATGCAGACATGGTCTGCATGAGGCCAACAGTTTTCTCAAATTTTTAGTTTTCTCTTCCATGGGCTGGTTGGGATGACAAAGGTGAAGACTGAAGGATCAGGTTTTCTATCTTTTAGCAAGGTCTGCGAGAGGAAATCTGTCAGTTTCTAGAAGGTGAGCATACTTTGATCCTGTTGTTTTTGACATTGGGCCTTTAGTCAAATACTGAGATCACAGAGAAACTATTGGCTAAAATCCAGTTACATGTGAACATGCTCACCTGAGTTCCTTTTTCCAAACTCCCAAATTTCTTGCCATGAGTTAGTAAGGGCTCTTTAAATCAGGCCCTGGCTTCCTGTCCAGTCTCAGCACCCAGCATTCCCCTCCAGCAACTCTGCTGTAGCCATGCTTGCTCCATGCTGTGGCCATGCTCCCAAGCTTATGCTGTCTTATTTTCTGTCCCCTCTCCCAGCGACACTTCTTCAGACTGTTACATGGCTCTGTCACTTCATGCAGGTTCCCGCTCAAGTGAGGCCTCTGCAAAGTGGTTCTAGAGGCCACCTTTAGCTGTATACCTACTCTCCATCCTCTCATCCTGCATTGGCACTCTGTCTTCTCTATCTCAGCCTCTTTAAATATAAACTCCGTAAGGATGGGTACGTGGATGTCTTGTTCATTTATGGGTCTTCAGCGCCTAGAACAGTGCCTGGCACATCATAGATGCTCAAGAAATATTTGTTAAATATTGTTTTTATTAATTACTCTGGCAATATTCATCACATGCTTGCTGTGGGCCTAGTTCTTTGCTACCACTGCTGCATTTTATTTTATTTATTTTTATTTTTTACTTTTTCTTGAGACGGAGTCTCGCTCTGTCGCCCAGGCTGGAGTGCAGTGGCCGGATCTCAGCTCACTGCAAGCTCCCGGGTTTACGCCATTCTCCTGCCTCAGCCTCCTGAGTAGCTGGGACTGCAGGCACCCGCCACCTCGCCTGGCTAGTTTTTTGTATTTTTTAGTAGAGATGGGGTTTCACCGGGTTAGCCAGGATGGTCTCGATCTCCTGACCTCATGATCCACCCATCTCAGCCTCCCAAAGTGCTGGGATTACAGGCTTGAGCCACCACGCCCGGCCTGCATTTTATTTCTAATATTTCACAAATAATTTCAATTCTCAGACAGAAATGATTACCATGTAATTGTCAAAGGACCTAACACGGAACTGGTCACACACTGAAGACACAGAGATGTTTATGGATAGATTGATCTCTATTGGGCCTTTGCTTTTAAGTTGTGGCTTTGAGCCAAGTAAAGCATGTGCAACATCTACACAGAGCCTATAGAATTAGGGGCCCTAGCAGCACTTAATAAGATGCTCAATACTATACTAATTTTTCTCAGCTGCTTTTTATTTAAATTCATTCCAACACTTTCTTCTCTTTTGCACTCCCACTGTGGTGACTTTATTGAACAGATGTCTTCATCTTAGCAGATGTCTTTGCTGAACTTTCTGGGATGACTCTGAACTCCCCCTTGGGAGCCTGTCACTAATTCAACCCATTACAACATGCACAAAGAGTTACCGTTTTCCCTCCAGCACACTCTACCAAGCACTTGCCTATGTCTTATTTTGTTGTCCGCTGTATTTGGTAATTGTCCAGTGAAATAAAATTCATAGGGGTCCTCACTGCTTTCCCTTTGCCCCAAATCCTTTTTGATGCAAATAGGGAATTTTCATCTCCACATAAGTCTGGATTTTAGGAATGTTGCTTAATGGAAATCATTCTTTTGATTGACCCTATCCATGCGTGTATGGGAAGAGTGGGGTGTGTAGAGATTCAGGGGGTCAAGAATGGGTGCTAGGTGCCACAGGGCAGGAACCAGAGTGAAAAATTCCTAAATGACAGTCAAGGGTACTGAGAACCAGAGAGTCATATAAAACCAGAGTCAGGCTGGGCACGGTGGCTCACACCTGTAATCCCAGCATTTCGGGAGGCTGAGGTGGGTGGATCACCTGAGGTCAGGAGTTCAAGACCAGCCTGACCAACATGGCAAAACCCCATCTCTACTAAAAATACAAAAAATAACTGGGCATGATGGTAGGCGCCTGTAATCCCAGCTACTCAGGAGGCTGAGGCAGGAGAGTCGCTTGAACCCGGGAGGCGGAGGTTACAGTGAACCGAGATTGTGCCACTGCATTCCAGCCTGGGCAACAGAGCTAGACTCCACTTCAAAAAAAAAAAAAAAAAAACAACAAAAAAAAACAAACCAGTCATATAAAATTTAAACATCAGGCACAGCATGTCAGACCCCAAGCCCAGGTTTCCAGGGGCAAGGACAAGGTGAAGCCGAAGATGACAGGTTGGCTTAGATGAGATGGTGGGGCAGAGGACGTCAGAATGGGACTTGGAGTGTTCCCAAACAGTGCTTCTGGTCCCAAAGGCTCATGAGAAGAGAAAGGTAGGCCAAAAGCAGGGAGAAGAACCACTTTTTTAGAAGGATGTTTTAGTTTTTTTTATGTGGCCACAGCAGCAGTCACATTGACATTTGAATCTTTAGTTTGTGAAGAATTTTAACATGTGTTATGATATGTGACTAATTCTGTGAGCTAGAAAGTGTTGTAATTTCTCACTTTATAGCTAAGAAATCTAACATGCCAGAGAAGTTATGCGACTTGCCTGAAGTTACACAGCTAGAAAATGGCTGAGCCAGGATTCAAGCAGAGTTGTATCTAATTGAGAAGTTCATTGTCTTTTTATTTACTCCAGAGACATTTGCTTTGTATTTGCCATATGTCAGATACTGTTCTGGATGCTCAGGAGATATCAGTGAATCAGGCAGACAAGGCATCTGCCCTTCTGGGTCTTACATTCTCTCCATTATATCTGCATCTTGCAGACCCTCTTGATAGGATCTTGAACCAATGCATAGAAGGTGCTGGTATCTTGTACAATAACATAACACATCTGTTCACAAAGGAGATGCTTTCCAACTACAGTTTACAATAACAAGAGTTAGCACTTATTAAAGATTTATTATATGCCAAGCACTGTGAGAGGTGCTTTCTATAAAGTATCTATTTTGTCTTCACAATAACCCTCTGAGGCAAGCACTATTGTCATCATTTTACAGATAAAGAAACTGAGGTTTGAGGAAATTTTTTTTCAATTGGTTCACACAGCTAGTTATATCAGAGCTGGGTTTGCATCTAGAAGGATCTGACTCCAAAGCTTGTGACCTTCATCAAAAAACCTTAGGAACTCAGTGTTACTAGAAATTTGATTGCCTGATGTAGAAAAACGATGAATGATAGGAGATATATTCAAGAGTGGAGTCATAGTTACTGGGCTTCTGTGGGAGAAGTAGCCTTCTTTCTTTTCATCCTGAAAAGAAAGGACTGGGGCTCTGTAGAATTTGCAGCAACCGCGGAGTACAACCCCATTCCAAAAAAGGTACTGTGAGATTAAAACCAATCAAAAATCAAGTTGACTCAGTGACTTTTTAAAATGTAATTATAAAAAAGAATTCAAATGTAAAAGTATTCACAAAGGGTAAGCAGAAACAAATAATAACAGTGTAGGACTTAAACTCCAAATTCTGTAAACAATACTAGAAAGTTGACAAAGTATTTTGGAGGAGGGAAGTATGTTTATGTTCTCATTCCAGAGGGGAGTAATCCTGGTTTTATTCTTGAAGTTAATAATAAGAAACATAGTTTCAAATAATTTTACAAGAGATTTAACATTACAGATATACTTATCTATTCTTTTCAACATCCCACTCAAAGAAAAATTAAGTATCATTTGCTTTTGCAATATAAGAGTAAAAATGAAGATAATAATCATTGACAGTTAAGGGGAGGAGAAAGGGTAGGCAATATCTGATGCAATAAAAAAAGAGATGTTAGCATTTCATTCTGAGTTAAAAGTAACCAATGAGAAATTTGCTTGGCATGGTATCTATTCTTGTATATTATCTTGACATATATATCAATGGCACTCTCTCTTTTTCATCTCACAATTATGAGAAAAATAGAAGTAGGTTCATTAGCATAAGAAGGACTTAAGGAAGGAAGAAGTGACAACTAATAAAGCAGGGTGGAAGACTTTAAAGAACACTTAATTGGAAGGAGAAGTTAAACAAATTCAAGAATTGAAAACTTGTTCCAAAAATGCAATAATTTAAAAAGACAGGCAATTAGAAATTCCAGAATAAAAAAGCAAAACCCCATTAAAAATGTAATCACAACAATTACTATCTTGGTAGTGAAAACTATTTACAAAGTTCTAGAAATAATAAAACCAGTTATTGATTTTCATATTTGAAAATTAACCTTCAGGCAAAACATCAAAGATATAAATATGACTTTAAAAATTAAGTATCATTTGCGTTGGCAATTTAAAAGTAAAAATAAAAATAATCATTGACAGTTAAGGGAGGAGAACAGATAATTAAAGAAAGTGCAGGGAATACTTGATGCAATACAAAAATAAAGATACTAGTACTTCATTCAGAGTTTAAAAGTTACCAATGAGAAATTTGCCTGGTATGGTATCTATTCTTGTCTGTTATCTTGGCATATATATTAATAGCACTCTCTTTCCTCTCAAAAATGTCCTGGTTGGATGACAAATTAGATGGTAAATCTACCAATAGAACAATTAAAAATAATGATATATAGATAAATATAGAGATAGATCCATAAATTAGGTATAAAATTTGATACATTAAGAAAGACTGCGTGGTTATGTGGTTTAATAACCAGACAAAAATATTAAAGACATTTGAGGCAGTTTCTACTCTAAAACAAAGTCCGCAAGGGCAGGGACTCTATTCAGCACCATATCCCCATCACCCAGCTGAATGCCTGACATATAGTAGACATTAAACAAGTATTTGTTGAATAAATAATATGCATATGTGTATGCTAGCAAAAGGTATGGCAGAGGACAGTTACTTTCAATCATTTCTCTATATTATTTAGATATTATTTTAGTTAAGGCATAATATATTTACTCCAAACTTAAATTTGTTCAATGCATAGAACTTGGAGAATGCAGAATAATTATAAGAATAACAAAACTCATTTGTAACTTCACTATTCCAAAATTAGTAAATTTTAAGGACATATTTATTTTTCTATCATTCGTAATTTTTTGAAAACAATACCATACTATTTTGCAGCATGCATTTAAAAGAGAAAGAACAGAGTTCGCGTGAGAAGGTTTATTTTGGAGTAACAGCTTTGAAAAAAGAAGAAGCAGGATTGGACAGAGGAGGAGGGCACCACTCTGGAGCAAAGACTGTCTGTTAGAGAAGTTTCACATTTTGTAAGAATCTCTAGGACATTAACTATCACTTTGCTTAGTCAATGAATTGAGGCTATCTGAAATAGGTGTGACCTCAGCTTAAAATTTGAGGTGATCCCTAAAAAGCAAAAAGATTGAGGCTTCCAGGCAATCATTCTCCTAATGTAACTATGCAGTGTATCTTTTTTTTTAAGGTGGGGAAAGTAGCACATCTTGGTGTCTGCCACAGTCCACTCCTTGTCAGGCATAGATCCTCCATATATGTTCCAGGAGCAGTTCCTCCAGTGATTTGGTGGAATGACAGCTTTGTGGAACGAACTACAACTGCATCACTGTGACAGTTCTCAGGACTGCTACTGGTGTCCATTGTCTCCTCTCCTCTACTCTCTAAATTCCCCTCACCTTCAGCTGCTGCTTCTACTAGTAGTATGACCCAAGCCTTCATCACTAAAGTGTCTGAGACCACATCCTTTCAGGCTGGGGTGACACACTTCTCTCTTGGAGTCGCAATTGGGTATAACACAATTGAGCCACAAAAGGCAACAAAGTGGGTCGCCTGAGTTCCATACATGGTTTTTCCTGGCCCCATTTGTTAACAGTAACCCTATGTCCTCTTGCTAATCAATGTTAATTGGCCCTGATATGATGATGATTTCTCTCACTTGCTAGTTCCTGGACATAAGGATTTCAGAGTACTCAGGAGACAACCATAGGTTATAGTTCAATAGTTCAACTATCTCCCTTTGGAAGACAGTGCACACTTTGGGAACCAGGACCACTAATCCTGAAGACTCCACAGTTTCATGGATGAACAGAAAAAATAAATCCTCTATTGGATTATTGCAAGTGATGATAAATGGGACTGCTCCTGCTTACATCCCTTGGTTCTTAGGTCCTATGTATTTTTCCTACTGGGGACACAGCACTATATAGAGATCTCTGATTCAATTTGTTTGTCCTGTATGATGACACCTCATCCTTATAGGATATTGCCTCCAAAATGATGCTACAGATGATCCAAAATTGCACTTCAGTTGAGACTTCATCATACCATTAAAGAGACAGAGCACCAGCTCTACTTAGCTGGCAGCTTCTTGGTGATACAGCTTGTGATAAGACCAGTGAATCCCATAACAAGGAGCAATTTCCACATCCTTGCACAATAGATACGATATTGTGTAGGATTCAATGATGTGGGTCAGGCATTTCATAATCTCCCAGATAATGATGTTGGCTGGGGCCCTGTATGCTGGAAAGGCAAGTCTTTACCTGGAATATGTGTCTATTTCTGTGGGAATAAACCATTGGCACCTCCAGGGAACAATTTAGTGAACTCCCCACCAAATGACCTGCTGTTCTTAAGAAAAAAATGGTGCCATACCAGGAGTTCAGCCTTGGTCTTTTTCTGGCAGGTTTGATGTTCAGAGGCAAGAGTAGCTAGGTCAGCTTTGGCAAAGGAGAGCCCACATGGTTGAACCCATTTATTGCCTCTGACTTTGCCACTATGATCACTCATTCAGATGTCCTTTATGCCAGCCTGGGGGATAGGCATTGATAAAGATTGGCTCGTGCCTCTAATCCTAGCACTTTGGGAGGCCGAGGCAGGTGAATCATGAGGTCAAGAGATTGAGACCATCCTGGCCAACATGGTGAAACCCCATCTCTACTAAAACTACAAAAATTAGCTGGCCATGGTTGCACACATCTGTAGTCCCAGCTACTCGGGAGGCTGAAGCAGGAGAATAGCTTGAACCCGGGAGGCGGAGGTTGCAGTGAGCCCAGATTGTGCCACTGTACTCCAGTCTGTTGACAGAGACTCTGTCAAAAAAAAAAAAAAATTGGCTGACATCAACTGGCTGAGTCATTTTGTCTTCCTGGCTGGTTAGTACCTCTTCCATGGTAGATGCTTTCTAGCAGGCATACTGTGTACCTACTCTCGGGTGTCTAACCACATTCTTCTAACTCAGACCCTTTTGTTTTTTATTTTCCTTTCAATTATTTCCCTTCCAGGCCCCTGACCAACCTCTGCCCACTGTACTCAGACCAGTTCTCCTTCCACACAAGTCAATGACAGGCATATCACCTAAAGCCCCACCCATTTCATAGGTATTCCTTTGCCATTGCTTTTCAAGGCCAGCCCCTGAGTAAGTCTGCAATGAAGCTTTTGTCTGTTTATGGCTTGTACACACGAAGTTGGCCCATTTAGAAAGCAGACTCATGCTTTTTCTTATTTCTTCAGCTGGCCATACAAGAGTCCTTCCTATGACCACATGTGTGACTAAGGGAGGAAGGGTCCTAGTTCAGCCAGAGTAGGTGACACGAGGGTCTGGGCTACCTGTTTCTGCAGCCTGCTTCTGATCCTTCTCGAGATTGGTCCAAGATATACCATGTTCCTCTTATGATGGATTGCGAAGAGACCCACATAATTTTATGACTTGGTATGGCAGTCCTGATTTTGGATGGATGGTCACTTGATGTCCCACGGCCAAGTGTCTGTCTCTACAAGGGCGCAATAATACAAGAGGAGCTGTTTTTCAGTAATGGTCCATTGAAGATAGTGTAACCTTGTTCCAGAACTCTAGAGGCTTGTGATTTTTCTCCTGGAGCTTGCTAACCACAAACTCCATACTTTACTTCTTTCTACTCCTGATAGGTCCAATATCCTGAGGTCTGTTGGATCTCATGGGTTCCACTCAAAGTGGCTATCCTTCCATGTCAGCTAGTATCAGGGCCGGAGCAATGTTTCTAGGGGCACAATGTGTTACCTGCAGAACTTGAAGAAGCCTAGCAGAAATTGTGCTTCCTTCTTTGTAATAGGACAGGCAAGATGTAGAAATTTGTCCTTTATTTTGGACAGGACATCACAGCATGTCCCTGACCACTGGACCACAATAAATGTACTGAAGTGGCAGATTCCTGTGTCTTTGTAGGCTTTTCCTTCCACCCTCTGCTGACCACCTCCCTCTCACCCTGCCTGAGCAGCATTATGTCTTTGATGCAATGGTTTAGTGTGGTATTCTGTGGGATTTCTATATAGTGCAGATCTTTTCAGACTATATGATGACAGAGGGTGGAAGAGTTAATATATCCCTAAAGCAAAACTATAAGTAAATATTATTGCTGCTCCATGCGAATCTGAACTGTTTCTGATCAAAGAACACATTTGCAGAGTCAATGAACACATAACATGTGTCTGAAGCTGCATAAATCTACTCTAGCAAAGGTACCATGTTCTGCAACTGTAATTCGGGGTAAATAATATTTGGCTGAAGTTGTGAGAGTCTATATAGCCATTCCCCAGGATGCATCTGGTTTTTACCAGAGTGGCAAATCAAATACAGTTATGCTAGGGGCATCCTCTGGCTCTCTAAGAGCATCACTAATCTCTGCCACCCCGCCTAGGATATGGTACTGGCTTTCACTGATGTTTTTAGCTGGCAGAGGCAGTTTCTGAGGTTTGCACTTCTCCCTCTCCACTGTACTATATCTTACCATAGAGGTCAGGGACTCAATATGGGGTTACTCCAACTGTCAATCCAAATTATACATTCAGAGGAAATGACTACTGGGTGGGTCTGTTGACCCAGTGGAATAAAAAGTTGCATTTTTCTAGGACTCTTCTTATTATCTGACACCCACTAACCTTCATTCGAGGAGGGGAGCCATGACAGTAGTTCAGCTCTGCAGGTATCAATGGCAATTCAGACCGTGTGCGCAACAGTCCTTGAATGCCTACCCAGACGTTTCCTTTCCTCCAGTGCACTGTAGCTACAGTAAATGATATAGGTCCCTTTGGGGCAGGACTAGAGGAGTTTCTACAATGTGTGCTTGATGTGGATCATTTCATGTCAAGGGTCATTTCCTTGGGGCCCTGGTTAACTCCATTTATTAATGGGTTCCAGATCTGAAAACTGCCTCAAATCTGAAACCTTGGTAAGGGATTATGATTTTAGCATTGGAGTGACCATCCTCAGCACCCTGCTCATGCATTCTTACTCTCTTTTGATTATTATATTTTAAGAAGTGTCCTATTGATTGTTCATCTAAGTCTCTTAAGTCTCTTTTTCCATTCCTGATGTTGGTCATTTGAGCTTTCTCTTCTTTTCTCTTGATTGACATCTACAGGAATTTGTTTTTTCAATTTGATTATGCTTTTCAATAGATCAACCTTTGGCTTTTATTCCCCTAAATCTGTATCATGTGCTTACGTGTTATTTCATAAATTTCTGAGTAATTTTTTCAAAAATTGTAATTTCATAGATCTAACTATGTTCTATAGTTAGTCTTTTCAGAAAGATATGCAGGTCATTGGCTTTTGGGATTTTTTTCTCCCCTAACAGATGCATTTAAGGCTATAAGTATTCCTCTAAGTGTGGAAATTATTTCCATTATCATTCAGTTCAAAGTAGTTTCTAATATCCACTGTGATTTCTTCTTTGACTCAAGGGTTATGTAGAAGCAGACTGCTTCATTTCCAATCATATAGGGATTTTCCAGTTGTGTTATTACTAATATCTAGCTCATTTCCACTGTGGCCAGAGAACATATTCTGTATGGGCTCAGTTCATTAACATTTGTTGACACTTGCTTTATCGTTCAGCAAATTGTCAATTTTGGTAAATATATATTTTTCTGTATGCTCTTGAAAAAATGTGTGATTTGAACTTTTTAAATACATGTTTTACATTTTTTATTATTTATAAAAATAAGTATCTATTGTTTCCAAACTATAATACTGGAATCTAGGGACAGAGTTAAAAGTCATAGTGCCTATTCCTAAAGAGTTTACAATCTAGTTCACATCACAATTTGAAAAATAGGCTTATCAAAGTAATAAAACATCTGGAATCAAACAAAAACATGGACGTTTCATTTGGTTTATTCTCCCCTGCCCCCCACCAAACATCTATTACTAATGTTACTCATCTCACTAGGGCAAACATGACTTTTCTGCACTCTCTCAGATACTTTCACTTTGCCTGTCCACATCCACTCTCTTTAACCCTGCTTCCGTGTCTGGGAGTCTGGAATGGACACACCAACAGTTTCTTTTCCCTCTGTCTCCCAGCTGGCATTTGGCTAATGGGGAGTCCCAGCAGGAAATCAGAAGGAGGGAGGAGAATTATGTTGGGTTATTTTTTTTTCCTCACTGCTCTCTTGTGGGACTGATTTTTATCCTTCAGCTGAAGATCAAGGGATCCTGTTGAGGAAACCTTCACATGACTTTCTCCTTTCAGGTTCCAGTAACCACTTTCTTCCCTCTCCCTCGAGACTTAGGCCTATGTCAGCTCTCTTGGTCTTTGTCATTGTGGTCTGGAGGGGCCATCATTATAACCTATCAAGTGTCATCATGGTCTGTTACCCTGATGATAATATACTAATTGTTATGGTCAGCAAGAAATACGAAACACACCAGATACCTTAATAAGACACACCTGTGTCAGAAGATAGAAGACAAATGGTGTGAAATTTCAGATGCCAGTTATCCTGATGAAGTTTCTCAGGTCCAACGACCCTATGCTTATAAGTATTATGCCATTGAAGTCATAAGCATGTTGCTGTGCCTTACCTCATCCACCACACTTGGTGAGCCTTTTTGTGTTTTGCAGACAGACATACGTCAGATTTCAGCATGCTCCTCTGACCCATTTATTGAGAAACTCATAATGATGGCAGTTTTTAATGAGGCTCAGAGCAAAGTAAGGCTCTAACAAGTCCAGTCTGTGGTGCAAAATGTTACAGAGCTTTTAAATGCTGTAGACTCATTGGTATTGGAAACATCTACAGCAAAGAGTGATGCCGTACGGAGGCTCTAGCAACACCCAAAAGGTGCTTGACACCTAGGGTTTGTAATGAGTCCTTGTTCTGGGACTACTATTTTCGATTTGAAAAGCATCTGCTGACCCCTGGTAGAGATTGAATATCTAGGCAGGAGATAACAAGTGACTATGAGACCTAAGCTGTTCATGGTGACCTTGGTGTTATTTGATACACTGAAGCATAAAATTGGCTCACACTGCAGCATTTTATTATAAAGTATAAATGGAATATATGAGACTGGGCCTGAGTTATTCTGGAAGATAGAAGTAAATTGCACTTATGGATGGGACAGACTTCCCTAGAATTTCATCTGCTGCTTTACTTCCTCTCCCGCACACCTTCGGCTTTATGGGGAATTCTCTATGGCTGGTTAATGATGGAAGAAAAAGCATGGGTCTGGTTTAACGACAGATCTGCAAAGTATGACAGCATAAGCTGGAAATGGATGACTGCTGCATTTCAGCCGCACTCCGGATATTTTTTGAAAGGGATCAATGAAGAAAAATATTTAAATGAGCAGAACCTCAGGTTCTGCATCTGGTTATCCAATCCATGGGGAAAGAAGATAGTCTGCGCAGCAGATGATGTGAACGTCAGATTTTAGCAAGCTCCTCATGCTGAAATCCTTACACTGACCCATGAGCAGTGACTAATGGGTTGGCTAGCTGCTTGGGGAAAAATAAATCCAAGATCTAAAGATTGGGGACAAACAGGTCTCTAAGGGAGGTATGGACCTGGACCTCCCAGGGTAGATAAAGAGAGTGAGGACCGTTATAGTCTACACAAATTCCTACCTGACACATTCATTGTAGAGGAAGCTCTACAATTCTCAGGTGGACCAGAAAGAATGTTTTGTGTATATTAGTCAATATCTTTTCCTAGATACCTTAGGGTTTGCTCAATAGCTTCATATAGAAAGGGGCATGGCAGCAGGGATGGAGCCCACTCATGGTTTCAGCATCATGGTCTTCCCCTCATCAGTACCGGTCTGGCTGTGCTAGTGCTGAGGGCCTAACTTGTCAGGATCAGAAGCCAATTCTGAGCTCTGGATATGGCACCATTCAGAGGAAACCAGGCAGCTATCTGTTAAAATGTTGATATCACTGCACTCCTCCCTTCCTGAATAGGGTAACCGTTTGTTCTAACAGTAATTTAGGCACAAATTCCAAGTATGAATTTCATTCCCTCCCCACAACTTCTGTTAGTACCAACATTCTTGGTACAAAATTACAGAATGCTTTATCTATATTGTGGTATCTGGACACATCATCTCCTCTGACCGTGGACGTTATTTTATAACCAAGAAAGTGTAGCCATGGACACATATCCATGATCTTCATTGACCTAACTAGGTTCTCCACTTGTCAATAGCAACTGGCTTGATGAAATGATGACATGTTTATTAATATAGTTTGGATATCTGTCCCTGCTCAAATCTCATGTTGAATAACCCCCAATGCTGGAGGTGTGGTTAAGTAGGAGGTGTTTGGACCATGGGGGCAGATCCCTTATGGCTTGGGGATGTCTTCACAATAGTGAGTCCTCATGAGATCTGGTCATTTAAAAGTGTGTAGCACAATGAGATACTGTCTCATGCTAGTTAGAATGGCGATCATTAAAAAGTCAGGAAACAACAGATGCTGGAGAGGATGTGGAGAAATAGTAATGATTTTACACTGTTGCAGGGAGTGTAAATTAGTTCAGCCATTGTGGAAGACAGTGTGGCAATTCCTCAAGGATCTAGAACTAGAAATACCATTTGACCCAGAAATCCCATTACTGGGTATATACCCAAAGGATTATAAATCATTCTACTATAAAGACGCATGCACACGTATGTTTATTGTTGCACTATTCACAATAGCCAAGATTTGGAACCAACACAAATGCCCATCAGTGATAGACTGGATAAAGAAAATGTGGCATGTGTACACCATGGAATACTATTCAGCCATAGAAAGGATGAGTTCTTGTCCTTTGCAGGGACATGGATGAAGCTGGAAACCATCATTTTCAGCAAACTAACACAAGAACAGAAAACCGAACACTGCATGTTCTCACTCATTAGTGAGAGTTGAACAGCGAGAACACATGGACACAGGGAGGGGAACATCACACACTGGGGCCTGCCAGAGGGTGGGGGGCTAAGGAAGGGATAGCATTAGGAGAAATACCTAATGTAGATGACAGATTTATGGGTGCAGCAAACCACCATGGCACATGTATACCTATGTAACAAACCTGCATGTTCTGCACATGTTTCCCAGAACTTAACGTATTAAAAAAAAGAAAAAGAAGAAGTGAGTAGCACCTCAACCCCTACTGTCTCTCTCTTGCTTCTACTTTTGCCATGTGACGTACCTGCTCCCACTCTGCCTTCTACCATGAGCAAAAGCCCCTTGAGGCCTCCCCAGAAGCAGATGCTGGATCTATGTTTCCTGTACAGCCTGCAGAACCATGAGCCAATTAAACTTCTTTTCTTATACATTATCCAGTCTCAGGTATTTCTTTATAACAATGCAAGAACGGTCTAATATAGTTATTAAAGGCTTATCTACGGCACCATCTTGGAGCATCCTGGGTGGTTGGGATACTGTCCTATAGGATGTGATAAATACTTAAACCAGTAGCTAAAACACATAGCCAGAATGTATCAGTTAAGGTGGAGGTGAGAGTGGATGCTCACATTATTATGACCAATAACCCATTCAAGGAACATTTGCTTCTTGTCTGATAGCCTTAGGATTGGTAGTTTTGGAGGTTTCCTACCACAGAAGCAGTGCCACCACCAAAGACAGTCACGGTTCTGATGATTTGTGCACTGAGCTTGCCCTCTGGACTTTTTGGACTCATTATGTTGACAAGGCAAGAGAAAGAGGACGGGTCCCTAGACTGGCCAACAAGATCAATCTCAATTATCATTGGAAATTGGATTTCTGCTACACAATAAGGTCATGTGTAGAATCCAGTGTATTTGCTAAGGTGCCTCCTATTACTTTTTTGTGCAACAATCTTGGTTAATTGAAAACTGGCAATCTAATAAAGTAAGATCTCTGGAGACTCAGATAACACTAAACAAAAGTTTGGTCAGCATCCCCCTCTTCCTGAGGTACTAGAAAAATGTAAGAGAAACAACAACAACAACAACAAAAAAGGTGGTGGAAGAAGGTGGCTGTAATCATCAGCTTAAATATCGTGGCCAGCACAGAGGCAGGGAGTGAGATGTCTGAAGTGAATGGTTTCTTTCATTTACTTCAGCCCTGACCCCAGATACCTTAATGCAAAAGGTGCTAGTGATGGCTAACAATTAAATATTAAGTGAAAGTGAGTTAACACTACTATGCTATGATATGGTAGGGGACAGGGTTTGTGTGTCTCCGACTGGGGACAACAGCTTTCCAACAATATGACAGAGAACAGTAGTTGCGGAGGTTCAGAGGACTGATTCTTTAAATTTTATTAAATGCTTGTGATATGCTAAACACCTGTGCTGAAAATGCAAAGTTTAAAGAAAACAGCTCTTGCTTTTTTTTTTTTTTTTTTTTGAGATGGGAGTTTTGCTCTTGTTGCCCAGGCTGGAGTGAAAGGGCACGATCTCGGCTCACTGCAACCTCTGCCTCCTGGGTTCAAGCGATTCTACTGCCTCATCCTCTCAAGTAGCTGGGATTACAGGCATGTGTCACCACACCCAGCTAATTTTTGTATTTTTATTAGAGACGTGGTTTCCCCATTGTTGGAAAGAGCCCACCCAAAATCTGGCCATCAACTGGCCCCAAAACTGGCCATAAAAAAAATCTCTGCAGCACTGTGACATGTTCGTGATGGCCATGATGCCCA
>NW_012102031.1:8927282-8930730 GCF_000951045.1 Mandrillus leucophaeus
GCTGGGCATGGTGGCTGACACCTGTAGTCCCAGCACTTTGGGACACTGAGCGGGAGGATCACCTGAGGTCAGGAGTTCGAGACTGGTCTGCCCAACATGGTGAAACTTTGTCTCTACTAAAAATACAAAAAAATTAGCCTGGTATGGTAGCAGGAGCCTATAATCCCAGCCACATGGGAGGCTGAGGCAGGAGAATCATTTGAACCTGGGAGGTGGAGGTTGCAGTGATCCAAGATCGTGCCATTGCACTCCAGTCTGGGCAACTAGAGCGAGACTCC
Organism: Mandrillus leucophaeus; assembly: GCF_000951045.1. NCBI lineage: Eukaryota > Metazoa > Chordata > Mammalia > Primates > Cercopithecidae > Mandrillus > Mandrillus leucophaeus. The sequence continues at coordinate 8,927,561 of NW_012102031.1, forward strand.
ATCTCAATTTAAAAAAAAATTGCTTATATTCTGAAAATTAGAAATATAGCCCCAAACTAGCTGAAATATTTCCAAGTGTCTTAGTACAAATTAAAATGTTTTGTAAAGTATTACACAAATTCATACTACTGCATGCAATAGATATGTGTGATATTTTCTCTGCATCTTTTCTAACATTAAATGTTCTTACTTAAAACTAATTTTGCCAAATTTATGGTTTTAAAAAAGTAATTCTTTATTCTTAAAATGTATTACTCCTTTAGTTACTGATGAGCTTAGCTCTTCTACCGCATGCTTGTTTATCAGGTATCTTTTCCTTATACGTGAATTTCTGCGAATGTTTTTGCCCGTTTATTGATCTAGAACTTAGTGTTCTTTTATACTGACGGATGTAAGCCATTTACAAGAAAGAGTTATCACATTGTTTAGATTTGCCAGAACTATTTCAAGTCTGACTTCAGCTTTTCTATGTCTCTGTGTTAGGATGTAAAAAATTAAATTCTAAGCACTTGAATCTGTTGATCTCCTTTGTGTTTTATTCTATAGCTCTAAGCTTGGAAAGTTCTTACTCCTATGGAGACTGAATTCTTATTCACCTTTTTTCCCTCTAGTTTTTCTAAGATTTGATATTTTTATATTTAATTCTTTAACCCATCTAAAATTGATTTCTCTGCATTATATGAAATAAGGGCTTAAAATAGATTTTTCCCTCTAAATTGCTATCAGGAGGTCCCAGCACCATTTGTTAAATAATCCTTCCTTTTCACATTGGTATGTAATGTCTCCTTTATCATACATTAAATTCTTATACATACTGGAATCTATTTCTGGGCTGTTTTGTTCCATTGATCGATCTATCTATTCCTGTGCCAGTATCACACTTTCACAAAGGACTTCATCAGATAGGTTTGTAAGAAGACACACGGGAAAGAAATAGACTGACCATTTGAGGCCAACTGTAAAATTCTGATGTAACAAAGAGAAAACCATATTATTTGATTTTTAATTTTTTCCCTCTTTTCTTTCAAGAAAATATCTCATTTTTTAAAAGAAATCAATTATTCATCAATAGGATATTAGAAGCTAAAAGTATGTGAAAAGTTGTAAAAATTAAAAAAAAACTGTTTAAAAGAAGCATAATTCTTCTGTCCTATATAAGTTACTGACATCTTCTGTAGTCCAGGAATTGTGTCCGAACCTTAATAGTTTTATTTAACCCTCAGATAACTCTTTTGTGGGACACATGTTATTATTCCTATTTGTCAAGTCCTCAGAATTTCTCAGGGCTTTACAGCTCAACTAGGATTCAAAACAGACCTCCAGTAACAAACACAAAAACAAACAAACACCACCACCACCTTCTCGTGTTGCATAACGCATGCTATTTTGGTCAGTGATGGACCACATATACGATGGTGATCCCACAAGATTATAATGGAGCTGAAAAATTCCTCTTGCCCATTGTAGCCATCATGATATCCCAGTACATATCACAGCACTACTCACGTTTTTGGTGATGCTGGTGTGAACAAACCTACTGTATCACTAATCATGTAACAAATCACACATTTCATTATGTACAATACATAACAGCTGATCATAATAAATGACTATATTACTGGTTTACGTCTTTACCATCCTATACATTTTATTGTGATTTGAGTACACTCCTATTTCTAAAAAGTTTGCTTTTTTACTGTAAAACAGTATGCCGTGTTACATGGGCAGCACCCTTATACCTCTCTTTACAATCTCTTGATTCCATTATTTCCTGTTGTGCTTGATTTAATCTGGTGTTGTTCTGTTCACCATGGGGCCCTAGGCATTCAAAATTTATGGCTAATGCTGTCAGTAAGAGGACACATCAAGTGACTGGCCTGGAAACAAAATTAAAAGCGATGATGGACTACAAAGGTGGAAAATCAGTGATGGTTATCGTTTGCCAGGTAGGAAAGTCCCATTCCACCATAGCTACAATCTTGAAGAACAAGAACAAAGGGACAGAAACTGTTAAAGGATCTGCTTCACTGATGACAACAAGGCTGACAAAAATTCGGGAGGGGCCCATATCAGATAGGGAGAAACTTCTAATGACCTGGATTGAGGACCAGACACTGAAGTGTATCCCTCTTAGCACGATGACGATCATGGCCAAAGCGAAAAGTTTTTTGAGGAGTTGAAGGAAAAGGCTGTATGCAACTACCATGCTGCATTTACTGCCAGCCCTGGGTGGTTTAAAGAATCATTATTCATGACATATGTGAAAGTAAGTGGTGAGTCTGTGCATGCTGACATGAAGGCAGATGAAATTTTGAAAATTCTAGCAAGCTGATTGTGGAAGAAAATTACTTGCCAGAGCAAATCTTCAATATGAATGAAACCTCCCTGTTCTGGGGAGGGATGCCTGAAATGACTTTTATACACGAGGAGGCCAAGTCAGTATTTGGTTTCAAGGCTTGTAAGGACACGATAATAGTCTTGCTTGGGAAGAATGGTACAGGCTACAAATTGTAACCCTTTGTGGTCTGGCACTGTGAGAACCCAAGGGCCTTCAAGCGTATCAATAAGCACACATGGCCAGTGTCCTAGGAGCACTAAGAAGTCATGGATGACTCAGCTCCTTTTCCAAGATGCACTTCTAAATTGCTGTATCAGTGAATTGGAGAATTACTATTTGGAGAATAACAGTCTTCAAGATTTTGCTTATTGTTGATAATGCTGCCACACATCCTCTTTCTTTCCAATATCAAGGTGTTGTTTGTCCTTCCAAACACCACCCCTTGGATCCAACCAATGGATCAAGGAGTAGCAGCTTTTAAGGTCTCCTACATGGAGACGACCTTTTCCCAGGCTACTGCTGCAACTAAAGACACTGGAAGACACTGATGCAATTCTGGAAGGATTACAACATCTATGACTGCATCGAAAATTTTGTTTGGCACATGTTCTCACTTATAAGTGGGAACCGAACAATGAGATCACATGGACACAGGGAGGAGAAAACACACACTGGGGCCTGTCAGCAGGTACAGGGTGGAGAAGCAGAGCATTAGAAAAAATGGCTGATGCATGTTTGCTTAATACCTAGGTGGTGGGTTGATAGGTGCAGCAAACTACCATGGCACATATTTAGCTATATAACCAAACCTGCACATCCTGCACATGTACCC
>NW_012102031.1:8932545-8933679 GCF_000951045.1 Mandrillus leucophaeus
GAAGGCTGTGGGTTTACCAGAATGAGGGCAAGGAACACCTGGCCCACCCAGGGTGGAAAACCGCTTAAAGGTGTTCTTAAACCACAAACAATAGCATGAGCCATCTGTGCCTTAAGGACATGCTCCTGCTGCAGATAACTAGTCAAACCCATCCTTTTATTTTTGCCCATCCCCTTGTTTCCTGTAAGGAATACTTTTAGTTAATCTGTAATCTACAGAAACAATGCTTATCACTGGCTTGCTGTCAATAAATATGTGGGTAAATCTCTGTTCGAGGCTCTCAGCTCTGAAGGCTGTGAGATCCCTGATTTCCCGCTCCACACCTCTATATATCTGTGTGTGTACCTTTAATTCCTCTAGTACTGCCGGGCTAGGGTCTCCCTGACCGAGCTGGTCTTGGCACCCCATGTTGGTCAGGCTAGTCACAAATTCCTGACCTCAGGTGATCTGCCCACCTCAGCCTCCCAAAGTGCTGGGATTATAGGCATGAGCCACTGGGCCCGGCTTCTCTTGCCTTTTTAATAACCCCAAAATTTGGAAAAGAAGAAGAAAAGGAAAAATTTACTGACAATTGTATGACCTTAATGCAAATCTTAGCATGCTATTGTATTTTTTTGATTTCTTCTTTTTCTCAAACAAATATTTTAGATTATACCATAAGAGCAAATTCATACACTGCTTTTCTCCACTGTACTGGATGTCTTCCTTCCCTCCCTCCTGATCTGTGTGTGCTGTTTTTCCTGTTCTGTGCCTTGGGAGGCTGATGTGTACAGATGACCTCAAATGTGCACCTGCCCTCCAGCCTTGGCATGGGGGGATGTGAGCTGGTTACTGGAGAGAAGAGGAGAAATGGTATTAGAATATTTATTCTGCTGGATCCCTCCGTGTGGGGTGGCTTTGAGATGGTGTGTCTCTTGGTTTAAAGAAGTCACAGCCCCTGTCAAGGTCGACTAGGTCTCTCCATACCACTCTTTTTCCAAGTTCTGGCAATTGCTTTTTTCCCCTCACCTCATTAGACTTAGAGCTAGTGATAGCTCTCCTGTTACTAGCTCTGGGGTACAGCACTATCTCAGAAGGTTTCCTATTCTCTGTAGACTCTTCGTAGATTATTTCCTGAACTTGCATCAAATTATT
>NW_012102031.1:8933729-8935737 GCF_000951045.1 Mandrillus leucophaeus
GGAAAATGCAGATGAGTATGGATTGGCCATGCAATACAGCAACAATGAAAACTTCATCTTAAAAACACATCATTTGCCTGCATTGACATCCCCTCTATCTGATGACATTCCAGGAGCTTTCAATGAATTAAAGCCACATTTGCTTGAAGAAATCAATAAAGTTACTGATTGGTTCAAAAGAATCATGTGTATGGTAGCATAAGAAGACACTTAAGCAACAGTAATTCCATTCACTTACCAATACTGTTCCCACCAAATTTGTGGTCTGCATATCAGTGCCTGTGGAATGGATTTCCACTTTCCCAAAACAATTTAGAAGCATGGCACAGAATATGAGAAAATTTAACAGGGAATACTCACGTTGGTGTATATTGAATCAGAAGACTCCAACAGAGAAGCACCACATAGAAGATGAATGTGAACATATTATCTCAGGAGAGTCACGCCCTAAAAGAAAAAAAAAAACACACACACACCTCTTCATTGTGATGCAAGATATCAAAATATAGTTAATTATGAAAGTCGGCTAGCTCTTATGAACTATCTCCACACAATTGCCCGTAATCTTTTTCATGTTAAATTTTCTTCTTAGTTTTTTCTTTTCTGTTAATTTTTTACTATTTTAAATTAGCATTATTTTTTATAATACACTATGCTATGTATTTCATCTTCACATCATTTCCAATACAGGAGGTATAAACTGTATAAAGCTTTTTGGAGAGTTCTAACTTGTTTTATGCATCTTTTGCAAATATTATTCCACAAAAGTGCATTACTACAACATTGACTTTGCGTGTAAGCATTGCAAGGGTGCAAACAAATGTTAAAACTTCTTCACTGTATGAAGAGATATTCTTTTCATACATCTGCATTTGTGAAAGACACAATTTCTCAAGATCTTGACCCTTTGGGTCACTGATGCCATGGTGATACAGTGGTGACCCATCAAATTTTTGATTGATCTCAAAAGATTTAGTTTGTCACGGTATTTCAGATGACTGCGGTTATAAAGCTGGGTGCACACGCAATTACCAACTACAGTAATATGCATTCAAACATTTTGCTTCTTGACCAATTTCTTTATATGGTACCTTTGCTCATAGCTGTTATACTCACGTGACTGTTGTTAGTATACCTGAATATACTTTATGCTTGCCAAGATATGTAGACTATTACAGCCTATTTTATTGTGTAAAGTGGCCTATGATGTTGTTTTTCAAATAAATCCTTTTTAAAAATGTAAACAAATATATTGAGATACAATTTTAAATTATATTTTCCAGAATTGTATTTTTGAGATTTTGATCTTTCAGGATTTCCACATTTGGGATTATGGGGTTCACGACTGTGTCTTTTGAGATTATGATCAGCTTCCCCTTCGGAAGGTATTCTGGAAGAAGGCATTGTTATCTTAGGAGATGGCAGGTTGATACGTGTTATTGCTGCTGCAGACCACCCAGTGGGACAAGTTGTGGAGGTAGAAGATAGTGACATGGATGATGCTGACCTTGTGGAGGCCTAGGCTAATGGTGTGTTTATGTCTTAGTTTTTACCAAAAAAGTTTAGAAAGTAAATTTTTTTTTTTTTTTTTTTTTTGAGATGGAATTTCACTCTTGTTGCCCAGGCTGGAGTGCAATGGTGTGATCTTGGCACCTGCCTAAAATAATTTTTTAAACAGAAAAAACCTTATGGAGTAAGGATATAAAGAAATAAAATATTTTTGTAGAGCTGTACAGTGGGTTTGTGTTTTAAGTTGTGCTATCATAAAAAGTCAGAAAGTTGAAAAAATTGAAAAGTTTATAAGGTAAGAAAGATACAGTAAGCTAAGATTAATTTATTATTGCAAAAAGAAAAATGCAGACCAGGTGTGGTGGCTCACGCCTGTAATCCCAGCACTTTGAGGCCAAGGGGGGCCAGATCACCTGAGGTCGGGAGTTGGAGACCAGCCTGACCAACATGGAGAAACCCCGTCTCTACTAAAAACACAAAATTAGCCAGGCATGGTGGT
>NW_012102031.1:8936302-8960578 GCF_000951045.1 Mandrillus leucophaeus
ATGGCCTCAATCTCCTGACTCGTGATCTGCCCGCCTCGGCTTCCCAAAGTGCTGGATTACAGGCGTGAGCCACTGTGCCCAGCCCTATACCTTATTTTTACTGTACCTTTTCCATGTAGAGATATGTTTACATACACAAAGACTTACCATTGTGTTACAACTGCCTACAACATTCAGTGCAGTAACGTGCTGTACAGGTTTGGAGCCTAGGAGCAATAGGCTATACTGCATGCCTAGGTATGTAGTAGGCTATACTACCTAGGTTTGTGTAAGTGCACTCTATCATGTTCACACAATGACAAAATCACCTAAAGATGCATTTTTCAGATGCCATCCCTGTCTTTAAGCAATGCATGACTGTATTTATCTGGCTTCATCCCCTACTGCAATGTAGGAATTACCCTCCCATTCTTCACAAGCAAGCCAGTGGAATCTACATGAATATAACGTCCCCATAATGAGCTCTTGCATCACCATGTGGCATCTTACCATTGACCTTCTCTCCTGCACCAGAAATCTGTGACATACTCTCTAGCAAAACGCCATTAATACTGGAGAAACTTACCAATATTCAGCCCAAGGCTGCTGACGCCCAACTAAAGGAAATGGAAGGAAAAAACAGGCAGTCTTAAATGGCCACAGGTGAGAGAAGGATGGAGAGGTGAAACCACCACCTATAAAACCATCAAATCTCGTGAGAACTCTTTGACTATCACGAGCACAGCATGGGGGAAACCGCCCCCATGCTCCAATCACCTCCCCACAAGTCCTTTCCTGACAGGTGGAGATTATAATTTGGATAACAATTTGAGATGAGATTTAGGTGGGGACACAGCCAAACATTATCAAAGGACTTGAGGCAATGGTGCTGGTTTGAAGAAGGGGCTATGTGAGAAAGAATGTGAGCAGCCTCTAGGAACAGAGTGGTCCCTGGCAGCAAAGAAATGGGGACCTCAGTTCCACCATCATAAGGAAGTGAATTCTTTCAACAACTTGAATGAGCTTGGGAGAGGATTCTTCTCCAGAGCCTCCAGATAAAAGCTCGGCCCATGCTGGGCGAGGTGGCTCACACCTGTAATCCTAGTACTTTGGGAGGCTGAGGTGGGCGGATCACGAGGTCAGGAGTTCAAGACCAGCTGGACAAGATGGTGAAACCCCGTCTCTACTAAAAATATAAAAATTAGCCAGGCATGATGACGCACACCTGTAATCCCAGCTACTTGGGAGGCTGAGTCAGAGAACCGCCTAAACCCAGGAGGTGGAGGTTGCAGTGAGCCGAGATCATGCCACTGCACTCCAGCTTGGTCAACAGAGTGAGACTCTGTCTCAAAAACAACAACAACAAAAACAAAAAGCTCAGTCCAGCTGATACCGTGATTTTAGTCTTGTGATATCCTTAGTAATGACCTAAAGAACTGAATTAATAAATACATGTTCCTTTAAGCTGCTAAATTTTTGGTAATTTGTTACAGAAGCAATAGAAAATGAATACACTTGGTAGTGTGTCTTAATAGCACAGTATTAATAATAATGTAATAAAAATGAAGCATTTATTGCAAGATTACTATATACCGAGTCATTATAGGCATTCTCTCAATGAATCCTCACCTCACCTCTATGACCTAGGTTACAAATTGCTCAAAGTAACCTATTAAGTAGTGAAACCAGGATAGGATATGAACTTTGCTGAAATCTTTTATTAAAATAAAAAATGACCCCATTCCCCATACGTTTATGCATTGGTTCATCAACACTCTCCTGGCCTGCAATCCCTTTGCAGATTTTCCAAAGACAGATGCTACACTACACACATCATTACCACAGTCTCCCCTTTACTAAGCAGCACCACAAGGCTTGATGCCTGTGCTCTAGTACTTCCAACATTCTGATGTTCCCACTCAAAACTTCTCTAGCTACCTAAACCCTTAGGTCCATCTATCTCCTCTCCATTTCCTTAGCACCAGTAACTAGTATCATTGATTTGGCATTCAGCCCCATGTAACATTATAACAATCCTTCTATATTGTATTTAGTGTATTTCTGTTCTTAGTAGAATATAAATGCTTTCTGTTTTGATCGCCATTGGGTCCCAAGCACCTGAAATAGTCTCTAACTCATTGCAGATGAAATACTCTTGTTGAATGAATGAACACATGAACTGAGACATTTTTCACCACTCTCAAATTATATTTCTCTGATTCATTTCAAATCAAGTTCTTCTAGACTTCTGCATGATCATCTGATTTTTATTATGTCTGCACTTGGTGGGGATCATGCACAAGATGAAATGGGGGAATATTTCCTTTAATCCGTATCTGTTAGTGCCATAGTCATGGATAAAAATACTATTTATTCCTTAACTGTTTTGTTCCTGGTCTTTTTGAAGTACTTTACATATACATATTTTCTCATTTAACCTTCACATTACCATATGAGGTAGGTGCAGTAGCTCCCATATAAACAATGAAGAAACTGAAGATTGGAGAGGCCAACCCAAAGCTACATGGCTTACAGAGGTAATGACTGGCATTCAGACATTTCTGAATCCAAAGTCTGTATCTTTTAGCATGCCACTATAACATACCACTAGAATGAAAGCTCCACGAAATCAGGATCTTGATTTTGTTTTTCCCTATATCTTTAGTGTCTAGCATATATTTGGAGATTAACGCACAGCTGTTGAATAAATGAATGAATCAAAGAACAAATGAACAAAACACGCCTTCTCTCTAGTTCTGCTTCAGTGGGAAAATTCTCATTTTTCATCCAAGTAACTTTTATTTAGATTCTTCTATACATGTTTTGGCTCCATTTCCACTTTCATCTTGGCCTTATAGAGGTATTAGTGTATCAGAATTGTAGGGGTTCTTAGAAGGTAGTTTATTCAGCTTCCCACCAATGCAGAAATCCTTTCTATAGCATCCTAGACAGATGGCCAGCCAGCCTCTACCTAAACACCTCCAGTCATGGAAGACAAAGGGGAACAGGAGGCTTGTTTTATTTTAGGGGAAGTTCTGATTATTAGAAACATATTCACATCTGATTGAACTGTATTCTTCTGTATCAGTATTCTTCATGTTGCAAAAAACAGAAATCACATCTGAAGATGGCTGTAAACACAATGAGAATTGCTCAAGTCAGTACTTGAGTGGTTCAATGTTAAGGCGAATTTCACGTACAATTTGAGCCAGAGGTTCATAGTGTCCTCAAGGCTCTGACTCCATTTCTTGGCAATCCTTTATGTCCTGACATCTTCCATGTGTCAGCACTCTCGTTAGACTACTTTCTTTTTGTAATAGGAAAACATGTCAAGAGCAGGTGTAGGGTCTGGAAGTTTATCATTATCTTGAGTAAGAGATTAAGAGCTTTTGTTCCAGATAATGAAACTGGAATAAGTGGTGAGGCTTACTCTAATTAGAGAGGATTAAGACCTCATAATTCATGGGGCCAGAATGATGAAACGCAGCGACTGACTTAGCCTAAGTCAAGGATTCCAAGGCCATTATGTTACGATGCAGAAGGAGAATGTAGTGATGTGGAAGTGTTTGGGTGGAAGGGGGTGTAACGAACACTCTTGGCCAGGGGTCCCCAACCCCCAGGCCACAGACTGGTACGGGTCTATGCCCTGTTAGGAACCAGGCTGCACAGCAGGAGGTGAGCGGCGTGTGGGTGGGCATTACTGCCTGAGCTCCACCTCCTGTCGGATCAGCAGTGCCACTAGATTCTCACAGGAGTGCAAACTCTCTTGTGAACTGCACATGAGAGGTTGCACGGTCCGTATGAGAATCTAACTAATGCCTGACGATCTGAGGTAGAACAGTTTCATCCCGAAATCATCCCCGCTCCCAACCCCCACCCTATCCATGGAAATATTGTCTTCCACAAAACTGGTCCCTGGTGCCAAAAAGGTTGGGGACCACTGTTCTTGGCTACCCTGTAATCCTTCTGAATTCTGGCTTTCCAACAGCAATAAAATTTTATTCATGTGTCTACTCATTGCCATGCAGTCCATGTGACTCAGAGGCAGCCACTTTATCACTGGGTAGATTCCATGCTTAATTCCTGATTAGCCTCATCTAATCAGTGCATGGAACTCCTCTGGTGACCGTGATTGGTCTGAGGTTAGGCTACAGCCTAAGTTGAACCAATAAAACAAAGAGGAAAGATTATATTCTGTGTCTGGGGAAGAGGTTTTCCTCTCTTCTTCACAGAGATAAATGGGAAAGTGTACAGTCCGGGTTGCCATCAGAAGAGTTTTTTTGTGATTATAATGGTGTCAGCCTTAGAATGAAGCTGTTGTTACTGACCACAGAATGGAAATGGAAAGGACTCAGTTAACAAAGGTATCACTGAGCTTCTAAGAGGTCCATGTTTGGATCCCTCCCAAGTAGAGCTCACTAATTCCAGCTATGTGAGATAATAATATTCTATTGCTTAACCCTGTTTGTTGAATTATCCTTACCCTTGCAGGCAGAATGGTTGTTGGAGAAGCAACCAGGGGGTAAGCACAACCTCATAGGATTCATCTTCCATCCATCCAGTGGATCAATTTGTTTCACACAAAATGTTAAGGATAGGTGCCTGCTGCCTACATGCTACAATACTTAGGAGAGCTGACGATCTGAGGTGGATCAGGCTATTATTCCTAGCTCTTCGGTAATTCTCCATATGACACGGCATCTGGACTCTTCATCACGGCCATTCTCTTCTGCAAATATGACAAGACTTGCACAATTGCACATCATATTCCAAACATGGCCTGGCCTCCTCTGAGTACAATGAGAATATTATGTTCCATAATATATGATCTAACTTGCTAGAATGCAGAGAAAACTGGAGTAAATGTAATTGTAATGGATTCAAGTCCACGATCCACCTACTTCAAGCAAATCTTTTACCCACACTGAAACTCAGCTTTCTTCTTGATAAAATGGGAATAATAATCTCCGTTTACTTCAAAACATTGACATGCAAATCAGATGAAATAATGGAAGCAACATTCCTTGTAAATTGTAAAATTATATGAATGTAAGAAATGATGATTAATGCATCTGAAGATGGGTCGGTTTCCTTCAGCAGTTGTATCAGAGTTTAATTATAACCTGCCTTGTTTCAGAAAGAATTTCAGGCTTGTAAAAGAGAACATAAAAAAGACAAAATGGCATAAATTAAAAACAATTTTTTTTTTTTTAAAAAAGGAAAAAAATCAGTAAAGCCAGGAAACAGACATTGAAAAACTGGCCCAGGGTAGGCACTCAGTCAACATTGTTCAGTGAATATTTGAGTTGATCACAAAGTCTCCTCTGAAGTTTCTTGAAGCCAAAGTGATTACAGAAATTGTGTCTGTTACGCAGTTCTCAATTCCCATGAAAAATAAAATAAAATAAATGTAACCTCTGTGGGGTAGCTTTTTTGGATTTCTTAGCTGAGGAGACATATCATCATCACATTTACATTAATATTTCAAAATTCACACCTACATAAATCACATTAGCAGGACCTTAAGCCTCTGAGATGTGACTCTACAGGCCCAGGTTCACTTATGAAGTCTGTCCCATGGGGCCTCTGCCTACCTCCCAGGTGACCTCCAGAGGTCAAAGGACTGTGCACACCCTTTCTACATCGAGAGTATCCTTGAACATGTAGCCACCCCCAGCCCTGAGACCCTACATGTCCGGTGGTTCAAAGGGGAGAATTTCTCTTCCTACCTGGATGAAGGCCCATCTTCTAAGTCCCCTTTTTCCACTTCGGGATCTGCCTCTTCTTGTCAGATTGGCAGTTTGATTGTCCCCTACTTTCAAGGAGACCCAGTCCCAGCCAGAGAGATGTGACTTTACCCTCTGGTGTCAACGAACAACTATATCCATATGCAAAATTATTTTAACCTTAGTGCAGCTCCCCAGAGCAGAGTTATTCAGGCTTAAATAATGCCTTCCTGTGTTCTGGTTGAACTTTGCTTTTCTAAGCTGCCTCATGTGCCCCTTTCAGTCTGAAGGGAAGATCAGATCAACTCCTCCAACAAAACAGGCTTGTTGAAGGAGAAGCATGAATGGTGCAACTCAGAGAAACTCTCTGAGTGGCCTTCGTATCATCAAATGCTTAGATCAGTCACAATAAATGTGGTAATCACTGAATTATTTTATTCAGGTTCACTTAATTTTCAAGCAAATTCTATAAATAAATGTATATGTAAGAGACAGGGTTAGAGTAGATAGCAACCCTTCTAGATTGACAGAACTAGTGAGTAGCAGTGTGAAGGTGTGGATTCAGACTAGTTTCACTGTAAATTCTATCACTTCACCTGGCATTATGGCAGCTATGTTGGACCTAAGTGACTAAAGGAATAGATGAATGAATTCAACAAACATTCATCAAACTCATTCCTTGGGCTAAGCCTTGTATTTGGCCCTTCTGCACTATTACTTATCTTTCATTAATGTACTCATTAATTTTTCCAGTAAGATCTTTGTTCTCTATTTCAAGCAGAGTGGAACTTCTTACCTGGATTTCTCCTTTGAGGCTGTTTTCTGAGACTTGGTACCAAAATGACAGATGCCGCATGAATGCAGGCACATTAAAGAGAGGGAACACAGGACTTTCTTGCTCCCTTTATGTATTATTTCACATTTAATTAGCCTGGGTAATTTCTTCCAAAACCTCTCACATCTGCTGCCAGCTCTGGGAATTCTAGTAGCTCATTTTGTCTCAGGAGCATCTGTCATCTGCACCTGGGGGCCTCCATCTTTGATTTCACTACCAGGTAAAGCAGTAGGATCTGCCCCTGTTTCTCAGTGCAGACTGTAGCCTTTGTTGGAGTCTGGTACTGACATGCTCACAGACAGGGCTATGGCTTTAGTTTGCCAGGGCCAGGGAGTGAGTCAGAGAGAAAAGACAGATCCCCAAAGACTGAAAAGAGTATGCATGAGGATGTGTTTGTTGAAGGTGTGCTGCGGAGAAAGTGTAAATCTACTGGTTAGTGTAAATCTGCCAGTTAGCTGGAAATGAATACAAATCAGCATTCATTTGTATCCATTTATTCCACAAGCAAGAGGGCTTGAGACGCTGCACAGTGGAGCACACTTCAGATGAGGGAAGAGAAAGTCTGGATTCTGGTTTTGACCTTGTTGCTCACTTGTAAGTGAATTTGGACCTATTATTTCCTGACCGAGCCTCAGAGTCTCTCCCTGTCAGGTGGGTTGATCAATAACTGCCTGTCTATGGAGCAGTCATCTTCTTATGGCCTATTCTTCAGCCCCAGCTCCACCAAAGTAACACAAAACATGTTACTTACACCTCCAAGCCTCCACGTTCTCATCTGAACAATGGGAATAAGGATAATACCTAACTCAGAGCACCATTGCGGAGACTGAATGAAGCAGAGCATGGGAGGAATGTATACGAAATACAGTAAGCCCGGAAACATGTTAGCTACTGATATAGTTTGGATGCGTGTCCCCACCCAAATTTCACATCACACTGTAATCCCCAATGTGATTGTAGTAGTGGGGCCTGGTGAGAAATGATTGGATCATGGGGGCAGTTTCTCATGAATAACTTAGCACCATTCCCCTTGGCAATTTCCTTGTAATAGTGAGGTCCCTGAGATCTGGCCATTCTAAAGTATGTAGCACCTCCCTGTTCTCTCCCTTGCTCCTGCTCTGGCCAAGAAAAGTGCCTGCTCCCTGTTTGTCTTCATCACAATTGTAAGTTTCCTGAGGCCTCCCTGGCAGCCAAGCAGATGCCAGCATCATGCTTTCTGTACAGCCTGCAGAACCATGAGCCAATTAATCATCTTTTCTTTATGAATTACCCTGGCTCACATATTTCTTTACAGCAATTTGAGAACAGACTAATACAGCTGCCCTCATCAATATTACTCTCTCATAGGATTGCTGTAAATAACAAATGAAACTTTATGTATTCCCATTCAATACAACCCCATGAAGTAATCATAATTATATATGAACAATAAAAACATGTTATGGATTTACAGGATCATTGGTATTGAACACTTACCCTGCACCCAGCAACATACTAAGATAATAGAAACATACATCTTTAGGCTAACAGGATATTACAGATGATCTGATTCTGTTCTCTTGTTTTATAGGCAAACACTGAGGCACAATGAGACAGAATTACTTGCCAATATCCAGAGCTGACTAGAGACAGACTGGAACTGGAACCAGATCTCCTGGAGCCTTAATATGCTTTTTATTTCCATCTGTTGAATTTTACATATGAAGAAACCAAAGCTGGAGAAGCTCAATGAAATGCCTTCCGTCATGTAGGTAGACAGTGGTACATCTAAGATTCATATTTATAGTAGGTCACATTTATGGTGTGCTTTATGTATGCCAAACATTGTTCTCAGTGCTTTGTGTGTATCATATCATTTAACCCTCCCAAAAACCTTTTGAGTTACTATTGGGATCTTCAGTTTTCAGATGTAGGGATGGAGGCACAGGAAGTCCAGCAAATTGTCAGAAGATGCACAAGAGGTGCCAGGATTAGAACACAGACCATCTGGCATCAGAATCTGCACACTTCACCCCTGTAAGTGTTTGGAGTCTTTAACCTCATGCTAGTATCCTCTCCCGGCCCTGGCCTTGGGCACTAATGAGTTTGAGCTCTAGTCAGGGATAAGGCTTCTGGCCACTGGATGACGAAAGAGCACACCTGTGTGGAGGCTGAGACGCCTAAGAGTTGCAAAGGGGCCAGGACTTATTTAGAGCTTGCTGCTTTTTAAGTTTCAGAGTTGCCAGGTGTGGTGGCTCACGCCTGTAATCCCAGCAGTTTGGGAGGCCGAGGCAGGCAGATCACCTGAGGTCAGGGGTTCGAGACCAGCCTGGCCAGCATGGTGAAATCCCGTCTCTACTACAAACACAAAAAATTAGCTAGGCCTGGTGGCAGGCGCCTGTAGTCCCAGATACTCAGGAGGCTGAGGCAGAAGAATCCCTTGAACTCAGGAGGCAGAGGTTGCAGTGAGCCGAGATCACGCCATTGCACTCCAGCCTGAGCGACAAGATTGAAACTCTGTCTCAACAACAACAAAAAGTTTCAGAGTTATTAGAACCTCTCTGATAAAACAAAACTCTCTTGGCTGAGGTATGTTGGCAGGAGGGAAGACAAAACTGCCTCTAGGGGTTCACCGGGAAGAGGGAAGACCAACATGGTCATCTGACACCCGGGTGTGAATTATCATGGAGAGGTACATTCTGGTAGGGACACTACCCACCCCTCACTCAACCATGCAGGCAGATGCACGCTGAGCACTAGAGTAGCAAGCAAAAAGTTGTAATCTAAAAAACCCAAGTTCAAGTAAAAACTAATAAAATAAAAAAGAACTAAAAATACAGATTCTGACTGTTTCTATTCATAACACAAATAGCCCAAATCTGCTTCTTACCGGTTCAAGTGACTATAAGTTACTTTACCTCTTTATGCCTGTTTCCTCATATATAAAATAAGAAAAATACTAGTAGCTAACTCATAGGATGGCTATTATGAACTGGACGTTTATGTCTCCACCAAATTTCTACCTAACCCACAATGTGATGGTATTTGGAGATGAGGCCTTTGGAAGGTAATTAGGATTAGATGAGGTCATGGGGGTTGGGCTTCATGATGAGACTGGTGTCCGTATAAGAGAGCACTGGAGAAAGATCTCTCTCGCTCACTCGTTCTTTCATATTTTATTATGGCAGCCCTAGCAGACTAAGACAGCAGTTGTGAAAATTAAAAGAGATAATCCATGCACCCATGCCTAGTGATTGCTATAGGTGTGTATGTGTGTGTGTGTATTTCAATGTGTGATATATTTATATATCCACAGTGGAATGCACATCTGTAGTTCAGAATGCTATCGTGGGCCTATCCTCTAGGTACAAGTGTGTGTGTGTGTGTGTGTGTGTGTGTGTGTGTTTTCCCTGGCTCAATTAACACTAACCAACTCCAACCCACACAAAAACCTGTATTAACACCTGCAGTTAAAGTGTTGCTATACCTGGAAAATGGGCCCACAGCAGCATTCTGAACTATAGACGTACGTTGCCATGGGGATGAAGAATGCCTTGCCATTCACCTTACATCCTGGAAAAACTGCTGGACCAGCACTGGCATCTCTGCAGCAGTAGATGGGCCCCATGGCCAATGCAGGCCTAGGTTTCAAGGTCAATTATGTATGAAGCAACAGCAAAAAGTGGGGCCCACCTGCTGACTGATGTGAAGCTAAATAGAGCAGACTGCCTCTTTCATGCTGATTAAGCATGCTTGGACCATTCAGGAGCAATGGAGAGGTCCCCAGTAAGAACTTCTGGGCTTCCTGGTAATTTAGTCATATGAAAAGCTTGAGAAATTAATTGCACTGTTTAGAGAGATGTGACTTTATTTGTTCTGCAACTAGTTACATGAAATAATAGCAGGGACATTTAATGAGCATTTAGCATGCTCCAGGCACCCAATATCAAGTAATTTACATAACTCATCTCCTTTATTCTTTGCAAGATGGAGAGGGTAGGTTGTCTTATCCACATACTACACACAAGGTGACTGAGCCTCAAGGACGGAACTCTTGTCCAAAGTCACAAAGGTCTGGTGTGGCAGACCCAGAATTCAGAATCAAGACTTTTGATAGCAAAGGCCAGATCCTTTCCATGGTGAAATACAGTGGTGCTTGAAATATGGAGGGAGAACTGTTATAATAAATGTGCTATATTATAGGATGTGTACGTGTTTTGTGAGTTTTCTGGCAGGAAACGAACCAAATAATCAGTGTGTCTTGCCTTTAAGAGAGAAAGTTTAATTTAAAAAGGTGGCATTCAAATGGGAGGACTAGCCCTACTGTGCTTGTGGGTTCACCAGGTGAACTTGGCCAAATCAATTTTTTTTTTTTTAGTTTAAAGAGCAGCCCATCTGGAAAACTGGGCATGGTACAAGGGCCTTTTTCTGTAAACCAAATCTTGTAACAGAGCCAGGCTTTGTCCCCGAGAAGGAAATTGCCACAAAACACGAGGCAGGAAGAATCCTTTTCCAACGCAAGAGTCATTCTAGGGCTGTGTGTGAATGCTGTGCCAGGAGGTAACACAGTCAGCAATTCCTGATACCAGTGACTGCCACTCTCCTGGGCAACGTCTGTGTTGGAATCAGCGTCTGCCAGCTCACTTTCCCCAGCCAGGATGGAGGCTGTGCTCACCCTGCTGACCACATGCTCCACACCAAGTGCAATTGGCAGAGCCCTGCTGTTCCCCTGAGGGCTGACAGGCATGGCCATCTTGAGGAAGGGACAGTTTGAAGGCCCCTAGGTCATCCCACAATCAATGCTGATACTGCCAACAAAGCACCTTGCCTGTAAATATGGACCATGGCCCAGAGGACAAGGGAAACACAATAAATACGATTGAAATGGATGCTGAACATATTAGAATGTCTGCTGCAAGGTGCCTGCAGAATTTGTTTGTTCAACAGAACTAATAATATTAGCTACCACCAATTTAGCAGTGACTTGCTGCCAGTCCCTTTGGTAAGGCCTTTCTCTTTATTGTCTCAATTGATCCTGACAACAACACAAGGAGCAAGGTGCAATCACACACTTCATTTTACAGACAGGGAAACTGAGGCTCAAGGAGACTAAGGAACTGACCAACATCATACCCCACTGGTGAGTGGCAGAGCCCAGGGGGAATTCAAATTAGTACCACCCCTTAAAATGCTCACCCCGTACTGCCTTTCTCCCACTTCCATCCTCGCTAAAATGAATCTTGAACGACAGAGCCCAAGGAGTACATCCTTTTTAAAAGGAACACACAAATACATACCGACCTCTTTCATACCTTTTGTGACTCTCTATGTTCATACTCACGACAAGTAACATCATAGTTTCCTGGGGATGATGAATCTAATTTGTAATTTTGATTGAAGAAGTGAAGTAAATGTTGGAATTTTAAACAAGAATCTGTGTTCTTTTTCTCTCTGCTCCTAAATTTTATCTCTAAAGCCACAGGACTGGAAGACAGAATATCTAAGGTCTCCTCTACTTCCCAAATGCTGTGGTGCCTCAGAAAACCTGCATCCCCGGTGTGCAGAGGGCCAAGTGAGTACAACTGTTCCCAACGCATAGAGATCCTACACCAGCGTTGGCTCCATTGGCTCCTTTCTTTCTCCCTCAACATGGCTTTTTTCTTACTTTCCATCTGTCCTAAGTTCCATCTGGGACTTCTCAGATGGCATAGTCCCAACTCAGGTATCACCTTGTGCCTGAGGCCTTCCAGGAGACACTGAGCTAGAGATAGCCTCCTTTTCCTTAAAACCATGTGGGGTCTACCAGCAAATGAATGCCCTGGCTATGCTGTCTTGTAGCACAACATGGTTGAGAATTCCCTGTTGGGTTGCCCTTGGACTGGCCAGCAGGTGGGAGCAAGGCAGGCATTTAGGGGGTGGTTGTGGCTGGATGGACCAAAGAGGGGCATGGCAATGAAGAAACTGCACGTGGGACTTGTGGAGTGGAGAGAGGGGAGACACGTTCTACAGTTGTTATGAGTGTAAGATTTGGGGAGAGAGATGCAAATCTAGGTATTAGGAGGTCTTGGTGTTGACTGTATTTCTACCCTCTGACATTTTTAAGTATGATGGCCAAGGAAGATTTGATTGTCATTAATTCCCATCTGACAATGAGCAGGGACTGGGGCATGGGGAGCACTGGGATTTATATAGTTTAGAGCAACATTTGCTGACATTGCGTATGACTACTTATGGCAATATCCCCCCAGACCCTAGATCCGTCTGCCTCCCACCCCTTGTTTGAGATTTGTCCCATCACAGTATCTACGGTTCCCTTCATGTCAGCTTGCTTTCATTCTTGCTTTTTTGTTTGTTTGTTTGTTTCTGCATGGAATTCCCTTTCTTTCTACCCTCTGGAACCATCTTTCTAGACTAATCTCAAATATCATCTTTTTGAAGTCTCCCCAGACATAATAGCCAAGCAGAACTACCACTCACTCTCATACTTGCACTCTATCCTGGACAGTGTGCACCACAACTAGATACCATAGACTTTTAACTCCATTGATTTGTTCACTGATCTGTTTCCTCTGCCACACATTGAGTTCCTAGAGGGCTGAAACCATACCAGAATCCTTTATAATCTCCAGCATTCAGTAAATGTTTGTTGAATTAGTGAAGGTAAGAATTTTTAGGGTGCCTAGAGCAGAGTTTTGTACATGATAAATAAAAATTAAATTCTGGCTGGGCATGGTGGCTCACGCCTGCAATCGTAACACTTTGGGAGGCCAAGGCGGGCAGATCACCTGAGGTCGGGAGTTCGAGACCAGCCTGGTCAACATGGTGAAACCCTGTCTCTACTAAAAATACAAATATTAGCCGTGTGTGGTGGTGTGCGCCTGTAATCCCAGCAACTTGGTAGGCTAAGGCAGGAGAATCACTTGAACCCAGGAGGCGGAGGTTGTAGTGAGCTGAGATCACACCACTACACTTCAACCTATGTGACAGAGTGAGAATCTGTCTCAAAACAAAACAAAACAAAACTGATATCTCACATTTATTTAGTGTTTACTGTGTACCAAAGTGTATGTTAATGCCTTTTTCAAATGATCAGATTTAATCCATTCAACAACTCTATGAATAACCTTGTGAGGTAGGTACCATTATTATCATTATTTTACTTAGAGGAAAAATGAGACTTAAGAAGAAATTAAATAATTAGCTCAAGTTCCATTTTTAGTTAGTGACTGAGCCAGGGATCAAAACTAAACTGACCTCACATATTCAACCTCAATATTACATTGTATCAGAAAGAAATTGAAGGAAGGAATTAATTATATATCACATGAGAATGGAAGCCAAATATTACCTAGATATAATAATGAAGTGGCATGTGTAAATCTAAGTAAACACACTTCACCTTATACATCTAGATGATTATTGATTATACATCCTATTCTTGTTATATTTAGTTGATGACTATCCTGATCTCAGATAGCCACTTGGCGAAGCTTTGGGAATATTAAAGTAATAAATCCATGATTCATAACACACCTGCTCTCTCTCCATAGACTGGCTGCAGATCTAAGCATATATTCACTTGAATTTATTCAGGAACAGTAACCAACTCAGAGACATCTTTTTGCACCGAGAGGCTGCCCTTCATGGAAACAGTAGAACGTCACTGAGATCCAAACCCAAAAGATACGGTAGGCTCTCAGGCTGGAAGGAAAACTCCATTCTCTTAGTTAAGGAAAGGAATGTTAATGTTACGGGAAGAGAATGGCCTTTGAAGCCACAGAGCCTTCAGTTCCCTCCTCCTGCTGGACACTTAGAACACGTGAGACTTTGCAAAAGTCACTTAAGTTTTCTGAGCTTTTATTTCTTTCATTAAAAGAGAAATAAGAATAGCACCTACTTCACAGTGAAATTTGTCATGCAATTGAAGTAATGTAATGCATGTAAACAACATACCACAGGGCCTGGCACATTGTCAACATGAGATAGTATTCTGACAAGTATGGTTTTAAAACAATGAACCTGATTTTGAAGGTACATATGTGTGTATGCTCATTAAGCCCTCCAAACAGGGAGTCCAGAAAAGGTCTGAGGCCAGATGGTTCCATGTAAGGGTTCCCCTTTGAAGGGAGATATCCATTCCAGCCCATTAATTTGGCTTAGTTTGTGAAATCAACAAACATCATACTGTAGACACACCTCATACAACCCTGTACCCGCCAAGGTACTCTGTGTGCCGTAGCACTGCAACAAATACTTGGTTGATTAATTCATAATTTGAGAACTTGGATGGAACTCGTGGTGGTGGAGGAGTGAATACAGTAGCCTGGCTCCCTCCACATCTGCTGGCAACCTCCTTTAAGTATTCTTTCTTTTGTGCTGAAGACATTGGAAAACTGAAAACAGTATTTTCTAGACTCCTCTGCAGCTAGTTTTGGATGGGATCTTGATTTTATAATCAGACACACTTAGCAATATTTGAAGCAGGCCTAAGTTTCACAGGGAAGGTTTTTTTTTTTTTTTTTTTTTTTTTTTTTTTTGAGATGGAGTCTCGCTCTGTCACCCAGGCTGGAGTGCAATGGCGCGATCTTGGCTCACTGCAACCTCTGCCTTCTGGATTTAAGTGATTCTCCTGCCTCAGCCTCCCAAGTAGCTGGGACTACAGGTGTGTGCCACCACGCCCGGCTAGTTTTTTGTATTTTTAGTAGAGATGAGGTTTCACTGTGTTAGCCAGGATGGTCTCAATCTCCTGACCTTGTGATCCACCCACCTCGGCCTCCCAAAGTGGCAGGGAAGGTTTTAACCTAAGAGATATTCGGTTGCTGGTAATGACCATGCAGCCTCAACATGACCCTGGAAACAAGAGTCTCTGTAGTCCTTCCTGACCCCCAGCATCCTTCTTATGGTAGAAGGTCCTTCCTCTGGTAGCCAACCCCGCAGTGCTATTCTAGAAATCATTCTTGGAGGTTAATTCTGCAGCCTGCTCCTCAAGCTCCTCCAATAATTCCCCGTGTTAATTCTCAAAACTTGTTAAAGGAATAGTCCTATTACCTATAACTAAACCTTAATGGGTACAATATTTAGTACCAGAACTGGTTATAGGCATTAGACTCTCTAGGATAAAAATCGGGTATAGGTTATGTAATCTGACTGAGTCGAACTCAGTGAAGGTCTGCTAGTAGCCTAGAGTATCCATTGGTAAAGCAGTACTTAAATGAGTCCTATAGTCATCTGGAATGAAGAGTCTATTGAAGGCACAACTTGGCAAATCAAGTTGCCTTCATTATGCCAACACTCAGTACTTGGCACCTGACAAAGGTATAGTGAACTAAGACAGTAAAAGGACCAGTAGTGGCCCCCCGCCCCTGTACTCTGCCCACCTTTTTCTCTCAACAGGGCTGAAGATCCACATATTCTCCCAATACTAGTATTTGACATTCACCTGAAATTGGCAAAGGCACCATGATTATGCCACGTTATTCTTCCAAATGGAATTATCATAGCTTTGGATACGTGACAAGGTATGTCTTTATACATGCAAGGCAGTAAAATTACTCCCTGAAATAACAAGAATTTTTTTTTAGGAAAAATAAGAGTGGCTTTACGGTCTTTATGGATAAACCATACAAGTACATTTCAGGTGTTCCCAAAAATTGTCCCCCCTCATCACCAAATTTTGAGAATCACCAATCTATCAGAGAAAAAAAGAATAGACTACCAGAGATCTCCTCTTTTGCTTTTAATCGTCCTCAGACATCAGAGGATGTCTGCTGTCTCTGTTTCAGCCCTTCCCAGGCTGCCCAACGAGCCTCGACACCTGGGAGATTTGAATGGGCCTTGCCTCTTCACTGGCTGCAAAGCAAAACGGGATGCCGGCTGTGTCAATGAGGAGCCCTCAGAAGCTCTTCTTCACGATCTGGGATTGTGTTTACTAAAATATGTGTGAAGATTTCCTGTTCCCTGTGCCAGATAATATTGTCTACACAAGAACAAATTGAATCTATGCCACGCAGTAATTGCCAGGTGCCCCCAAAGTCGATGTATTTGACTATGCAGTAAAGATAAAGTTTCTCCAAGGATCAACTCTCAGCATATTTGGCAAACTTAATTTCAAATTCTTACTTACAAGTTTTTTCTCCTATATTTCCCCTATATTACTCATTTAAAAAAAATAAAAGTGCTGTTACCATTTTTCCTTTGATAAGACTCAGGCAGACACAGTTCAGTCTTCCCCTGGGTCCTTGACAAAGCAGTTGTATCTCTCCACCTCACGGCCACAGACCACTCGGAGATCAAGGCTTCTGCAGGCCCCTCTGTCTTGAATGGAGGAGGAGAGATGGTGGAAGGCTGGGTATGTAAATCCTGCCTGGTAGACAGTATGTGTTGTTTGTTCTTGGTAAGAGGAGGTTCAATTAAGAGTTAACCTCTAACCCCAGAGCCCCAAAGGCTTAGAACGAGACTCTGCAAGGTGTTCATGAAGAGATTATGGAAGGTTATAGAAGGAAGTTAAAATGAATCTCAGTGAAAAGGACATGACTGTGGTGGTTTTTTTTTCATTTCAAAGGATGAAATGGTGGCCCTGTGTCAAAAGGGAGGGAAGGTATGTTACTGGCAAAATCAATCTTAATGATGGCCAGTTTCTAGAAAGTTTGGGGGGCTTGGGGTTCCTCAACCAGGACAAGCAAGCTGTTATGCTCTCAGGGATATGTGACTCTAGACCCAGATAACATCAGCCATGATGCTCTTCAATACTGTCTTCAGGAGCCGGTGGTATCTAAGTCAGGCAGAATGGAATAGTGATGAGCCCCAGTGGACCTGTGAGCAGTGCCTGGGAGTAGAGCTCTCTCTCCTGATTCCTAGAGTTGAGGTCTCCCTGTCTGTCTTTTCTCCTTCTGTCTTAGTTTCTGAAAGACCCTTCAGTGCCTCTGCTGGTATAAAACTTAATCCTGGCCAGGCGCGGTGGCTCACGCCTGTAATCCCAGCACTTTGGGAGGCTGAGGTGGGCGGATCACGAGGTCAGGAGACTGAGACCATCCCAGCTAACACGGTGAAACACCATCTCTACTAAAATACAAAAAATTAGCCAGGGGTGGTGGTGGGCGCCTCTGGTCCCAGCTACTCCTGCCCCCGAGTCCTCAGGGCACCACTGGTCCCAGCTACGCCTGCCCCCCAGTCCTCAGGGCGCCTCTGGTCCCACCTACGCCTGCCCCCCAGTCCTCAGGGCGCCTCTGGTCCCAGCTACTCCTGCCCCCCAGTCCTCAGACTCATTGATGGGCTTCTGGAAACCTGCTTGCTTATGTCTGTCTGTCCAATCACTGTATCTCCCCCTGCATCACAGTGGCTTACTCATAGTTTTGGAATGCATAAACTGCCGGCTCTTGGTTTAGGAGCTGAGTTGTAGCTCAGCTCTGCCCTCCTCTAAGCTGGCTGGAAGTATACTGCTTCTACTTGAGTGACTCCAACTATTGTTTCTTCCTGAGACTTCTGCTGGGGGTCCCACTTGCTAGGTTCCACCCCTGGGATAGTGATGTCTGCTCCCATGAAACTTGCTGCAAACTTTGAGCACAGTACAACTTTGCTTGAGGCTAAATTACTCTCTGTTCCCTGAGTTCATGCCTCTTTCTTACTCTCAGGACTTTACTTTTCCTGTCCCTCCTCTGGTATGTTCTTTGCCCCACTTACCTGGCTAACTCCTACTTAGTATGATGACTCCATGCCTTGCCTCAGATATCACTTAATCAAAGGAAGAATTATATGACTTCCCACCTCCTGCCATCCCAGGTTTGGGCTTGAATCACCTGCTGCCACTACCACTGCTTTCTATGGTAACATTTACCAATCTGTTCATTTCCTTTCTCTACCTGTAAACTTGGGGCTTCTTGAGAGGTTAGGGTACAGCTACCTTGTTTACAGGTGTATCCTAAATATATGGAAGGTACTCAAAAATGTGTGTTGAATAAGTTACTTTAGGCAAAATTTTTAGTTACTAGATAAAAGCACTGGAATGGTCCTTCACTATTCTGGACTCACTGTGTGAGGGGTTAGAGTTTAGTAGAGAAAGAAAAAAATGAAAGAAGAATTGGAAGGAGAAACGAAAGGAAGACAAATCTGGAAAGAGGGAGGCTCTCTAGAGACAATTTTTCAGGCTCAGAAGTTTGGAAAGAGACCTTGACACTTCTGATTGAACAAGACAGGGATACAGTATGTTTTTCTCTAGTCTAGTGGCCTCCATTTATTGTAGTGCATTTCATCCATGAAATATTTCTTAGTGCTGGCAGCTTGGATCCAGGAAGGAATAAGTACATGGACCCTGCTTTTGAGAAACTCAGACTCTGCTGGGATTGATGGACATGAAAATAATCAGTTTTTCCAAGTAGTCAAATGCTGCAAAAATAATAACAAGATGGGGGACATATGGGCTAGAACATGAACAAATAGGAATTCTACTGACAAAGTAGAGACAATTCAGAGAGTGTGAACAGCATGCATGAAGACATCATGTTGTGAGGGACCATGGTGTTTTCAGGTTACAGAGAAAAGTTCTATGTGGCTGGATCAGCGGATACAGAGAGAGGGGACAGGGAGGGACACAGTGGTCAACTGGGTGCTGGAGTTCCTATTGTGAAAAGTGCGGGGTCCCATGCTAAGGGACTGTGAACCTCCGAGTGACTCTAAGTCAGGGGTAAACTATGGCCCATGGTCGAAATCTGACCAGCTGCCTGTTTCCACAAACACAATTTTATTGGAACACAGCCACAACCGTTCATTTACTTACTGTGTCTGGCCTCATTAGCACTACAAGGGCAGAGTTGTGTAGTTGTGACAGAGGTGTCTGGTCTGTAAAATCTAACATATATATCAACTGGCCCTTTATAGAAAGTTTGCAGATCTTTGCTCTAAGCCCAGGAGTGATGTGGTCAGACTGACATTTTAGAAAGATCACTCCAGCAGTTGTGTGAGTCTTTGCATAAGATCTTATTTGGACAAACAAAAGATGGTGTTTCTAGAAGACTTGAAAAATTCCAGTCTGCTTAATAAAACCCCAAATCCTTCAGCTGTGTGCTACACTATTATGATTTCTTCACCCTTCTTCTCCCAACCTGAGATCATGTTTTTGTGCCTATCTCTAAACCAGAGTTAATTCCTTTAGAGCAAGGAATTGTGGTATTCTTATTTTTTTCATCTGTATACTGAGCATCTGATTGCCTGCACACTGTAGCTTAATAAATGAATTTAAATGAATTGTTGAATGATTGCTCAAATGACAATCATTCATTTCATTGACATGAAAAAGCTGACAGCCACTATTACCTCATTCATCTGCTTTGAGTGTCCCCTGCCTGAGTGCTCACCTGTAGGTGGGGAGTGCAGAGGGGGAGATCTGGTCCTTTGCTCTGCCTGGAGCCCTAGGGAGGGCTTTGACTTGAAGACAGCTTATATCCTAGTGTGTCTATGCCTCATTTGCCTCCGGGTGCCTTGAGAAGATCTATTTTGAGATCTTTTCCAGATTCTGTCCCCAGGTAGGCATCTCCTTGACTGAAATCCTAAAGAGAAGAAAGCAAAGTGAGGCTCAGGCTTGCTCCTGGCCACGGGAGTTCTTTATGAGGCTAATCGGCAGTTGCAAATAAAGATTAAGGACCAAGCAAACAACCCAGCAAGTGATAACTGCAAAGCTGGCTTAATCTTAATGAAATCTGCAACATATATTTATATAAATCATAATGACGCTTGCTTGCCTTCTGTGTAATTTGCTCGGATGGGTTTGGAATGACATGGCCAATTGTTTTGCCATTGCCTTTACTCCTCAGCAGCCCACGCCAGACCAACAATGACATCCTGCTGGCCCAGTGGGACCTGAAGCCTGTTGAAAATGCATTATGTTTAACTCCTCATCCTCCTAGGAGAGCAGGAGTCGTCTTCTAACCTGAATCTCAGAGAGGATGTGATGGCGGGAATTGTGGGTGTGATGACTATTACTGGGCTCCCATTAGCAATAATTTCCCTCCATCGCTTAACAATTCTCCATCCTGACGTCCTGAGGTATTCCAGGTTTCCCAGAACCGAGTTCTTTAGCATTCACTAATGTCATTATGACTCAGCTTGCCAATCTGGGCACAAAGAAGCCAGATACAAGCCAGTCACGGCAAGGTAGAAGCAGATTGCTGATGGCGCGTCCTTACTTCCTCCCTCTGATTCACTCTCCTCCCTGGCACTGCGTCCCAGCCCACCCCTCCTGTGCCCACTGCTGTCCTTCCTGCTTTTTAGTTCAGTGGTTCTCCAAATGTGTCCTGAGGATGACGCCTCAAAACCAACTGAGGTATTTGTCTAAAAATGCTCTTAATTTCTTGGGATGAGGCCCAATAATGTGCATTTTTAACAGACTTCCTGGATGATTCTTGTGCTCATTCAAGTTTGAGAACCACTGAGCTTAACCTAGATATTGAGAGACTTCTGTTTTTTGTTTTTTGAGACACAGTCTCACTCTGTCGCCCAGGCTGGAGTGCAGTGGCGCAACCTCAGCTCACTGCAAGCTCTGCCTCCCGGGTTCAAGCAGTTCTCCTGCCTCAGCCTCCCAAGTAACTGGGATTACAGGCACCTGCTACCACACCTGGCTAATTTTTGTAGTTTTAGTGGAGACGGGGTTTCACCATGTTAGCCAGGATGGTCTCGATCTCTTGACCTCATGATCTGCCCGCCTCCGCCTCCCAAAGTGCTGGGATTACAGGTATGAGCCGCTGCGCCCGGTGACCTTTGTTCTTTAATCATAGTTCAGATCTGTCCTGTTTTTAATTTGTCTAATGACAAAGACTTCTTCCTGAGACCTTCTCGTTTCTTTTTATCCATGACTGAGTTTAGCCTGGTCATTTTTGAATTTTGTATCTTATTCTTTTATCTACGGAGACTTATACTTGCAGTTTTGTTTGGCTGAGCCCAGCTTCTCCCATCCCTCTGTGTGGCCAGCTCCATCGCAGTTTTTTTTTGGTGTGTGGGCTGGTGGGGGGGAGGTCTCAGCTCAAATGTCACCTCCTCAGAGAAGCCTTCTTTGGCCATCACATTTAACGTACTTCCTGCAACTTGGTTACAGTCACAATGTTGTGCTTCATTTCTTCTGGGTGTGTGGCACAATTGGTTTATGCTGCTGTTGATTTATTTGTGTTTATTGTGCTATATCCCATGGAAATGTAAGTTTTGTGAAGTCAAGAGCCTTATTTGCCACATTTTTTACGGGCTTCTAGAACCTAGCCCAGCACCTGACATGCTGTAGACGAGTAGGAAGCATTTGCTAACTTTGCTAACAGAATAGATTAATAAACATTGTAGTATAAAAAGAAGGTGGTAGATTTCAAGAGAAGCCAAGCCATACATGCCACCCTGAGTGGATGGCCTGGGGCCATCAGATGACAGGACAGAGGCAGCAGTGCAAGGCCTTACACTGGTACTCAGGGCTGTCTACCATGTGGTTCTAATCTATCTTTTTGGCCTCGTATCTCATTAATCCTCTTAGAGTACCCCGTGCTTACTTAGCATTCCCTGTTCCTGAACCATATCCTCAATTTTTTTCTTTGCATCTAAGACCTTTTATAAACTGGGCCCGCTACTAGAAATTCTTCCTTTCCCACTAGTAATTCTATCCTTTTTTTTTGTTTTTGTTTTGCTTTGTTTTTTGGAGACATTTCACTTTGTTGCCAGGCTTGAGTGCAGTGGTGCAATGATCTTGGCTCACTGCAACCTCCGACTCCCTGGTTCAAGTGATTCTCATGCCTCAGCCTCCCAAGTAGCTGGGATTACAGGCAAGTGCCACCACGCCCAAATAACTTTTTGTATTTTCAGTAGAGACGGGGTTTCACTAAGTTGGCCAGGATGGTCTCGATCTCCTGACCTTGTGATCCGCCCACCTCGGCCTCCCAAAGTGCTCAGATTACAGGTGTGAGCCACCGCATCCAGCCCAATTCTATTCTTTTGAAAAGTGCTGTCTCTAAGGCTTAACAAATAAATACACAAATATTTAGTGAGTGGCTTGTAGGTGCCCAGCACTGGGCTGAAGGACTGAAGCAGTCACTCATACTTCTCTGCATGGTCTTAGAAAGACCTTTCCCTCCACCGGGTCTCAGTTAACTCATCTATCGCTGTCAGATGATGGTCTCCACAGGCTCTTCCAGTTCTGAAAGTACTCTGTCATTCACAGTGGAACCACAGACATTGTATTGGGCCAGAGGAGGGAAGGAATACCTGGGAAGACTTTCTGCATCTCCTCAAATGCTGCCATGTAGAGAAACACTCTATTTTATTGGCTTTTTTTTTTTTTTTTTTTTTTGCCTCAATTCCTCCAGGACAGCTGGGCAACACCGAACATTGGGCAGAAACTGGTGCAGCCAATTTCCATAAAACAAACAAAGAGACCCAATGTCATGTTGAGTGATAACAGATTAGCCGCATCTTCAAATGAGAGGCGTCATTAAATATTCGGTTCCCTGAAGCACTTACAGGAAAAAAGCTTCCAGCACCAACGTCAGCCTGCCCCACGCAGGCAACCTGAGACTCAGGTCTTCTCTCTATAGTAAGAGAAGTATGTCTGAATGTGAAGCTGCAAAGAGGGTCATGGTTACAAATACAAATGTACTGCCCAACCAGCGTTCCATCTTCCCCACATCAAGCCCCTCTACTGGAACAAAAAACATTAGAATGAACTTTGATTGTACTTATATCCACAACCTTTCAGAACAATTTGAGTTGAGTGAGAATAGGCTTCTAAAGATTCCCCGAAGCACAATGGCATACACGGGCTTTGGGGACAGACAGACCTGAATTTGAATCCTAAGTCCACCTTTTACTGGCTACAGGATATTCATCACATAAAATTCTTAGTTTCCTATTCTGCCAAAGGAACCATTGGAAGGATCACTGGATAACCCATGTGAAGTGTCTGGCACCATGCTAGGGGATATTGTGGGTGATAAATACATTTTCTTTTCCATTTTTCTATTACACAGATCACTTTGAGCTTTTATGGCTCCATCTTTGAATATACAAACATCTTACCACCATCCCCCCACAACCTCGGTTTTTAACTGAAGCGTTTGGTGGAAGGTATGAAGCTCTGCCCTCTCCCCAGTTCATCCATCAAGCCTTCTGACTTGTGCGTCTCACACTGTATCTCTCTCCAGTGGAGTGATTATCAAAGTCAATCATCCTCCTTCCCACGATGGAGGGCTATTTAAGGACCGGAGGGTGGTGGTTATTTCTGGAATCCCCATCATCAAGAAAAATGCGTGGAACATAATAATTGTTCTGATTCCCTGTGGCCAAGAGATAGAAACCACACACAAGAAGAAGGAGAGACCTCCTGACACCAGGAGATACAATAGCTGATGGCTTGATGTAGAGGTCAGTAGAGACAGATAGCTCTACTATTTACAGACATCTGATGTATAATAACAGAACTTCACAGAGAAAAAATGACTTTTTGTTCTCTACATATTCATTCAAAAAATGTTGATTGAAGATCAATTTTTCATGAAACACTGTGAGGTAGAGCTGGACTGAACTCTTCAACTCAGTCCAGTTCAATTTGGGAGGAATGGATGAGGTAGTGCTAAATAGGAGCCACTATAAAACTGAAGCCAGGCTGGGCGTGGTGGCTCAAGCCTGTAATCCCAGCACTTTGGGAGGCCGAGACGGGCTGATCATGAGATCAGGAGATCGAGACCATCCTGGCTAACACGGTGAAACCCCGTCTCTACTAAAAAAAATACAAAAAAT
>NW_012102031.1:8960898-8969927 GCF_000951045.1 Mandrillus leucophaeus
AGACTCTGTTTCAAAAGTAAATAAATAAATAAAAATAGAAAAGCAAGAATTAATTATGTATTTAAGATATTAACCATGTTTTATATTAACTATGTTTTCTCATGTTGGTGCAAATATTTTGTCAGTTCACTATTTGCTTTTCATTTTGTTTATGTGAATTTTGACATGGAGAAACTATTCATTTGTATGTAGTCAAATCTATCAACATTTTCTTTCAGCCTCTCGGGGTATATGTGTGTGCGTATGAAGGTTCTAATTGTCTCTGTGTTGGTAGAATTTTGTGCTGTTGTTGTTAACAGGAAATTTTTATTTCAATTTAATTAGAATATATAGAATTTGTAAAGAAAAACTTAAAAAAAATTTTGCACAGAAAATTATTATAAAATCAAACACAATGTGTAGGAAATGAACAGAACTTAAGTATACCTAGCAAGAGTAAATTGTGTTCCAAATCTTCTGCTTAAGAAAGCAACAAGGCCGGGTGCAGTGGCTCAGTGGCACAGTGCAGTGGCACAGCGCCTGTAATCTCAGCACTTTGGGAGGCCAAGGCGAGTGGATCACCTGAGGTCAGGAGTTCGAGGCCAACCTGACCAACATGGCAAAACCCCGTCTCTACTAAAAATACAAAAATTAGCCAGGCATGGTGGCGTGCGCCTGTAATTCCAGTTGCTCTGGAGGCTGAGACATGAGAATCGCTTGAACCCAGGAGGCGGAGGTTGCAGTGAGCCAAGATCAAACACTGTACTCTAGCCTGGGCAACAGAGCGAGACTCCATCTAAAAAAAAAAAAAAAAAAGCAAGAAAATGTGTATTACTACTTTTAAGAATTATTTCCATAAAAAATTCAAACTAAAAAAACTTAACCTCAGTTGTATTGAAAATTAATTTCTATAGACTAGCTTCTTTCCTAACCATTTTAATAAATAAGGTATGACTGAAAAATGAGAAATGTGTGAGGAGTATTTTCCTGAGAGCTGTGCTACCATAGGACTGGTTGGGAAGGGAAATAGTCATGGACATTAACCTGTGAATCAGATTCAACAAACATGTACTGAGGTTGCCAGAACATATCTCATTAACCAGTGTAACAACTGTGCAGATCTCTGGTTTTATTCCCATTTTATAGGTGAGGAAATCAAGACTCAGAGATGTCAAACTATTTCCTCTAAGATGTGCAACTGTTAAGCTGTACATTTGAAATTCAAGCTTATAACTTTAGATCAAATGTAACTGGAGACGCTTCAGAAAGTTCCTTACATGGAGCCTGAGACCCCCTTAAGTTCCTGGGTAATGTTTTTCTTCCCTCTCAGTGAAGCAGATAAGACACACAGACTGTGGCTATTATTATTTTTAAGCGTGGCACCTCAGGATCTGAACTCCTATCTCTGAGATGCAACATCCCTTTGCCACATGGAAGGAAAGCCTGTAGTGTTTGCTGCCTCTTGTTTCCTGCTCCTTTGTTTGCAAGTACACTCACCTGTCTTTTTTGTTTCAACAGTAGAAAGAAATGCATGTCCTTTTGGAACTTAAGACAAAAGACAAATTGTGATTGGAGGTTTTCCATAAGGTGTGACTTGTCTCCTGCAGGGCGGGTCATCTGTGGGCTGTCCTCTACTTCCTCTGGGTACTGAGTGAGCAGCAGTGAGCAACAGCAGCTCTGGCTCAGAATTGCTTTAGCTATTTGGGTTATTTTTTGGTTTCCTGTGAATTTTAGAAGTTTTTCCTAGTTCTGTGAAAAATGACATTAGTAGCTTGATAAGAATAGTGCTGAATCTATAGATTACTTTGGGCAGTATGACCATTTTAATGGTGTTGATTCTTCTAATCTATGGGTATGGAGTATTTTTCCACTTGTTTGTGTCATCAATAATTTATTTCAATAAGTTACTTCTTCAAAAACAGTGTTTTGAAGTTCTACTTGTAGAGATCTTTCACCTCCATGGTTAAATTCCAAGGTATTTTTTCTTTTGCAGCTATTGTAAATGTGATTGCATTGTTGATTTGGCTCTCAGCCTGAACGTTATCAGTGTATAGAAATGCTACTGATTTTTATACATTAATTTTTACCTTGAAACTTTACCGAAGTCATTTATCAGTTCCAGAAGCCTTTTGGTAGAGTCTTTAGGGTTTTCTAGGTATAAAATCATGTTATCTGCAAAAAGAAACAGTTCACCTTCTTTTCTACTTAGATGCCTTTTACTTCTTTCTCTTGCCTGATTGATCTGCAAAGGCTTCCAGTACTCTGTTGAATAGAAGTAGTGAGGCGGGCGCGGTGGCTCAAGCCTGTAATCCCATCACTTTGGGAGGCCGGGACGAGATGTGTATAAGAGACAGATCCTGGCTAACACGGTGAAACCCCGTCTCTACTAAAAAATACAAAAAACTAGCTGGGCGAAGTGGCGGGTGCCTGTGGTCCCGGCTGCTCGGGAGGCTGAGGCAGGAGAATGGCGTGAACCCGGGAGGCGGAGCTTGCAGTGAGCTGAGGTCCGGCCACCGCACTCCAGCCTGGGCGACAGAGCGAGACTCCATCTCAAAAAAAAAAAAAAAAAAAGAAGTGGTGAGAGTGGACATCTTTGCCTTGTTCTTGTTCTTCAGGAAAATGCTTCCAGTTTGCTCATTAGTTGTGGATTTGTCATAGATGGCTCTTATTATTTTGAGGTATGTTTCTTTGCTGCCTAGTTTCTTGAGGTGGTTTTTTACGAAGGGACATTGGATTTTAACCAAAGCTTTTTCCATACCTATCGAGATGATAATATGGTTTTTAATTCTGTTAATGTGGTGAATTATTTGCATGTGTTGAATCAACCTTGCATCCTGGAATGAAGCCTACTTGATCATGATGAAATAATTTCTTCATGTGCTTCTGGATTCATTTTGCTAGTATTTTGATTTTTGCTTGAAACTATCAAGAGAGTAAACAGACAACCTACAGAATGGGAGAAAATATTCGCAAACCATGCATCTGTCAAGAATATATTTATGTCTATATTCATCAGGGATATTGGTCTATAGTTTTCTTTTTTTACTGTGTCTTTGCCAGGTTATGGTATCAGGGTGATACTGACTTTAAAGAATAAATTAAAGAGGAATCCTTTCTCCTTGATTTTTTGGAATAGTTTCAGTAGGATTGGTATTAGCTGTTTCATGTCTTGTAGGATTTGGCTATAAATTCATATGGTCTGGGGCTTCTTTTTTATTACTGATTCAATTTCAGAACTTTATATTGGCCTGTTCAGGGTTTCAGTTTCTTCCTGATTCAATCTTGGGACATTGTGTTTCCAGGAATTTATCCATTTTCCTCTAGATTTTCTGGTTGTGTGCACAGATGTATTCATAATAGTCCTGATAATCTTTTGCATTTCCATGATAGCTTGTAATGTCACTTTTGTCATTTCTGGTTGTGCTTTTCTAGACCTTTTTTTTCTTTGTTAATCTAGCTAGTGGAATATTGATCTTGTTTATCATTTCAAAACACCAATTTCTGTTTTCATTGATTCTTTGTACAAAATTTTGCGTCTCAATTTTATTTAGTTCTGCTCTTAGTTCTTTCTCCTGCTAGCTTTGGGGTTAGTTTGGTTTTGTATTTCTAATTTCTTTAGATGTGATATGAGATCAATAATTTGAGATCCTTCTAAATTTCTGAGGCAGCATTTAGTGCCATAAACCTTCCTCTTAGTACTTCCTTTGGTGCATCACAGAGATTTTGGTATGTTATGTCTCTGCTTTCATTTATTTCAAATATGTTTTCGATTTCTGCCTGAATGTCATTGTTTACCCAGAAGTCACATAGGAGCAAGTTGTTTACTTTTCATGTAATTGTGTGATTTTGAGAGATCTTCTTGGTATTGATATCTATTTTTATTCCTCTGTGGTCTAAGACTATGGTTGGTATGATTTTGATTTTTTTAAACGTATTGAGATGCTTTATGGCTGAGCATATGGAAATATATATATTCTGTGGTTGATTGGTGAAGTATTCTGTAGATGTCTGCTAGGTCCAACTGGTCAAGTATCAAATTTAAGTCCAGAATTTCTGTTAGTTTTCTGCCTCAGTGATCTAACACTGTCAGTGAGGTGCTGAAATCCCCCACTATTTTTGTGTAGCTCTTTAAGCCTTTTTGTAAATCTAGAAGTACTTGTTTTATGAATCTGAGTGCTCCAATGTTGGGTACATACATATTCAGGATAGTTAAATCTTCTTATTAAATTGAATCCTTTATCATTATGTAACCTGGTTTCCCCCCCCCCCTTTTTAACTGTGTCGGTTTAAAGTTTGCTTTATCTGACATAAGAATAGCAATCCCTGTTCTTTTTTTGGGTTCCATTTGAGTGATAGATCTTACTCCAACTTTTTACTTTGAGGCTGTGGTTGCCATTTCATGTGAGATGGTTCTCTTGACAGCAAACAGATGGGTCTTGTTTTTTAATCCGACTTGCCATTTTTTTTTTGCCTTTAAAGTGGGGTATTTAGGCCATTTACCTTCAAGGTTAATATTGATATGTGAAGTTTTGATCCTATCATGAAGTTGTTGGCTTGTTGAAGTTTCTATTGTGTGGCTGCTTTACAGGGTCTGCGGGCTATGTGTTAAGTGTGTTTTCATGGTAGCAGGTGTTGTTCTTTTGTTTCCATGTCTAGAACTCCATTAAGGATCTCTTGGTAAGGTTGGTCTAGTGGTAATGAATTCCTTTAGTGGTTGCTTGTCTGGAAAAGATTGTATTTCTCCTTTGCTCATGAAGCTTAGTTTAGCGGGATATAAAAATTTTGATTGAAATTTCTTTTCTTTAATAATGCTGAAAACATGGCCCCAGTCTCTCCTGGCTTGTAAGATGTGTAAGATTTCTGCTGAGAAATCTGCTGTTAGCCTGATGGGATTTCCTTTACACATGATCTTTTTCTCTAGCTGCCTTTAAGACTTTTTCTTTAGTGTTGACCTTGGACAGTCTGGTGACTGTATTCCTTGATAATGATCATTTTGTATAGTATCTCACA
The DNA here is from genome assembly GCF_000951045.1 of Mandrillus leucophaeus. Taxonomy (NCBI): domain Eukaryota; kingdom Metazoa; phylum Chordata; class Mammalia; order Primates; family Cercopithecidae; genus Mandrillus; species Mandrillus leucophaeus. Next base: position 8,965,888 of record NW_012102031.1, read on the forward strand.
GGTGTTCTCTGGATTTCTTGTATCTGGATGTCTAAGTCTCTAGCAAAGTTAGGGACATCTTTTTAATTATTCCCTCAAATATGATTTTCAGCTTGTTTTCCTTTTTTTTCTCTCTCTCAAGAATGCCAATAGTTCATAGGTTTGGTTGCTTTACATAATCCTATATTTCTTGATTTTTTGAAATTGAGATAAGATCTATCACCCAGACTGGCGTGCAGTGGCACAATCTTGGCTCACTGCAACCTCCATTTCCCAAGCTCAAGCCATCCTCCCACCTCAGCCTCCTGAGTAGCTGGGACTACAGGTGTACACCACCATTCCTGGCTTTTATTTATTTTTTGTATTTTTTTTGTAGAGACAGGGTTTCACCATGTTGTCCAGGCTGGCCTCGAACTTATGAGCTCAAGTAATCTTCCCCCACCAGCCTCCCAAAATGCTGGGATTACAGGCATGAAGTACTGTGTCCAGCCAGACTGACTAATTTAGTTTGAAAGACCAGTCTTCTAGCTCTGAAATTCCTCCTTCTGCTTGGTCCAATCTATTGATAAAGCTTTCAAATTTTGAAATTTCTTGTTTTTCAATTCCAGAAGCTCTGGTTGATTTCTTTTCTTTTCTTTCTTTCTTTTTTTTTTTTTTTTTGAGACAGAGTCTTGCTCTTGTCACCCAGGCTGGAGTGCAATGGTGCGATCTCAGCTCACTGCAATCTCCACCTCCCGGATTCAAGTAATTCTCCTGCCTCAGCCTCCCAAGTAGCTGGAATTACACACACATACCATCATGTTGGGCTAATTTTAATATTTTTAGTAGAGATGGGGTTTCACCACGTTGACCAGGCTGGTCTTGAACTCCTGACCTTATGATCTGCTTGCCTCAGCCTCCCAAAGTGCTGGGATTACAGGCATGAGCCACCATGCCTGGCCTGATTGACTTCTTTTTAAGAGCTTTATCTCTTTCTTCATTTTCTGGATTGCTTTAAAAGTTTATTTGTGCAAGTTTTTAAGTTTGTCTTGGATCTCATTGAGCTTCCTTGTAATCCATGTTTTAAATTCTTTATCTGTTATTTCTGAATTTCCATTTTGGTTAGGGACCATTGCTGCAGAGCTAGTGTGATCCTTTGGTGATGTCAATACATTCAGATTTTTCATGGTGCTGGAATTCTTACACTGGTTCCTTCTCATCTGAAGACTTCTAATTTTTATAATTATTTTTGTGTTGGTAGGATTTTTTCCATGTGTTATTATTTTTTTCTCCTTTCCTTCACAGCATCTCCAAGCCTCTACCCAAGTTAGCTCCAGGGATGGGGAGCAAAAAAGGGCTCTCTCTCAGCCTTGGATCCCCAGTGGAAAGAAGAGTCATAGAGGGAGGCTCTCTGCCTCTTTCACATACTGGGGCTTCACTCACCGTATCAGCCCGATGCCAGCATGGGGGCTTTTTGCCTGCATTCTCCTTCCTGGGATCTGAGGTGTCCTTCACAATTATTGTGGATTTCCCATGTTTCTTCTTAAATTAAAGCTCATAGAGTTTATCTTTATGCACTATCTTGCAATTTCCAAGTGGCTAAGGCATGCTAAAAGCCTCTAATTCACCATCTTGGAAAAAGAGATATAATAGTTTGAGATATAAAGGTTAGTGCTGAAACGCTGAAACACACACACACACACACACACACATCTAGAAGAGTTGAAAATGCCCTTAGGGGAGGAAATGAATGAGGTTCAGGGCAGGGGCAAGGACAGGGGCAGGAACTGCTGTTTTTCATGATAAGTCTTATAGAGCTATTTGGCTTTTCATATAATATTCATGTATATCCTTAATAGAAATTAGAATTACATTTAAAAAACACCTGCAGGCAGAGGCCGGGAATGTTTAGGTCATACCTGGATAATGCTTCTCATTGCATTTGGTAGAAATGGAAAACCAAACATCGTTTGTTCTCATTGATATATGGGAGCTAAGCTATGAGGACACAAAGGCATAAGAATGATACAATGGACTTTGGGGACTTGGGGGGAAGAGTGAGAGGGGGCGAGGGACAAAAGACGACAAATATGGCGCAGTGTATAGTCCTCAGGTGATGGGTGCACCAAAATCTCACAAATCACCACCAAAGAACTTACTCATGTAACCAAATACCACTTGTACCCCAATAACTTACAGAAAAATAAAATTTTAAAAAAAGAAGTAAAGGTAGATGAAAGAAAGGGGCAGTAGCCATGCAATTGATCTCTTATGGAAATAAAGTAAGAACTAAAGTTTGGTTTGGATATCAGTGGAGGTGGAAAAAGTTTGGCAGACCTTAAAGTAAAATCACTCATAGTGTTTAATTGGATTTTCATGTGAATCCATCATCATTATAGGGAGATGAGGGTAACAATTTATCTCCATTTTACAAATGAGGATCTGAAACTCACAGAGATTAAGTGTCTTGGCAAGGGCACCCCACTTATGAGAAGCAGAGCTGGGACGTCTAACACCAAGTTCATCACTCTTCTTAATTTTGCAGTGCCTACTTATGACCCTAAAGAGTTGAGCCTGAGCTCAAGGATGGATTATTGATACAGATAACAAGCAGCCCAAGAGGTGCATTTATTTAAACAGTTATTGACTAACCATCCACATTCATTCAGATGATTACGTGGTGCTCAACTAGGTCATCACTATGCATTGTTCACCTATCCTGAAGCCAATCCCAGAGAAATTGGTAAAATAAGGTGACTCAGGTACAGACAGCTTTGACTCCGAGTAGAGCCTTCCTCTGACATCTTGCTTTCTCTGCTTGGTTCTACTACTAACATTGAGTTTGCAGGTGTTCCCTACCTACCTGTCTTTGAAAGCACTCCATCCTCACTATGTGGTTGAGAAATTAAATCTGCCTGTGGTCTTGGCAACAGTGACCAATTTATTCCAGTTTGCCTGAAACTGTCCTTGTTTTAAGCACTGACAGTTTCACAACCTAGGACACCTTTAGTCTCAGGCCCAGTGGAACGGCTGGTCCTGTGGGGGACGTGTTTCTTGGCCACCTTTATGAATATGACCTAGTTTGGCCCATATGCTCTAAGATGATTCAACAAATTGTGAATGGTTCTCTGAGAGCTTTTCACATTAAGTACCTTGGTCCTGGATTCAGGTGATTAGAAAAGCAGGGGACATGCATATATCCCTCCTGTTTTTCATCCCCCCAGTGTTCCCAGTTGAACAAAGATCTGGTTAAATAATCTGGAGCACGTTATTTAAACAGTCTCAGGTGCCTCATTGGTACTAACAATGCTTCACAGGGATTAAACAAAGATTACACTATTTATCATATGGTTTCTATATGTCAGAAATTCTGTTAAGTTCTTTATAGATGTTGTAACTATTTACTTTCTGTCTCCTTTCACTAAAATGTGAGGTTCAAGGACAGGGATGTTGTCTGTTTTTTTTTGCGGGGGGGCAGAGTCTCACTATGTCACCTAGGGTGGAGTGCAATGGCACGATCTCACTGAAACCTCCGCCTCCCAGGTTCAAGCGATTCTCCTGCTTCAGCCTCCTGAGTAGCTTGGATTACAGGTGTGCACCACCACATCCGGCTAATTTTTGTATTTAGTAGAGATGAGGGTCCACCATATTGGCCAGGCTGGTCTTGAACTCCTGACCTCATGATCCACCTGCCTCAGCCTCCGAAAGTACTGGGATTACAGGTGTGAGCCACCGCGCCTGGTCTGATTTTGTCCATTTTCTTTACTGTGTTATCCCATTGAATATATTTAGCCCATTGAATGAAAATATATGTTCAACTATATCCTACATATTTTTGGAGTAAATGAATGTTTTTTAATGCTACACAAAACTAGCTATCCTCATCCCAGTTTTACAGATTAAGAAATTGGTGTTTATAAGTTTTAAGAAACTTGCTCATGGCCACAAATAAGGTTTGTATCCAATCCCAAAGGTGAGGATCTCGGTCACTCTCCTAAGCTGAAACATGGTATGTAAGCCACCCAGCACAGTAGCTGGTTCATAGTAGGACAATACCTCCCCTCGCTATGGTTTTTTTTTAA
>NW_012102031.1:8970702-8973781 GCF_000951045.1 Mandrillus leucophaeus
GTCTCTGTTTGTTTGGATTTTGCATCTGTTCTTTTATTCTTTCTTACACTCCCAGCATTTATGTGCACGTAGACATAGCCCCTTGTCTTTACATTTATCTTCTGTCCCAAACAAGATAAATACAAAGAACACATGTTTGCCTAAGACAGATTTCACTGGAGACTCTAGAATAATGAGCGTGTTGCAGTGTCATCAACTCAAAATCTCCTACTATTTGGCGTTGGCCCAATACCACAAGGGGACTCCTCCCATCCTCATGCACTGCTTAGGTTTCCACTGTTTCGCAACATTCTCTCTTTTCCCCTTTCTTTCTTTGCCTTTCAACTTCTCCCTCCAGAAACAACCCTGGACCTTCAAATTCTTCTCCTTGGGCTACTTAGAAGAGAGTAGATTTCCCTGCCTCAAGGTATTGAGAGACAAAGGGCCTTAGAAGACAGTGATTAAACTAGAAAGCCAAAAAGAAGAAAAAGTCATCCTATTCCACTGATATCAATATTAAAGACTGCATTATCTTTTGAGACACACCTCCTTTTCCTCTTTGCACCTGCAGCAGCTTGTTCAGGGTTTTACTATTATTATTATTACACTTTAAGTTCTAGGGTATGTGAATTACTGGGTAATATTATACTTTAAGTTCTAGGGTACGTGAATTACTATGCCCAAAGGATTATAAATCATGCTGCTATAAAGACCTGCACACGTATGTTTATTGCAGCACTATTCACAATAGCAAAGGTTGTTCAGGTTTCTATTCAGCGCCCCCACTGCTATGCAATGAGTTGCTTCTGTAGTACTCGCCACCTCCAGTTGATGACTGACATCTCTCTTCGTGGACTCTAGCCAAACATCCATTCTCCAGGCCATGCTCAAACCAGAGCAGGGGTGCCAGGCTTGAATGCTGTGCCCATTTAAGCTAATTAGGGTAGGTGTAAGACCCGAAGTCTTTGAAAAGGACCATGCCATATTACGTGATCACAGCATCACCCGAGCCCCCTCCTTACCACAAGCTCTCACTGATCTTCTCTGTGCTTCCACTGACCCTGATGCTGTGGATGATGACTTCTGATGAAAAGTGGCTGCTTCCCTGTGGACTAATCCAGTGTGTTTTCCCTTTTGTTTTTTTTTTGAGATGGAGTCTCATTCTGTCACCAGGCTGGAGTGCAGTGGCACGATCGCGGCTCACTGCAACCTCCGCCTCCTGGGCTCAAGCAATTCTCCTGCCTCAGTCTCCCAAGTAGCTGGGACTACAGGCGCCCGCCACCACGTCCAGCTAATTTTTGTCTTTTTAGTACAGATGGAGTTTTACCATGTTGGCCAGGATGGTCTTGATTTCCTGACCTCGGGTGATCCACCTGCCTTGGCCTCCCAAAGTGCTGTGATTCCAAGTGTGAGCCCTACACCCGACCCCCTCTTGGTGTTTTTAAACCACCCCCTCCATAGTGAAGGTAAAAGGTATACGGCACACTTGAACCACTAGATACTGCACAATTTATTTGCATTATCATTATTATAGTGCAATAATAACACTATAGTCATGGTTCATTCATTTCTAAGAATTTCCAGCATTTCTTTCTTCCTTCTAACCCTTATCCCTCACTTAGGAGAATTTTGTCTTTTTTCAATCAATTTCAATTGATCTTTCTACTAGGATAACTTTTTTCCTTTTGTCACTCAACTTTTTCTCCTTTCCCCACCCTTAGGAGAGTTCTATGTTTGCCTCAGAGGCACCCTAACATGTTGTGTGCAGAATCGAGAATCTGAGTAATGAAAAAGTGAGGACTGGAGGTGGGGGGAAAGGACGGGCCAGCTGTGGATTCAGCTCCCAGACCCTTCTTTGTTGTGAGCAAATGGATGGGGCAAGAAGAAAGCTCTGCAGAGGTGAAGCAGACTACACAATAAAGAGCTTGGTGGAGAGCCGGGCACGGTGGTCACACCTGTAATTCCAGCACTTCGGGAGGCCCTGGTGGGTGGATCACTTGAGATCAGGAGCTCGAGACCAGCCCGGCCAACATGGTGAAACCCCATCTCTAGTAAAAATACAAAAATTAGCCAGGCATGGTGGCACATGCCTGTAATCCCAGCTACTCAGGAGGCTGAGGCAAAAGAATCACTTGATCCCAGGAGGCGGAGGTTGCAGTGAGCCAAGATCGTGCCACTGAACTCCAGTCTGGGTGACAGAGGCAGACTCTGTTTCCCCCAACACCCCCCACCCCACCACCACCAAAAAAAAGAGCTTGCTGGAGGAAGGAAAACTGCAAAAATATGACAGCTGATGCGAGAGTGAGAATGTGGAAGCTTAGGGGTAAGAGGCTCCACAGCTGTGCATCCAACACAGCAATCACTAGATATATCCAACTATAAGATTGAAACCTAAATTAGGTAAAATTAAATAAGATGAAAACTTCGTATCCCCAGTTATACGAACCAATTTCTAGTGCTCAGCAGTCCCATGTGGGCAGTAGCTACTATATGGGGCAATGCAGATATAAAACATTTCCATCATCACAGAAAGTCCTTTTGGATAGCATTGCTCTAGAGCTACTGCAGGGTGTGAAAAAAATTAGAGAAGAGAAGGAATTTTTAAGAAGTATTGCTTTGCATTATAAATCAGATTTTCTCTAGTCTTCTACGAGAGATGCAGACAAATATCAAACTATTTTTTTCAGTGATAAAGATAATTTGACAGTTGATCTCTATTTTTTTTTTTTTTTTTTTGCATGGAACCAGGTATAGAGTCAGTCTCCATGAGTACACCAGATCAGATCTTGTTACAAGCGATTGCAGATGGGACTGTCAATTGCGAGTTATCATTATGTAGGAGAAAGACTATTGAAGTTGGCTTCCAAAAATCTTGGTTCAAATCCCAGCTCCTTCACTTACTATGTAAAAATCAAAGTATGCTGGCTGATAAGAATGACTCCCTTTCCCACTGGTTTTATCTTGTTTTATGGGAAGAGAAATGTCAGGCAGTGAACATTTACCGAGCTCCCACTAAAAGCAAAGTCGCCAATGACTCAGTTCTGACAGCAAATACAATGTGAACAAATGGCTCTTCCAGAGGAATTCAGATCCTAAAAAA
>NW_012102031.1:8975371-8977588 GCF_000951045.1 Mandrillus leucophaeus
TAGCTATCCTCATCCCAGTTTTACAGATTAAGAAATTGGTGTTTATAAGTTTTAAGAAACTTGCTCATGGCCACAAATAAGGTTTGTATCCAATCCCAAAGGTGAGGATCTCGGTCACTCTCCTAAGCTGAAACATGGTATGTAAGCCACCCAGCACAGTAGCTGGTTCATAGTAGGACAATACCTCCCCTCGCTATGGTTTTTTTTTTAAATTAATTAATTAATTTTATTTTGAGATGGAGTATCGCTCTGTCACCAGGCTCTAGTACAGTGGTGCGATCTTGGCTCACTGCAACCTTTGCCTCTCAGGTTCAAGCAATTCTCCTGCCTCAGCCTCCTGAGTACCTGGGACTACAGGCACGGTGCCACCACACCCAGCTAATTTTTGTATTTTTAGTAGAGATGGGGTTTCACCGTGTTAGGATGGTCTTGATCTCCTGACCTTGTGATCCACCCGCCTTGGCCTCCCAAAGTGCTGGAATTACAGGCATGAGCCACCGCGCCCAGCCTGGCTCTTCTATATCTCACTCTTAGTTATCATTGCTGCAGACAGCACAGAGACTGTGGCTGATAAACTTAAAGGCCTGGAAACTTCTTCTTCCCTGTCTGCCTAGCACATTCAGGTCTGTTCCAGTAGGGAGGCAGGACCAATGGAGTGGCATTAATTACTGGTGACGACTGTGCACATCTGAACCAGGGAAGTGGCACCTTCCATCAGCACTTGTCTCTTCATATCATACTGGGAGTAATCTGACCTGACATTCCATCACCATTTGACAGGAATGTCACTGCCTGGAGACACACACACAGACACACACACACACACACACACAAAATAAACAGGAAAGCCCCAACAGAGTGACAGCCAGAACATCTGTGTGTGACAGTTGTGAATGGTCTACACAAGTCAGGCTGGTTGCATGCGAGTGTTTACTCACCCCTTTGCACAGCCTAGAGTGCCCAATGGCTGCATCGAGGCCTGTCAATATGCAGGGAAGAAAGGTACACTTTCCTGGGTTTGAATCTCGGCTGTACTCCTCTGCAGCACTATACTCACACCAGTGACTTCCGTGTCACCTGCCTTTTCATAATTCTCCTGAGGGTCTCTGTTTGTTTGGATTTTGCATCTGTTCTTTTATTCTTTCTTACACTCCCAGCATTTATGTGCACGTAGACATAGCCCCTTGTCTTTACATTTATCTTCTGTCCCAAACAAGATAAATACAAAGAACACATGTTTGCCTAAGACAGATTTCACTGGAGACTCTAGAATAATGAGCGTGTTGCAGTGTCATCAACTCAAAATCTCCTACTATTTGGCGTTGGCCCAATACCACAAGGGGACTCCTCCCATCCTCATGCACTGCTTAGGTTTCCACTGTTTCGCAACATTCTCTCTTTTCCCCTTTCTTTCTTTGCCTTTCAACTTCTCCCTCCAGAAACAACCCTGGACCTTCAAATTCTTCTCCTTGGGCTACTTAGAAGAGAGTAGATTTCCCTGCCTCAAGGTATTGAGAGACAAAGGGCCTTAGAAGACAGTGATTAAACTAGAAAGCCAAAAAGAAGAAAAAGTCATCCTATTCCACTGATATCAATATTAAAGACTGCATTATCTTTTGAGACACACCTCCTTTTCCTCTTTGCACCTGCAGCAGCTTGTTCAGGGTTTTACTATTATTATTATTACACTTTAAGTTCTAGGGTATGTGAATTACTGGGTAATATTATACTTTAAGTTCTAGGGTACGTGAATTACTATGCCCAAAGGATTATAAATCATGCTGCTATAAAGACCTGCACACGTATGTTTATTGCAGCACTATTCACAATAGCAAAGGTTGTTCAGGTTTCTATTCAGCGCCCCCACTGCTATGCAATGAGTTGCTTCTGTAGTACTCGCCACCTCCAGTTGATGACTGACATCTCTCTTCGTGGACTCTAGCCAAACATCCATTCTCCAGGCCATGCTCAAACCAGAGCAGGGGTGCCAGGCTTGAATGCTGTGCCCATTTAAGCTAATTAGGGTAGGTGTAAGACCCGAAGTCTTTGAAAAGGACCATGCCATATTACGTGATCACAGCATCACCCGAGCCCCCTCCTTACCACAAGCTCTCACTGATCTTCTCTGTGCTTCCACTGACCCTGATGCTGTGGATGATGACTTCTGATGAAAAGTGGCTGCTTCCCTGTGGACTAATCCAGTGTGTTTTCCCTTTT
>NW_012102031.1:8977638-8978445 GCF_000951045.1 Mandrillus leucophaeus
TATCATATATAATATATATTACATATATAAACCCTATATTATATATATATATATCTCCATGCAGTGTGTCATCTTCTTACTGTATAGCTTACTATATAGCTAGTAATAAGACATACTACATGCAGTATTTCCAAATCCCTGCTTCTCCAGGGATGATAAGCCCTTCATTTTTCTGAATTTGATGGATTAAAAGGAATTGGCTCCTTTATCCCACAAAATCTCTGTGAGAAGAGTGATATGATATGTGATAATATACTCATTATGCAGGTGGCACCTAAGGGGCTCTGGGAGTTTAAGTAACTTACCCAGATCACAAGCTCTGAAAGCTGGGGTGGAAGTTCAGTGCAGAACTTCTGAGGCCAAATGTACTTTTTTTTTTTTTTTAACCACATCTCCTCATTTCCTCCTGAGATCTTGCTGTTCCTTCACCCATCTCTATTCCTGAGCAAGAATTCTAAGTGTATGATCAGTTGCCAGCTGCTGATTTATTTTGGAAGCAAGGATTGGCTGTAATTGGATGGTGCCTGCTGCACAGTCTAGGAATGGCGCAAATTAGAAAACTAAGACGGGTCGGGGGACAAGATCTTGATGAAGAAGGCACAAAGAAGGCTTCTCGTTTGGAAGAGAAAGTGCAAGTGTGTTTGGGTGGGCAGCCAGCTGGATTTAGTCTTGGGTTTGCTGTGGCGTTTGCTGAGTTGGGGAGAGAAGTTGGGGCACACAGCTCTGGGAAATGTGACAGAGGTGATTTCTCCAAGGCTCTCTGCCTCATCAGAGCCCAAGTGAAAGGCATTGAATCGGCCCCCGGAG
>NW_012102031.1:8980110-8982000 GCF_000951045.1 Mandrillus leucophaeus
AGCAGGCGTCTGTAGTCCCAGCTACTGGGGAGGCTGAGGCAGGAGAATGGCATGAACCTGGGAGGCGGAGCTTGCAGTGAGCCAAGATCATGCCACTGCACTCCAGTCTGGGCGACAGAGTGAGACTCCGTCTCAAAAATAAATAAATAAATAAGTAAACAGAACAGACCAAAAAAAGAAACCACCTCAGGAAATCTCCCCATGGATGTACACACAGGAGCACATGACAATCTCGAAGAATTTGGAATGCTGGTGGGACTTGGCATGATTCATGTGGAGATAGATTAAGCAGGTCAGTCATTCTTGTGTCCTGGCCTGTCTTCTCAGGGCTATCTATCCTCCTCTTAATTAGTCTATTATGCTTGCAGGTGATTTTATCTATAACCATGAAGTCAAAACACTCACTGGCATTCAATCTCCCAGACTCTTCAGGCACTCATTGGCATAAGTGAGATGAATTCACTTTTGCAAAGAGGCCCATCACCAGAAAAGAGTTTGCACTTGCAGGCTCCTCAGGTAGGAAAAGGTGTTTAGACTGGCTTTATCAGATCAGAAATTTAGTTGGCCATCCTGCTATCCGTGTTTTGAAAATGTTATGGGTACATTGGAAAAATAAGGGTGGTTGTTTGACAGTTTCCCTTTGAGTTAGTTCTAGGATCCGGAAGCCTGATGAAAAAAAAATCTCAAATAAAACTACTATTTAGAAAACCTTAAATCTTTCCCTTGCTTTGACTGCATCATTGAGCCATGTTTCAGTAAGGCAGTACAAAGATGGTGCATTACCATCCTGCATGTCTAACCACCTCCCCAGCCCAGGGCTTTGCCAATGCACTGAGGTGTGATTTTTTTTTTCCCTCCAATTTTATGACTTAGGTAACTGCGAAAATGAAACTGCACTCATTGAAGAGATCCTGACTAGGCAGGCCCTAACAAAATATAACTTAAACATCTTTTACAGAGTCTTTGATAGCAAAACTTAATCATTCCCTTTCAAATACCCATTGAGTTTTTCCTTGCGAACAGAGCCCTTTATATGCTAAGGAAGGCAATGTGCTCAGTGAATAATTCATACTCCCAGCCTCCCATGCAGCCAGGATTGAGATATGACATAGTTCTCAAAAACAACAGCAATTTTGATATGCTATGTAGGATTTTCCAATTTGCATTATGCAAATACTTCTACCATGGTGGATTTCAAGGCACCAACGGTTTAACGACTGGCACATAAAATCCCTAAAAGTGTAACAATCAACTCTCTCAAGCTGGTACAAACCAGCCTTGGAAGACAATTGGTTCTAGCCAATGAGACAGTAGCTGAATTCTCCTGGAATTTCTAGGAATGTTCTGGCCTTTCTGGCAAAAAATAAAAAATAATTTTAAAAAAGATAAAAGCTCTAAGTACCCCAGTTCCTCTATCCTTTCTGTTTTGACCATGATGTGGTGTCTGAAATTTTAGCAGGAATCTTAAAATCACGAGACAACAAAGCAAAATGCTAATAGACAAAGTAGAAAGATGATAGAAATCTGAACACTTTTTGGCACCCAGGAACCAACACTCCAGCCATGGACTGCCCACCCACAGTCTTCTTGTTGTGAGACTGAAATCAGACCCTATACTTGTTAGTTACAGGTGGAAATACCTCATATGTGAAGGGAGGCTCTATACTGAGTCTAGGGAGAGAAGCAGAAAAAAAGATGGGGAGAGGAAGCTATGCATCATAGTAGAAGGCAGAAGACCAGGTTATAGAAACGATTGCAGCATCATTTTCCCTCCATACTATTTTCCCTTTTCGTTTGGAGGTTATTTACATTATTCCTTTTATGTAAGAATTATCCTTGATGTTTTAATATGCATGCTTAATAAGTCTAAAGTTAATCAAAATCTTTACT
>NW_012102031.1:8983610-8984603 GCF_000951045.1 Mandrillus leucophaeus
AAATAAATAATTATTATAATAAATTAACCTTCGTTTACTGGAACTCTTTACATACTTTCAAATTTTTTAATCTTTTGACTCTTATAACACAGCTAAAAACACATATTGTGCAAGTGCACAAAAATATTTTTTCTTTAAATCCTTATTTTATAAGCTTAATTTTTCCCCTATCTTTTTAACTTTCTAAACTTTTCTTGTTAAAGAGTAAAATACAAATACACACATTAGTGTAGGCCTCCACAGGGTCAGGCTCATCAATATCACTGTCTTCCACCTCTACAGCTTGTCCCACTGGAAGGTCTTCAGAGGCGGTAACACGCATGGAGCTGTCATCTCCCGTGGTAACAGTGCCTTCTTCTGGAATACCCCTTGAAGGACCTACCTGAGGCTGTTTTACAGTTAACTCATTTATTTTGTAATTAGAATGAGTGCATTGTAAAATAGTGATAAAAATAGCAAATACATAAACCAGTAAGGTAGCTATTTGTTATCATCATCAAATATTATATGCTGTACATAATTTTATGTGCTATGCTCTTATACAACTGGCAGTGCTGTAGGCTTTTTTATGCCACATCACCACAAAAATGTGAATAAAGCATTGTGCTATGACATCACTAGACAATAGGAAGTTTTTAGTGCCATTAGAACATGATGGGCCCACCGTTGTACATGCAGTCTGTCGTTAACTGAAATGTTGTTCTGTGGCACATGAGTGTACTATATTCTTTGGGTTTCTTCAAAACCTGGTTGGTTCTCTTGCAAATATACCTAGTCACTTCTGTTTATCTCTTGTTCCTCACTTAATACTTTCTATTCCTTCCTATTTCCTTAATCATGTTAACCTGATAATATTTTATAGGAAATTCAGAGTGTGGGATGGGAACAAAAGTCAGTCTTTCAGACTTAAAAAGCAGAGTGCTCCTTGCTGACATATTAGTCATGCTTAGAATCATGGTAGTATAGGAGAATATATATATATATATATATATA
>NW_012102031.1:8985428-9001571 GCF_000951045.1 Mandrillus leucophaeus
GGCACACAGCTCTGGGAAATGTGACAGAGGTGATTTCTCCAAGGCTCTCTGCCTCATCAGAGCCCAAGTGAAAGGCATTGAATCGGCCCCCGGAGGCCTTGTACTTGCTGTGGCTCTAGATGCTGCTGGTTGGAACCTGGTTTTGAGGCATCACCCTTGGATCTGAACAGATTCAATGTGGATTCTGAGGCTCATCTTCAGAGAGAAGGGATCATCAAGAATATAAACAGAACTGTCATTCTAGCAGCACAGAAACAGCATGGGGCATAAAGTGTAAGCCACTTGCGTTCTAGTTCTGACTCATTAACTTAATTTATTTTTCCAACAAATATTTACTCAGGGCTTACTCTGCATCAGAGACTGTGCTGGGTGTGAGGATACAGTGTTGGGCTGGACCAGACAGAGTCTTGTGCTCTCAAATAATGCCTTGAGCGCGTCCTGTAAAAATAGCAGTGATTACTCTGTACCAGGAACCTGTGTCAGGTATTTTCCAGGTAATTAGACCTCACCACAATTCTACGAGGAAAGAAGATGTCGCTTATGACAACTGAAATGTGGAAAGGCTGCACAGTTTGCCCCAGATCCAGGAATCAGTAAATATCAGAGCCAGGATTCACACTTAAATCTGTTGACATCAAAGCCAGTATTCTTAACCACTCCCAGGGCCTCAGTTTTATTTCCATCTTTAAAACAGAAACAATTAATTAACTCAACCTTTTTAATAAGCTCATTGTTAGTATCAAATAAAAAGGTTTTCTTTGAGACATTTGAGACAGGTGTCACTTTGTTGCCCAGAGCTGGAGTGCAGTGGCATGATCATAGCTCACTGCAGCTTCGAACTCCTGGGCTCAAGAGATCCTTTTGTCGTAGCCTCCCAAGTAGCTGGTACTACAGGTTCACACTACCATGCCCAGATAATTTTTAAAAAATTTAGAGATGGAATCTCACTATGTTGTCCAGGCTGGTCTTGAACTCCTGGTTACGAGGGATTCTCCCATCTTGGCCTCCCAAGGTGCTGGGATTACAGGTGCAAACCACTGTACCAGGCCAACAGTTTTTAATGTTTAACTACACAGGCAGTCCCCTAGAGTTGACATTTTTCCAGTCTCCCTTGAACATAAGTGTCACCACATAACTAGGTTCTGGTCAATAGCATGTAAGGAGAGGTGTTGTATGCAACTTCTGGTCATGCCCTTAAGGGAAAGAACATATCTTCTTTTACCCATTCTCTTCTTTTACCCATTCCCTGCTGACTGGAACACAGATAAGTAACCTTGTGAGTAAGATAAGCAGCATCCAACGTGAGTAACCCTTGGACCATGAGGCTGAGAACACCACCTGAGGGAGGATGAACCCACAGATAAAAAGAGCCTGGGTCTCTTTTACCTTGGGGAGTTATACTAACTTGGAATTGCTACTGGCAGACTGTCATGGAGGGAAAATTAACTATCTCACTTAATCATCTGTTATTTTGTGTTTCTGGTATATACAACTGTACCTATATCCTTACCAAAATATCATCCACGTAAAATAGAAACATAGCAGAAAGGACTCGTGGTTAGGGATCAGGAAGCCTGGCTTTCTTCTCCTCTTTGTTACTAACCTACTTTGTGACCTTAAGGCAAGTCACCCTTCTTCTCTGAACCACAGGTCTTTCTCTGTGAAGTGAAAGGAGTAGAATGAGAAGTAACTAAAGTCCTTTCCAGCTTGGATGATCTGTGAAACAAACAGTGCTATTTATAACAGATAGTTATTTATTCCAGCAGTCCCCAACCTTTTCGGCACCAGAGACAGGTTTCATGGAAGACAATTTTTCCGTGGACCAGGGGGGATGGGATGGGGATGGTTTGGGGATGATTCAAGTGCATTACATTTACTGTCCAGTTTATTTCTATTATTATTACATCATAATATATAATAAAGTAATTATACAACTCACCATAATGTAAAATCAATGGGAGCCCTGAGCTTGTTTTCAGGCAACTAGATGGTCCTGTCTGGGGGTGATGGGAGACAATGACACCCAGAGTACGTTGCTTATGTCCAGTCTTCTCCATAATCTCGTTTTGGATGCTGTCACTGCAGAAAACACTGCTTCACAAAGAGAGGATGTTGGAAATGGAAGCAGACTTTTTGGTGCTTTTGTGGCAATCTCAGGATATTCGCCTTGACTTCAATCTGGACTGTATGGAGATTCGAAGTTGTCTCAAACATACCTTTAAGGCTATCGTCATTTGCGATCTCAAGCAGTTGACCCTCTTCTAGCACAAACAACGTTGATTCACTTGGCTTATTCAAAAGTGGATTATACAACTCACCATAATGTAAAATCAGTGGGAGCCCTGAGTTTGTTTTCCTGCAAGATGGTCCCATCTGGGAGTGACAGGAGACAGTGATACCCAGAGTGTGTTGCCTATGCCCAGTCTGAGAAGAAAGAATCCTCCTGTCTGAGAAGGAAGGATCTCCTTCCTTCTCAGTTTGGGGTCTTTCGTGGTTGGGAAGGAATGCTAAACCTCTTTTGAAAACTGAGATAGGTGATCATGCACCAGCTGGGAGAAAGAAGGCTCTGGCTCAGTCTCTTTCAAAATCTCTGCTAATGTTTGAAACATGTCAGAAATCCCAGTGTTCACTCGTTGCCCCCATAATTTCAGTTTGGCTTCTAAGGCAGTCACTTTATCTGCCAACTTGAACACAGTTGTCGTTCTCCCCTGAAAGTGACAGTTTGAGTTTGCTGAGCAGGTTGAATATGTCACACAAGTAAGCAAGTTTTGCAACCCATTCTGTATCACTGAAATGTGCTGCCAATGATGACTGTTTTTCTAAAACAAATCTCTGCAGTGGCTGTGGTAACTCAAAAACTCTGGCCAGTGATCTACCTTTAAAACACCATCTCACGCCGGGCGCGGTGGCTCAAACCTGTAATCCCAGCACTTTGGGAGGCCGAGACGGGCGGATCACGAAGTCAGGAGATCGAGACCATCCTGGCTAACACGGTGAAACCCCGTCTCTACAAAAGAATACAAAAAAACTAGCTGGGCGAGGTGGTGGGCGCCTGTAGTCCCAGCTACTCAGGAGGCTAAGGCAGGAGAATGGCGTAAACCTGGGAGGCGGAGCTTGCAGTGAGCTGAGATCCGGCCACTGCACTCTAACCTGGGCGACAGAGCGAGACTCCGTCTCAAAAACAAAACAAAACAAAACAAAACCATCTCACGTCCGGGCACGGTGGCTCATGCCTGTATTCCCAGCACTTTGGGAGGCTGAAGCAGGCAAATCACCTGAGGTTGGGAGTTTGAGACCAGCCTGACCAACATGGAGAAACCCCATCTCTACTAAAAATCCAAAATTAGCCAGGCTTGGTGGTACATGCCTGTAATCCCAGCTACTCCGGAGGCTGAGGCAGAATTGCTTGAACCTGGGAGGCGGAGGTTGCAGTGACCTGAGATCACTTCACTGCATTCCAGCCTGGGCAACAAGAGCAAAACTCTGTCTCAAAAATAAAATAAAATAAAATAAAAATTTTAAAAAAGGAAAGAAAAGAAAAGAAAACCATCTCATTTCTCTGTATAAGAGATGTGTGTGCTCTGTGTTCATCTCATCACAGAGCTACACAAACAGGCATGAGTTAAGGGCATGTATTTTAATGTGATTGATAATTTTAACCACATCCTCCAAAATGTTAAGTTCAGATGACATTTTTTCAGCTTGCTAGCATTTCTCTGTGGATGACACAGTGCATAGACTCACATTCAGAAGCGACCTCTTTGACCTGAGTAGTGAAACCAGAAAGGCGTCCAGTCATGGCATCCACTCTGTCTACGCATATACCGACACAAAATGGCCAATTCAGTTTTCCTGATATGTAATCATTCTAAGACTTGAATAGTTCTGCAGCTGTGGTGTTCACTGGCAACAAAAGTACACATAACATATTCTCATGCACATCCTCCTGAAAAATATATTGCACAAAAACAAGCATTGTTGCCTTATTGTCAACATTGGTAGACTCATCAGCCTGGATTGCATACCATGATGACTCATCAAACCTCTCTAACAATTGTGCCTCAATACCCTCTGTTATTTCACCACTTCTTCTAGTTATGGTGCTAGCTGAAAGAGAAATATGTGCCACCTCTTGAACTGCAGCTTCTCCAAACAAATTCATGACAAATATCCCCAGCAGCAGGCAGGATCAAGTCTTCTCCAACAGTAAAGGGCTTCTTAGCTTTAGTAATGCAGGTAGCTACTAAGAATGATGCTGTCAGTGCAGACACATTTAATGAAGTGGTGGCCTTCAATAATTGCTTCTGTTCTTTGTGTTCACGTGTTTTGCTTTTGGAAAAACTCCAAAGACCTGTCTTTTAATGCAGGGTGCTTGGTCTCCATGTGGTGAAGCAGTTTTGAAGGTTTCATGGCTCTGCTGGATAGTCGGTCACCACATATTATACAAAGCAGGCTTGAAGAATATGAACCCCCTGTTGCAATGATGCTGCAATTTAAGTAGGACTCTAGGCATTTTCTTTCAAATGCAGCCTTCTATTGTTGGCAGTCTTAGAGAGAGTCTTCTGCTGTTTCATCATTGGGTCTTTCCCCCTTTTCAAAGAAACTCTCCTGTGACATTTGCTTTTTACTCATTTTGGCTAGGGTTAGCTTGTGTGCTTACCAAAACTGACTGAGACAAGTGCACTGTGGGAAGGAGGTGCCGATGGAAGTGGTAAAATAATGGGCAGGCCATACGCAGACTAAAATAAGGGTCAGATTCTGACTTAAAGCCTGCCACCAGATGCAGCTGTACAATTGAAGTACATCAACTCACTTGCCACTTTAAAGCCTGCCACCAGATGCAACTTGTCACTTGCCACTCACAGATAAGGTTTTAATATGAGTCTGTAAGCAATTGATTTATTATAGTCTCTGTGCAGTCAAGCCTCTCTGCTAATGTTAATCTGTATTTGCAGCTACTCCCCAGGGCTAGCAACACTACCTCAGCTCCTCCTCAGATCATCAGGCATTAGATTCTCATAAGGGGCTCACAACCTAGATCCCTTGCATGTGCAGTTCACAATAGGGTTCACACTCCTATGAGAATCTGATGCTGCCGCTGATCTGACAGGAGGCAGAGCTCAGGTGGAAATGCAAGCAGTGGGGAGTGGCTGTAAATACAGATGAAGCTTTGCTTCCTTGCCTATTGCTCACCTCCTGATGCGCAGCCTGGTTCCCTGGGGCTTGGGGACCCCTGACTTACTCCACATTTATAAAGTGTCCACTATTGCAGGCACTGGGCTATGCACTCAGTCATAAAGATGGACAAAAATGGGCTTGTTTTGGTCTATGAGAAGTTTATAATCTAAAGAAAAGAGTCATGCCAAAAAGTAGTTACCATCCTGTAAGATTTAAATTTGACAGGTGCATCTGAACATGGAGTCAAGGAGCCCCTCATCTGTCTGAGAAATCTTGGAGGAATACACAAGCATGGTGACAGGCAAACTAAAACTTGAAGAATGAGCAGAAAATCAATCCTCTATATTGGGCAGGGGAAGCAGGTTAGAAAAAGGGCATAGCAGAAGGGAAGAAAAATAGAATAAAAGGCATGAAGGCATGAAATAACATGGTTGATCTGAGGAAGAGACAATTCAAGATGGCCATGGTACAGCCATGTTGGAGAGACCAGCAGAGTGTGAAGCTGCACAGATGAGCAGGGAACAGGCAGGGAAGAAATGTTCCTTGACTAGGGGCTGAAATCATGATCCTGGAGATGATGGGGAGCCACTGAGGGATTTTAATACAGAAGAGGCATGATCCTATTTGCACTAGGGAAAGGTGACTGTGGCCTAAATGTGGTGGAAGTAATTCATGGATATACAAACAGAGCACGGGTTCAAGTTGGAGACTATCCCAATAATTCGCACAAGATACTTTGTGTCTGACCAGCTCTATGATGTGAAGACGAACTCAAAAATATTCAAGAAATACGTTTGACCATTTGACACATCTTTTTCAACTTAAGAAGTAAGGGTTAAGGAGAAGGCAATGTCTAATTTAGGTTTCTGGCCAGGGAGACTAGAGAGATGAAGTCATTAACTGAGAGAGAGAATATAGGAGGGTGAGCAGCCTCCTGAGTTTAGAAGAAAGAGGTGAGCCTGAGAATGAATATACTGAGGGGAAGTGTATATGGGATGATTGGTCTAATGAGAACAATCATAACCAACAGTTACCATGAACCCGGATGGTTCTAAGTAGTTTACATGTGTGGTGAGGCCTTTAACCCTCACGAAAATTCTACCTAAGTGTTATTATTTTCCTCATTGATAGAGAAAAAAACAGACACAGAGAGTTTCAATGACCACCTCAAAGTCACATCTTTAATAAGTGGAAAAGCTAAGACTTGAACTCTGGCAGATGGGCCCCCAAACAGTGCTAGTAACCAGTGGACCACACCAATGTGAGCTATATGGTAATGGTGTTCCAGAGGGGACCTGGGCTGGAAATTTCCAAGTGGGAATCTGGGCTGGGCATCAGCATCTTCATGGCATGATGAATTATTAGACTGAATGAGGTCATTCTGGGAAGCAAACTAGAAAAGGTCTGAGTATGTAACTGAAAAACATCAACATTTAAAAGTTGGGCCAACAGATTTCCAAAAGGATAACAAAAATGGAGTGATTAATGTGGGTGAGGCCACGTAGGTGAAGCAATTAATTACATACAATGTTACTGAATGCCTACTAAGTGACAGGTCTGGGACTATAAGTTGTAGTCCTTGTCCTTGCAGGTGTTTGTGGGCAGAGAACAGACAGACAAATGCTCAGCTACCTGATACAATGTGAGCAATAAAGGAGCTGTTTACAGGATACCACAGAAGCTCAGATGAGGGAGCCCCTAAGTTACTCTGGGAAGTTCAAAGAAGATTTCACAGATCTGGGAGCACTTGAGCAGATGTTTAAAAGAACAGGAGTTTACTTGATTGACAGAATGTGTTAATTTATTCTTGCATTGCTATAAGAAATATCTAGGACTGGGTGATTCACAAGAAAAGAGGTTAATTGGCTCACAGTTCTACAGGCTGTACGGAAGCATAAACCCAGCATCTGCTTCTGGGGAGGCCTCAGGAAGCTTCTAATCATGTCAGAGGGTGAAGAGGGAGCAGGCATTTCATAAGGTAGGAGCAGGAATAAGAAAGAATGCAAGGTTCCACACAGTTTTAAACAGATCTCATGAGAAGTCACTACAGCAAGGACAGCAACAAGGGGATGGCACTAAACCATTCATGAAGAAAATCCACCCCCATGATCCAGTCACCTCTCACCAGGCCCCACCTTCAATACAGCATGAGATTTGGGTGGGGACACAGGTCCAAACTATATTACAGGGAAATAAAGGACATTACAGTTAAAAGAGAAACATTGTGTTCAGTATCAATTAGGACTCATGCTTGTCAACAACTCACCCAAGAAACAACAGATTAATACGGTCAGAAGCAGGCAGGAATAGGCAATTTCATCTTGGTGTAGTGGCTCCACCATGCCATAGGATAGTAGACTCTTTCCATTATTTCTGTCTTCCATCCTTAGCATTTGCCCCCAATGTCACCTCGTGGTCCCAAGATAGCTGCTGCACTTCCAGACTCCTATGTTTACATTAGAGGCCCAAATGATTAAAAAAAAAAAGGGGGGGGGGCGTCTATAAAGCTGAAGGGCGAGTTGAGTCTGTATCCTTTAATATTGTTTCTCAAACACTTCATGTCACCAACGCACAACCACATGGCTACAGTTGGCTGCAGAAAAATGTGGAAAGATGAGTATTTTTAGCTGGGCACATTGGTGTTCTTTTTTAGTGAGAAGAAAGGGAAAATGGGTGTCGGATAGGTGAACAGGCATCTACCATGCTGCTGTAGAAGAATTGTGTCTCTGGAAGACAGGAAAATCTGGCCCTAGTTGTAGCTATGACTTTAGCCCAGCCCTATAAAGGCTCTGTGTCTCGATTTTGTCTTATGTGAAAATAGACACGAACTTCACCGATGTCACGTAACTATCACTAATATCTTTGTAGAGGGCATATCACAAAATGCTTGGGATCGAAGTAAAGAGCTTTGCCTATATATGAAGAAGGATTGTAATTTTCTGTTAATAATTTCGAGAAGGAGACTCAGGAAATGGACCACCGCCTATTCAGAAAATGTTCTCTGAGGTACAAAAGAAGACACACACAATGTGTGTTTATCTCACAAGCAGACATTTTTAGCATATGCATCTAATGCCTTAGACTCTATTCCAATTGTTGAGCAGATAGGTGGGTTTTTTTTTTTTTTTTTTTTTTTTTTGTAGCAGACCTAGATAAAAGTCTGTATTGTTGGAATGTATTGAAACCAGATTAAAGAATAATAATGCTATAAGCACGAGGCTGTTATGCTGGGAGCCTGTCACTATGGGTGGCTAAGTAAGTGGTAATAGAAAGGACCAAGAGGAAGCTGATAATACCCATATCTGATGTGGAGGATGTAGTTCGTGAGGCTGCCTCCTCTAACAATCCTGTCTTCTTTCTTCATTTCCTGAACAATCCCGCCAGTGGCAGGGAAGGGAGCAACTGGCATTCTTGCTGCCTGCCTGCTGAGCAAAGCCAAGATGATTAATTTTCATTTGCAGAAGGCTGAATTATCTCTGCCCCGCATGCTAGCACACATAGTCCAGTAATTTATTTTTTCTTCCAACTTTATTTTAACACAGGTCCAGATGGGACTCTGGGCTAGCCAGTCAGGATTGCTAAATGGCTATGTCTTTTGGGAATTTGTATGCTAGCTTGAAGATGATGTTCAACAAATATTTACTATTAACAGTAATAACAGCTAACAATTATTGAATACTTACTTTGTATTGGACTTCAATGTGCATGATTTTACCAGTGGTGAAGTTGAGTCATGGAGAGGTTGCATATTTTTCCCAATGCTTCATAACACTGGAGTTGGGATTTAAAGGTACTTTCTCTCTGATTCTTGTACTCTTAACCACTGTGATATATGAGTGACCGGACTAAGCACCTACTATGTGGTATTTTTGACTATGAGAAGACAGACTTGTAAACAAGAATTACAGAGACTCACTGAGATTTGTGTGGGAAGGTGACACAGAGAGAGGAACGAGCAATTGTAGCAGGGAGGAAAGGAAAGACGATGAAGGTGATGCTGGTGCTGTGTATTACTGGACACCGAGTTAGGACTCCTAAATGTCATCCCTTCCCCATTTTGAGTGCCTGTGTCACATTGGGCAAGGTGCTCTGCCTCTCCAAGCCTCAGTTTTCCCATCTGTAAAATGGAAGACTTGCCTCAACCATCTAACTAAATGGTGGTGAGGCTTGGTACCTTTCTAAATGTCCCAGTTGGGTAAAGCTGGAAGAATTTACTGCTGTGAACTTTCTCTTATTCCACAGTGTAGTGGCTTCAAATAGTGAAAATGTACCTTCTACCTTATTAGCTTTCAAGTTGTCTCCTTGCAGCTTCCAAAAGGAGGAGATACAATGTGTGTGGAGATATAAGGTGTGTAATAAAGGAGCTGTTTACAGGGTATCATGGAAGCTCAAAAGGAGGAAGCCCCTGAATTACTCTGGGGAATTCAAAGAAGATTTTATTAGTGCATTTAATTCTGATGGTGAATCTACAACCAGCAACCTTTTCCTGTTCCTCATATAGAAGCTTGGTGGTGCCACTGTCAGAACAGAAAACCTTATAACCATCCATGCACTGATGTGAGTGACCCAGGTTGACAGGCTGGGGTTAGAGGGCTGGACACTAGAGAGCCTGGCAACCTCCTAGGACTTTTAACTCAGCTTTGTTATTTTTTAAATCTTTATAGAAAACATGTATCAATGGGGACAAATGTGGGTATTGATTGATTCATTCAATCAGCAAAAATGTACTGAACTCCCGCTGCATCGCAAGAGCTGTTCTAGGTCCTGAGGATATAATGGTCAACAAAATTGGCAGAACATCTTGCATTCGCAAGGCTTATATTCCTGTAATAGAGGCAATTATGATAAACAAAACACCAAATAAGTGGGAATTTGAGAAAACTTTGGGTATCAAGCCTTCAAGGCTCCTGTTTCTCTCATAGCTCACATCATCTTCCACCAAATCCACCACACTGAACTGATGATGCCTTGACAGGGTCAGGCTCTCACTTGCCGCGGGTTCTTTGTACACGCGGTTCCCTCTTTCTACCCTCTCTGCATTGCCTCCTTACCTTAAAAATTCTTTCTCATCTCTAAAATCTAAGCTTAAATGCCACTTCAAGAAATAATTCCCTATACTCTTCCACATTCGCTCTGCGTTTCTCCTGTTACGGCATATATCATGGTATACTGGGTCTGCTGGAACCACCTTAAGAACAAGTCCAAGTAATAGAGATATTAAGTGATAATACAAATGTTATAAACAATGGCTTCCAATTTATAGTCTAGATGAGACTGAAATTCTTTTGGAAATGTGTAAATTAATAAAAACAACTAAAGAGAAAATAGAAAACCTCAAAGGCCTAAATCTATTAAGAATATTGAATAAATAATTTAAAACCTTCCCCCAGAGAAAACTCCAGGCCTAGAGGGCTTCGATGGTAAATTCTAACACACATGTAGGGTATAAATAATAACACTGCTACATCATTTCTAAAGAACCCATCTAAACAAATAGCATCTCAAATCCTACCTCGCAAAAGAAAAAAAATTGGATTATAGACCTAAATGTAAAAGCTGAAATTATAAAATTTCTTGGAAAAAAAGAAAACACAGTAGAAAAATATTCATGACCCTGATGCAGGCAAAGGTTTCTTTGAAAGTGAATCAAAACTGCACCAGCCACGAAAGTATTAAAAAATTAAAATTATACTTTTAAAAAGGTACTGAATTTAAAAAGGGGAGTAACTATGTCAGATAATGGGTATGTTAATTTGCTTGACTACAGTAGCCTTGTCACTCTATGTATGTTGAAACATCATGTTGTATACCTTAGATATATACAGCAAAAAGATAAAAAGAAAATTAAAAATCCAAGCCACTTAAAGATTTAGTATGTATATATCAGACAGAAGACTTGTATCCAAATTATATGAATAATTTCTATATCTCAATAAGAAGAAGAGACAAAAAGAAACTTAAGTGAGTAAAAGATTTGAACAGACACGTCCCCAAAGGAGATATATGAGTGACCAATAAGCACATCTAAAGGGAAATGCATATTAAAACCATAGTGAGGGCTGGGTGCAGTGGCTCACGCCTATAATCCCAGCACTTTGGGAGGCCGAGGCCAGTGCATCACGAGGTCAGGGGATTGAGATCATCCTGGCCAACACAGTGAAACCTCATCTCTACTAAAAATCCAAAAATTAGCCGGTCGTGGTGGCGCGTGCCTGTAGTCCCAGCTACTCAGGAGGCTGAGGCAGGAGAATCACTTGAACAAAGGAAGTAGAGGTTGCAGTGAGCCTAGATCACGCCACTGCACTCCAACCTGGGCATATGAAGTTCTAGAAGACGTAAAACTTGCCTGTAGTGATAGGCCTTAGATCAGTGGTATCTGGGCTGGGAAGCAAGGAGAGTTGATAGAGAAGGGGCAAGAGAGAACTTTCTGGGGTGACGGGAATATTCTATGCCCTCACTAGTTATATGGGTGGATACATATAACAAAATGCTTCATACTGTTCACTTAAAATGGATGCACTCATTTATTGTATCTAAATTCTACCTCAATAAATTTGATTTTTAAATGCTCTCTTCTACTGTATAACCAAGTATTCTTTCCAACATTCATGTGCAGGTGGGGATGGAGCTGGGCATAACTAATGCCTCCTAGGGTGTCCTCAACCTACAGAGATTCAGACCTTCCCTATGCTCCTACTGGTAACATCCTTCAGCTGGTTCATCCCTAGTGGCACCAAGGGGTCCCATATTAAATGAGCGAGCATCTAGAGCAAGTCCAGGTTGGCCCTTTCTGTTCTCGTCTGCCCCACAGGGAAAGGTACTGGCAGTGAATAAAATCCAGCCTGGGTGAGCTGTGTCTGAGGAGTGGAGAGGGTGCTGACATGCATCACCTTCCGGTATGCAGAAGTGGAAGCTGCCTGAAGACTCTTGAAGGTAGGGCTGGGGCACAGATGCTGAAGACAGGTCATCCATTCAGGGAACTGTCATGAGTTTGGAAAACATGTCCTTCAATCCACCTGTGCAATCACATGCTAAGAAAGAATGTGGTTTCGGGCTGGCTCCAGGTCAGGACAGCATGTTGACTCCTTCTGTGGCCCTAGAATGTTAATTCTCCTTTTCTCGTGGTCCTCTTCTCAGGCTCAGGTGGGTCTTACTTTAGGACCTCAAAACACAAAGGGTAAGACACCCTTCTGAGGACAGCTTCCACAGACTCTTTGTCCCGGATAAGAGAGACCACCTGCAGTAACCTCAGAATGCCCTATGTTCCCCCTGGCTTTATATTTGAACTCTGAGTCTTTACTTTTTAACTCATAGACCTCAGCAAGTCTATGCTGTGCTCTGGTACTTTCTTTGGTGAAATGAGGGGTACAAAATTTATTCTGTAATAGGACTCTGATTCATTTCTTTAAACATCTGTATTCCCAGGAGAGTGGCAGCTTTTTGAGGGTAGGGATAGTGTCCTGTTCATCTCTTACCTGTATATTCTAGCATAAGCTATGCGATGTTTACTGAATGAGCATAATGAGCATTTACTTTCTAAGCACTGCTCCATATATTAACTATCATTAGGGGACACAATAAAGAGAAGACATACTGTTTTTTTCCTTGAGGAACGTGTTCTCCCATCATGATGATAAGACATTTCCATGGAAAACAATTAGGGAAAAACACAAGTGAGTACAGACTTGGCTCCTGACTTTCTTACAGTCAATTTCCCATTCATGCTCTGGGAAGGCAGAAAGTGGAAGTGATCTTTGCAGGCTGCAGATTTTAGGAGTGTTGTCACAGAGGAAGTGTGGTTTGACCCAGTGCTTGGTGGATTGGTGTATTTTAGGTAGATATGAAGGAAAAGGGGAGCAATTCTGGGCAGGAGACTGGGCATAAGTGAGGCTTAGAGATGTGCATTATCACAGCCTGTAAGCAAATACTGCTGCCCATTATTTTCTCATTTGCAGCTGCAATGCCGGACTCTTGCTATCTCTAATTTTTTATTATGCAGGAAGTTTTAAAGAGGCACTAATTTGTCTTGTAGATCATTTTTTCTTTAAGAATAACTTATGGGATAGTGTATAGACGAGGGAGCACTTTCTGTTGCAAAGAGATATCAGGACTTTTGACCCTGGGTAACAAGTGCTAGATTGAGAGCCTAGAAACAAAGATTCAAATCCCAACCCTGCCAGTGACTTGCTGTGTCCTCACCAGCAGGTCCTCTCTACATGCATCAGGCTTCTGCCCCTTCCTCTTTGGATGTCTTCTACATGTACACAGTTGGAGCATTTACTTATTTTGTTTACGAAATCAACACGATTCCCTAAACAATCTGAGCAATTGTTTATCCAAATGAGACTCTCTCATCTCCAATGGAATTCGCATCTCAAATGCATTCCAGATTCCCTATTACTCAGGAATCTGAGTCCCCTTTTTCTCTACATTAGAAGATAACAAAATGTTCTCTGAAATGGCAATGTGAAGAGCTGGGTTTGAATGTCTGCTCTATGAGAACCGTGACATCAGACTCTTCCATCTCAGTTCTGCCATCTATAAACCCAGAGGGAAGGACCCAGTGATCCACCACTCACAAATCCCTGATACGCTTCTGTAACTTGCAACATGCTCAATTTTAATATTTCCTTGTCTTTACCTATACCCTGCACCCTTAGAAGCCAAGACTCCTCTCTGTTAGATGTTTTGCTTTGCCACTTCTGGAATTATTCTTAAAAATACTGTTTTGACTGTTCTCTTTATCCATGTTTTTCCCTCTGTGTGAAATGCCCTTTCCTCTCCTCTCTTTCTCTGCCTGCACCAACCTTGGTTACTACACTTATTATATTGTCCTGTAATTATGCCTTTAGGCCCTTATAAAAGTATCCAAATGTTTGAATGAGAAAATTGAACCTTTCCCCTTCTTCAAACATAGTTCTTAGTATTTTTTCTACCACTGCACTACACTGCATACCTCTTGGGCAACTCTGCCTTGTCTCATTCTTCGGCATTACAAGTGCACACAGCAATACCAGACAGCACACAGAAGATACTTAAAAAATGTTGGTTGGAAGAATGACTACTAGCATTCCACTGTTTGTCACAGAACTCAATGTAATTATTTTAATTCAAGATGGAGCAAAGCGCAATTAAGAGAGTCAAGTTGCTTTGCTGCCAAAAATATATTAAAATCCCAAACCGTAAAATAATTATCTTCTTGGCTTCCTTGCTGCTGTTGTCTATGATGAAAGCATGCGATGACAAGCACAGTAGCTCAGAAACAGTGGAGCTCCGTAGGGAAGGAAGGGTGTGGGTACTGAAACCAACAGTGAGGTGCAAATTCCAGCTCTTTCACTCACTTGAGAACTGATTTTGGACATGTGTTTGTCATCCATAAAATGGAGATGATACTCGTGCCTGCCTCATCCAATTTTGTGAAGAACAAATGACTGAATCCACGTAAAGTGTTTAGAAAAATGCCTGGTACCACATGCACGCGTATGTTTATTGCGGCACTATTCACAATAGCAAAGACTTGGAACCAACCCAAAGCCCATCAGTGACAGACTGGATAAAGAAAATGTGTCACATATATACCATGGAATACTATGCAGCCATTATAAAGGATGAGTTCATGTCCTTTGCAGGGACATGGATGAAGCTGGAAACCATTATTTTCAGCAAACTAACACAAAAACAGAAAACCAAACACTGCATGTTCTCACTTATAAGTGAGAGTTGAACAATGAGAACACACATGGAAACAGGGAGAGGAATACCACACACTGGGGCCTGCTGGGGGGTGGGGGGCTGGGGGAGGGATAGCATTAGGAGAAATACCTAACGTAAATGAGGAGTTGATGGGTGCAGCAAACCAACATGGCACATGTATACATATGTAACAAACCTGCACACTGTGCACATGTACCCTAGAACTTAAAAGTATAATCATAAAGAAAGAAAGATGTCTGGTACAGGGCAGTACTTACAGTTAAATGTCAGCTTTATTCCTGAGCCCTCTGTTCCCGGAGAGTCCATGGGACAGAAGAAAAAGGTGGCAGAGTTCTGGGGTGTCTACGGCTCTGAGAAAGCAAGAAACCAGATATGTGAGCAGCACTAGGACAGAAGGGAGCCAGGAGGCGATCTCCAGTCTGAGTGTGTACGATGGGTTATCCCCAGCTTAGTTTCAGCCACACTCCCAGTTCCCCACAGAAGAACTCATGTGCCAGTGTGTGCAAATGCCATGTCCTAAGGCTACAGGGATGAACAGGCTCATCTCTGGGGATAATGTGCATTTGCACTATCAGTGGTAGGCTATGGCTACTGACCAGATTCTTACAAGGCTGGTCTTGTCTCCAAGTGCCTCACTCACCCACAAATCCTTCCTGGTATTCATACTACTCTTACTTTACACATAAATAAACTCCATGATAGCAAAAATAATGATAGCCAACATTTACTGAGTGTTTATAATTTTCTAGATGCAGAATGTCTTCTATGAACCATCTTATTTAATCCTTAAAAGAAGCCCATAGGCTGGGTGTGTTGGCTGACGTCTGTGATCCCTACACTTTGGGAGGCCGAGGCAGGCAGATCACTAGGTCAAGACCATCCCGGCCAACATGGTGAAACCCTGTTCTACTAAAAGTACACAAACTAGCTGGGCGTGGTGGTGCACGCCTGTAGTCCCAGCTACTTGGGAGGCGGAGGCAGGAGAATCGCTTGAACCCAGGAGGCGGAGGTTGCAGTGAGCGGAGACCCACCACTGCACTCCAGCCTGGTGACAGAACAAGACTCTATCTCAAAATAAAATAAAATAAAATAAAAAAAGTAAAATAAAAAAGGAAGCCTATGGAGCTATTTATAAATAAATATAATTCATTTTATAAATGAGACATTGAGACAGAATCTACGCTGTCCTGGTGATGGCTCACACTGAGTTGCAAGAGCCAAAACAAGCGGACAGAGTTTTAGAAATTTTGT
>NW_012102031.1:9001921-9008776 GCF_000951045.1 Mandrillus leucophaeus
CTTCCTTCCTTCCTTCCTTCCTTCCTTCCTTCCTTCCTTCCTTCCTCTCTCCCTCCCTCCCTCTCTTCTTCCCTCTCTCCCTTTCTCTCTCTTTCTATCTTTTTGGAAAACTGGTCTTACATATTTACTAGCACACCACTGAGCAAAGAGATTAAGTAACTTGTCCATGGCCTTCCCTCTGAGTATTAAGACAAAGATTCAAACCCAGCCATTAACTCCAGCAACCATTCTATTAACCACATTCCTAGAAGACTAATACTGCTTATAAACAACCGAGTGTGTGTTTCATGAACCCACTTAACTGTTACCTGTCTTATACCCCATACCTTCTCTGATTTTTCACCTAGCTCTCCTCAACTCACAGAAATGTCATCTTTTCCTGGTATTCTCTGATCTACCTCAGGTCCTTAGTAAACTCTAAACTCTGGCAGAGTAGGGCCTGTGGCTCTGTCTGATTTATCATTGTAATCCACCTTTCTAGGATAATGCTTGGCACTATATTCAATTTTTTTTTTTTTTTTTGCACAGGGAATAAAAACAATTAATATGTGCATGTATTATTTCTCCTTCTGGAGTGTATGCTCCTTAATAATTAGTTCTATGATTCATTTCTAAGACCAGCAGCCCAACACCAGGCACAGAGCCACATATAGATTAAATACTCAGTAGCTATTTGTTTTAGTAAAAGTTACCAGAATTCAGGGATCAGCTTTTTTCTTATAGCAAAGCCTCCTGAGAGCAGGTTTTGATGAAATTGGAAGAAGACTAGGAAAATTCAGGACCCCAAGTTTGAAAGTGTAGGATGACCTTGGTCATGGTGTAGGGGCGATAGCCCGAGGCATAGATAATGGACAATATGTATAAGGGTATGATTGAGATTTAATGGGGTAAAGCACACTGACTGGAAGGGTTGGCTGTGATAGCCACCTTGCCTGTCTTCTGCTTTGTTGAGGCTCAGCACTTCAGATAGCTAAGAGCAATGATGTCTGTGTATGTGTTTCACATTAAAACAAAACGTAATTTGTTGTGGTGAAAATAACCCTAGCTAGGGCCCAAGGAGACCTGCATTTGAATCCTGGATGTGTTAGATTGCCTTAATGATCCCAATTTTCTTCCATGTATTCACACCTTTGTCAATAAACTTGGCAGCATGTTCCTGTTCTGATTCTGGGCTCATCTACTTGACCTACATTAGCCAATAAAAAAGTAACCATGTTCCAGTTACAATATTTGCTTTGTCCAATCGAATGAGACAGAAGTAATCATATGCCAGCTCCAAGACCATGTGC
Source organism: Mandrillus leucophaeus (assembly GCF_000951045.1). NCBI lineage: Eukaryota > Metazoa > Chordata > Mammalia > Primates > Cercopithecidae > Mandrillus > Mandrillus leucophaeus. The sequence continues at coordinate 9,003,211 of NW_012102031.1, forward strand.
ACATTTCATTGTTCCCTTAACTGTGCTATCGCTATGAGAAGGACTTTCCCTGATGATCCCAGCAAAAGGATGAGAGACACATAGATTAAACCCAACCACAGTGGAAACCAGCCCAGATCAGCCAACCCCTGGCAAACATGCAGACTTTTTCTTTTTTTTTTTTTTTAGATGGAGTTTCGCTCTTGTTGCCCAGGCTGGGGTACAATGGTGTGATCTTGGCTCACTGCAACCTCTGCCTCCCAGGTTCAAGCGATTCTCCTGCCTCAGCCTCCCGAGTAGCTGGGACTACAGGTATGTACCACCACACCCAGCTAATTTTTGTATTTTTAGTAGAGACAGGGTTTCCCATGTTGGTCAGGCTGGTCTCGAACTCCTGACCTCAGGTGACCCACCTGCGTCAGCCTCCCAAAGTGCTGGGATTACAGGTGTGAGCCACCCCAAACCTGCAGAGTTTTTACAAATCATAAATGATTAATGTCTAAGTGGTTGAGTTGTGGAGTGGTTATATAGCAATAGCTAACCGATACAGTGGCCCTTCAGTCTTAGTCAGCTCTGACTGCCATATCATAGGCCAGGTGGCTTAAACAACAGAAGTGTATTTTCTCACAGTTGCAGAGGCTAGAAAGTCCAGATCAAGGTGCCAGCCAATTCAGTTCTTGGTGAGAGCTGTTTTTGTGGCTGGGGGATGGTTGGTTTCTTGCTCCATGCTCATATGGCCTTTCCTGAGTGCATGCATTCAGAGAAAGAAGCAAGATTTCTGGTGTTTCTACTTGGAAATGGGATGGTAATCCAAACAGATCAGGGCCCCATCATCATGTCCTCTTTTAACCTTAATTACTTTCTTAGAAGACCTATCTTCAAATATAACCCCACTAGGGGTTAGGGCTTAGACACAGAAATTTTGGGAGGACATAAACGTTTGGTCCATACTACCTCCCTTAAAATTCTTTTACTCATCTGAAAGATAAGGATGTATGGTCATAATACACATCCAGTAAATACTTATTGAATCAAGAATATTGGACAATATATTTCTAAAAAACATTTCAAGATGGTTTTTTGTTTTGTTGCCATAAAGGCATCTAGAATTCATACAAGAGGGAAAAATGTCATCCTCTATTCTAATTAAACTGTCTGCAAGTAAGGAGGGGCATAGAGATGCCTAATATTTAAATACATGCAAGTATATTTAAGATTATTGAGCAGGGAACTCAGCTATTCCATTCAATTGTTCCTTCAGGTCCTAGATCAGCACTTGGCATAAAGAAGATAATTCAATTACCTACTTTACTGAATTGAAAAAAAGTTATCCAATTGAAAAAAAAAGACTGAGGGAATGAGTCAATCAGGTCTTGTGCCTGCCTATAGCTGTCCTCAAAAAGTTCAGGGAGATGAGGCAGGATACAATCTGAATCATGGGAAAGAACGGTCCTCTGCTTGACTAATAGGAAGTACAACGATGAAAACAGAGGAGGTGTTGAGCTGTCCTGATGGCTCAAGAGTTGCCTTGGGGCAGTCCAACTGGCACCTCCTTCCTGTTCCTCCTTCGTGATTACCACGCCATCCCACAGCTTGTTAACTGCAACTGATTCCAAACCACACTGATGTTCACCCTTTGTTCTCCAAACCTAATTGTGCTTGTCCTCAGTATCTGCCTGATTGTTCAAATGAGAGATGAGTCATCTCTCGCTTCTTTACATCCCACTCAATGGAGCCCACAGCTCCATTTCCCCACTGAAATGACAAAATCCAATTTGACCTTAATTGTAGCCACTGAGCTATCATTTGCTGGGGAGTGACCATGGGCCAGGCAGTGCCCGAGATGACTAGTCTAAAAGATCTCATCTAATCCTCATCATGACCTTATGATGTGAGTATACTCTTTATATCATATTGATTAAATAGGGACTCAGAAGGGTTAAGTGACTTTCCTGGGGACACAGAGTTGGATAAAGGGATTTGCACCTAATCTGATGAATTTTAAAAACCCTGTCCTTTCCACATTGTCAAATTATCTCCAGTCCAGATGCTTTCTTCTCTTCTTTCTCCATTGTCTCTGTTCTGTGGACTCGGGCATTCACCTCTGCCCCCATGGTACCTGCACATCTGTCTGCTATAGCTCTTATCATATGAGATGATAATTATTCACCTGCTTGACTAGTCTATCACTCTGCTAGCAATGTCTTATTCTCCCCTCTGTTCTGTATTCTCAGGTCTTTGTCAGATATATAGTACCTGTTCCAAAAATACTTTTAGAAATCAATTAAATTCCTTCATCTCTAATTACCAAACCTGTTATCTTTCACAGAGTAGAGGGTTACATCTGACATAAACTGTGAAGAAGACAATCTCCCCTATCAGCCCATTATTTTCTGTAAGAACAAGCCTAGTTAACCACCCCACACCCCCACAAAAGGGCCAGGGTTCTCTTCAGGTACTCCTGCTGTGAGACAAGAGTGGCAGAACGACTCCCACGCCCTGACAACTGGAAGAGGTCAAGCTCCCAAGGTGCCATCTGCTCCCATGGGTTTGGCCTGCCAGGGAAGAGCTCAGCAAATCCACCTGAAAGAGGGTGAAGGGTGATGAAGTCAGAGTGAGTGTTGGCTGATTGCCTGATTCCAGAGATTTACCCTCTTCCAGATGCTAGAAGCATCTTCACCCCATTTTCTTACTGCATTTTCCAGGCCTTGTAGTTACAATATATTCTCTTTTAAAACAAACACAGACGCGACCCCATCTTTGTCAGTGCACAAAATGGCGCCCTACAGCCTACTGGTGATCTGGCTGCAGAAAGCTCTGGGTGTGCAGCAGTACCATGTGGCCTCAGTCCTGTGCCAACAGGCCAAGGTGGCGACGAGTCACTTTGAGTCCAAGTACATCCACTATGACCTGGTAGAGAAGAACATTAACATTGTTCGCAAACGATTGAACCGGCCTCTGACCCTCTCTGAGAAGATTGTGTATGGACACCTGGATGACCCCGCCAGCTAGGAAATCGAGTGGGGCAAGATGTACCTGCAGCAGTGGCCAGACAGCGTGGCCATGCAAGATGCAACCGCCCAGATGGCCACACTGCAGTTCATCAGCAGCAGGCTCCCAAGGTGACCGTGCCGTCCACCATCCACCATGACCATCTGATCGAGGCCCAGCTCGGGAGTGAAAAAGACCTGCGCCGGGCCAAGGACATCAACCACGAAGTTTATAATTTCCTGGCAAATGCAAGTGTCAGATATGGCGGGGGCTTCTGGAAGCCTGGATCTGGAATCACTCACCAGCTTATTTTGGAAAACTATGAATACCTTGGGGTTCTTCTGATTGACACTGACTCCCATACCCCCAGTGGTGGCAGCCTGGGGGGCATCTGCATTGGAGTTGGGGGTGCTGAACTGTGGGTGTCATGACTGGGATCCCCTGGGAGCTGAAGCGCCCCAAGGTGATTGGCATGAAGCTGATGGGCTCCCTCTCCGGTTGGATTTCACCCAAAGATATGATCCTGAAGGTGGCAGGCATCCTCACAGTGAAAGGTGGCACAGGTGCAATCGTGGAATACCACGGGCCTGGTGTAGACTCCGTCTCCTGCACTGGCATGGCGATAGTCTGCAACATGGGTGCAGAAATTGGGGCCACCACTTCCGTGTTTCCTTATAACCACAGGATGAAGTAGTACCTGAGCAAGACCTGCCGGGCAGACATAGCCGATCTAGCTGATGAATTCGAGGATCACTTGGTGCCTGACCCTGGCTGCCATTATGACCAACTAACTGAAGTTAACCTCAGTGAACTGAAGCCGCACATCAATGGGCCCTTCACCCCTGACCTGGCTCCCCCTGTGGCAGAAGTGGGCAAGGTGGCAGAGAAGGAAGGATGGCCTCTGGACATCTGACTGGGTCTGATTGGCAGCTGCACCAATTCAAGCTATGAAGATATGGGGCACTCAGCAGCTGTGGCCAAGCAGGCACTAGCCCATGGCCTCAAGTGCAAGTCCCAGTTCACGATCACTCCATGCTCTGAGCAGATCTGCACCACCACTGAGTGGGACGGCTAAGCACAGACCTTGAGGGATGTGGGCGGCATCGTCCTGGCCAATGCTTGTGGCCCCTGCATTGGCCAGTGGGACAGGAAGGACATCAAGAAGCAGAAGAACATAACTGTCGCCTCCTACAACAGGAACTTCACGGGCTGCAATGACGCAAACCCTGAGACCCACGCCTTCGTCACATCCCCAGAGACTGTCACAGCCCTGGCCATTGTGGGAACCCTCAAGTTCAACCCAGAGACCAACTACCTGACACGCAAGGATGGCAAGAAGTTCAAGTTGGAGGCTCCTGATGCAGATGAGCTTCCTCAAGCAGAGCTGGACCCAGGACAGGACACCTACCAGCACCCCTGCAAGGGCTACCACTGATCACATCTCGGCTGCTGGCCCCTGGCTCAAGTTCCGTGGGCACTTGGAAAACATCTCCAACAACCTGCTCATTGGTGCCATCAACGTTGAAAATGGCAAGGCCAACTCCATGCGTGATGCTGTCACCCAGGAGTTTGGCCCTGTCCCTGCCACTGCCCGCTACTACAAGCATCATAGCATCAGGTGCATGGTAACTGGGGGATGAGAACTACGGTGAGGGCTTAAGGCAGGAGCACGCAGCACTGGAGCCTCGCCACCTCAGGGGCTGGGTCATCATCACCAAGAGCTTTGCCAGGATGCATGAGACCAACCTGAAGAAGCAGAACCTGCTGCCCCTGACCTTTGCTGACCCAGCTGACTACAGCAAGATTCGCCTTGTGGACAAGCTGACCTTTCAGGGCCTGAAGGACTTGCCCCTGGCAAGCCCCTGAAGTACATCATCAAGCACCCCAACGGGACCCAGGAGACCATCTTCCTGAACCACACCTTCAACAAGATACAGATCGAGTGGTTCCGTGCCGGCAGTGCCCTCAACAGAATGAAGGAGCTGCAGCAATGACGGCAGCACCTCCTCACAACCCCCTCCCCACCTCACCCAGCGCTGGTGTCATGTTCAAGTTCAGCTCCATGTGAGCCATCAGTGCCACCAGCCATGGCTTCTTACTCCAAGATGGTGCCACCAGACATGCTTCCTGCTCCCCGCTCAGCCCACAAGTGACTGTGGTTGGGGGGTTCTTAAAATAACTTTTTAGCCCCTGCCTTCCTATTTTTAGTTTGGTTCAGATCTTAAGGAGCTCCATGCAACTGTATTTATTTTTGATGACAAGACTCCCAGCTAAAGTTAGAAAAAAAAAAAAATACGGTGGCTCATGCTTATAATCCAAGATCACCTCAGGTCGGGAGTTCAAAACCAGCCTGGCCAACATGGTGAAAGCCCCGTCTCTACTAAAAATACAAAAATTAGCTGGGTGTGTGGTGTGCGCTTGTAATCCCAGCTACTGGGAGGCTGAGGCACAAGAATTGCTTGAACCCGGGAGGCGGAGGTTGCAGTGAGCCGAGAGTATGCCACTCCATTCCAGCCTGGCAACAAGAGTGAGACTCTGTCTCAAAAAAAAAAAAAAAACAATAACAACAACAAAAAACTAAATACAATAAAATAAA
>NW_012102031.1:9009231-9017299 GCF_000951045.1 Mandrillus leucophaeus
GGCTGTGTTATGTTCTGCACTGGGATGTTTCAAAGAACAGGTCATGGCTGGGAGCCTTGGGAAACTGTTATGAGTGCAGCTGGTGCGAGGCGGTAAAGGCTGGAGTTTAGGGAAAATGAGTTTCTGTGGAGAAAGTAAAGCAAAATATCTCATGGTTTTAATCTTAGTATTTTCAGACTCATTTCTGTCCTTACTCCCCAAAGTTTTAGAATCTTAGGAACATATGTCCAATGACTTCTAAAGCCAAATATGCAAGGTTAAGCAAACTTTGCAGGTTACCTGCACTGCCCTCCATAAAACTGTCCTCACTTTGGACAGTAGTCACAGATTCCAGAGCTCCCAGGTCCCGCTCCGTTCTGACCAGCTGGCTGCAAGCTCAGAGGCTCCCACTACCTCCTCAGATGTAATGTCACTAGAATGACTCAAAGAACTCAGGAAAGTGCTATACTTATTATTACAATGTTACTTTAGCCAAAATATACAAATCAAAACCAGCCAAAGGGAGAAGCATAGGGTGAGGTCTGGGAGGGTTCCCCACCTGAAGCTCCTGTCATCCCCAAAGATGTAACCTTCTCACTACAGTGTGGAAAACTGCCAACCAGGGGAGCTCACTGGAACTGAAAAAAAAATTTTTTTAACGGACAATGTAATAACTGTACATATTTATGGGGTGCATAGTGATGTTGTCATACAAAAAATTCATAGCGATCAGAACAAGATTGGCATATCCATCATCTCAAACATTTATCTATGGGGAATACTATGGAGGTTCCACAAAAAACTACAAATAGAACTACCATATGACCCAGAAATCCCACTACTAGGCATTTATTCAAAGGACAGGAAATAAGTCTATCAAAGAGACATCTGCTCCCCCATGTTTATTGCAGCTTTATTCACAATAGCCAAAGCATCCAACCTCGGTGTCCAACAATGGAGGAAGGGATAAAGACAATGGATAAAGACAATAGAATACTATCAGCCAGACCAGGCGCAGAGGCTCATGCCTGTAATCCCAGCACTGTGGGAGGCCGAGACGGGCGGATCACAAGGTCAGGAGTTCCAGACCAGCCTGGCCAACATGGTGAAACCCCATCTCTACTAAGAACACAGAAAGTAGCCAGGCGTGGTGGTAGGCGCCTGGAGTCCCAGCTACTCAGGAGGCTAAGGCAGGAGAACTGCTTGAAACAGGGAGGCGGAGGATGCAGTAAGCTGAGATCGCACCACTGCACCCCAGCCTGGCGACAGAGCTGTCACTTACTGCAACACGGATGGAACTGAAGGACATTATGTTAAGAGACATAACACAGGAACGGGACCTCTTAGCAAAAAGTATCAGATGTAGTCTGAAGGGCCCACCATGAATAACAGACACTGCTATCACTGGGAAAATTCCAAGGGCTTAGAGGTTACCTCCTAGGTATGGTGAGATGAAGGCCAGCCAAATTTTCATTCATATAATGAGGAAATGCGAACTGAGACTTGATGACCTGATGGATCTCACCATTCTACCTCTTCTCAGCCCTCATTTCTTTTGACCAAACTATCTTACCTGATTAAGGGGCTGTCAATCCAGCATAGGGTTCTGAGAGTCCAAACACCAGCATAGGGTTCTGAGAGTCCAAACACCAGGGTCTCCTCTTAAATCCCCCATCTCGCTGTGTAATCTTAGAAAAGTCCCTTAATTTGTTGAGCTCGAGTTTCTCCAGTTGTAAGTGAAAGTATTAGACTGTAATCCATGAGCTACATCAAACTGATGGTTCTATGACTAAGCCACGGAAACTCTCTGAGACTAAATTTCCTCATCTTTAAAATAAGGAGACTAGATTAGATGATTTCTCCCTGGGCTAAAAATCCATGATTTTAGTACCTTACAACCTTTGCAAAGTGTAAGGAAAAGATGCATCAGCACTATTCCACATGGCAATTTTATTTTCTAGTTTATTGTCCTCTCCTGCCCCTGAAATAACAGAGTGGCTGCCTAATGTGTTATCGGGTGCCCCTTACACAGATGGATGCCAAAGATTTTCCCCTTTGTTTCTGGGGAAATAAAAGAAACAGAAAGTGGGAGGCAGGAATAAATTTTAAAGGCTGGGTAAGGGACCAGCCAAGAAGGCATAACTGAAAGAATTTTTGTCCCTTAGGTAAATATTATTTTTGCACTAACTACATGTTGCAAAAAGTAAAGAACATTATATACAGGAAAAATACCTCAATTCCAAAATGTGGGCATTTTCAAATTGTTAGGCAAATGTACTTTCCTGAAGGCCCATGAACATTTTGTATTTAAAATAAAAGTAAATAAAAGCTATATGTTAATACTGCTGATGTCTCACACAGCGACAACAAGAAATGACGCATTGCTGGGTCATTTAGTTCATGTCTTTGTCATTGATCTTGACAATAAGACTATTTAGTTACTAGTGTGTCTGGCCCTCTGAATCAATAGCTCACAAATTTTTGGATCACACACTCCCAAAAAGGGTTAAAAATGCATACTCCAAGTACCCCAAAATGTATGTCATTCATTTTTAAATTATGCATGCATCCTATTTTATTTAAATGTGTCTATTCAAATAGGCTTTATTACTTTTTGAAATCATGGTTTATGAAAATATAACAATTTGAAGATCTGGCTCAAAATTCAGTTTATTTTGATATTTGGTTTTAATGGTCATTGTATGACTCGCATATCCTGCATTAATAACCACCATTAATGGTCACCAAAATTATAAGAATAAATAATACAGGGGTCCAAACAGAAGAATCATGTCATTGGCCAAGCTTACTCAATCTTGATAATCGTTTCTCAGTTATGCAAAAGTTTTAGTTCAAATCTTGTTAGTATATTTTTATATTCCCCAAGGCCTATTACTTTTTCTTGCAAATAAAATAAGAGGTGCAGCATTGTTAAATATATATATATATTTATATTTCATAGGCTTTAATTAGACTTTAATTTTAATAGACTTTTAGTTTTTAGAGCAGTTCTAGGTTCACAGTGAAATTGAGCAGAAACTAAAGGGAGTTCCCATGCACAGCCTCCCCCACTTATCAGCATAAATGTACCACAGTGGAAGATCTATTATGTCACTGAACCTACATTGACACATCATCACCCAAAGTCCACAGTTTACATGAGGTCCACCCTTGGTGTCATACATTCTGTAGGTTTTGACAAATGTATAATGACATGCATCCACCACTATTGTATCATACAGAATATTTCCGCTGCTCTAAAATTCCTTTAGGCTCAGCTTATTCACTTACCCCTCCCTACAACTCCTGGTAACCACTGATCTTTTTACTGACTCCATTGTTTTGCCTTTCCCAGAATGTCATATTGTTGTGAGGTAGGACGGGGAACTCAACTCTGGAGGTGGGCTTAGACATCGGACCAAATTAAGGACTAGCTAAAACAGGTCTGGGCAGGAGCACCTCCCCCTAACACAGGCTCACCAGTGTGCCATGTCAGTTTACCATTGCCATGGCAACACCCAGAAGTTACTGCCACCTTGCCATGGCAACAACCCGTCAACCCAGAAGTTACCACCCTCATTTTATAGATTTCTGCATAAACCACCATTAATTTGCATATAATTAAAAGTGAGGTTACATATGAGTGAAAACCTGCCTCTGAGCTGCTACCCTGAACACCACTGCCTATGGGGTAGCCCTGCTCCATGAGGAGCAGTACTTCTGCCATATCAATAACAGTTGTTATTGAACACCACCTGGCCTACTCTTTAATTCTTTTCTGTGCGAAGCCAAAAACCTTCCCTGGCTAAGACTTAATATTGGTGCTTGCTTGTCCTGCATCAGTTGGACTCATACAGTATGTAACCTTTTCTGATTGATTTCTTCTACTCACATGCATTTGAGTTTCCTCCATGTCTATTCATATAGTGTTGAATAACCATAGTTATTCATTGTATGGATATACCACACTTTATTTATCCATTCACCTACTGAAGGAACATCTTGGTTTATTCTAAGTCTTCGCAATTATGCATAAAGAAGCTAGAAACAACCATGTGAAGGATTTGTGTGAACTAAGTATTCAACTCATTTGCATAAGTATCAAGGAAGTATGTTGCTGGATCACATATAAGATTTTTGTAAGAAACTGCCAAACTGCCTTCCAAAGTAGCTGTACCACTTTCATTCCTACTAGCAGTGAATGACAGTTCCTGCTGCTATCACTTCTTGGCCTTTTGGTTAAGATCAGGTGTGGAGAGTTCCTATTGCTCCACATCCTCACCATCATTTGGTGTTCTCAGTTTCTGGATTTTTGCCATTCTAATAGGTAAGTAGTGATATCTCATTTTTGGTTTAATTTGCAAGTTCCTAATGACACATGATGTTGAGCAGCTTTTCATATGCTTATTTGCCACCTGTGTATGTTGTTTGCTGAGGTGTCCATTCAGGTCTTCTATTTTTAAATATGGTTGTTGGTTTTTTTATTGTTACATTTTAAGATTTTTTAATGTATTTTGGGTTATAGTCCTTTATCACACATGTCTTTTGCAAATATTGTCTCCCAATTTGCTGCCTGTCTTCTAATTTCTTTGTACAGTGTCTTTCACATAGCATAAGCTTCTAATTTTAATGAAGTTTCATTTATCAGTAATTTCTTTGGTGTTTTATCTAAGAAGCCATTGTCAAATGCAAGGTCATTTACATTTCTTCTGTATTATCTTCTAAAAGTTTTACAGTTTTCCATTTTATGTCTAGGTCCATTAGGTCCAAAATATAATCTATTTTGAGTTAATTTTTGTGAATAACGTAAGGTCTGTGTCTAGATTTATTTATTTATTTTTGTATGTAATGTCCAGTTGCTCACCAGCATTTGTTGAAAAGACTAGCTTTTCTTTATTGTGTTACTTTTGCTTTTTTTTTGAAGATCAGTTGACTATATTTGTGTAGGTCAATTTCTGAGCTCTCTGTCCTGTTCTATCGAGCTAATTATCTGTTATTTTGTCCATACTATGCCTTCTTGGTTGTTGTAGCTTGATAGTAAGTCTCAAAGTCAGGTGGCATAAGTCTTCTGACTTTGTTCTTCTCCATTAGTATTTTTGGCTACTCTTGGTCTTCTGCCTCTTCCTATATACTATAGAACCCGTTTTTCAATATGCATGAATAGCTTGCTGAAATTTCATTGGGATTGTAATGAGTCACTAGATCAAGTTGGGAAAAACATCTTGACAATTTTGAGCCTTTCTTTCCATAAACATGAAATGTCTCTCCATTCATTGAGTTTTCTATGATTCTGTTGACAAGTTTTGCAATGTTTTTCATACAGATCTTGTACATATTTTATTAGATTTATACTTAAATATTTTATTTGTAAGGTGCTAATGTAAATGGCATTGTGTTTTTAATTTCAAATTTCAGTTGTTCACTGCTATTATTTTAGGAAAGTGATTGACTTGAATATTAACTGTATATCCTTTAAAGTAATACTTACTTGCTATAATCACTTATTCATTTTAGGAGGTTTTTTTTCCTGTGTAAACAATGATATCATCTGCAAACAAACAGTTTTATTTCTTCCTGTTCTATATAATAATAAAATAATGAATGTTCTTTGTAAAAGAATATATAAAGGGAGGTATAAAGTAAAAAGTAAATGTTTTCCTCCCATTTCATGTCTCACAAGTAACAACAATGAATGTTTTAATGGTTTCTTCTTTTAGTCATTTTATATTTTTATATATATTTTACATTTATATATATTTGTATATAAGCATTTGTATATATATGTATATAAAAATACATACATATGGGTATGTATTTTTAAAATTTTACACAGACTCTGATCTTATTATATATGTAGTCTACAACTTGTATTTTCCCCTATTTATTCATATTTATTCATATTAGGCTACAGATGTCTGTATCACCAGTTTTCTAGCTTCATAGAAATCCTTTGTGTGGCTATACCACAAGATCTTTAACTAGTATCCTATTGGTAGACACCTAAGTGTTTCCAGTTTTTCAATGTTGTAAACAATACTATAGTGAATATCTCTGTTTATGTATTGTGTGCCCTTATGCAATAATATTTATAATATAAAATGCCTGGGAGAGGCTGGGCACAGTGGCTCATGCCTGTAATCCCAGTACTTTGGGAGGCCGAGGTGAGTGGACCACAAGGTCAGGAGTTCGAGACCAGCTTGGCCAATATGGTGAGGCTGAGGCAGAAGAATCACTTGAACCCGGGAGGCAGAAGTTGGAGTGAGCCGAGATTGCACCACTGCACTCCAGCCTGAGTGACAGAGTGAGACTCCGCCTAAAAAATCAAAAGCAAAAACAAAAACAAAATTCCTGCGAGAAGAACTGCTAGGCATAAAAAAGCCATAAACTTTGAAATTTCCGACTTCAGCTTTGACATGTAAAGAGCTTAGAAGTCATTAGTCTTGTTCTTCAATAAAAAGCTGGAAAAACTAAAAATTGATAACTTTTCTTGGACTTATCAGAGAACTAATATGACAGGGCCAATCACCACCCCAAAATTAGTAGTGACAGGCACAATCCAGACAGACACAGCCCAGATAGAAGCTGTGAGCGCCATAAACAGGAACACTCAAGAGGAAGTTTTGATGAATTTCTGGAAGTCAAATATAGGATAATGTAAAAAACAAAAACTTCCTGAAGGCTGTGGTTTTGATGGCGTAGTCCCCACACTTTTGTGTACTTTAACTATGGGAAGTCTACCAGGACCTAAGTGTTTCTTTTTGAGATGGAGTTTCGCTCTTGTTACCCAGAGTGGAGTGCGATGGCCCGATCTTGGCTCCCCACAATCTCCGCCTCCCAGGTTCAAGCAATTCTCCTGCCTCAGCCTCCGCAGTAGCTGGGATTCCAGGCATGAGCCACCATGCCTGGCTAATTTTGTATTTTTAGTAGAGATGGGGTTTCTCCATGTTGGTCAGACTGGTCTTGAACTCCCAACCTCAGGTGATCCGCCCACGTTGGCCTCCCAAAGTGCTGGGATTACAGGCATGAGCCACCACACCCGGCTCAGACCACAGTGTTTCTTGCAGCGGGAAGAAAAGATACTCGATGTGAAATACAGTCAGATATTCTTCCCTAAGAAGGGCCTAATTTCCCGGGGCAAGTCTTTGCCAGAGCGTTATCCTAGATAGGGAAGGACACTCTTCCTACTGCAGCTCCGTCTAGTCCTCCTTTCTCCCCTAAGGGGAAAACGTATATTATAAAGAGGATTCAGGCCTCCAGTAAATAGATTGGGAATACTGTAGTCGGGAAATGGAGTAGGGGGAAAGGGAAATGGATAAACAGGTGTGAACATCACAGCCCGGGAACATCAGCCCACTGAAAGACTGATCTAAATTGGAAGACTGTAGAATTCATTCCTCCCCAACACCTTAACAACACCGCCACAGGATTTCAATAAAATAACAGTACATTATAGCTGAAAGAGACAGGAGACACAGGCTCTCTCTGAGTAGGAGTGCTTAGGGGAATTTCAAAATAAAGAGGGAAGACAAAAACAAGGACAGAGGAATGTAAAGGCTCTGACACCTATAACGGAGTAATTTTTAAATGAAGTCCATTTTTAGCCAGATGTATACATATCTTTATACTAGAGAACTATTTACCTCTAATTCTTATGACCCGATAGATACAAAATGTTTTGGTTTCAATAAAAAATTATAAGGCAGCCAGGTGCAGTGGCTCACGCCTGTAATCACAGCACTTTGGGAGGCCGAGGCAGGTGGATCACCTGAGGTCAGGAGTTCAAGACCAGCCTGGCTAACAAGGTGAAACCCCACCTCTACTAAAAATACAAAATTAGCCAGGCATGGTGGCAGGCGCCTGTAATCCCAGCTGCACAGGAGGCCAAGGCAGGAGAATCACTCAATCCTGGGAGGTGGAGGTTGCAGCGAGCCAAGATTGCACCATAGCACTCCAGCCTGGATGACGGAGTGAGACTCCATTTAAAAAAAAAAAAATTATATATATATACACACACACACACACACACACACAAATGTATGTGTATATATATGTATGTGTATATACATGTCTGTGTGTGTACGTATGTGTA
>NW_012102031.1:9017349-9018176 GCF_000951045.1 Mandrillus leucophaeus
ACACACACACACACACACACACAAATGTATGTGTATATATATGTATGTGTATATACATGTCTGTGTGTGTACGTATGTGTATATATATATATAAAAATAGATAGATATAGATATGTGTGTGTCGTGCCAGAAAACAAGAAAAACTACCCAGTCTGAAAATACCAAGCATTAATCAGAACTTGATTAATTCATGATAGAGATGCAGGAATCATCAGACTGAACACTTAAAATAACTATGATTGACATGTTAAGGGCTCTAACGGAAGAAGGCAACAAGAAACAACAGAAGGTAATACAAGCAGAGAGAGGGAAATTCTAAGTAAAGATCAAAATAAAATGCTGGAAACCAGAAACATTGTAACAGAAATGAAAGATGTCTTTGAGTATCTCATTAGTAAAGTAGACATGGACATGGAAAATATTAGTGAGTTTGAACATGGGTCAATAAAAACTGTCCACGCTGAAATGTAAATGGGAAGATAATGAAGAAAACAAAGCAGAACATGACATTTGAGAATTCTGGGAGGGTTTCAAAAAGTATAATGAATGCATATACCAAAAGGGAATAGAGAATGGAACAGAATAAATATATGAAATAATAATGGCTGAGAATTTTCTAAAATTAATGACAGACACCAAATTACAGATCACAGATCCAGGAAGTTTAGAGAACTCCAAGCAGAATATATATATATATATACACACAAACATACATACACACACATATATAAACTACTGTGGTCTTGATGGGGTAGTCCTCACACTTTTGTGGACTTTAAAGTCTGGCAGGGCCACAGTGTTTCTTGCAGCGGGAAGAAAAGATACTC
>NW_012102031.1:9020285-9023949 GCF_000951045.1 Mandrillus leucophaeus
ACCTTGTGATTCGCCCGTCTCGGCCTCCCAAAGTGGAGCATTTTCTTTTCATGTGTTTCTTGGCCATTTGTATATCTTCTTTTGAGAATTGTCTATGTACTTAGTTCACTGTTTGGTGGGATTATTTTTTTCTTGCTTATTTGTTTAAGTTCCTTACAGATTCTAGATATTACTCCTTTGTTGGATGCATAGTTTGCAAATGTTTTCTCCCACTCTGTGGGTTGTGTTTCCTCTGCTGATTATTTCTCTCACTGTGTAGAAACTTTTAGTTTAATTAAGTCCCATCTATTTATCTTTGTTTTTGTTGCATTTGCTTTTGGGTTCTTGGTCATGAACTCTTCACCTACGCCAATGTCTTGAAGAGTTTTTCTGACTTTATCTTCCAGAATTTTTAAAGCAGAACTACCATTGATCCAGCAATCCCACTACTGGGCATCTACCCAGAGGAAAAGAAGTCATTATATGAAAAAGACACTTGCACATTCACGTTTACTGCAGCACAGTTTGCAATTGCAAAAATATGAAGCCAGCCTAAATGCCCATCAATCAATGAATGGATAAACAAAATGTGAGACATAGATATAGATACAGATGTAGATATATCATAGACTACTACTCAACCATAAAAAGGAATGAAATAATGGCATCTGCGGAAACCTGGATGGAACTGGAGACCAATATTGTAAGTGAAGTAGCTCAGAAATGGAAAACCAAATATCACATGTTCTCACTTATAAGTGGGAGCTAAGCTATGAGGATGCAAAGGCATAAGAAGGATACAATGGGATTTAGGGGAAAAGGTGGGAAGGGGTGAGAAATAAGACTACATGTTGGGTAGTCAGGTGGTACTGCTCAGGAGATGGGTGCACCAAAATCTCAGAAATCACACTTAAAGAACTTATCCATGCAACCAAACACCAACAGTTCTCCCAAAACTATTGAAATAATAATAATCTTAAAATTAAAGATCAATAACACGATAAAACCCCTAGCCGAGATAATAAAGAAAAGAGACAGAGAAGGCACAAATTTCCAATATCAAAAATGAAAGGAAGATCAAGAATAATACAGGAATACTATAAGCAACTCTCTGCTCTCAAGTTTGAAATCGACCAATTTCTTAAAAGATACAAACTACCAAACCCCACATAAGGAGAAATAGATAACTGGAATATCCTTATAATAATTAAAGGAATTGAATAAATAATAAAGAATTAACTATCTTTCCACCCCAAATCCCAACAATCTCAGGTGTTTTCAATAGTGAATTCTACTGAACAGACAAAAAAGAAATAATACTAATTATTTGCAATCACTTTCAGAAAATAGAATCACAGGCAATACTTCTTAACTTATTAACTTAATGCTCTTAAGCCAGCATTATCCTAATACTAAAACCAGACAAAGACATTAAGGAAAGAAAATCAATACAGCTGTATCTCTCATGAACATACATTTTTTAAAAGAAGTCTTCAATCAAATATTAAGAGATTCATTCCAACGGTGTATATAAAAAGAATTATATACCAGGACCATTTTGGATTTATTTCAAGTATGGAAGGCTGGTTCTACATTCAAAAATCATTCAATATAATTAATCTTTTCAACAGGCTAGCAAACAAAAATCATATGATCTTGCAGAAAACACTGTCAAAATTCACTACCCATTCATGACAAAAACTCTAGCAAACTATGAATAGTTGGGAAATCCTAGAAGTTGATAAAGAATATCCTCAAGAAAACCTACAGCTTACACCAAACTTCATAGTGAGAGACTGGACCTTATCCTGAGATTGAGAGTAAGGCAAAGATACTATCTTTCACCATTCTTACTTATTGCAAATTGTATTAGAAATTGTAACTTTTATAAGAAAAAAAGAGATTAAAAAGTATACAAATTGGAAAAGACAAATTCAAACTATTTGTAGACAACATGATTGTCTACATAGAAAATCGCAAAGTATCTATAAAAGTCTCCTGTAACTAATAAGTGAGTGTAGTAGGGTTGAAATACACGAGAAAAATAAAAATGTCAATGTTTTTCTTTTTACCAGCAATAAACACATGGAATTTGAATTAAAAAAATACTATTTAGAAAACCAACAAAAATAAAATATTTAAGTATAAATCAAACAAATTAGATATAGGATCTGCATGTGGAAAACTACAAAACACTGATGAAAGACATTTAAGATGTAAATGAATGGAAAGATATTCCATGCTCATAAATTGGAAGACTCAATATTATTAAGATATTAATTTATCCTAACTTGATTTATGGATGCAACACAATATTAATAAAATTCTAACAAGCTATTTGCAGATATTGGCAAACTAATTTTGCATTTTATGTACTTTTATCCAAGTACTTAGAATAGCCAAAAGAATTCTGAAGAAAAACAAAGCCAAATGACTCACTTTACCTGATTTCAAGACTTATAAAAGTACAGTAATCGCAACAGTATGGCACTGGCAAATAATGGACACAAAGGCCAATGAAACAGAATAGAAAGCCCAGAAATAGACCCACACAAACATAGCCAACTTATTTTTGACAAAGGATCAAAGACATTTCAAGTGAGTTTAGTGATAAATTGTTAGACACAAAATCAAAAGAACAGTCTAGGAAAGAAAACACTGGTAAGTTGGACTCTATTAAAATCGAAAAGCTCTGCTCTGTGAAAGACACTGTCAGAATGCAAAGACAGCCATAGGATAGAAGAAAATATTGGCAAAACATATATCTAATAAAGGATTTGGACCCCAAACATATTCAGAACTCTTAAACCCAATAAGAAAACAAACAATCCAATTAAAAAAGGGACAAAAGATCTGAGCATCTCACCAAAGAAGGCAAACCAAAGTTGCCAGGTGTTTGGTTGGAGGAGAGAACTGATTATACAAATGACAAATAAGCAGAGGAAAAGATGCGTAACATCATTTGTCATTAGGGAAATGCAAATAAAAACGACAGTGAAACACAGCTAACTACCTATTAGAAAGGCTAAAATCCAAAAAACTGACAATACCAATTGCTGGCAAGAATGCAGAACAACAGCAAATTGTATTCCTTGCCAGTGGGAATGCAAAATGGTACAGTCACTCTGGAAGGCAGTTAGGCAGTTTCTTACAAAGCTAAATGTAGTCTTACCAAATTGTTTAACAGTTGTGCTCCTAGGAATGGGCAAAACTGATTTGAAAATTTGTGTTTACCAAATCCCTGAATGCAAATGTTTATAGCATCTTTACTCATAATAGTCAAAAACTGGAAGCAACCAGGATATTCTTCAATGGGTGTATAGATAAATAAACTCTGGCACATCTATACTTGGAAACTGATGTAGCAATAAAATGAAATGAGTTATTAAGCCTCACAAAAATGAGACTGAATGTTGGTGCATATTGCTAAGTGAAAAAAGGCCGTTTAAAAACACTACATGTTTTATAATATTTATATAATATTCTAGAAAAGTCTAAAATGTAGAAATGGCAAACAGATCACTAATTGCCAGCCTGTGGTTGTAGGAGGGGGCTGGTTAGGTGAGGAACAGAGGATTATTGAAACTATATTGGGTGATACTGTGATACTATAATTTTGGTTGCATGACACTATGCATTTGCAAAATCCATAGAACTTTACAGCACAAAGAGTAGACCTTTCTGC
>NW_012102031.1:9023999-9032854 GCF_000951045.1 Mandrillus leucophaeus
AAACTGACAATACCAATTGCTGGCAAGAATGCAGAACAACAGCAAATTGTATTCCTTGCTAGTGGGAATGCAAAATGGTACAGTCACTCTGGAAGGCAGTTAGGCAGTTTCTTACAAAGTTAAATGTAGTCTTACCAAATTGTTTAACAGTTGTGCTCCTAGGAATGGGCAAAACTGATTTGAAAATTTGTGTTTACCAAATCCCTGAATGCAAATGTTTATAGCATCTTTACTCATAATAGTCAAAAACTGGAAGCAACCAGGATATTCTTCAATGGGTGTACAGATAAATAAACTCTGGCACATCTATACTTGGAAACTGATGTAGCAATAAAATGAAATGAGTTATTAAGCCTCACAAAAATGAGACTGAATGTTGGTGCATATTGCTAAGTGAAAAAAGGCCGTTTAAAAACACTACATGTTTTATAATATTTATATAATATTCTAGAAAAGTCTAAAATGTAGAAATGGCAAACAGATCACTAATTGCCAGCCTGTGGTTGTAGGAGGGGGCTGGTTAGTTGAGGAACAGAGGATTATTGAAACTATATTGGGTGATACTGTGATACTATAATTTTGGTTGCATGACACTATGCATTTGCAAAATCCATAGAACTTTACAGCACAAAGAGTAGACCTTTCTGCAGGCAAATTAAAAAAAAAATCATTTAGGAGGTTGAGAGATCCCAAGACGGAATGCAGACTGTGACAAAACGGTCTAATGTATTACGTGTATGAAGCAATCTCACTGAAGGAAGTAGGGGAAAGAAGTGCTGACCTAAGTAAGTTTGGAAATGAACAGACTCTGGAGGACTAAAGGCAAAATGAACTGCACATAAGCTTTCTACTCTAGTTGATAAAGTTGTTTCCCCAGGAGGTATGGGTTAACAATTCTAAAACCACTATACATGTAAACTGAACTACAATTGAACAATTACGTAAATGGATGGTGGATGGTGGGAGACAGGCTGCTCACTGCTGGAGTGGGAGGTTACAAATAAGCTTGGGAAAAAAGCTAGAATAATCCATGAGGTAGTGAATTAGAATTGGAGACCTCAGTAAGAATTCATGTTTTGGTTAATATAGATAAGGCTGTTTACACATAGAAACATACAGAAGTATTTATAAATACATATACATAAAGGGTTTAGTATACACACATATATTTTCTCATCTTGTCTGCTGAAAAGACCTGAAAGCAGACACCTGTTAGCAATAAGCATGGCTTGTACCCCAATCTCAGTTTCTATTATCATTTTCTAATAAAAAGAACTAGGGCTTCTTCGAGAAATGGCTGATCCTAAGGCTGGAGAAGTAAATATACAAGATAAGCCTAGAGTGTCTTGTAGTGCTAGAAAATAGAAAAGTTTTTTTTTTTTTTTTTCAATTGGAAACAATTTGAGCAACAAAATAAAGTAGCCTTAGATTGTAATGCAGAGCATAAAATAAAAATCTACAAATCAAAACTGATATAAATTATTGAATAAATAGCGGAAAAGACAAAAATCTCCCACGCAGAAGAATTTCAAATAATTTATGTAGATAATCCACCATCAAGGAATTGGAGCAAACCTCTCCACTCTTTAAGTATGGACTATACATAGTGACTTCTTTCCAAAGAGTACCCTGTACTTTGGAAAAGAATACAATACAGAGGAGAAACCTGAGAAGCACTTCCGTTACCAGGGGATCAAGATTAACATCAATAATAAGAAGTCACACTGAGAATTTACGCTGTTTAGATATGATATGATAATGGCATTTTACCTCTTTGATCTTTCTCCCAAGAACGTATTATCCCAGTCGAGATATGAAAAAAAAAATCAAACAATCACAATTGAGGAACATTCTATAAAATACCTAACCAGCACTCTTTGAAACTGTCAACATCAGCAGAAAGAAAAGACTGAGAAGCTGTCATAGCAAAGAGGAACCTAGGAAGATATGAGGACTAAATGTAATATGGTGTTCTAGATGAATCCTGGAACAAAAGACGGACATTGGGTAAAAACTAAGGAAACCTGAGTGAAGTGATGACTTAGTCATAATTTATCAATGTTAGTTCATTAGTTGTGACAAATATACCATAATAATATCTTAATAGGGGAAACTGGGTGTGGGGTGTTTAGAAATTCCCTGTAGTATCTTCTTAATTTTTCTGTAAATCTAAAACTATTATAAAATTTAAAATTTATTAAATGTTTATTGATATTGACACATGACTCCATAAAAATGTGTCAGTGTACCCTTCAGCCAACTATGTATGAGGGTTTCTCTGCACCATTGCCAAAGTTGAGCATTATCAATCCTCTTAGTATTTGTACATTGGCCAGAGGTGACAAATGATATCTCATTGTTTAAATTTGCAATTTGAAATTACAAGTAAGATTTAGCATCTTTTTTTCTTATTGACTGGTCATTTACATTTCTTTCTCTATAGCTAGATGTGGCCATCCTCTGCTAATTTTTCAATCTGGTCATTGATTTTTTTTCTGTGTAGAACTTTTGGCATGGTTAAAAATATTTCCTTTTCTTTCATAGATTTGAAAATATTTTTAGACTATTTTCTTTTGACATTCTCTAAATTATTTTAAGTGCAGAAAATGTATTAAAATTAATGGCAAAAACTGCAATTACTTTTGCACCAACCCAATAACTGCTTTATATAATGAAATCTCTATTCTTTTTTACAATTTCAGGGTTTAATCACGCTTCTATTTCATTCCCAAATTAAGTCATCAGCGGCTTAATTACTGTGTATGGATCCCTTTCGGCTAGTGCCTAATAATTTCAGGTGTTCTTGAAAGGGTGTTGCAAATGGGTTCACAACTCCACTGTCAGCTCAAATTCTTTCTGGGCTTTGGTCTTCTTCTTCTCCTGCCATGCCACTTGTTTTCTGAAAGGTATGTGGAGGCAGGTGCTTATGTCTATCCTAGAGACACCAACACTCATGAGTAAGAAGAATGTTGTCCTTATATGATCTCAGATGCCAGTCTTCAGGATGTCAGAATAGGTTTGGTTGGTTCAGTGTAGTGGCACAAATGTCTCTCTTTTTAAAGTACCTTTTTCAAGTAGCCTTAGATTGTAATGCAGAGTATACAACTATACTCTGCAGTATAGTTTCTATATACGCCTGGCAAATCACCAGTTATTCTTAATATCCTTTGCTGGTTTCTCCTAACTTCCTGTTGATTCACTACTATATTTATCCATCAGGAATCAGGTACTAATTGCTTCTTTGTCTAACAGCATTCACTTCTTTAGTGATCTCAGTCAATTTTATGGCAATAAGCTAATGCTTCCCTGCTATGTAGTCTCAGGTATAATTGTATCCTTGGACCTATCTCCTTCTTTAGATTTATATATCCAAGGGCCAGTTAAGTATTTCCACTTGTTTATCTAATAGACAGCTCATGATTAACATGTCCAAAATTGACTCCTTATCTTCACTCCCAAGTCTTCAGCCCTCAGTAACTGATAAATCCATATTTCATCGGCTCAGTCCAAAAATGTGGGAGTCATTCCCTGTAGTTCACATCACACCCCATATCCAATCTGTCTGGAAATTCATCTAGCTCTAACTTCAATATATATTCATAACCCAAACAGTTTTCAATACTCCTACTGATATGAACCTGGTCCAAGACACCATCTTGCCCTGTCCTCTTTCTTCTGGAATTCTGCTCAAGCCCCTGACCGACCTTCCTACATATGCCCTTTGGTCCTACAATCTTATCTCTATATATTCCCCAGATAGATTCTTTTAAAACATGTCAGAATATTTCACTTCTCTGCTCAAAATTCTCACATGGCTTCCCATATTACTCATTAAAACCTCACACCTTCACAATTGGCCTTTAAGCCCTACATTACTTCATCCCTCTGCTATTTTGCTGACTTCATCTCCAATACACCCTACTCACTCACTGAGCTCCAACCATGAGCGTTTTTTTTTTTTTTTGCCATTTTTTGAACACACTAAGAAGGTATCCTTAGAGCCTTGGCAGTCACTGTTTCCTCGACTGGAATGCTCTTTTCCCAGATAAGCACATGTCTCACTCTCTTTTCATTTGGTTCTCTGCTTGTATGACATTTCCTCATAGAGGTCTCCTCCAGACACCCTGTCTAAAACAGTAACTCCCCCAGCACTCTCTGCTTTATTTTTCACCACTGCCTTGTTGCCAACTGACATGCTATACTTGTTTATTGTCTAGCTGCTTCTACCGGCATACAAACTCTATGTAGAAGATAGATTTTATTATATTCATGGCTCTATCTCTAGCGAAAAGAACAATGTCTATTTCTCTCTTTTTTTTTTTTTAATGGAGTTTTACTCTTGTCACAGGCTGGAATGCAGTGGCACGATCTCGACTCATTGCAACCATCGCCTCCCAAGTTCAAGTGATTCTCCCGCCTCAGCCTTCCGAATAGCTGGGATTACAGGTGCCTGCCAGCATGTCCAGCTAATTTTTGTATTTTTAGTAGAGTCGGGGTTTCACCATGTTTGCCAGGCTGGTCTTGAACTCCTGACCTCAGGTGATCCACCTGCCCCGGCCTCCCAAAGTCCTGGGATTACAGGCATGAACCACTACACCTGACCAAATAGAACAATATCTAAAACTTAGTATATACTCAATAAATATATGTTGCATAGGTGAATACATTTCATTATGTGTCTGACAACCAAACCTGCGATAGACACAAAACTACAGATCTGATCCCATCTCTTACCTGTTTTCCCTCCTAAGCCATGTCCTTATTTGCATCCCCTGGTGCCTCACTGATGAGCACAGTGTAGGCATTTATTGCTTTCTTGGTAAACAGAATTAAATTCCAAGGGCCTTGGCAAACTGGAGGGGGGCCCAAAAGACCAGAATGGAGACTCTGGGAGCAAGATGAAAATATGCCATTGGGGAGAATAACAGAAGCACAAAGGAGAGATGGCTGGAGAGTGGCACTGAGCCAGATCTAGTGTCAGGGTGTGCTATGAACTGAATGTTTGTGTATCCAAAATTTGTATATTGAAACTAGTCACCAGCGTGATGATTTTAGGAGGTGGGCACTTTGGCAGGGGAATAGGTAATGAGGGAAATGTCTCCATGAATGACGTTAGTATCCTTATAAGATACTTTACCCTGGCTGGGCGTGGTGGTGCACACCTGTAATTCCAGCACTTTGGGAGGCCAAGGCGGGCAGATCATGAGGACAAGAGATCAAGACCATCCTGGCCAACATGGTGAAACCCCATCTCTGCTAAAAATACAAAAATTAGCTGGGCATGGTGGCACGCGCCTGTAGTCCCAGCTACTCAGGAGGCTGAGGCAGGAGAATCACCTGAACCCGGGAGGCGGAGGTTGCAGTGAGCCAAGATCACACCACTGCACTCCAGCCTGGTGACAGAGCGAGACTTTATCTCAGAAAAAAAAAATAAAAAAGATACTTTACCCCTTCCACATGTGAGGACACAGTGAGAAGGTGCCACCTGTGAACCAAAAAGCAGGCCCTCACCAGACGCAAATCTCCACGCACCTTGATCTTGGACTTCTCAGCCTCCAGGACTATGAAAAATAAACGTATGTTGTTTACTACCCAGTTTATAGTATTTTGTTATAGCACCACTAATAAACTCAGACGAGGCTGATGCAGAGATAACCATAATTCAACCTTTTTTTTTTTTTTCTGTGCTGTTTTACTTCCACAGGCTCTCAGTTTCATTTTATTCATTTCCAATTTCCATCTAAAAGTAGCAGGATCACATGGTGGAAAAAGTCCTGGACCTGGAAATCAGAAAGACCTGGGTTAGAATGCTGGCTCTGATACTCAGAGCTGAACGAACTTGGATAAGTCATTTAATCTTTGGGAATGTCTCCCTCTCTGGGTTTGCAAGAGTATTAAGAAATAAATGTCATTGCATTCCAGCCTGGACAACGAAAGCGAAACTCTGTATCAAAAAAGAAATAAAGAAATAAATGTGGAAAAAACCCTTAATATCCCTTAATATCCCAACACAACACACAACAGTTATTCAGTAAATGTAAATTAAACCTATTCTGTCGGCAGGAACTGACAGACTCTTGATATATGATGTTACATCCTTCTTGCTTTATTTATTTGTAGCATCAGCTGCTGGAATTAGTCTCATCCGTTATGCCTTTCTTTTAGACTCTTTTTCCACTCCTTCCTTCCTTGAATGTCCTCTTGTCTGATTCTATGGACCCATGGAATCCTTGTGTCAGTCTGCTTTTTCTCTTTATCTGCAAGATGCTAAACTTCCACTTTTAGAACACACAGGAGCGAAAGTGAAGATGGTTAGGTTTTTTGTTTGTTTTTTTGACAAAGTCTCAGTCTGTCACCCGGACTGGAGTGCAGTGGCACGATCTCGGCTCGCTGCAACCTCTGCCTCCCGGATTCAAGCAATTCTCATGCCTCAGTCACCCAAGTAGCTAGGATTACAGGCGCCCACCTCCACACCTGGCTCATTTTTGTATTTTGGTAGATGGGGTTTTAGTACCTTGTTGGCCAGGCTGGTCTCAAGCTCCTGACCTCAGGTGATCCACCTGTCTCGGCCTCCCAAAGTGCTGGGATTACAGGCATGAGCCACTGTGCCCGGCCGGTTGGATATTTTTATCCTGAGAATTGGAGGCACCAATTTGTATATATTTATATACTCTCTCTCTTTCACACACACACACACACACACACACACACACTTAGGGCCCATGGAGATAGAAAGGAGTGAAAATGGAAAGGAGGTAGTTTTAAAATCCCTGCCCCAGCATTGTTCACTACAAAAGCAGAGCTGCTTCACAGAGCCCCTGGGAAGCCCTGTAAATGTATCTCTCATTGTATGATGTCAGCAGGTTCCCCATCAGGAAGCAGTAAGGGCAGGCGAGGGTTTCAAATTGCCTGGGCTCTCGGGGCACTTGGTGCTTGGCATGGCCTTGATGAGAATGCACATGGCCACCCTCAGGAGCTCTGGCTTCTGACCCACAGGAGGGAAAAAGAGGCTCCAGAATTAGGACTGAACTTAAATTCGGAGAGAAGGGACTGTCTCCAAGACCAGTGAGCATTATCCCAGAGTGACGCACTTGACAACATTAGAGAAAGTGAAAGCTCCCTCCAGATGCCTCCGTCTGGGCGGCTACTGCAATTTTCTTCAGCTTCCCTCTGAGTTCCAATCCATTGCAGAGCAATTTTCCTCTGAATTAAAACAAAGCCTTTCTTCCAGGATGGTGTCCTCAAAAAGTACACACCTTTTAGAGCCAAAAAAAAAAATCTATGTCTGAATTCCACCTCTGCCAGTTAATGCTGGTTAGTTTTAGGAAAATTAGCTAACATCTCTGAGACTGTTTCCTATCTATAAATTGAGAATAATACCCGTTTCACAAAATCTAAAATATTACATGAGAAAGCACATGTGTAACATGAGCCTGCATTTGTCAGTCATTTCTCATCAATATAGGATACACCCACGTCACAAAACCTCTTTATCTTTTCCAATTTTTGGAAGAATTTCTGAAGCCTAGGATTCTCTTGTTGACCAAAGGAAATGTGATTTGTGTTTCTGTCACTGACACTACACTGTACCTCCCCTATTATTTCTCCAATGTTGATCTCTCTGACTTACCTTTCCTCTTCAGAAGACAACATGGCCATCCTCGGATCACTCTACTCTGCTGGTCCTCCAAGAACTGGACCCTGAATACTCTCATATCGCTCACCCCTGCTTGCTAACCAAGGAGACCCAAATATTATATACTTGTAAATAAAGACAATAGAGTACGTGAGTAATGCATAATTCTTTGCTTTAACCCTTGCCCTCCTAACCTCCATTCTCTATATAGCCATAAAAATACTCCTTTTTTTGTGGCTGCATAGGAGTTCATAGCATATATTTACCACATTTTTTTTATCCATGACACCATGGATGGGTGCCTAGGTCGATTCCATGTCTTTGCTATTGTGAATGGTGCCGCAATATACATACAAGTGCATCTTTCTTTTTGGTAGAACGATTTATTTTCCTTATGGTATATACCCAGCAATGGAATTGCTGAGTCAAGGGGTAGTTCTGTTTTGAGTTATTTGGGAAATTTCCAAACTCCCCTCTGCAGGGGTTGAACTAATTTATATTCCCACCAATGGGGTATAAGAGTTCCCTTTTATTTGTGGAGGTCATTGCCCTAAGCAAATTAAGTCAGGAACAGAAAACCAAATACCACACGTTCTCACTTATAGGTGGGAGCTAAACATTGGGTACCCAGGGACACAAAGACAGGAGCAAAAGACACTTAGGGCTATTAGAGGGGAGAGGGAGGGCCGTGAGCAAGGGGTTAAAGAACAACCTGTTGGGTACTATACTTAGTACCTGGGTGGTGAGATCAGTTGTACCCCAAACCTCAGCATCACACAATATGCCCATGTAAGTCTGCACATGTACTCCCTGAATCTAAAATAAAGGTTGAAAAAAAGGCTTCTTTTAAAGTTTGTCAAGATCTCACTCCTCTGCTGCAATATTCCAATGACCTCCAATCCCATGAAGAGTAAAAGTAAAGACCTTTAACCCATTTATGGAGGTTATAATCTGTGTGTGTGTGTGTGTGCGTGTGTGTGTGAAAAATCAGACCTTGGCAATGACCTTGAGCAGTAGGATATAAATAACTCCCACAAGCTTAGTGTTCCAATAATGGAACACTAGGCATAAATAAGTTAAGCTCCCCTGCAAGGTCCTCTCTTGTTCTTCGCTCTGTTTCCCAGGCTGCCACTTTTTTCTCTGGGTTGATAAGTAGCTGCTATGAGTGGTATGTAATTCCGTCGTTCATTTCACTACCAGATCGACAGAATAATCTTCC
>NW_012102031.1:9033819-9039686 GCF_000951045.1 Mandrillus leucophaeus
GTTTCCTTTCATGCATCTCTTTGGCTTCTCTCTCTTTCCTTTTAATTTCCAGCTCAGCAAAGAGTTTCATTGTCTGTTTATATACAGCTTGTTTGAACAGTTCAGGATCATCCTCCTCTACAATTGTAGGTTTTCCTTCCTTCTTTAACTGTTTTTTTCGCTCTTTCACAGTGTGTTCCACGTATTCTTTTCCTGCCTGAATTACATCCAGGGCCCTCTTCTTTTGCTCCTGATCCAGTAGCAACTTGTAAGCTTTGTCCACAGCTTCAAAAGCCTTTTGTGCTCTGTCAGCATCATCTTGATTTTTGTCAGGATGCACCAAGATGGATAACTGCCGAAACCTCTTTTTTATTTCCTCATCTGTAACTTCAGGATCTATCTGAAGAACCTCAAATGGGTTCAAATTGAAGTAAGAGGAACCAGGACGGGTCAGTCTTTCAATCTGATTTTTCGATGTTAGAACCGAGTCTCTTTTCTCTATTTGTTTCACCTCAATGTAGAAGGTCATAAAGGCTTCCTCGGTGCTGCCTCCGCTGCCCGAAGTCCCGCTCTCTCCTGAAGCCGCCATTTCCCCCTACTTCACTATTTTCTTAAACACTTTTACTGATTTATTTTTATTTATTGGGGAATGCTGCAGAAAGTGATTTAGTTCATAAGCTCTTCAGTCAGACGAAATCTTGACTTCACCTCCTGGGATCTCTGTGACCTTAACACACAGATCTCTTTGGCTCACTTTACTAATTAAATCTCTCTTTGGCTCACTTTTGTAATAAAATATGAATAAGCATAACACCTTATGTAAAATCTCTAGTACAGTACCTACTGCCTAGTAAGTAATAAAAAATGACAACTATAATTGCTGAATTATATAACAGGACAGCAGACTCTTGGTAGTATCATGCAAGATCCGTTTTAATATCATTTAAACCTATCTCACTTTCAGATTCATCTGGCATATCTGTCCTAATGGATAGCGCTTGCTAGCTATAGTTTTCATAATTACTTAAGGAAAGTATATTTTTCATGATTGCCTTTCTTTAGCATAGCCTGGCCTTCACCTCCATTTCCACCTGGCAAGTTTCTATTCAACCTTCAAGACCCAGTTCAAAAATCGAGTTAAGATGGTAGACTGAGTTCACCTACATTTTATACCTTCTTCACAAAAATCTCTTTGAATAATGGACAATATATTGCTTAAGAAAACCAAAACCAATAAATAGTTAACAGTGCTGGAAAACGCAGGAGAAGGTCATCAATGGACAGTAATTTTGATGTATATTTAAAATAGAGAAAGCAGTCAGAATATCTCTACTTCTGGCTATCTGGGGAACTTTTTGAAAAACTTCTGAAGGAAAAAAAAAACCATAAGTAGAAATGATAGGTAAAATGTAACAAACATTCTTTCAGATGCATAGCTGAGCTTCTGAGAAAGAAAGATATATCTTCAGGGACCTAAACAGAGGGACGTGTGAAAATTAAATTTGTAAGCTGCCACCCATGCAGCGACTATCCTGGGAGCATTTGCTATGCTTACTAGCCAAGAGGTTTGAGTTTTAATGCCTGCCAGGGAAGAAAACAAGGCCTTTTGTCTTTTAAAAATGGAAGTTGGAACCGAGACCCTGCATAAACCTGGAACCCTCAAGGGGCTACACTGCAGGTAAAACGATGTGCTAGAGTAATATCTCTCTGTCAACAAAGGAGACTAAAAGGAAAATTGTCTGTCCCAGGATGGGCTTTGGGGGAAAAAAATCTTCCCTGCATATTTATAACCACAGCTCTCTATTATGAGGAATTGGGGTCTAAGAAACCGTAAGCGCATCAGGGCCCCATTTAATAGGAAGCAAAAATACTCTCTGGAGAGAAAGACCTTCCACGCATTCTTCACAGGGCTTTCAAAGCCGAAGAAGCACTGAAAAGGGTATCTAAGTTCAAAAAGAAAAGCATAAAAACAGAATAAATCAAGCCAGAGAACAAGAGTCAGCAGAAAGAACAAACACCAGAATTAGACCCTCAATAACACTGGCTAATAAAATTACTGGATTCAAAATATAAATAAGTAAAAAAAAAAAAAAAAAGCAGAAGTAAAGCCGTAAGAAATCAACCATACGCAATAAAAAATATAAAGTAGGACCTCAACAAAAAGAAATCAAGGAGACTGATTAAAAAATGGGCCAAAGACCTTAACAGACATCTCACCAATGAATGAATACATATATATATATATATAAAATGTGAAAAGATTCTCCATATTGCATGCCATCATATAAATGCAAATTAAAACAACAATGAGATGCCACTACACGGCTATTGGAATGGCCAAAATCCAGAACACTGACAACTTCTAGGGGGAATTTACAATGGACCTGCATTAAAATGCCTAGGAAAGAAATCGAGAGAAAGGGGATTTGGCAGTTAAAGACATGATGGGTAATGATTTTCTACAGTCAGTGAAGGAATCATGCTTTCAGATTTAGAAAGCACAATAAATACTAAATAAAATCTGGGTATTTAAAATGTTCGTATTTTGATATTTTCAAAATCTACATTTGAACACGTTGCTGTAATACTGGAAAGCCCAAAAATAGAGAGAATTTAGTGTAGCAGGTAAGAAGAAAAGAGAGGAAACAGCTTTCAAATGAAAACTTATAAGACTGTTTTTCAGAAAAACAAAACTAAATTTTTAAAAAGCCCCTTACTAAACTAGTATCTAAGATACATACATCAAGAAGAAGAAACTTGGGTCCAGAGGGAGGACATGGAGACAAGAAAGGATACTCAGCAAAGCAAAAAATAAATGTGTAGATTTCTATAAATATTATTTATATGAAACAATGGTAATAACAATGACTACCTTATAAGGGTGTTCATAACAAGTTAGAAATAAAAACCTACTAGGTAATAATTTGAATGAGTATATGATCATGACATTTTTCTAAGTTTCTTGTATAGTTCTGATAGAGATTAATTAAATTTTAAAGATTAATCCCCAAAACGTAGAAATTTAGTGTATAACATATAAAAGTGAAAAAAGAAAACTATTTGAAAAATAAGCCAGGAAAAGAGAAAAGTAAGTATATAATAGGTAAATTAGAAAGCAAAAAAGTAGACATAAATTCAAATATATGTTCATATATATGATGTTTGTACACACATATAAACACATATCTGCATGCAAATGTTTACAATATTGTATATAAATACATATTTACATACATACAGATTTTTAAAACTCAGTGTTATATATTATGCCTCCCAAAATTCATATGTTGAAGTCCTAAGCCCCAGTATCTCAGAATCTAAACGTACTTGGAAATAGGGTTATTGTAGAGGTAGTAAGTTAAGATGAGGTCATACCAGTGTAGGGTAGGCCCCTAATCCAACATGACTAGTGGCCTTAGGAAAAGGATAAATGTGGGCACGGAGAGACATACACACAGGGAGAACACCATGAAAAGATGAAGGTGGAGATCAGGCTGATGCCTCCATAAACAAAAGAACTCCAAAGATTGCCAGAAACGCCCCAGGAACTAGACAACTGGCGTAGAGAAGACATTTCCTCACAGACATCTAAAGGAACCGATGCTACTGACACCTTGATCTCAGACTTCCAGCCTCTAAAAGTGTGAGACAATAAATTTCTGTGTTTATGTCATGCATGCAGTTTTTGGTACTGTGCTATGGCAGCCCTAGCAAAATAATATATTTGGTAAATAACAAAACGAAGGCAAAAAATAAAGATGTTCTTTGAAACCAATGAGAAAGAAGACATAATGTACCGGAATCTCTGGGACACATTTAAAGCAGTTTGTAAAGGGAAATTTATAGCACTAAATGCCCACAAGAGAAAGCAGGAAAGATCTAAAATTGACACTCTAACATCAAAATTAAAAGAACTAGAGAAGTAACAGCAAACAAATTCAAAATCTAGCAGAAGACAAGAAATAACTAAGATCAGAGCAGAACTGAAGGAGATAGACACAAAAACCCTTCAAAAAATCAATGAACTCAGTTACATGTGTTTTACAAGACAAATATTTAAAAGATAAAGATAAAAAATGTTGAAAGTAAAATAATTGGAATAAAGATTTATAAGATAAATTCTGGAAAAAAGAAACTGGCGCACATAGTCATATCAGAAATAAAATGTTAACCTCAAAACCAAAGCTTTGTGGTGATAAAATACAGCATTATATTATCATTAAAAAAAGAACTTTACCAGGAAAATATGGTAGTCCTGAACCTGCATGTGTATTACATGGCTATGTGCACACTACATATAGGCACATACATCTATATATAACTTATAATAGAAAAATAAACAGAATGACAACATTAAATTGAAAAATGTAAAATTATTGTGGATAGCAGTAAGATAATTTAGTTAACTACTCTCAGTATTCAATAGAAATAAACAGAATGACAACATCACATTGAAAAATTCAAAATTATTGTGGACAGCAGTAAGATTATTTAGTACACCACTCTCAGTATTCAATAGAAAAAGCAGACAAAAAAACAAAAATCTAAGGATTTAAAACAACAGAATAGCACAATTGACAAGTGAGTTGAGCAACATAATTAGCAAGCTTGATCTAAGAGCCTTAGAACCCTGGGGCTAAATTATTTTACATTTTCCTCAAGCATATAATAAACATTAATGAAAATTAATGCCTACCAGGTCATAAAACCAGTCTCAACAAATTTTCAAAAATTATTACTACATGTATCACATTTCTTAACACAATACAATTTAAATTAGAACACTTAAAAAATATGCAATGATTTGGATGAGATTAGAGACTATTACTCTAAGTGAAGTAACTCAGAAATGGAAAACCAAACATCATATGTTCTCACTGATATGTGGGAGCTAAGCTATGAGGATGCAAAGGCATAAGAATGATACAATAGACCTTGGGGACTTGAGGGGAAGGGAGAGAGGGAGGGCGAGGGATAAAAGACAACACATATGGTGCAGTGTATACTGCTTGGGTGATGGGTACAGGACCTCACAGATCTCCTATAAAAACTTACTCATGTAACCAAATACCATCTGTACCCCCATAACTTATGGAAAAATAAAATTAAAATATATTTTTCAAGGAAGAAAAATAAATAGAATAATGTAAATGCTATATACATGTCTCATTTTATAGGATAAAGCTAAATGCTCAATTAGTACAAAACTGATGTTCTTAAAAATTATGCTAAAAATATGAAAATGATGAGATGAATATTCATGTAAGAATCGAGAGTAAAATAAAATAGAATAATGGAAAATATAATTGAATAAGGAACACAAATATAAAATCATACAACAATAAAATATAAAAAAATTAAATAGAAAACCAAAGCAAATCGTTATTTTAAAAAACTAATAGATAAGCTAATCCTATCAATAAACTGGCATGATTTGTCAAGAAAAAAAGAGAAGTTCTAAGTAAATATGAGAATTCATTGAAAAAGAGGGACACGTATAGATGAAGGGAAGATTTAAAAGATAAATGAAAGAATGATATTCTTACAAAGTTAGGTAAGTGGATTTGAAACTTGTATTAAATGAACAACTTCTTAAACAAACAAAATCCACCTTTCTAAAACTAACACAGAGAATACAAAAGGCAGAATAGGCCAATATCATTAAAGAAATTAAATATAATTTAACAGCATTCTACCACAAACAGCTTTACAGATGAGTTTCACCAAAACAATCAAGAAACAGAAAATTCTAATATTATAGAAACTCTCATAGAAAATTCAAAGATATTAAAGCAATACTATCACTCTTACTTTATGAGAATACTATGACCTTTATACCAATATCAGACCATGATTCTTTAAAAAGAAAACTCTAGGGCTTATGAACA
>NW_012102031.1:9041434-9046074 GCF_000951045.1 Mandrillus leucophaeus
ATATATTTATATATTATATAATATATAAATATTAAATGTATGTATATATGTATGTATATATATGAATAAACTGTGATACATATACATATATATCAATAAACTGTTTTCTCTCTCTCTCTCTCTCTCTCTCTCTCACAATTTCTTTATCTGCTCCTTGATTAATGGGCATTTGGGCTGGTTCTACATTTTTGCAGTTGTGAATTGTGCTGCTATAAATGTGTGTGTGCAAGTATCTTTTTCTTATAATGGCTTATTTTCCTCTGGGTAGATATCCAGTAGTGGGATTGCTGGATCAAATGGTAGTTCTACTTTTAGTTCTTTAAGGAGTTCCCACACTGTTTTCCATAGTGGTTGTACTAGTTTACATTCCTATCAGTGGTATAGAAGTGTTCCCTTTTCACCACATCCGTGACAACATCTATTATTTTTTGATTATGGCCATTCTTGTGGGAGTAACATGGTATCATGTTGTGGTTTTGATTTGTACCTCCCTGATCATTAGTAATGTTGAACATTTTTCCACGCTTTTTGGCCATTTGTATATCTTCTTTTGAGAATTGCGTATTCATGTCCTTAGCCCATTTTTTGATAGGGCTGTTTGTTTTTTTCTTGCTAATTTGTTTCAGTTCATTGTTAGATTCAACATATTACTGGAAGTCCCAGCCAGAATAATCAGACAAGAGAAAGAAATAAAAGGCATCCAAATTGGTAAAGAGGAAATCAATCTGTCACTGTTTGCTGATGATATGATTGTATACCTAAAAAACCCTAAAGACTCCTCCAAAACGCTCCTAGAACTGATAAATAATTTCAGCAAAGTTTCAGGTTACAAAATTAGTGTACACAAATCAGTAGCTTTGCTGCATGTCAATAGTGACCAAGCTGAGAATCAAATCAAGAACTCAGCACCTTTTACAATAGCTGCAAAAAATTAAAATACTTAGGAATACACCTAACCAAGGAGGTGAAAGACCTCTACAAGGAAAACTACAAAATGCTGCTGAAAGAAATTGTAGATGACACAAATGGAAACACATCCCATGCTCAAGGATGGGAAGAATCAATATTGTGAAAATGACCATACTGCTAAAAGCAATGTACACATTCAGTGAAATTCTCATCAAAATACCACCATCATTCTTCACAGAACTAGAAAAAACAATACTCAAATTCTATATGGAACCAAAAAAGAGTCCACCTAGCCAAAGCAAGATTGAGCAAAAAGAACAATTCTAGAGGCATCACATTACCCAACTTCAAACTATGCTATAAGGCCATAGTCAGCAAAACAGCATAGTACT
This sequence comes from Mandrillus leucophaeus, assembly GCF_000951045.1. Lineage (NCBI taxonomy): Eukaryota > Metazoa > Chordata > Mammalia > Primates > Cercopithecidae > Mandrillus > Mandrillus leucophaeus. Next base: position 9,042,736 of record NW_012102031.1, read on the forward strand.
GGTATAAAAATAGGCACATAGACCAATGGAACAGAATAGAGAACCCAGAAATAAACCAAATGCTTACAGCCAACTGATCTTTGACAAAGCAAACAGAAACATAAAGTGGGGAAAGGACACTCTATTCAACAAATACTGCTGGGATAATGGGCAAGACACATGTAGGAGAATGAAACTGGATCCTCATCTTTCACTTCATACAAACATAGACTCAAGATGTATCAAGGACTTAAATCTAAGACCTTAAACTGTAAAAATTCTAAAAGATAACATGGGAAAAACCTTTCTAGACAGTGGCTCAGGCAAAGATTTCATGACCAAGAACCCAAAAGCAAATGCAATAAAAAACAAAGACAAATAGGTGGGACTTAAACTAAAGAGCTTCTGCGCAGCAAAAGGAACAGTCAGCAGAGTAAACAGATAACCCACAAGGTGGGAGAAAATCTTCACACTCTATACATCTGACAAAGGACTAATATCAAAAAACTTCTTGATTTCTGCTTCAATTTAATTATTTACTCCAAAGTCATTCAGGAGCAGGTTGTTCAATTTCCATGTAATTGTGTGGTTTTGAGTGACTTTCTTAATCTTCATTTATAATTTGATTGAGCTGTGGTCCCAGAGAGTGTTTGTTACGATTTTACTTCTGATTTTGTGATCAATTTTTGAGTAAGTGCCATATCACAGTGAGAAAAATGTATGTTCTGTTGTTTTGGGATGAAGAGTTCTGTACCCCTGAACTTAAAATATAAGTTATGGAAAACAACATCAAAGTTGAAATGAGTCAAAACTACCAAACACACACACACACACACACACACACACACAAGCACACATGCACAGATGGAGAGAGAAACTCTTCATTCTAAAAAAAAGAAAAGTTGTCCTGCGCAGTGGCACGGTGGCTCACACCTGTAATCACACCACCTTGGGCGTGGATCACCGGAGGTCAGGAGTTCAAGACCAGCCTGGCCAACATGGAGAAACCCCATCTCTACTAAAAATACAAAAATTAACTGGGCATGGTGGCAGGTGCCTGTAATCTCAGCTACTCGGGAGGCTGAGGCAGGAGAATTGCTTGAACCTGGGAGGCGGAAGTTGCAGTGCCATTGTACTCCAGCCTGGGCTACGAGAGTGAAACTCCATCTAAAGAAAAGAAAAAGAAAAAGAAAAAAGAAAAGGGGAAAAGAAAGAGAAAGAGAGAGAGAGAAAGAAGAAAGAAAATAAAAGAAAAAAGTTAACCAATAAAATGCTAATTCACAGAAGAGATAGAATATTCAACAAAAACAAGAAAAGATACTGTATTTTACCAAGGCTCAGGAGAATGGAAATTAAAACTGCAACGAGATACCATTTTATACTTGCCAGTCAAGCAAAATTTAGAAAGTATGATTACACTAAATATTGTGAGAATGCAGAAAAATGTTAACTGTGGTAGGACTGTTGTCATTGTTTCAATCTCTTTGTAACAATGTAGTAATATCTATTATAGCTTAAGATGAACATACTGGATGACCCAGCAATTCAGCTTATGGTTATAAATCATAGGAAAACAAAAAAAAATTAGAGAAAGAAAAATAAAGCGGAATGGATTATTGTAAAGGGAAAACGAGGACACAGAAAATTCACTTTGGGGAGAAGCGACTACTGAAGTTAAAGTTAGCATTCTCACGGATCTCCAGAAAAACAACCAAGCTAAGAGTCACCAAATACAAAGAGCTGGAGAATAATATGGGGAAATCATCAGAGAAATTAATTAAAGGACTAAATTTGAAGCAGCTGCTGCATTGAACTTCTCTCCCTTCTCCATATTTAACATCTGGTGGCAGCTGCATTTGCCCTTGAGAAAAAGCCCTAAGAACGAATATATAAACAAAGTGAGTAACTTTACTTGGAAAGGCTCTTAGCATGAGTGTTGATGCTGAGGAAACAGACATTACAGAGCTGGTAAATTTGTAAGAATATAAAGATTACTTCTGTACATATAGAAGGTTTTATTTTTGAAACAGCTGCAGTCAATCTCCAACAAAGTAGTCAGAAGTGTACTTAACTTGCGAGATTTAAGGAATATGTCTCATATCCAGAGAAACAAGATAGAACACTGAAGATAAACACAAAATCTTTGGATGTGCATCCTTCCTCTCGTTTGTAATTACTAGTAACATGCTCTGGTAATATCTAGGTACACTGGATTTGGATTCATGACAAGTAAACAGAGATATGCATTCCAACTAATAAAGTGTGTTCCAGTTTCCGATATTGTTCAGTCTAGCTTTTAATTACAGATAGGAGCAGCCAATAATCATCAAATATTTGGAAAACCAGGCACCTTGAAAGACACATTAGACTATATATTCAGAAAAGTTAGTGCTCTCCCCAAAATAAATTTAACTTATGATACAGAAAAAACTACTTCAGAATAAATATCTTCAGGCAGATTTAAAAACTGGCTGCTATGAATCAGAACCATATTTCTGGAACTTAGAGGATAATTAGGAAAAATAAATGAATAGATAAATAGCAGAATGAAAATAACTGAAGAGTCAATTAATGAACTGAAAGATTGAACAAAGTAATTAGCTTAGGAATGTAATGTAATAAGACAAATAGATGAACAGTATGAGAGAAAAGCTAAGAATTGTGAAGAATGGATGGAAAAATTCCAATTTGCCCCTTAACATTTCCAGAAGGAACAGTCATGCAAAAGGGGGTGTGGTAGGGAGAATAATGGACAACCAAATATGTTTATGTCCATATCCCCCAAACCTGTTACTATATTAGCCTACACAGTATGACAGGCTGAATAATGGTCTCCAAAATATGCCCACAGTATAATCCTTAGAACCTGTGAAATGTTTCCTTATCAAGAGGGTATTTGCAGATGTGATTGAGTTAAGGATCTTGAGGTGAGGAGATTATCTAGGTGAGCTGGATGTATTTTCAGTGGTTCTTATAATAGGAATGTAGGAGTCAGAAGCAAAGGAGGTGATCTGACTAAGGGAGCAGAGATTAGAGTGATGTGGCCAGGAGCCAAGGAATGCTGGAAGCTTCAGAAGCTGAAAGAGGCAAAGAACAGATTTTCCTCTGGTGCCCCCAGAAAGAACCAGCCCTGAGGACATCTTGATTTTAGCCCTTTAAGATTCTTTTTGGCTTTCTGACCTCCATAACTGTAACAGAATAAACTGTGTTGTGTTAAGCCACCAAATTTGCAGTAATTTGCTCAGCAGTAATAGGAAACCAATGCACATGGCACAGGTGAATTAAATTTACAGGTGGAATTACAGTTGCTAATCAGCTGATCTTAAACATTTGAAAACTAATTTGATTCACCATATTAAC
>NW_012102031.1:9046124-9049073 GCF_000951045.1 Mandrillus leucophaeus
ATATTCAGAAAAGTTAGTGCTCTCCCCAAAATAAATTTAACTTATGATACAGAAAAAACTACTTCAGAATAAATATCTTCAGGCAGATTTAAAAACTGGCTGCTATGAATCAGAACCATATTTCTGGAACTTATAGGATAATTAGGAAAAATAAATGAATAGATAAATAGCAGAATGAAAATAACTGAAGAGTCAATTAATGAACTGAAAGATTGAACAAAGTAATTAGCTTAGGAATGTAATGTAATAAGACAAATAGATGAACAGTATGAGAGAAAAGCTAAGAATTGTGAAGAATGGATGGAAAAATTCCAATTTGCCCCTTAACATTTCCAGAAGGAACAGTCATGCAAAAGGGGGTGTGGTAGGGAGAATAATGGACAACCAAATATGTTTATGTCCATATCCCCCAAACCTGTTACTATATTAGCCTACACAGTATGACAGGCTGAATAATGGTCTCCAAAATATGCCCACAGTATAATCCTTAGAACCTGTGAAATGTTTCCTTATCAAGAGGGTATTTGCAGATGTGATTGAGTTAAGGATCTTGAGGTGAGGAGATTATCTAGGTGAGCTGGATGTATTTTCAGTGGTTCTTATAATAGGAATGTAGGAGTCAGAAGCAAAGGAGGTGATCTGACTAAGGGAGCAGAGATTAGAGTGATGTGGCCAGGAGCCAAGGAATGCTGGAAGCTTCAGAAGCTGAAAGAGGCAAAGAACAGATTTTCCTCTGGTGCCCCCAGAAAGAACCAGCCCTGAGGACATCTTGATTTTAGCCCTTTAAGATTCTTTTTGGCTTTCTGACCTCCATAACTGTAACAGAATAAACTGTGTTGTGTTAAGCCACCAAATTTGCAGTAATTTGCCCAGCAGTAATAGGAAACCAATGCACATGGCACAGGTGAATTAAATTTACAGGTGGAATTACAGTTGCTAATCAGCTGATCTTAAACATTTGAAAACTAATTTGATTCACCATATTAACTGTCTGAAAATGAAAAATCATATGATAATCTCAAAAGAATAAGAAAAAAACATTGCAAAATCCTGTATCCATTCCTGATTAAAAATCTCACTCAGCAAACTAGAAATAAGAATGAACCTCTTTAGTCTGATAATGGGTATCTACAAAACAATCTACAAGTAATGGTGAAAGATTAAATAATTTTCCTCCAAAATAAAACAATAAGATAAAGCTGTCCATTCTCAACACTTCTACTCATCATTGCATTGGAATTTCTAGTCAGTGTAATAAGGCGAGAAGAGGAAAACGGAATTAAAAGGAATCCTGCTCAGAGAGAAAAAAGTAAAACTGTCTGAATTCACAGATGACATAATCATGTACATTTTAAAAAATCACATGAACTGTACAAAAAACTACCTGGACAAATACGTAATTTTAGCAACGTTTCAGGATACAACATCAATATACAAAATCAATTATATTTCTATATACCAGTAATAAACAATCAAAATGTAAATTTACAGAAATAATCCAATTTTCAAGGGCATAAAAATATAAAATACTTAAAAATAAAACTAGCAAAAGGTGTTCAAAATATGTATGTGGAAAACTGAAACCTTGTGAAGAAAAAATAGAGGAGCTAAATAATTATAGAGATGTGTTAGAGTCATAGGTTGGAAAACCCAGTAACTCAAAACTTGTCAGATTGCCCCCAAATTGATGTAGAAATGCAACAAATCCCAGTAAAAATGATTATTCTTTTGGTATAAATTCATTGGTTGATTCTAACCTTCGTATAGAAATGCAAAGAAACAAGTAGTCAAAATCAGTTTGAAAAAAATGTGTGAAGGATTTAAACTATCTGATATCATGACTTACTGTAAGTCTACAGAAATCAGGATGGTATGGTGATGGCATAAGATGAACAAATAGATTAATGGATTGAAATACATTTTCCAGAAATAGACCTACACTTATATGATCAACTGATTTTCAACAAAGGTACAGAAAGCAATTAAGTGTACAAAGTGAAGATTTTTCAACAAATGGTACAAGAGTAATTGAATTATCTATCAATCTAAAAAGTTTCTGATCATATTTTGAACCATCTACAAAATTTTCTCTAGAAGAATAGACATAAATAAAAAACCTAACACTGTAACATTTATAGAAGACAATATTAAAAAATTATTTGTGATACTGAGTGAGGCAAATATTTCTTAGATAGAAACCTAAATAATGATTCAAGAAATAAAATATTGATAAGTTGAACCTAATTAAAATTAAGTTCTTCTCTTTAAAAGACACTTTTTAAGACAAGAAAAAGACAAGTAACTTACTGGAAGTAAATATTAGCAAACTACATATCTGATAAAATGACTTGTATTTAGAACATATAAAGAACTCTCAATACTTATTAGTAATTTTTTAAAAACTCAGTAAATTAACAGCAAAAGATTTACCAGGCATTTGATCAAAGAAGATACATAATGCAAATGAGCGTTACATATAAAATGGTGTGTAAATACATAAAATGATATGTATCAGTGGTTATGAAGGAAGTGCAAGTTAAGATATGAGCAATGAGATACCACTACATATGTATTAGAATATTAAAAATTAAGAAGACTGACCATACCAAGTGTTGGTAATGATATAGAGCATCTCAAACCCTCTTACACTGCTGGTGGCAATATAAAATGGTACAATAATTTTGGAAAACAGAGTAGCAGTCTCTCAAAACTCTATACATACACTATCCATATGAACAAAGCATTCAATTCTGATATGGTTTGTCTGTGTCCCCACTCAAACCTTATCTTGAATTTTAGTTCCCATAATCTCCACATGTCACGGGAGGGACCCAGTGGGAAGTAATTTAATAATGGAGGCAATTACCCTCATGCCGTTCTCATGATAGTGAGTTCTCACGAGATCTGATGGTTTTACAAGGGACTTTTCCCCCCTTTTCTCAGCACTTG
>NW_012102031.1:9050108-9052570 GCF_000951045.1 Mandrillus leucophaeus
CTCCTACAAAGTACTAAGAAAAAGATAAATACCACAATTTAAAAATGGGAAAATTATTTTTAACGGCACTTCACAAAATAGGTTATAAAAATGGCCATTAAACTATGAATAAAAGATGCACAATCATGTTAGTAGTTAAGGAAATAGGCATTAAAAGCACAGTAAGATACCTATCAGAATGACTAAAATACATACATACTCACAAGAATGACTAAAATGAAAAGTCTGAAAATACCAAAGGTTGAGAAGGAGCTCAGCCTCTGCTAAAACTGAACATAAGTAATCCCCATGACCAAGCAATTCCATTCAATAGAAATACATTTATAAAGTCAAGAACAAATGCTGGAAAAAAACTAAGTATGTATCAAAAATAAACTGTATAAATTGTAATGTGTCTATACAGTGGTATATTATAAAGTCATGAAAAAGAACACACTATTATTGCATGCAGGAATACAGATGAATCTCACAAACATAATGTTGAGAAAAACAAAAGCCAGGCACTACAGAGTATATTTGGAAGAGTACCATTTACCTAAAACCAAAGATAAAAGCAAAATGAATCTGAGGTCCCCTGAATCAGACTGTGGTTTCCTTGTTTGGGGGCAACTAGTGAGAGGCTGTGGCACAGGCAGGCTTCTTGGGTGCTGGTAAGGTTCTATTTTTTAATTTTAGTGGAATCACAAAGACGTATTCACATTGTGAAAATTACTGAATTTATGCTATGTGTCCATTTCTGTGTGCATATTATCCTTCAGTGTAATCTATTTTTAAAGGAATAGGAAACTTATGTTAATATATTTCTGAGTTGCTTTATATGAAAATAAACATGAAAGAAGAATTGCATAGAGGGAAAGAATAATCTATGTCATTGTTACCTTATAAATGAATACAAAGTCTCAGAAAGAATAAATAAGAAGACCCTGTGAGGGTGGAGTGAGGAACAGGAAATGAGTAGTGAATGGATAAAAGACAGAGTTGGGAGAGATAATTTTCAAGGCTTTGAAAAACAAATGAAGTTAAAAAAAATCTGAAAGTTGCAAAAATAAAACACAAATGAAAGAAAGTGAAGAAAGGAACGAGGCTAGGTGGAAGGAAAAGAGATCTTTGTCTACTCCTAAAGATGACTGAACACAGACCACGTGATTTCTCAAAAGGACACCAAGGAGAAGACTCTGTGAAAAGAGCAGGGAATCATGTTAGGGTCTGAGAGGGAGAAAGTTGATAGGTATCAAGGAAATCTGTACAAAGTAGAAATTCCTGAGTTAAAACATTGCTTACACACTGAAAAGTTAATTTTTCTTGCAAAGCAAGAAATCTGCAGTGGGTGGTTGCTGGTGTAGAGTCAAAAATACAAGGATGTCTGGATTGTGTTTGTGGGTTCTCATGGCTCTCAGCATCTTCGAATTGTCTTGTGGTTTCAAGAAGGCATCTGTACCCTAGGAATTCATGTCCAACATCCACAGAGGAAGAAGACAGAAAGACAAAGGATTCGAAGTCTATATTTTGGTCAGGTATCTCCCCTTTAAATGGTTGTCTGGAGGCTCTTCCTGTGACTTGGGTGTGGCTAGAACTTTGTCACATAGCCACATATGGCTGCATGATAACCACAGAGATGCAGATGCTGCATAGGATTGAGTCAATTAATGTACAGTCTGCCACTGCATTGAATACTACACCTAATTGGTCGGTTTGAGCCTGTGTCTGGTCTTTTGGACTGGAATTCATCCTTGCTTAAAGCTTAATCTCTTCAATATGATATCTAAGTCTTTGATAATCTGGATCCTATTTTCCTCTTTGTCCTCATGTTCTACTACCCTCTGATTGACACATGCTACAGTTTGAATATGTGTATCCTCCAAATCTCACGTTGAAATTTAATTCCCAAAGTTGAAGGGAGGACTTAGTGGGAGATGTTTAGGTCATGAGAGCAGATCCCTCATGGATGGCTTGGTGCATCATAGTAATGCATGAATTATCACTGTATTAGTTCCTGTAAGAAATGATTGCTAAAAAGAGCCTGGTCTCTCCCTCACCCTTCTCTCTCTTCCTTCTTCTCTCCCCACGTGATGCCTCTTCTTTTCACCTTCCACCATGAGTAGAAGCTTTCTGAAGCCCTCATCAGAAGTGTGATGCCATGCTTCATACGTGTCTGCTGATGCCATGCTTCTCATACAACCTGAAGAAACTATGAGCCAAATAAACCTCTTTTATTTACAAATTACTCAACCTCATGTATGCCTTTCTAGTCATACAAATGGCCTAAAACAGAAAATTTGTAAAAAGGAGTGCAGTTTTGTCATAAAGATACCTGAAGATGTGGAAGTGGCTTTGGAACTGGGTAATGAGCAGCAATTCGAAGAATTTGGAGGACTCAGAAGACGACAAGAAGACGAGAGAATGTTTGAAACTTGTTAGAGAATGATTAAGTGCTTGTGACCAAAATCCAATAGAAATATGGA
>NW_012102031.1:9053235-9104635 GCF_000951045.1 Mandrillus leucophaeus
AAAAAAAAAAAAAAAAAAAGGAAGCAGAGCAAAAACATTTGGAAAATTTTCAGCCTGGTCATATGGTAAAGAAGGAAACAGCATTTTCAGTATAGGAATTCAAAAGTGTGGCCTGGCTGTGAGGAGCACCCTGGCTAGCCTGCCCTGCTTCCTGCTCCATGTTAGCCCCCTTTGTTCCTGTCCCCAAGACTAGCCTCTCAGCCTCATTCTAATTCAGGGAGGCCCCATGAACCTTACATTGAATCCCTGTTTTGTTAAGTTACCCAGAATTGGTTTCCATCGCTGTCAAACAAATACTTCAACTGATATGTAAGCCATTTCCATATGCTGAACATAAAAATGCCCATTCTTTAATATGGAACTCTTGTTCTATTGCTCATCTTTGTTTTTCCCCTGCTTCTGCCCCCTTTTCCTTATCAGTTGCTAAGATCTCTGCCTTCTCTTACCCTTTCTAAGGGAGGAAAAGAAAGGGGTGATAAATCCAGGATAAACAAAACTATTTATAAGTATAACCTTAAAGGTAGCCCCCTGCAGAAGAAAAAGAAATCATAACTGTATGGTGTTGAATTCTATTGTGTTCATTTAACAGTTCTTTACTGAGCTGTATGCTAGGCACTATGCTGGCATGGGGGATGCAAATGAACAAAAATAAGCAGATAAGCTTTTCCTGGAGCAGTTCACAGTCTACCCTCACTAGACAGGTTAAAACTGAAGTCATATTGGCAGTATAGTATCCTCATGTTTTATGATATTTTGCATTATGTGTATCAGGCACTTTGCTATAAAAATATTAACAAAGTATCATTTTATATGCAAAAAAAAAAGCATGACCTGAGAGTAACAGCTCATTGGAAAGATAGTACAACTAAAGGGAAGCCAGGTGCTAATAGTCAAGACAAGGGGGGAAAGTCCCCAAAGGAATTTCAGAAATCTTCCAGGCGGCCCCTTTCGTCACAGGCACAGAGGCCTAGTAAGAAAGAATGGTTTCAGGGGCCAGGCCCTGTGCTGTCTTGGGACACTGCTCCCTGCATCCCAGCTACTCCAGCTCCAGCTATGGCTCACATGGCCACAGGTACTACCTTGACAGCTTCCATGTGATGTTAAGTCTGGAGGTGCACAGAATATAAAAACCATGGAGACTTAGCAGCTTCCACCTAGATTTCACAGAATGTATCAGAAAGCCCGGGTCCCCAGGCAGAAGCCTGCCATAGGGTCAGAGCCCATACAGAGAGACTCTACTAAGGCAGTACCAAGGGGAAATATTGGATTAGAACTCCTAGAGAGAGACCATACTAAGTCAATGACAAGGGGAAATGTGGGGTTGGAGCCCCCTCAGAGAGTACCCGCTGGGACACTGCCTAGTGGCGATGTGAAAAATAAGACCACTTCCCTTGAGCCTCCTAGAACGGGTGAGCCACAGGTAGCATGCACCCTTAGTCTGGAAACCCACAGACATTCAACTCCAACCCGTGAGAGCAGCCATGTGAGCTGGACCCTGCAAAGCCACCAGGACAGAGCTGCTTGAGGCTTCGGTGGTCCAACACTTGTACCAGTATGCCCTAGATGGGACATGGAATGTGGAGTCAAAGACTATTTTGGAGATTTAACTTTTAATGTGTGCCCTGCTGGGTTTCTGACATATTTAGGGTATGTTACGCATTTCTTTTGGCCCATTTCTCCCTTTTGGAATGGAAGTGTTTACCCAATGCCTGTACCACCACTGCATCTTAGAAATATCTAAGAGTTTTATCTTAGAGTTTCAGATGAGACTTTGGCCTTTGGACTTCTGAGTTGGTGCTGGAATGAGTCAAGACTCTGGGGGAATATTGAGATGGAATGATTGTGTTTTGCATGTGAGAAGGACATGAGATTTGGGGTGCCAGGGGTGAAAAGATGTAGCTCAGATATATAACCCCTCCAAATATCATGTAAAAATTTGATGGCCCATGTTGAAGGTAGGACCTAAAGAGAGGTGTTCTGGTCATGGGAGCAGATCCCTCGTGAATGGCTTTGTGATATCCTCACAAGAATGAGTGAGTTCTCACTTTATTAATTCCCATGAGAATGGATTAGTCAAAAGAGCCTGGCACCTCCCTTGCCCCTCTCCCTCTTTCTTCCTCTCTCCCCTTCTGACACCTGCTTTCTTTTGCCTTCTGCCATGAGTAAAAACTTCCTGCTTCCTCATTGGAAGCAGGTGCTGATGCTATGCTTCTTGTATACCCTGTAGAACAATTAGTCAAATAAACATTTTGTAAAATTACCCAGCCTCAGGTATCCCTTTGCAGCAACACAAACGAACAAACACAGAACATTAAACTTCTTTCATGAATAACTTGCTATTTCCTCTGCACACTAGGCTACTTCATCCCTGTGTCATCTCACATGCTGTTTCCTCTGCCTAAAAGGCCTTTTACCCCCCTGTCTAATTTGTGGTTATCCTAGATGACACCTCTTTCAGGAAGCCCTCCCTGATTCCAGCACAGAATGCATTAGGTACCCATCCTCTGGATTCCTGCATCAGCCTCTGTGCTTCCTATCAGAGCAGTAGCTACCCTTTATTGCAATAGTCTACTTAATTGCTCTATATATGTTTTTTAAATTGAGAGCTTAAGGTGGCAGAAACTATGCTACTTATCTTTGTAATCACAGTTCCTGAGACAGTGGTTGCTAAATTAATGTTTATTGAAGGAATAAAAGAAAAAAAAAGGAATGGCAAGAAAGTACTCGCTCTATAATTTGACCAAGCGTAAACCTCAAAACACTTGAAGAAGGAATTCCTCTCCCGCAAGATAAAGCAACATCTGGCAGGCATCTGCAAGTCCCCCTCTGTTGAGAAACTTCTGGGAAATCAGAAATGCATGTAATAAAAGGTTTGGGATTCTTTTCTTTCACAGGGTGTTCACTGAGCCCCATGGAGAACTGTAGGGAGGGGCTCAGGATAGCAGCCAAGCAGAACCTGATTACAGAGCAGCTGTCAGACTGCAAAAGAAATCGTTCTCACACTGGACAGAGTGTTTGCTGAGGATCATTAACCATTTAGGACACACCATAGGTTTTTTTTTCTTTTCTTTTCTTGAAATTTCTTTCTAACCTAGTAATATGAAAATGAAACCCCATTATGACAAAGTCATCTTTTATTGGTTATCAGAATCTCATCCTTCAAGTGTGATCAGGGAGAATTTAAGATTGTCTTCCAATCCTTGAGTTAGCCAGAATGAATAAAATAGTGATTCTATTCGAGAGGGGATGAGAATTAGGCTTAGAATAGGTGGTGCCTATCTATGTATGTAGATTGAGCTCTTACTATATGCAGAAAACATTACATACACAGTTATATTTATTCTTTTTCTTTTTTTTTTCTGAGACAGAGTTTCATTCTTGTTGCCTAGGCTGGAGGGCAATGGCATGATCTTGGCTCACAGCAACCTCCACCTTCTGGGTTCAAGCGATTCTCTTGCCTCAGCCTCCTGAGATGCTGGGATTACAGGCATATGCCACCATGCCTGGCTAATTTTGTATTTTTAGTAGAGACAGGGTTTCTCCATATTGGTCAGGTCTGCAACTCCCGACCTCAGGTGATCTGCCTGCCTTGGCCTCCCAAAGTGCTGGGATTAGAGATGTTATATTTATTCTTAACACAATGAAGTAGTTACCATTGTAATGAGGAAAATGGATCTCAAATGACACAGAAGCAGGATTAGAGCCAGGATCTGATTTTAATTAATTAGCATATGCATGCAACAAATAACCAATTATTGGCTGAATCATGTAATTTATATCCCAGGGATACTGAATTGGGAAAAATGCAATCATGTAATCATGACCCATAGTATCATACAACCTCCAGTCCAGTAAAGCATTAATTATCATGAATTGGGATACTGGATGCTGCCATCACATAGAACCAAGGATGTTAGTCTGTGGGCTCAAGGTTGGCTTTTTGGAAGAATTAACATTTAAGGCAGTTCCCACAGGACAGGTGGAGGTAAGACAGGTGATAGTGGGGGAAGGGCTTTCCCAGGTAGAAAAGGAGAAAGTCCTGGAGTTGAGGAAGAAAGGGCATGACTTGGAATGGGCATGGTGCCTCACACCTGTAACCCCAGCACTTTGGGAGGCCGAGGCAGGTGGATCATTTGAGGTCAGGAGTTCAAGACCAGTTTGGCCAACATGGTAAGACTCCATCTCTACTAAAAATACAAAAATTAGCCAGGCGTGATGGAAGGCACCTGTAATCCCAGCTAGGCGGCTGAGGCAGGAGAATCACTTGAACCCAGGAGGTGGAGGTTGCACTGAGCTGAGATTGCGCCATTGTACTCCAGCCTGGGTAACAGAATGAGAGAAAGAAAAGAAAGAAAAGAAAGAAGGAAAGGAAAGAAAGAGAAAGAGAGAGAGAGAAAGAAAGAGAAAAAGAGAGAGAGAAAGAAAGAGAAAGAGAGAGAGAGAAAGAAAGAGGAAGAGAGAGAGAAAGAGAAAGAAAGAAGGAAAGAAAGAAGAAAGGAAAGGAAAGGAAGAGAGGAAAAGAAAGGAAAGAAAAGAAAAGGAAGGAAAGAAAGAGAAAGACAAAGAAAGAAAGACAGGAAGGAAGGAAGGAAAGCAAGAAAGAAGGAAAGAAGGAAAGAAAGCAAGAAAGCATGACTTGCTGGAGGATGGGCAGGGGGACTATAGCGAGAGAGGGTTTTGAGAATCGAGGATAAAAGATCAGCAAGAGCCAAAGGGCTTATCAGCTGCAGGACGGAGCTGGACGTCATGCTGCCCACATGGAAGGCCACTGAGTGTCCATCTGGGGAGAATACTGGAAAATAATAACTATGACCATGGCCCACTTGCCATGTCCTAGGTACTTCCAAACCAGTGCACAGACACTGACATGTTGGCACGTGTCACCATACGACTGATCATCCAAATAAGGACACTTCTTTTTTTTCTTTGAGACGGAGTCTCATTCCATCACCCAGGCTGCAGTACAGTGGCCTGATCTTGACTCACTGCAGCCTCAGCCTTTCGGCTTTAAGCAATTCTCCTGCCTCAGCCTCCTAAGTAGCTGGGATTACAGGCATGCACCACCACACCTGGCTAATTTTTTTTATTTTTAGTAGAGACAAGGCTTTGCCATGTGGGCCAGGCTGGTCTTGAACTCCTGACCTCAAGTGATCTATCCGCCTTGGCCTCCCAAAATGCTGAGAGTATAAGCATGAGCCACTGTGCCCAGCCAGGACAATTCTTATAAGATGGCATTATTAATAACTATGCTGGGACACAAAGAAAAAACTGGGACTGTTCCAAGCAAGTATTGTCGACCCTAGGTTTGACCCCTGTAACAAACCCATGATGTAGGTACTATTATTATCTCTATTTTGTAGATGAGGAAACGGAAGCTTAGGACTGGTAAGTAGCTTACCTAAAGGCACAGTAAGCATGCATCTCTGAGAAGGGACATTTCAGATCTGCCTCCTTTGAAACATTTTCCTTTCACTGATGCTACTAATATTGATTGATTTTGTACTCTGTGCCAGGTACTCAGGATACAGCAGCAAACACAAGAGACATAGCGTCTGCCCTAATGAGGCTTCATTCTAGTGGAATGGAGCTAATGGAATCACAGCACTTACAGCTTATGTGTCTAGAAGGCAAACCAAAGAAATAAATATGTAATGTAAAGTCAAGTAGTGGTAATTGCTAAGCAGGGTAATGAGATGGAGCAGTGGTTCTCAACCGGGAATGATTTTGCTTCCCTGGAGGACATCTGGCAATGTCTGAAGATATTTTGGGTTGTCACAACTGAAGGAGGTGGTGCTAGTATCAAGTGGGTAGAGGCCAGGGATGCTGCTTAACATCATGTAGTATACAGGACCAGCACCCTTACCCCACACAAAAAAAACAGAATTATCCAGCCCCAAATGTTAATAGTGCTGAGGTTAAGACACCCTAACACACACACACACACACACACACACACACACACACACACGTGTAGATATGTAAGATATGTATGTATATCTCAATCATACATAAATACAGCCAATAACATGATATAATTAACCCCAATGTACTCATCACCCAGCTTCAATAATTATTAACCCAGGGCCAGGGATTTTATTTATTAATCTCTCTTTCCCCTTCCCTCTCTATTACTAGATTATTTTGTAGTAAATTCTAAACATAATAACATAGCCTCTAAAATTTTTAAGTATGCATTTCTGAAAACTAAAAACTTCTAAAAACACAATCACATCATTGTAACACTTAAAATAATAGCAGTAATTTCTCTAACACTGATGCACACTCAGTATTAACATTTTCTCAATCATGTCACCTTTTTATTTGTACATCGGTTTTTATGCAGTTTGTTTGAAGCAAGATCCAAATGGGGTCAGTAGAGCTAAACCTTGGTTGATATATCCCTTAAGTCTTGATGGAAGCCAGAATTGTGTGACCAATTTTTGGACGAACTGATGCTGAGGATGTAGCCTGACTCCAAGAACTGGGATGCTGGTGTTCTTGATCAAGATGGTTAATACCGGAGGACAGGCAGGATCGGGGTTGTGGTGAGTAGTGGGAGAAAGATAATAATTTTGGCTCTAATGGGCCCATGAAACACTCAAGTAAAAAATTCCACTTGAAAAAGAGAAGAGACAAACATCTAGAAAAGAGCCTTGAGAAGCCCACTCATTGGAGGAACACTGAAAAAAGAAGCTATCAAAGGAAGCAAAGAGTGTGGTTCCAGAGATGTCAGAGGAAAACCAAGAGAAAAATGTTGTGGATGGAAAACAATTCTGTTTGATTCTTTCCACTAAGACAGACAGACACCTTACCTCTGCCCCACTCCCTACCCCAAACACACACATGCACACACTTCATCACCACCATCAGCAAAAATCCTCCTGCCTACTATTTCTCTATAAATATTTCCAAACTGAAGCATATTAACTCTACATTGAGAAAATAAAATTTTATTGAAATCATTCAGCTGATGCATAGCTTCATGTTATGATTGATAAACACATTACAAGTAGATAAAAGCTGGAATTTAAGAGATGATATTGATTTTATTAATTTAACCCCAATTAAAGTTTCTCTAAGCAGTGTGCCCTGCTATTAACAATCACATTACGAAGTTAAAGACCACAATTACTATAAGAAATGAGTAACGAAAAGGTGGGCTCTTAGGATTCTCTGAGAATTTGGAAGAAACACTTTGCTACAGAAATCCAACAAGCTATCAGGGCACTCTTGTTCAGAACAAAGAACAAAACTATTTTGCTTATTTTATAATAAACAACAAGAACAATCCAACCCTAGCTACATGTCCTAAAAACTGAGACGATCTAAGAGAAAGAAATATAAAAATAGTAAAAAAAAAAAAAGAGAGAAATAAAATTCATAAAATAGTGATACAATTAAAAACCAACTAGATACAAAAATCTATTCATTAATGACATGCATGCATAATGACTATATCTAAATGGGCTCTGTAAAATCATCCCAAACCTTCAATTTTCTACTTCTGTGCCTAACTCACTCATTGAGTTTGCATTCCCACTACTTGGGGAATAGTGGCGAGCAAAGAATACAGGCCTTGGATTTACACAGTCCAGGATCATATCTTGGCTTTGCCACTTATTAATTGTATGACCTTAGGCAAGTCATTGAACCTGTCTGTGCCTTCTTGTGCACCTCTTTAAATGGGATAAGAATGGAACTCTTTTCATCAATTTTTTTTCAGATGCTGATTTTTTGTTTTCCATTGATACATAACAGCTATGCACATTTTCATGGTATATATGACAATTTGATTCATTCATATAATCAAACCAAAGTGATTGAGATACTCATCAGCGTGCCTCATACTTTTAAATAGTTAATATAAGTAAAGTATTCAGTATAGGGCTTAGCTTTCACTATATGTTTCATCAACATTAAGTGCTATGATATTATTGTTGCTGTTTTTATAGGTATATTTTTTTACAAGCAGGTAAATGTTTCCAGAGTTGTGGTCATTATAGAAAGAAAGAAGGCAAATCAAAGGACCAGGATTGTGTATGCCCACAGATGAAAATGAATTTTCATTTGCTTGGACCCATGCATCTTCATGAACTAGTGGTCTTCTCAGCTTTCTTTCTGAGCTTAATATCCACTCCTAAAGAACGTGCTTTATCTCTACCACCATCGTCTCTCACCTGCCTCTTAATAAGGCTCTGCTTTCATCCTGGCCACTCATGGTGCAGTTCGTACATAGAAGCTATAGGGATTCTTTTAATAAAGTTAGACCATGCACTCCTTGGCTCCAGACACTGTGGTTATGCCCAGTTTCTCCAGAATGAGACAATGCCCTTATAATGAACCTCCAGGCCCTCCAGTCCATGTTACCTCTCTATTTTCCTGGTGCTCTGCCCTCCCTCACTCAGCGCCAGCCCCTCTGACTTACTTACTGCTTCTCAAACCCACTAGACATGCTCCTGCCTCAGGACTTTTACTTTAGCTATTTCCTCTGCCTAGGATGCCCTTTCCATGTTTACCCACTTTAGTAACCCACTTAACTACTTCATGTCTTTGCTCAAATAGCTCTTCTCAATGAAACCTACACCAAACACCCTATTTAATAAAGCTACCTGCCTCTGCCAATCAAATCTCTTGGCCCTCTTGATTCCCCTAGCCCAACATTACTGTGACCACCATTACCCCTCACCTGAATCACACTACAGCCTCCCAACAGGATCCCTACTTGTACCCTTGCCACCCATTATATTTCTCATAGGAACCAGAATGTGGATCACTTATGGTTTGCCAGTATACTACATAATTAGCTTAATTCTATGCATATTGTTTACTGCCTATCTTCCCCTGCTAGAATGTCCAGGAAGGAAGAGATTTTTGATTGTTGCAATGATATAAGCCCCTAATACAGTGCTTGGCACACACAGGAGATCTTCAACACATGAACCATGAACCAATATCTTTGATTCTTTTCCAGGCCACATGGTAGTTAGACCCCCTAGCCAATGAGAGCCTTGGGAGTTGCTATGGTTTGAATGTTTGTGTTCCTCCAGCATTAGAAGGTGGGACTTTTGGGGGATTAACAGGTCATGATGGCCCCACTGTCATGAGTGGAATTAATACCCTTGTAAAAGAACCAGAGGGAACTAGCTGGGCCCCTTTACCCTTTTGCCTTTTTCACTGTGCAAGGATGCTGCAAATAGACACCATCAGTGAGACAGGCGCTCACCCGACATTGAATCTTCTGGTGCCATGATCTTGATCTCATCTTCCAGAACAGTGAGAAATAAAATCTCCGTTGTTTACAAATTACCCAGTGTAAGTTATTTTGTTAAAGGAGCGGGAACATACTAAGACAGAAATATTTATTCATTCATTCATTCAATTATCCACCTACTCTACTAAGATGTAATGAATGCCCATTATGTTTTGGGCTCTCGATTAGGCAAAACAACCAATGAGATCTCATCTCTACCTCTTCCCACTTCTCATTAATTTCATATTTCTTCCTCACTTAGCATCTTAATTTTGTCCAATATGCAATGTTCTTTCAAACTCTGAAGACTTTGTACCTATGATTGCCTTTGCCTAAACAATAAATAATAGTGAATAATAGCTAACACTTGAGTCCACTATTCTAAGTGTTTTAGGTGCATTTACTCATATAATCTTTGTAACAATGCAATGAATTAGGTACCATTAGTGTCCTCATGTCTAAACTGGAAGAATTTGAGGCCTAGAATGGTGAATTAAATTGCCTAATGTTACGTAACTAGTAAGTGAGGCATTTCTGATTAAAACATGGGCCATTTGATCCTAAAATATTCCCTCTTATAACCAATGTACAATAAAGAAGTGATATGGTTTGGCTCTGTGTCCCCACCCAAATCTCTTGAACTGTGATAATCCCCACGTGTCATGGGAGGGACCTGGTGGGAGGTAATTGAATCATGGGGGTGGTTTTTCCCCACGCTATTCTCACAAGAGTGAATAAGTCACACAAGATCTGATGGTTTTATAAGGAAGAGTTCCCCTGCACATGCCGTCTTGCCTGCTGCCATGTAAGATGTGCCTTTGCTCTTCCTTCACCTTCTGCCATGATTGTGAGGATCCCCAGCCATGTGGAACTGTGAGTCCATTAAACTTCTTTCCTTTATAAATTACCCAGTCTTTGTTATGTCTGTATTAGCAGCATGAAAACAAAGTAATATAGCAAGTGCCCTTTGTTGTCTTTATGTGCCCCAAATATTGTCTTAGGGGCATATAAAGGGGCATATAAATCATAGGTTATGAACTCAGATGCATTCAGGAAGCAGACAGATAACAAAAATATGTGAAGGTGTTAGTTGAAATGAAAGGGAGTGGTTGACCTCTTGTATATCAGAGACTTGTCTACTTTTCTTACAACACTGTGTGAGTTAAGAAAAATGTGTTTCTGCTGGATTCAGTCTGTAGGTTTGGAATTAGTAGTGCTGCTTTGGATATATTTCAGATGTTATATTGCCCAATCAATGTTAGCCACTCCCTCTTTGGAGTTCCCATAGCCTTCATGTACTTAGTGTCTCATCTGTGATAGCACTGAGTAGGTTGTGGACACACAGCTGACTGAGCACCTGCATGTGTCAGGCACCTGCAATATGAAGGTGCCTAAGAGAATCAAGCACATTGGCCTCTGGAAACTTCAGTTTACTAGGAAGGCAGACATACACTAATGGTAATCAAGTATTACAGTTACAGTGATAGAACATGTTCAGAGTTGAGTAGGGGAATAAAAAAGAGAGAGGTGAAAATGATCAGTAAAGGCCTCAAGGTGTCGTAGGTGTTGAGTCTTTACAGTTGAACAGATGAGCACCCACCAGATGAAGAAACAGAGGGACCAGGAGACAAAGGCATTCCAGGCAGGATGAATATCATGAAGGTTTGATTATCAGGGAAATTCGGGAATATTCATATGACCAGAACTAGGGACCTATAGGGACAAGGGATAGGCAGCAAATCAAAAGACAAGGCAAGGGTTTTTGTCTGAACATCAAATTTACACTGTGGGCCAAAGAAACTACTAAAGGGTTTTTGAGATAATGGGCAACACGGACAGGAAAGATAGGTACAAGATGATTTAAGTGGGTGGGTAGGAGGCAAGATACCTTTGGATTTTTCTGAATGGGAAAGGAAACAATGAGAGACAGACTGTAGAGATGGAAAACATTTCAAGCACTTGTGAACCAATTGGGTCCAGAAGATAGAGGAGGAATCTACAGGGATGTCCAGATTCTTCGCTTGGGTGGTAGATACATAGGAATGTTATGCCCAGATACAGAGAGCATGGTTGGAATAGAATGATTTGGTGGAACACACACTAAGTTCAGTAGAATTTGAGGTTCTTGAGAAGGAACTCGGTGGAGATTCCCAGTAAGAAGGTTTTAACACATAGATCTGACACTCAAAGAACATCTCTGGGCAGTAGCTGAATTAATGAGAGCAGATGATTTCAAGTGGGTGCAGAGTAAATACAGAAGGAAACTGTGGGGTCCAGCACAGGACCCTAGGGAAACAAGAAGACACAAGGAACAAGAAGAGAAAGATATGCCTCCAAAAGCAGCTGAACAAAAGTATGGTGAGAGATAAAAGAAGAGTCATGACAGAGAGAACCCAAGCCAACACCACTGAAGATGCCAAAGTACCCACTGCATGTATCAATTTATCAACAGAGTGGTTAACAGTGACCTTTGCCAGGCGATGATAGTCAATAGGCATTGAAGAAGATCCTGAATCTAGTGGTTGGATGATGATATGGTCTGGGTCTGTGTCCCCACCAAATCTCATCTTGAATTGTAACCCAGATTGTAATCCTCACGTGTTGGGGGAAGGATCTCATAGGAGGTGATCAGATCACGGAGGTGGTTCCCCCATGCTGTTCTTGTGGTAATAAGTTCTCACAAGATCTGATGGTTTTATAAGGGGCTTTTACCCCATTCACTCAGCACTTCTCCCTCCTGCTGCCATGTGAAGAAAGACGTGTTTGCTTCCTCTTCTGCCATGATTGTAAGATTCCTGAAGCCTCCACAGCCATGCTGAACTGTGAGTCAATTAAATCTCTTCCCTTTATAAATTACTCAGTCTCAGGTATGTCTTTATTAGCAGCATGAGAACAAACTAATAGAGATGATGAAAAGTGAAGGAGTGGAAATGAGGAACTTGGCTCTGAAGAGGAAAGAGGAAAGTGATTCAAGGGACATTAATAATTGAGGATGAGTTTTCTCACTATTGGTAACACCTGAACAGATTTCCCTTCGCGGGGGGTGGGCGCGGGAAGTAGCCAAGAGTAAGGGAGAGTCTGTAAAAACAGATTGAACAGTGGCTAGGTTGAGATGGGAAGGCAGCACAGGTGGAGAATGTCACATGCCGAAGACAGAAGACCACTGCCTCTGAGACTGGGAGAAAGAAGGCAAAAGTGCAGATAAAGATATACATTTAGGCAGCTCACCAGGAAGTGTAGGGAGGGTCCATCTGACACCATTAACTCTCTCTAAGCAGAAGGAAGAAAGGGCTACCACTTAGAGCACTGTGTTCACAGCTGCACAGCACACACCTCCAGAGATGCTATTGGCTTTTGTCTTCAGGTGCCCTTGTCATTTCCCCATCATTTGGAGGACTTCTGTTTCCATAACAACAGGCTGCAGCATTTTAGGCCAATTTTTAAAGTGTGTGTGTATGTGTGTGTGTATGGAGTTGAACGTTCTGGTAAATGCAGTGTGATTATGGGCTGGAGTATGTAAGAGTATCTATAGTAGGTGTTTATGTGATTGCATGTGTAAATAACTAAGTTGATGAGAGTATATGAGTTATTTTTGTGCTCCGGTGTGTGGAGAAGGAGAGACAGCAAGTGAGTGTGAGTACCCCCTTGAGGTATGAGTGTGTGTGAATATATTACTACACTGGTGCTCTGGTGCATACATAAAGAGAGGTGTGGTGTATTGGGCATGCATGTGAGTTTCTGCAGAGAATAGCCTACAGGTGCATGAGTTCTGAGTGTGTGTGAGCAAGTGAGTAGGAAAATGCCTCTCTGTGTGTATATATGTGTGATGGTAAATGTGTGTGGATTTGTGCACATGGAAATATGAGAGTGTGTATATGGGTCTGAGTGTACATGCCTGGGTATGTACCAGAGCATATATAAGTAGCCTATGCAGTCTAGTTAAAAATGTCTGTATTATTCTCACTTTCATTATCTGAACAAATTTTATATTTTACTCAAGCTATCTTCTTTTATGTCCATAATCCCTAAAAGCTGATCTTAGGTTCATCTGGGGTCAGCAGGAATCCCATGCATAGGGACTGCATGCGAACCCTGCAAGGGTGTAAATGTGAGAGTGAAAATGAGCGAGTGCACATCAGAGAGTGTGTGAGACAGTGGTAGGTATGTACGTTTGTGTCTGCATATAATTTGTATGTGACAGCTGACAGTGCTTTGAGAGAAAAGGGACAGAGCTCCACTTTCTTTCAGTAAGCATTTATAAAGCAAATTCTATGTGTCAATCATTGTTCCAGGTGCCAGAACACAATAATAAACAGAACAGCCATAGACTCTGCTCTCCTGAAGCTTCTATTCTAGTAAAAAGTGACTGACCATAACTTAATAAACTGACATGTAACATGTCAGTGCTAAGAAGTACTAAAAAGAAGAATAAAGCAGGTAAGAGGGACCGAGAGTGATGAAAGGCACTCTTACATAAGATGATCCAGGAAGACCTCCGTAAGGAGGACACATCCAACTGGAGACTGGTTTGGGCTGATGGAGCAAACCATGAGCTAGCTGGGCAAAATGTGTTCTGGGCAAAGGGAGAGCAAGTGCCTTTGAGGGAGAAAGGCATTTAGTAGGCTTGCGAGAAAGAAGAAGGCCAGTGTGGCTGGAACAATGGAAGGGAGTGGGAGGAGATGAAATTATTAGAAGGATCAAGAGTCATAGCACATGTGGCCTTAAGTTTACAATAAAGACCTGGGATACTTTGAGATAGTGAGAATTCAGATGAGCGTTTTATCAGAGAAATGCCGTAAAACGGCATGTGTTTTAAAAGGATTTTTTTTCTGCTTACTATACAGTTCATATTCTAAAAAAGCAAGAATAGAAGCAGGGAAACTGGATCAGTAGGAGTCTATAGCCAAAGTCAGTGACAGGGGTCACTGTGAGAAGTTGTCAGATTATAGACACTTTCTAAAGGTAGATCAGACAGGACGTGAAGATGCGGTGTGAGAAAAAGAAAGGAAAAAGGAGAAGTCAAAAGTTCCTGGCTTTAACAATTGCAAGGATGAAGGCACCACTTACAATGATAGGGAGGGATACAGAAAGAATCAGGGATGAAGTCAAGAATAAGTCACTGGACATGGTAAGTTTGAGCTTGCCTGTTCGATTCCTTAGCGGCGCTTCCTAAGTAAGCACTACATGAGTCTGGAATTTGAAAATGAGCTCTGAGTTGGAACCAAAACTGCAATAATTATCATCCTATGTATGATATTTAAGGCTTTGAGACTGAATAGAAACATGTGGAGAGCATCTATAACTGAGTCCACGGGGACAGGAAGAGAGGTGCCCCAACATTCAGAGTTCAGGAAGTGGCAAAAGTTTCCACGAAAGAAAATGGGAAGTTATAACTAGAAAGATAGCAGAAAAACCATTTGGTTCTGCTTTCCTAGAACCCCAATAAAAATATTTCATTGAGAAGGGAGGCACATGTCAGATGCTGCCAATAAATTAGTTAGGTGAAGGCTGAGAATTGACCCTTAGATTTGGCAATTTGGAAGTTATTAGTAACTTTGACTTGTGCAGTCTATGCAGAGGTGGGGATGGCATCTTGATTGGAGCAGGATTAAGAGATGCAATATGCTGGTTGATGGGCTTTGGGATCCGGGACAGGCTCATCTCAGTTTATGTTGGAAAGAGCCATAAGGTAGCAAGAACAGCTCTGATGGCAATGTCGCTTACTGGTTGAGTAGGATATGGAGTGGTAGCTCATCCTTGGTTACAAAATAAGACAGAGCTGTGGAAGCAATTGCCTTTGGGGAAGACAAACATAATAACATTCTCCATGGGCTGACTTTGAAAAAAGGGACTTTACAATTTCATTTTCAGAGTTAGCCAGCATGTGGTAAGGAAAGAAAGGCACCGTATAGTGGATCCTAACCACAAGAGCTCAAGATCTCCAAGTCCATCCTCTCTATAGAGGAGAACAAAGGCCCAAAAAGAGCACTATGACTTGGCCAACTCCCTTAGCAAGCCAGGGTAGCATAACCTTGAGGGCTTATGACTTCAGGGTCTTACTTCACCTTCTTGTAAGTGGTGAGATTACTGGGCCCAGGTGTCCCCCACAAGAATCTTTAAAATATTCTCCCATGACACTTGAAATTGTCTTTTTGGAATTTAATTATTCAAGGCAAGCATTTGAATTCTTCTAGATCATAAATTCCTACTGATTCTCAAGCATTTGAGTTTTCATCACTCAGGTTGTCTTTATTGTAAATGATGGTGTATTAGGGTTCTCTAGAGGGACAGAACTAACAGGTTGTATATGCAGAGGAGTTTAATAAGGAGTATTAAACTCACACAATCACAAGGTCCCACAATAGGCCATCTGAAAGCTGAGGAGCAAGGAAGCCAGTCCGAGTCCCAAAGCTGAAGAACTTAAAGTCCGATGTTCGAGGGCAGGAAGCATCCAGCATGGGAGAAAGATGCAGGCTGGGAGGCTAAGCCAGTCTAGTCTTTTCACATTCTTCTGCCTGCTTTTATCCTAGCCACGCTGGCAGCTAATTAGATTGTGCCCACCCAGATTAATGGTGGGTTTCTGCCTTTCCCAGCCCACTGACTCAAATGTTAATCTCCTTTGGCAACACCCTCACAGACACACCCAGGATCAATACTTTACATCCTTCAATCCAATCAAGTTGACGCTCATTATTAACCAACATAAGTTCACCCCTTGTCAATATGAACCCATATATATCTCCTGAGATCATAATCTTCAAATGAAGATAATAAGGTCATAATTATGCCTAACATAATACAACTGTCCTTTGTACAACCAGAAATGCATCAATTCCCAACCCAAATGGTATTAAAGTTAACAACACTTAAATGCTGAAATAAAGTCAATAAATCTTATGTCACATGACAAAGGAAAAAAGACATAAAACGAAGGAATTTTCTTATACATACACAAACATGTTTTTACCAAAAGAAGAAGTAATACTCATGAAAATCACAGTCCTCACTTCTGCAACTGGTCACATAGTCATAGCTGGTATTGATGACTACCTTCTTCTACTACCATTTTGTATTCCCTTTGCCTTCAGCAAGCACCTCAGCAGGTCATGGTTTTTTTCCTGGTAGAGTGACCCAAACCTTCATTCCTGAAGGGTCTGGGACATTTGTAGTCCTTCCTGGATTGGGTTGTGTAGTTTCCCATTGACCTTAATCACAGGAATCTCTCTGTGATTGGAGCTGGAAATGCCTGATCTCCCATGGTTTAATGTAGAGGAAGGGATTCAAAGGCTTAGGGAGATTGGGATAGTGGAATGGATTAGTCACTTTAGATCTACTCATCCCAGCTGGGAGGGTCCAGAAGATGTAGCCTTGACCAATGCTTTGCAAAAAAGATTTGTGAAGGCAGCAATTGCATCTTTGAAGAGCCCTGTAATTGCTCTTCTCTGTATGTCAGAGCTAATAGTGGGAACCTCAGTCACTCAACTACAAAATTTAAATTCAATGGGAATAATTGGATCCTGAGGTGACAGGCACCAAGTGGCAACACGCAACCATCAAAGGCAACGTGGGCAAAGCTGCTGTAATGGACAGCAGAAGCAAAAGTAGCAATCAGAAGAGTCTGACTTGTGTAGAGCTCTGGCACTGGCTAATTAATCATGGTGTTCCCAGAGGTGAAATTGATAGGAAATCTATTGCATTCCTACTTAATTTATATAAGCAGAAATCTTCCAGGTCCAGTGGACAAAGAGCTAATGTGAAATATAAAAACAGAGAATCACTGCCCCTCAATCAATTTCCAGACTTGAGCCAACTTACAGACCTAAAACCCCTTGAATGAAGTGGAGGCCAGGTCCCCTTAGGGAAGAGCCCCACTCCTGGTACCAAAATCTGTTTTAAGGGTGGGCCTGCCTTCCCAGTCCACTGACTCAAATGTTAATCTCCTTTAGCAACACCCTCACAGACACACCCAGGATCAATACTTTTCATCCTTCAGTCCAATCAAGTAGACACTCACTAACCATCATAGAATGATTTGACATTAGTGTGTTTTATCAGGAGTGGGCCGAGAAAATATGAAGGTCCTTGTACTGTCAGAAAGGATCACAGAATCAGAACAGGGGTGATCTGGGGGTCCTAATGTTACCAGGAGTCCTGATCCAGGCCCCAAGAGAGGTTCTCTTGAACCTCACACAAGAAACAATTCAGGGAGAGTCCATAAATTGAAAGTTAGTTGATTAAGAAAGTAAAGGAATAAAGAATGGCTACTTCATAGGCAGAGCAGTGGCAGGGGCCACTCAGCTGCTTATACGTATTGTTACTTCTTGATTATATGCTAAACAAGGGATGGATTATTCATGAGTTTTCCAGGAATGGGTCAGGCCATTCCTGGGACTGAGGGCTCCTACCCTTTTTAGACCGTATATGGTAACTTCCTGATGTTGCCATGACATTTGTAAACTGTCATGGTGCTGGTAGGAGTGTCTTTTAGCATGCTAATGCATTATAATTAGCCTATAATGGGCAGTGAGGATGACCAGAGGTCACTTTTGTTGCCATCTTGGTTTTGGTGGGTTTGGGCCAGCTTCTTTATTGCAACCTGTTTTATCAGGAAGGTCTCTGTGACCTGTACTTTGTGCTGACCACCTATCTCATCCTGTGCCTAACCTTCTGGGAATGCAGCCTGGTAGGTCTCAGCCTTATTTTACCCAGCCCCTGTTCAAGATGGAATTGCTCTGGTTCAAACATCTCTGACACTGATAGAAAGTACTGATATGTCCAAAGTCTAAATCTATCTGCATGAGAACTCAATCAAACACCAGGCCAGGGCTGCATTACCTGGTTACCAAACCAGACGATGTCTTTTGTACACTGCATGACTGAGCGAGTTATATATCCCTCTTCACATCTTTCAGATACAAATAATAATCTTCTACCCAAGGGTTGTTCTGATAATGGAATATTGTTTAATACCCTTTCAACAATTGTTGTTCAGAATTATTTTAGGTATTGAGCATAAACAGAATTGTGTTTTGAAATCTACTCTTCTTTTTTTCCTCTTAGTTATCATCGTGTATTAGCAAATGGCCTTTAGTTAAGAGTTGAGGACTTGCATTTCAAAACTTCTACCCTGTGAGTTGATTGTAGTTCAAGCAGTAGCCAGTAAGAGATAAACGGTACAGCAATGGGTCTCCTTTTTATTCCAAGAAATATCTGTAAAGCATAATAAGGTAGTGGAAAGAAAAGCACTTGCCTATCTGCATAATAATATGTAACTTCTTTGGGGAAAAGAGTCCTTGAAAATGATGATGTGATTCCTGATTATGAACCCAACCCTCTCTACAGGAATCATTGTTAATGGTTGGCCAACACCTGTCCTTGGCAAGACATAGAGTGCCAGCTCCAGCTCCAACTCCTACAGCCCTATACCCACCACAGACTCTTGTGCAGAACTTGGATGAGCCAAGTGGCCAGCACAGACTATCTTGTTACAACCCCCATGAAGGTATTGGCTGCTTGGATGGTTCTTCCTTAGGCTCTGGACCAACTCCTATTTTGTGTAATCTTGAGATTACTTTTTCCTCTTCCATACTCTGAGAAAGAAAAGGAAAGAAAATATTGTCTGGCATTTCTGAGCAGTTTTTGAATGGCTAGTTTGAAGCAGAGCTTTGATATTTGATGTTTCTTTCAATCAACAGTAGGGCTGATGTGAAATTGGGCTTTAACCTGGTATAGCTGGAAAAATTGCAGCAGTTTTAACCAGGTTTGTGACTAACCTAGCAATCTCCAGTGAGTTCTATCCAGGCTGACAATCATAATACCTGACTACCCCCTTTTTCCTCCTATATTGACTCATTCACTAAAAGAATATCAGAATCATTGTTTTGTGTGTGTGTGGGTTTTTGAGATGGAGTTTCATTCTTGTTGCCCAGGCTGGAGTACAATAGTGCGATCTCAGCTCACCACAACCTCTGCCTCCCAGTTTCAAGCGATTCTCCTGCCTCAGCCTCCTGAGTAACTGGGATTACAGGCAAGTACCACCATGCCTGGCTACTTTTGCATTTTCAGTAGAGATGGGGTTTCTCTATGTTGGCCAGCCTGGTCTCAAACTCCCGACCTCAGGTGATCTGCCTGCCTTGGCATCCAAAAGCGCTGGGATGACAGGCGTGAGCCACCGCACCTGACCTTTTTCTTTTTGATGATTCCTCTGTTGCAAGCCAGAAAGTTTTGGCATGTACTCCTGATTAATCATTCTGAGAACTCTGCTTTAAAAACTGTGTATCTAATTCCTCTGTAAAGTGTGACACATTCATGCAGCCTTGGGAAAATAAAGGAACAGGGCAGTGAAGGGCACTATGACATATCCTGCCATGAAGGGAGGGTGAGTGGTCTAAGATGGAACCAGAAATAGTACCAAAGAAAAACTCATCACTGAAAAGAAGTTGCACAGCTCAAGATAATGATGGAAGATTGTATGTGCGGGGCATCGTTTGAAGCATTTCCATGGATTAACTTACTTCGCTTTCATAATGATCCCTAAGACAGCACTGCTTTATTCTATTACCAGTGGAACACAGGGAGGTTAGGGTCTTTTAGCTAGACAGCACAGAGCCAGAATTCAAGCACAGGAGCCTGACTCCCTGCTCTTTGCCTCCGAACCATTTCTCACTCCCAACATGAGATAAATTTGTCCTTCAAAGAGGGAAACTTGTACATCAATCACTTTTACAAGATGCAAGTCTGATCATGTTATGTGCCTTACGTATCTTTCAGGCAGAATCCAAAGTCTTTAACTTCGTACAAAAAGGCCAGTATGAATTGACCTTTGTCCACCCTCAGAGCCTCATTATTTTACTTGCCTATTCCTCACCTTCACCCCAAACTGTGACTCTCAGGAGCAGAAGTTGAGACTCAATTTTCTCTTTCATTTCAGTTCATCAACTGAGTCTCGCTTCTTCAGTGCCTTGCTTTGTAGGTGCTAAATAAACCACTGAATTTTAAAGTACATTGTTAGAACTAGAAGAGAGGCCAAAGCTGCCCTCAGCGCAGGGTGCCCCTTCCTTCTCCCAAAACCCGAGCGTCCCACAGTGCATTTACAGTTTGAATTTGGCTTCTGGACTCTCAGCCTGTTCAAGTGCCATTTGATTTATTGATTTCATCCTCATCTCCCAGCTCTTCAAAGCTGCTGCCTCCTCCCTCCCTCAATTCTGCAGGGCCTGAGTCAGTTAGGTACAAAACCTCAGCAGGCAAAGGAGGGGCTTCCTTACAGGAGGAGGACTTCAGTTCACATCTGCTCCTTTCTCTTTCCTATTGCTTCCTGGCTGCAACGCCGAGGCAATAGGGAGCTATCTGGGACCACACGGTCAAGGCTAACACCCCAGGGAAGAAAAAGAACAGGCCAAGTTCATGCAGAGCATGCTTTACCTAATGTGTGCCATGGAAACTGCCCTATGGAAACTTAGAACAAAGAAAGAAAACCCTATATTCCCTCCAGCCCTCCACAATGTCAGGGGAGGGTTATCTCCATTATTTATTAAACTTCTGTTCAGTTTTGAGTTTCAAAGTGGTCATACAATGGAATCTCTGCTTCGTATGAATGCATGCTTCGGTACAAGCTCCTTTCATTCCCTGTAGCTCAGTTTCTTCACCTGGAAAACGAGGATAAAAATAGTATCTTTCTCATAGTAAAGATTAAGATGGGTTAAAATACGTAAAGTGCTTAGAAAAGTGTCTGGTACAGAGTCTGTATTCATATTGTTGTTGTTATTATTATTCTGTGTAAGGATAGCTTCAGGTTTAGATTGCTTCCACACATCCTATTGGACAACCTTAAAAAATTAGGCTGTACTTTCAAATCTGCAATATAGCAACAGGTCTTTTTTTGTAAGAGTTAAGATACAGGTTTGGCTGCATTTAAGAAACACCAAAAATAAGAATAGCTTGAGCAAGATGAAGGTTTATTCTTCCTCACATAAATTTTGCAGCTGATATAGGTTCTCCGCAAAGTCAGCAGGCAGTCCATTTCTTTCTGTCTGTTCTGGCTTCCCTGTGGTGTATCCCATGTTAGCATGGCCCGAGGTGTTCACTACCCCTTCACATCCCACCACAGAGCAGTAGGGAGAAGGCAGTGAGAGCCGGGAACTGAACATTGTGTTCATCAACTCTGCTCACTCTCTGTTGGTCGGGACCTAGTCTGTGGTGCTAATTCTCTGTGGCCCTGTGCCTGACCCCAAATTCTATTATTCTGAAAGAAGGGCAGAATGGGTTTGGGGGACAGTTTCTGCCACACTTCCAGAGTTCATCATAGAATATCCACTTGCAAATTTTAGACAAATGAAGCTTAACATGGGGACTAAGATAGACAGGTAAGAGACTCTGGAGCCAGACGGCCTCAGTGTAAACCCTAAGCTTGACAGTCATCAGCTGTGTGAGCTTTGGTATGTTCCTTGAGCTCTCTGTGCCTCAGTTTTCTCATTTGTAAAACACAGAAAGAACACTTAGTATCTAACTCATAAGGGCTAATTATACACACACATATCTATATCTATGCCTGTCTACCTTAGAATATAGTTCATTTATAGTAAGTGCTATAAAAATGTTTGCTATTAGTAAACCGTTATTATTAGAAACTCAACATTTTTACTATATAAAATGTATATCTAACTTCCTTCCATCAAGGCAATGGTATTGATGGTAATATATGAAGTTTAGCATATTGGTTAATCTTTATTTTCTAAGACAGTCTAATATAATAATAGACTCTTAAGTCCTAAAATGTTTTTTCAAAGGCTTATACATGTAACATGCCTACAGCCATCTTGTACATTAGCAGTGTTTACATTATTTCAGGAAATAATTCTTGACCTAGACCCAGAAGACTGAGAGTCAACTTATTTTCTGTGTGTCCTTAGCCTGTCATTTCTTCCTTCTGAGTCTTAGTTTCCTCTTCTGATAAGCAAAGAAATGGTACATCTCTGGGTGTGGATGAGATAGTAGAGATAGTAGATGAGAGTGAATGGGAAAGCATCAAGCCTTCCTACCTGGCACTGGACAGGTGTACAGAAAAGCCCAGCTGAATCTGAAATTCTCAAAGACAGGCTGTGTCCTTGTCATTCTCTGAGAGGGGTCAACTGTGAGCAGTTTCCTCCATTTGAGAAGCTTTGGAGAGGAAGTAGTAGTTTTAGAAACCAATGGCCTATGACCATCATCTTTGCTGTACATAGAAGTATTTTTCTTAAAAAGTAAAGTACTGAATCTTGCACTTACTTGTCCACTTCTTACAGTTCCTGTGAAAATGAGGGCAAACAGAAGTCATTCACAAGGTGACCTTCACAGTTGAGAATGTCCTTGAGATGACAGCTCCCTTCTTGTGCCTCCTCTACCTCCATTTCTTTTTTCCTTCTCACCTACTTCTCAGAGGTGGATTATGTCTCCTCTGACAGGTTCTGGAGATTGATTTTTTTTTCTTAGAATGGGGGAAGAATCTCTATTAGAGACATGTAGCTGTTTATCTCAATGCAGTCTCTGCCACTTCCACCTCCTTATCACTCCTGACTCTCAGTTCTCCAGCTTATCACATTTCTCTTAATTTCTTTCTTCTTCTTTTTTTTTTCTCCACCTGCCCCCATCTCTTGGGTTTGCTTTGCAAGATTAATAGGAAGTGAGTTTGTAGTATTAAAACCTGATGTGTTAAGTTCCTTCTTTCTTTTTAAGGAAGTTCAGTTCCTTTCGTCTTTCCAGGGATGCAAAATTCTGGATTCCAACCATTGCACTAGTTGTGTGGTCTTGGACATGTCAAGCTACCATACCTCTCTGAGGCCCAGTTTCTTCTTCTGTAAAAGCAAGGAGAATTAGGTCCCCTCTTTTAGGGGAAATTAAATCAGGAGACACACTTACAGGACCTAGCACAACTCCTAAAATGAAGTAACCATTCAAGCAATGTGTTTTCTCTTCTTTGCTTTCCTTTATTGTTTTCTATCCACTTCTGATTATTTCATTAATCTAAAGGCTGTAGAGCTTATCCACAAATGGCTGAAGTCCCAACAACTTGCAACTGGGACAAAAAGGAAGAGAGATCAATCTATTTCTTGTTGATATCAAGGAATCTAATCCTAAGTTATGGAGTAGTTACCATGTGCCAAGTCATTCTTATACCATTTTCATATATGTAAATTCACTTACAATCCTCCCAGTAAGTGTGAGAAACAGGTATCCTTGCCATGGATAAGGGATTGCAGACCTTGTCTGAAGTCACACAGATGCAAAAGGCAGGACTAGAAACTGACCCTGGGCATCTTTTGTGACTCAGGCAAATGTTCTTTCCATAACCCCAGGTTGCCCATCTCCTCAGGGGCTGAGATGGTGCAGCTATCTGACCCAGTCAGGAACACAGAAACTACTCTAGGCATTTAAAGCAGAGAAAATATAATATAGGGAATTGATTACACAGGTAACAGATGGGCTGAAATCCCAAACAGGGTTCCAATAGTAAAGAGCGGCAGGCAACTCAGAAGTTCTGGCAGGAAAAGCTGCTACAACCCTTAGTTCCAGCCTTAGAGTCACCAGGAAATGATGGCACTACCAGAGTTCATAAGTGGAGACCTCCAGTGGGAGCTAGAATCAGTGAGGACATCCCTGTAAGAACTGAATCTCAGAAGACAGTACTGCAGCTGGGGATACCCAGGGAGAGTGGGAGAGAAATATCCCAGCTTTTTTTCTATCCTGTCTTCTGCCAGTGCCTCCCATTGGGTGAAACTACTGGGGAGCCAAAGGACATAGGCCCCTGGGGAGTGTAATTCCCTGTGGAGACAAGCAGAACTGGAGATAACCTTGGAGTAGTTTGAGAATAAACAAGAAGTCAGCTAAGGTGGCAGTGATGAAACAGAAAGAGATCTTAAAAGAGGACCCAATTAACATGATACACATACATTTACAGAGAGGTACAAAACGATGCAGGCAAACCCCTAAACTGGGGTTCAACTTGGACTAGGAATTATGATGCATTTGAATGCTATAAGACACTCCCACCAGCACCATGACAGTTTATAAACGCCATGGCAATGCCCAGAAGTTACCTTATGTGATTCCAAGAACTCCTCACCCTTTGGAAAGTTCAGAAATAACCCAACCCTTGCTTTTAGTGTATCATTAGAATTAACTATAAATATAGCTAGCCAGCAATCCATGAGTGCTCCTCTGCCTACGGGGTAGCTCTGCTCTGTGGAGCAGCCATTTTGCTGGACACTGTTACTCTAATAAACTTGCTTTCTTTCACTCTTGGCTTGCTCTTGAGTTCCTTCCTGAGTGAAGCCAAGAACAAGCTGAGCCCTATGCCTTTCCTCTCTTCACAGGCTGAGATGGTGTAACTATCTGCTTGATCTCCTACCTCATTCCCCATTCAGCAATTATATACTCATTCTTAATGTTAAGGGATTGTAGAAGGATGGAGATCTATCTTCTGCAGCAGATGCCTGCTGATTTTATGGGTGTAAGCCCTGCCTACCATTAGAGGAATAAAAATCTCTGGATGCCTGATTTAAGGGGCTCAAAGGCAGAAGGTCTTTATTTTCTTTTCAGTTCACAAGACAGAATGGGTAGGAAACCTTGTGCCAGCATTATCTTCACATGAAATTGTTGTAATTTAGAAGATACAAACTTTACAAGGAGGTTAAACATGCAAAGGTCAAAGATTAGTAATAACGAGATAGCTATTAAAAATCTCAGGAAGAATAAAAACCATATGAAGCTTGGTAGACCATATCTGATAGTTGACCAGAAATAGTTGGGGTCAGTTCCCTGGTTATATCTATGTAACCAGGTAACCTGTTTATATATCTTTCACATGTTGGTCTCAACCTTTCTAAAGCTGTTGATACAAGTGCAGCAAGTCTTGTTGACTACTACACAGGCCTCCCCGACTTGTTAGGCTAGAAGAGAGTCTACTGCTAGTCTATTTTTGAGGGAAATGTTGGCCAATGAGTCTAGGGAAGCCTGGAGACCCTGTAAGCCCTCTCCTGTGCTTGTAGCCAAGTGTTCTACAGCCTGGGTGAGGTTTCTTAAGGTGGCTTCATGGTAAATGAAGCCTCCCCAAGGGGTTGCTATTCCTATAGCCACTGCTATTCCCAGCAGGATTAGCCCAATTGCTCTATTATGTCTAATTTTGGAGGTAAGGCTATGGACCATTACTCTACTAGGGCCCAACTGTACTGCAGTACATTTTCCTTGGAAATGAGAGTTGTCTACATACGGATAGGCTATGGTATGTAAGGGGGATGTAAAGACAGGAACAGTCTTGCCTTCAGAGGAAAGTTTATTCTATTGACTAGTGCAAAGGGATACATATCCAGGAGGTGTACATACCTGATGGAGGGCTGTGGAGTTAAACCACTTAATCAAAGTAGGTTCCCAGGCAAGAATATTGCTGTTGCATTGGGGTAAAAGAGGCCCTCCCCTGAAAGTTGGGTGTATTGGCCCAATGAATAATCCTTTAGTAGTGGTGAATGATTTTCCCCCTTAGGGGGTAAGTAAAGAAGCCTCCCCTTGACTGTCTTGATACCTGCCCAGAATGCCCATCAGTTTTAAGGGGGCTCATTTTTGTTAGACTCTACTACCAAATGAGAGGTGGGACACCAATGGGTTGTATTGGGTTGATGTTTGGGAGAGAATACCATTGGGTAAACCAAGGGCAGATGCCAACTGTCTACATAGGTTGTATTCTCACAAGGACTGGTTCTACAGAGACAACAGGGGATGGTCAAAGAT
This sequence comes from Mandrillus leucophaeus, assembly GCF_000951045.1. Classification (NCBI taxonomy): domain Eukaryota; kingdom Metazoa; phylum Chordata; class Mammalia; order Primates; family Cercopithecidae; genus Mandrillus; species Mandrillus leucophaeus. Next base: position 9,079,244 of record NW_012102031.1, read on the forward strand.
GGACAATTAAGCATATGAGTCTCCTTCTGGGTGGATCAATTATGGATGTCTATGAGGTATACACATTCAAGTCTTTTGGTTATTTCTTCAGTTGGTGTGGTAAATGGTAATGGTGTTGTTACAAAACCCTGAGTAAGATTTAATGTCATGTTGATCTTAGTGGAGACAAATTGAAACTTAGCTGTTCCATCCTGTGGGGATGTATTAGTCTGTTTTCACACTACTGATAAAGACATACCCAAGACTGGGCAATTTACAAAAGAAAGAGGTTTAATGGACTTACAGTTCCACATGGTTGGGGAAGCCTTACAATCATGGTGGAAGGCTCATGGTGGAAGGCAAGGAGGAGCAAGTCACATCTTACACGGGTGGCAGCAGGTAAAAAGAGAGCTTATGCATGGAAACTCTGTCTTATAAAACCATCACATCTCATGAGACTTATTCATTATCACAAGAACAGCACAGGAAAGATTTGCCCCCATGACTCAATTACCTCCCACAGCATGCCTCCCACATGTGGACATTGAAGATGAGATTTGGGTGGGGACACAGCCAAACCATATCAAGGGCTTTCCATAAATCGTTTCAATGGACTAAGTTTTAAGTTTCCCTTTGGAGCCATCCTAATGCATAAGAGGGCTATGGGTAGGAGAGAAACTCAGGCCTCTCAAATCTCTTGACAGTTTTCCTGATACCCTTTTTAAAACATGATTGGCCTTTTCTACCTTACCCGAGAATTGAGGCCTCCAGGAGGAGTGAAGATGACAGGTATTGCCTAAGGCTGAATAAACCTGCTGGGTCACCTTAGCTGTAAGGGAAAGTCTGTTATCACTTTGCAAACATTTTGGCAATCCAGACCTTGGGGTTATTTCTTTAAGTAAGAATCTGAACACTTCTAATGCTTTTTCTGTCCTTGTGGGGAAAGCTATCTAACTAGTGAAAGTGTCTATAGGTATTAACAAATATTTTAGTTGCCTGTAAGGTGGCATCTGGGTGAAATCTATTTACCAGTCTTCCCCAGGGTATGTTTCTTGGTGTTGTACAGTTTTAAATAGGGATATGGGTATGGGATGCCTTCGTGAGTTGTTATGGGCACAAAGTTCACAGGCCCTAGTGACCCTTTTTACAGTGTGAAATAGTCCCTTCCCCAGTAATATCTGGGAAACCAGTTTGAAGAGAGAATCCCATCTCAAGTGTGAGGGGCTGTGGAAATGCTTATTTTTCATTGCTCAGCCTCAGGGAGAGTTTGCGACTTTCTAGCAACCACCCTGAGGAATCGTTCTTTTTAAGTCTTTTCTTTTTCTACCCATTTCATTTCCTCAGGTGTATAGTGTGTTGTCACTAACACGAGTGGAATATCAGGTATTAGTGCAGCAGCTAACAGTACTGACCTGTCCTTAGCAGTGGCCTTGGCTGTCAGAGCATTTCCCTAATCATAGAGATGCCTCCCTTTTGGTGTCGCCTGCAATGAATAACTTCTACTTCTTTCGGGAGTTTGATGGCATCTAAAAGTTCCAAAATCTCAGAGTGATGTATGTGGGAATCCCTCGGCTCTTAATAGTCCTCTTTCTTTCCATATGACAACATAAGTATGGAGTACTAGGAATTCATATTCAGAAATCTGTAAATATATTGTTAAGTCTTTTTCCAGATGGAGAGACCTACTTAGAGTGATTAATTCCACTTTTTGAGTAGAAGTCTGGGGAAGCAAAGCTTTGATCTCAATCACTTCTTGTTGGCTAACCACAGCATAACCTGTCTTTTTTTTTTTTTTTTTTTTGGAGATGGAGTCTCACTCTGTCACCCAGGCCCAGGCTAGAGTGCTCACTGTAAGCTCTCGGCTCACTGTAAGCTCTGCCTCCCGGGTTCATGCCATTCTCCTGCCTCAGCCTCCCGAGTAGCTGGGACTACAGGTGCCCACCTATCTTCTTTACTGCCTCAAAATAAAGCTACTTATGTCTACAAACCACTGAACATCAGGGTTAGGCAGGGGCTCATCTTTAAGTTCAGGCCTGCCAGAGTAGGTCTGTTCCATGGTTTCCACACCGAAGTGGATGAGTTGGAGATCTGTTTCTTGGGATGTGAGGTCTGGCAACAGGGTAACAGGGTTTAAAACTCAATATACTTTAAGGGTAACATTTGAAGTGTCACGCCAAAGGGCTGATACTTAAGTATGTGGCCCCCTGTTAACCACTGATGCTGTTTTCACTCTAGGATCCCCTGTACTTCATGCGGGGGTGGCGGTCATGACATCTAATTGTTGTCCCAAAGTAAACTTACTGGCTTTTTCTACAAACGGAGGAATGATGGCCACAGTAACAAGCATCCTGTCCACCCAGCTACCACCTGGTCTAGAATTATGCTTGAGCCTTTGAGTTAGAACACCCAAGGCTGTCCTTTATTTTTCAGCCACATAGAGGGTAAAATGTTTTTCTAAGTTTGGGAGTCCCAAAGCAGGGATTTTTCTAAGTTTTTCTTTTAGGGTTAGAAATCCCTTTGCCAAGTTCCATCCCAATTCAAAAGCTCATAATCATTTCCTTTTAGAGCTTCACAGAGTGATTTTGCTATGATCTCAAACGGGGGAATGAAAATCTGGCAAAATCCAGCCATTCCCAAAAATGTTCTTAACTGTTTCTTAGTCTGAGGGGGCTGCAATTCCAGGATGGTTTATTTTCATTTCTGGGCTAGGGTTCTTGTTCCAAGAGTAAGCATGTATCCCAACTATTTAACCTTTTGAACAGAAATCTGGGCCTCATGGAGAGATACCTTATACCCTTGTTTTCCCCAAAAGTTAAGGGCCTGAATTGTATTTTTTTTCCCAGAATCTTCCTTAGTAGGGCTGGAAATTAATAAACCATCCACATATTGTAGGAGAGATCCATTTGTTAGCTGTAGTTCCCTTAATTATTTTGCCAATGCATTCCCAATGGGATGGGGACTATCCCTAAAACCTTGGGGGAGGATAGTCCAGGTAAACAGAGATATAGCATGAGCATCTGGATTAGTCAGTCTATTCAAATGCAAAAATATACTGGGATCCAGGTGTAAAGGTACACAGAAGAAAGTTTCCTTTAAATCTATTACCATGAACCAATTAGCATCTTCAGAAACTTGGGTGAATACTGTGTAAGGATTAGGAACTATTTGGGTAGACTGGGACTGCTGCTGCGTTAACCATCCTCAGCTCCTGAACAAATTTGTATTCCCCATTTGGTTTATTTACCAGCAGGATGGGGGTTGGGGACTGACAGGGTTATAGTAATCTGTACTTTAGAAACTTCGCTATCAGGGCCTGTATGCCCCATTGTGCTTCAGGTCTCAAAGGATATTGTTTTTTCCATGGGTAACCAACATTGGGTTTCAAAGTAACCTGGACTGGGGGTGCATTCACAGCTCCACCAGGAACTTCCGTGTCTCAAGCAGAGGAGTCTACTTGACAAGTAACATGCAATGGAAGGGAGGTCTTTTTTTTATCTTTTCTTTTTTTTCTTCTTCTTCTCCAAAATAATGTTGTTTTAAAATTTTTTTTAATCTTATCTTTCCATAAGTTATTGGGGTACAGGTGGCATTTGGTTACATAAGTTCTTTAGTGGTGATTTGTGAGATCCTGTTGCATCCATCACCCAAGCAATATACACTGTACCACATTTGTTGTCTTTTATCCCTCACCCTCCTCCCACTCTTCCCCCCAAGTCCCCAAAGTGCCTTGTATCATTCTTATGCACTTGCATCCTCCTAGCTTAGCTCCCACATATCAGTAAGAACACACAATATTTGGTTTTCCAGTCCTGCGTTACTTCACTTAGAGTAATAGTCTCCAGACTCATCCAGGTCATTGCAAATGCTGTTAATTCATTCCTTTTTATGGCTGAGTAGTATTCCATCACATGTATATACCACAGTTTCTTTATCCACTTGTTGATTGATCGACATTTGGGTTGGTTCCATGATCTTGCAATTGTGAATTGTGCTGCTCTAAACATGTGTGTGTAAGTATCTTTTTCGAATAATGACTTCTTTTCCTCTGGGTTAATCTGTCAAGGGATACTCAGGGCTCCTCTGTGGAGATAATAAGGTCTCCAGTGGGAGCTGTAGAGGACCTCAGGCCCCATCAGTCCTTTGACCTCTCAGCCATTAAGATGTGGGTGGCCAAGACTTCCTTTGGAGCTTGGGGCGGTCCCTTTTCCAATGGCCCTCTTGCTTACAGAAGGGACACAGGTTCTGCCCTAGGGGCTGTTGAGTTGGGAGCAATTGTTGCAATTGTGAATTATGCTGCTATGAACATGTGTGTACAAGTATCTTGTGCAGGTAAGAACCTGGGCATCCTAGACACCATTCTGGTGACACTTCCCCAGGATGGGTAACCCTGAGGTAGCAGGGGGCTTAAGGTAGCTGCTAACAGTTGCATTTTTGGGCTTTTTCTTTTTATCTGTCTCCTCTGCCCTGTCCCTATTGTTATAAACTCCAAAGGCCATGATTAAAAGTTGGATCATGGGGGTTTCTGCCTTTTGTAGCTTCCTCCTAATGTCAGGGGCAGATTAAGTAATAAAATGGATACCCACAAGAGCTTCTGGGGAGTCTGGGTCTGGATTAATATATTTCCTGAGTGCCTCAACCAAATGGCCCTGAAACAGTGGGATTTTCATCCTTTCCCTGAGTTATTTCTCTAATGTTGTCGTAATTAACTGGCTTAACCACACTTTTTCATACCTTCTATTAAACAAGTTACCATTTGATTTCTGCATTCATGATCTTGGGACTCTCTCTGGCAACCCCATTTAGGGCCTTGATCTGGAACTTCACTTCACCAACACAGCCTCAGTTAAAAGCAGCCACTTTATCTGCATATTCACGGGCAGCACCCAGAATCCTTTGTTTTTCCTCTCTCATACAGCAGGTGGACAATATTTGGAAGTCATGCCAAGTTAAATCAAAGGACATGGTAAACTTAATAAACTCCCCTATAAACTTTGCTGGATCTTCCAAAAACTGGCCACATTTCTTCTTGCAGAAAGCCAAATCCTAAATAGAAAAAGGCACATGTACTCTGATTGCCTTCTCCCTCCATCAGCTACTTGCCACAATGGACAAAGGTTCAATTTTAGGGACTGATAGGAGCCTCCACTCCTGGTGGTGTTGGCTGGACTCACCTCCTCAGGCAGCAGGGGATACAGGCTGAGGCTAGATGGGTTAAGGGAAGGGATGTTTGATGACATTGAGGTAGAATGCTGTGCTGCAGAATTGGCAAAACCCGCTTCAGAATTAGGGTTCAACCTATGGGAGGCACCAGAGGGCAGAAACGAAAGAGATGCAGATATTTTTGCCCCTGCTCCCTCCCTACCAGCCTCAGGTGGCTCCTCACCCTAAGGTGACAGCACATCCAGCCTAGGATGATAGCTTCCCATTACTGCTAGTCTCTAGATGCTTCACCACCCCTTACGGGTCCTCTCAACTCTACCCAAACCTCCATAACCAATCCTTGGGTTAAACTTTCACAAAAAGTCCTTTGAGTATGCCATTTGTTTCCAGCCAGGACCATGACTAATTCCACATCCCTAGGATACATACATAGTCACAGTATTTCCGTCCACAGGATACCACAAAAAAACCCAGATCGTATCAGCAGTGAACAGGACCTCAGACTTGCATCCCTATATGTAACCTCCTCACTTTGCATGTGAGGGAACAAGAACCCATATGAAAGAAGCTTGTATCACTGCTGACTTGTGGCTAAATAAGACTTTTATTCCAGAGTATTTTCCACATCACACTATTTTTTGCCTTAAGTAAAAGTAATAGTTTTTCCGTATTCAATTACCTCCTGAAAACTAAAAAAATTTTCATCATAGCACAACTTCCTTACGTAGCCAAGAGATTCAATAAGCTGTTATTAAGCATTACATGCACTGAAGATAATCGTAATTTATGTTGTGCCATATTTTCTTGTTTACACTGGAGTTTGGTGTGTTTATAGAATAGAAAATTCCTTTTTCATATTCTACGCCTGTTCAGCCAGCCTTTTTTTGTCTGTGAGGCTTAAAAGGGCATCTAACATTATAAACAGTAACCACTTTCTAGGGAGACAAAGTAGGAGGATTCTGCTCACACCCCTCACCTGCTTGTAAGGAGCAGTCGTGGTTCTTGAGGAGGATTCAAGAGCTTTCCCACTCATTCCTGTCAAAATAAATGTGCTGATGGTCTGCCCAGATGCTGGTGAGTCTTCTTCAATGCTCCTTCTCACCTCCTCACTTGTCAGGTGGTCCTGGGTCTCTGGCCACAGGTGATTTGCTGGGGATGGGAGGCACCTGACTCAAGCTAGCCAATTAGAGTCCCTTTCCCAGGAATTTAGATGTAGGACTGGGAGATTGTTGAAGGTAAAGGTAAAGAAAGAGGCTGAGGGTGCAAAACCACGAGGCCAGACAATGCTGGAGCCATGGGTGGCTATTCTGCACTCTGTGGGCTTGAGAATGGAGCAATGGGACCACGAAGAGCAGTAATTTGGTCTCTGTTAGCAACAGCTTCTGCGTGGACTTGTCCACCTGCCTGCCTTGGGATTATGATCCATATCCTGTTTCTACTTTTATTTTGCTTAAAGCATATATTGGTTCCTGTTACTTTTCTAAACGCCCTTACCAGTCTCACACCCTGAGGAGGTTCCAGTCAACTATGAAGAAAGAGGGTTTCAAGAGACAAATTCAGAAGTTCAAAGCTGAAAGCAGATTCATAATCTGTCCTGCAGGTCACGACACCCTGACGAGCATGGTTTCTTTTATGTCTGACCTGCATGAGGTGGCTCAAAAAAAAAAAAAAAAAAAAAAAAAAAAACAAAACCACCAAGTCACCCAAAGGGAGAGTTCACTGTAACAAAAAAAATACACACATACACATATATATTTTATCATCATGATAGAGACCAGAGAGGTTAAATGGCAAATAAATGAAATAAATGACTACCATTTATCAAGGACCTACTATGTGTCAGCCACTTCCCACAATTTTCATTACTCAATTCCCAGAAAACTCAGGTTAATATCTTTACCTACCCTGCCTTTTGCAGATGTGAAAATGAGGTCAGAAGAGATCAAGAAAGATGAAGCTAAAACAACAAATACGTGGTAGAGGCTAAACTCAGAGGCGGGACACTCTATGCACAGGCCTTTGACTCACTGACAAGCCTCCTGCCTTGAGGAACTGACTTGATTATTTTCTTGGTTTTCAGCTCCAGCCAGTTCTTTAGGGCTGGTACCACCCTGATGTCCACACCTGCCAGAATTCCTGCCTGGTGCAGAGTCCTTGGCATACCAGTGGTTCTTCAGCTTTAGCGTGGTCAGAGCCACCTGGAGGACTTACTCAAACACAAACAGTTGGCTCCACTACCAAATTGTCTAATGCGGAAGGTCTGGGGTGGAGACAGAGGATTGCACTTCTCCCAAGCTCCCAGGTGATGCTGATGCTGATGTTCTGGGATAATACTTTAAGAATTTGGGTTAATGCCTTCCTTCACTTGACAGAATAAGATACTGAGGTTCAGCAGGTCCATGTGAACTTGCCAAAACCACACAGTGAGGAAAGAAACCTTATAGCCTGGACCTGCAGGCCCTGGCACTCTGTCTTTAACTCCACTCTGCTTCTGTGCCTTGTGATCCTGAAGGTAAGCATAGGCCTGGAAGGCAATTTTTCAGTTCCTCTAGGAAAGAATGATTCAGAATGCTAAAGCAATGGGGAATGTCTGATATGTCTTGGTACTTTCACTAACCCTAGAAAAAAATTTAAAAAAAAAAATGTTATTACCTAGAGCCCTTTGGTAAGAAGTGAGGTTCCTCCTGTTTAAAAAATACACCATTTCATCCCTTGGAAATTCTGACTCAGGGAATGACGGGATGGAGCTTGAGGAATACAGTTCGTATGCTTATGCTCAAGCCCTTTTCTACTTGGCTATACAGCAGCAATTGCACTTCTTTCCGATATCTGAGACCAAAAATGAAATTGGAGCTTTTCCCGGGGACAATCTGGGTGATGACTTAAATTTTAACTCACTTAGCAGCACTTTTAGAAAATGCTCCTGAGTTGTTACTCTGAACTTCCATATGATCACAGAGTCCTAGAATCAGGATGGTCCTCCAGAGGGTGGTCCATTCCCACAGCAGGAGGCACCTGTTCTTAGGCCATCCCCAGATGAGTATGATGGTTATGATGCCAATGACAACAGCCAGCATTTATGGAGTGCTTACTTGCTCAAGTCTTATCTAAGGACTTCATGCTGAGAACAACCTATGAAGCTACTTTAAGCTCATTTTATGGATGTGAAAACCAAGGCACAAAGGCTAAATAAGTTGTGCAAGGATATACACAGCTAGTAAGTGGTAAAGGCCAGAATTCAAACCCAGGCAGTCAGGCCCTTACCTGCTCTGCCTCTGACCATGGTAGCATAGTATGGCTGTCACTTTGGTTGTCTAGACAACACTTGATGAGAAAAGAAAGCTAATGAACCTCGGCACACTAAACAAGGCATGCTTCTCTCAGAAACAATGGTTCTGATTTTGATTTTGTGGTATAGATAGCTTCCTACATAAGGAGAATTTAATTACTGAATTCTTAAATAAATATGTTTTGAATGGCATTTTAGACAGTATTGTAGACTGAAATGCCTGCAGGAGCCAGACAATGTAATTTGGATTAGAGAATGGATATCCAGTCTGAGAAGGGCAGTAGCTACATAACTCCATGAAATTTTTGCCATATAGAAATGCAAACCCATTGTTTTTAAGATCTCCCAATATTTCCTGGTTTCAAACTTTTTTATTTTTAATTGAATATATGTGTGTGTGTGTGTGTGTGTATACACACACACATATTCAGTTGAATATATATGTGTGTATATATATATATACACATTCAGTTGAATATATATGTGTGTGTGTGTGTATATATATACACCTGGACCTGCAGGCCCTGGCACTCTGTCTTTAACTCCACTCTGCTTCTGTGCCTTTCAGGGTGATCCTGAAGGTAAGCATAGGCCTGGAAGGCAATTTTTCAGTTCCTCTAGGAAAGAATGATTCAGAATGCTAAAGCATTCTGAATGCTTTATTCATTCTGAATATGCTTCATTCTGAATGTATATACACACACACACACACACATATATATACACACACACACACACACATATTCAATTAAAAATACAGTCAATATTGGCCAGGCATGGTGGCTCACACTTGTAATCCTAGCACTTTGGGAGGCTGAGGCAGGCGGATCACCTGAGATCAGGAGTTCGAGACCAGCCTGGCCAACATGGCAAAACCCTGTCTCTACTAAAAATACAAAAATTAGCCAGGCATGGTGGCAGGTTCCTGTAATCCCAGCAACTCCGGAGGCTGAGGCAGGAGAATTGCTTGAACCCTGGAGGCAGAGGTTGCAGTGAGCCGAGATCATGCCATTGCACTCCAGCCTGGGCGACAGAGCGAGACCCTGTCTCAAAGAAAAAACGTCAATATTTTTAATTGATTATACATATGCATATATTTGTGGTCTATAATACGATGTTTTGAAATATGTGTACATTGTGGAACGGCTAAGTAGAGCTAATTAACATGCATTGTCTCACAAACTAACTTTTTGTGGTAAGAACACTTAAAATCTACTCTCTGTGCTTTTCAAGAAAACAATACAATTTTATTAACTACAGTCACCATGTTTTACAATATTCTCTTGAAGGTACTCATCTTCTCTAACTGGAATTTTGCATCCTTTAACCAACATCTCCCCTAGCCACTCCTTCCCTGCCAGCCCCTGGCAACTATCATTCTACTTTCTACTTTTATGAGTTCAACTTTTTAAGATTCCACATATAAGTGAAATCATATTAGTCCTTCTGTGTCTGGCTTATTTCACTGAACAAATGTCATTTCAGATTAATCTGTGTTATTGCAAATGACAGAATTTCCTTCTTCATCAATACTGAGTAGTCATCCATTATGTAAATACACATTTTCTTTATCCACTCATCCATTAATAGACACTTAGGTTGATTCCATATCTTCGCTATTGTGAATAATACTGCAAGGAACATGGGAGTGTAGAGACATCTTTTACTTACTGATTTTATTTCCTTTGGAATATATAACCAGCAGTGGGATTGCTGGATCATATGGTAGTTTTATTTTTAATTTTTTTTCAAGAACCTACATACTGTTTTCCACAATTAGTATACTAATTTATACCCTTACCAACAGCGTACAGGGGTTCCCTTTTTACTACATCCTCTCCAACACTACTTATTTTTTGTCTTTTTCATGATAGTCATTGTAACAGGTATGAAGTGATATTCAGTGGGATTTAAATTCACATTTCCGTAATGATTTGTGATGTTGAGAATTTTTTTCATCTACCTGTATGCCATTTGTATGTATTGTTTTGAGATACGTGTATTCAGATCCTTTGCCTGTTTTTTAATTTGGTTATTTACATTGCTGTTGAGTTGTTGTGTTCCTTATATAATCTGGAGATTGATTCCTCATCAGAGGTATGCTCGCAAATATTTTCTCCCATTTTGTAGGTTGTAACTTCATTCTGTTGCTTGTTTTCTTCGTTGTGCCAAAGCTTTTCAGTTCGACATAATTTCAGTGGTCTATTTTTGCTTTTGTTGCCTGTGCTTTTGGGGTCATATTCAAAATTTCATTGCTCAGGCCAATGTCATGGAGTTTTTCCTGTTTTCTCCTGGTAGTTTTATACTTTTAGGTATTATATCAAGCCTTTAATCCCCTTTGATTTTTGAATATGGTGTGAGATTTGGGATATCTAGTTACCCCAATACCATTTATTAAAGATACTGTCCTTCCCCTATAGTGCGTTCTTGGCACCCTTGTTGAAAACCAATGGACAATAAATGCATGGATTTATTTATGAGCTATTGTGTTCCATTGGCCTATATGTCTGTTTTTATGCCAGTAGCATGCTGTCTTGATTACTATAGCTTTGTTTGTTGGTTTGTTTTGAGATGGAGTTTCACTCTCACCTAGGCTGGAGTACAGTGCATGATCTCAGCTCACTGCAACCTCCACCTCCTGGGTTCAAGCAATTCTCCTGCCTCATCCTCCTAAGTAGCTGGGATTACAGGCGTGCACCACCACACCCAGAAATTTTTTGTATTTTTAATGGAGATGGGGTTTCACCATGTTGGCCAGGCTGGTTTCGAACCCCTGACCTCAGGTGATCTGCCTGCATGGGCCTCCCAAAGTACTAGGATTACAGACGTGAGCCACCACACCAAGCCAATTACTATAGCTTTGTAGCATATTTGAAGGCAGTTTGATGCCTCCATGTCTGTTCTTTTTGTTCAAGATTGCTTTTACTATTCAGGGCCTTTTGTGGTTCCATACAAGTTTCAGGAATTTTTCCTATTTCTCTGAAAAACGTCCTTGGAATTTTGATAAGGATTGCGTTGAATCTGTAGATCACTTTGCATAGTGTGGACATTTTTACAATATTAATTCTCCTAATCCATGAACGTGGGATATCTTTACATTTATTTGTGTTTTCTTCAATTTCTTTCATTGATGTCCCTCTGAGGGACTGGATACCACACTCAAGGTTATCTGGGTGGTAGGTTTGGAAGCTCAGATTCGAACCACACCCATTTGTATTGTTTTCACTTCTTTGCTTATTTTATATTTATTGAACACATGTCTAAGTCAGGTGTTCTGGGTATGAAATAGATAATAAGGCATTATACTATGGAGTAAGGTAAGTATGAATTCATAGGTATGTGTTTTATTGTGTTCAAGCTGCTATAACAAAATTCCATAGACTGAGTGGCTTAAAGAGCAGGCATTTATTTCTCACAATTCTAGAGGCTGGATGTCCAAGATCAAGGTGCATACAGAATTGGTTCTTAGTGAGGGCCCTCTTCCTGGTTTTCAAGTAGCTCCTCCTCATTGTGTCCTCACACAACAGAGGGAGAAAAAGACAGAGAAAGAGAGTGCATGCATGAACTGATCTCTTCCTCTTCTTTAAAGACCACTAATCTCATCATGAGGGCTCCATTTTTGTGACTTCATCTAATCCTCATTATCTCCCATAGGCCCTATCTCCAAATGCCATCACATTTGGAGGTTAATCCTTCAAAATATGAATCTCGGGGGAACACAAATGTTCAGTTCATAACAGTATGTGACCTATGCAGTTGCACAGAGCTGTATGCTCAGAAGATCCCTATATTTGGTTTAATGCTCTACCATTAGCATCTTAAAAATCTTAATAATTTTGAAACATGGGACCCTACATTTATTTTGCCCTGTAACCTGATATGTAGCCAATCTTGGAGTCAAGAAACAAAGATTTTCAACATCAGCATGATTAGAAGTTCCAAAGGCTCTTCAAATGCCATCTAGTATAATCACTCACTGGACCTCTGAATCCTGTTTGTAACATTCACAACTTTGGATGGAACAGCTTTCGTGACAGGGAATTTATTCACAACTGCCCATTGTCCCTGGGTGGTGGCAAGAGGTTACCTGTGCAAAGGCTAGTTCATCTTGGATCTTCTATTCAGGGTGCCCAGGTATTGACCTCAGAGTCACCCTTCAATCCAGAGAGTATCCTCACCAGGGTCTACATTTACTCTGACATTACCCCAAATGTGATAGACTTAGCAATTATAGTTACTGAAACACTGATGGGTCAATTGAAAGTAAGGAATGGTTTATTTGAAACCAAATACAAGATGCTTGCAGAAAGTGGAACCAACATATGGATTAATAGTAATTAAATGTTTGGGTACCTAGAGTGGTATTTGGCAACTTTCAGAGTAGTATCCTGGATAGAATAAGGGCTTTGGAGGCAAACAGAGCTTTGGAAGTTCTGCTACTTACTAAATGGTTTGGCCAGTCTATTAATCTCTATAACCTTCTCCATCTATGTGTGAAAAAGGAGTAGTAACGCCTACCTGATAAAGTGGTAGTGAGCATAAAATGATACTAGATAGAATATTTAACAGAAGCCCTAGAATAGAGGAGGTACTCAAAGAATGTTAGTTCTCTCCTCACCTTCTCCTTTAAGAACCGAATAAAAATAGTTTTAGACTGTTACAAGGATAATAGATGAGAATAAGAATAGAGTCTAAGACCTTGGAGATCACCTAGTTCAACCTAAACATTTTACAGACGGAGAGACAGAAGTATGTATAATGAAAGTTGGGTATAATGAAAAACTTCTCAAGTAGGCGTATGCACAATCCCCTCTATATTTTTCTTTTTCTTTCTTCCTGGAATATAATGTATTTATACATGCAATGACCCTGCCTAAGGGCTGAAAATTAGATCAAATGAATCCTAGATGTCATTGAATAATATATTTAAAAACACCTTGTAAACTAAAAAATTGAAGAATGTAACTTACTTTTTGGAACATCTTTTATGTATCAGGCACTATATTTATAGCCTTCGCTTGTTTTATCCTAACAACATCCCTGTGGGGAGATATTATTTCTCTGGTTTGCAAATATGGGAGAAAAATTAGGTCCAGAGAGAGAGAAAGAGTAGCTGGCCTAAGGGCACAAAATATAGAAAATGGTAGAGGCAGGATTAGAACTGGGTCAGTCTTGCTCTTGTGTATTTATCACTCTACCTCTTACTCTTACGCAAGTACTCTTACTTGTTATGTACAAACATTGTGTGTATACATTGATGATCACATATACCAGTGACCACTTGGCTATCGGACTCCTAACCAAAGTTGTCATTTGCATGTACATTTAGTGAATGTTAAGATCTTTAGGCGTTAAAGTGAGGTCTTCTTTAGAGCCTTGAGAAGGGGCTTTGTAAGTTATTTCATTACAAATGTAAGGGGCATGTACCAGGAGCCCTGACTTTTATTCATAGCCAATACCCATACCCAAGCTGTTGCACTCCATTTGACTGTGTACGTAGAGGAGATTTCAGATCCGTAGATCAATAGAGACTCGTCTGACCTGAACGCTGAGCAGAAAAGTCAATTACAGAGAAATAACCAACGCTTGGGAATATCTCCTGCGGGTTAGTAGACCTTGACATAACTAGAGGGGTTTGTAGTCAAGTTGAAGAACTTTTACATAAAAACGGAATCAGCTTGTGAAATCTATTCCCTTTTCATCCCAAGGGATAGAAATGGGGCCATGAGATGGAAGTTACAGGGGGGTCAGATTTGCCTTGACATACAAAAGAAATTTTTCTTCATCAGAAATGGGCCAAGATGGAAAGGGCGGCTTTGGAAGGTAATGTGATCTCTTTCACTGAAGGTGTATAAATACAGGCTGCATGAATGTTTTTAGGGGATACTGAAGATGACAGTCAAGCAACAGATGACTGACTGTGTCAAGTAAGATAAGAAATATCTTCTCTTAAATACTAGGACAAAGTTCTGCTGGCATTATATCCAACAAAGTCAAAAATACCCAAATCTTTGCCTCATCCCAGTGACCCCTTCTCTGTGAAATCCTTGATAAAATTATACCTACTAAAAGCAATGAAAATAAGAAACAAAACCAATATTTTATTATTCATTGGGCCAATGTGTTTTACCCCAAAGGAAAATATATAGCTGGGTTGCAGCAAAATCCACCTACACATCTATTAAGGTTTCTATCTTCCCTGACGTCTCATTGGATTCTAAGATCGCAAGCTCCTTGGCCTGTTACATCAATCATGAGAACAAAATGACATGCTTGTCAGATACGGATACAAGAAAAAAAGGAGAGGAAATCACAATAGCTGAATAGCGAGTGGGTTCCAGATGCATGGAGGAAATATGGAAGGCAGGCCCAGGTGCATTTATGCAATGTTTCAATGCATGGTGACTCTATGCACTGTCGTATGTGGTAGGATTTATGATCTTGACTGTCACTGGTCACCATTATACTGGTATCTCCCTTGCCTTGTAGAGAAACTAGCAGGGATGGGGGAGAGGAAACTTCCCTTCCGACTTGGATCTTCCCCCTCTGGTACTTACTAAGGTATTAGACCATAGAGAAGCCAATGAGCAGAAACCACGGTGAGCTGAATTTTGGATCAACATTAGAAACAATTTCTAACAAGGCTGCTCCAAAATATAGCAGGCTGCCTATTATAGCACAACTTCTCTTACAGCAGGGACAAACTATTTATTATGTCTATATCCTCCAGGAGGCCTAGCACAGAACTGGTGGCAGAGCAAATGTTGGAAAACTGTTTGTTGAATTGGGGCTGAGCACATCACTACAAAGGAACTCAGAGGGCAGAAGACTGTTGAGAAGGCTCCAGAAGAGCTTCTTGCATGAAACTGATCATTACACTATACAGCCTCTAAATCATCCATATCTAAAAGGCCGTGACTTGAAGTTTGGGGCTTATTTCAGAATGGATCGGGCATACTGCAAACACTTCTAATGGTTAAACCATAAAACTAATCTTCTAAGAACAGAGTTGTAGCTTTTAGCGATCGGAAAAATTGACATTGTTGGAATGGTAGAAAGAGTTTGGACTGGGAGTCAGGGAGTTCAGATTGTGGTTAATAATTACATGAAATAATAAGAGATATATTGTCACGAAAAATTGCACAGGTTGGTACCTTAAACTGGCAGAGTGCAAGTGGGAGGCTAAGGGGGAGGCTATGGCTGAGTTATGTTCATGCCAGAAACAACTGTTTAGATGTTATATTAACTCTGTGAGACAAGGCTATGGTCACAATTTGGAAATTCCCAAATGATATCTTCCTTATCATTCATGGCTTAGTGACCATAAAGGTAGATTTTAAAGCTCACATTTAGTTTTGTATAGTTTCCCTTTTTTTAATGCTTTTCTGTACTTTCCATTCTTTCTGCATTCAACACGATTCCCAAATTGGTATCACCAACTTGAACCTCTTCTTTGAGCTTCAGACTCATCTATCCAACTGTGCCCTTGCCATTTGTACTTGGATGTCTAGTGATCAGCTCAAGCTTGGCATGCCCCACACCTGCTCCTCTCATAATCATCTTCATCTTGGAAAATTACAACTCTGTCTTTACAGTTGGTCAGGCAAAATCCTCGACGTCATTCTTCATTTATTTCTTTTTGTCACCAGCCTAGGTCCAAACCCATACCAAATCTGTTGTGTCTACCTTCAAAGTAGAACGTGAATTTGACCATGTGGGAGATGATGTAACTGTTCTCTAACTGTCCTGACTTCTCTTTCTGTGATGCTCCTCCCTTTGAAGACTGTTAATCCTTGCTCTCCTGCACTCAGGAGCAGTCCTGTTACTTGTTTTGGCCAATGCCTCTTTTGCAGCTGGCCATGTTCCAGATAGAAGCTACTTTGCCAGCCTGAGTCTTACAGTAAACATAATATGGATTAGAGCCACAGACATTCCATGAAGCACATATCCCTCAGCAAGTAATAAACATTTGTTATTCTATGCCACATAGATAACAGGGATCTTTTGTTAGTAGACTATGGCATAGCCTGTCCTGACTGATACAAACAACTTCCCATCACCTCTACTGTGACCACACTAGTGCAAGCCTCCCACATCTTCTGGTAGTATTGCCACATTCTCCCTATTTCTACCTTTTCCTGCTATAGTTTATTCTCAACCCCATGGCTGAAGGGATCCTTTAAAATCATAAATTGGATGTCACTTCTTTACTCAAAATCTTCCAATGGCTTCTCTTCTTATTCAGAGTAAAGAACAACATCCTTATACAACTGTTTACAAGGCCCTATGTGACACTGCCACTCTCACACCCAGCACCACCAGTTTTGAGATCTCAAATTCCACTCCTGTCCTCACATCCAATGAACTTTAGTCACAATATTCTCCTTGCTGTTCCCCAGCCATGCCAAGTATGACCATGTGATCATGCCCTAAACCTTTGCACTTTCTGTTCCCTTGCCTAATTGCTTTTCCCTCAGCTACATCCATGGCTTTTCTATTATCTTCTTCTGGTCTGTGCTGTGTTCCTGAGTCTTACCATTTGCCTTCAAGTACTCCTTCTCCTGCTACCATTTTAAATTTTTCTCCATAATTTATATTATCATCTGACATACTATACATTTACTTTACATTTACCATCCATTTCCTCCATCTAAAATGTAAGTGTCATGAGGGCAAAACCTTGTTTTGTTAAAAGCTACATTACCTAGTGTTTTGACTTGTATCTAGCACATGGGTCAATAAATATTTGCTGAATGAATGAATCAATGAAACAGTGAACTTTTTATAACCAGAAAGAATACAAAGAATTAAAAAAGGACATAGAAGAATGCATTTCTTTTAAAAAGCAACTTAGTGGTGATGGAGACAGATATTCACACACAAACACATCTCAAATTTTAAGTTCACGTTAATGAATGCCGTGATGTGAGTGGCATCTCTGATATATTAAGCTTCTCACTATGAATTCAATTGGCACCCTGTATAGTTGGCACATTTACTCATTTCTCACTTAAAAATAAAATTCTTTTTAAAAACTCTGTCCCTGTTCTACTGATAACAATAAAAATCAAGAAAAAGCTGAAATAAAAATTACCATATTTTATATTTCTGTGACACTTTATAGTTTCCAAAGATCTTTCATAGTTTTTGTCTTTTAGCAACTTTATTGGGAAACTTGGGTCCTCACCATTTATAGATGGAGAAACACAGGCTTAGAAAGGTGACATGACTTGCCCAGAGTCATAACAGAATAGAAGTAGCAATGCTAGAATTCTAACTGATTCGAATTCTAATCCTGACACCAGGGCCAATAATCTTTTTTTAATTCTCCAAGTTATCTCACTCTACTTAAGGCAGGATGAAGTAAAATCATATAAGTGAAAATTCTTTGCCAATGATAAAAGATAAGGCAAATGCTTTTATTATTATTTTTATGACTGCTGTGCTACCATTCACATGGCATATTTTGAAAACTGTGACCTCATCTGGAAATGAAGAGTTTGGACAAAAGCATCTCCTAGAGTCTTTTTCAGTGTGAATAGTCAATGATTTATTTTCCTTTAAGATCCTCTGGCATTACTAAATGGGCCTGGACAAGTCTTTCCAGAAAGGATCAAAGAAAGGGCTGTCAGAGAAAAGAGACAAACAAGAGAAAGTTCAGCACCTCAGAAAAAAAGTAATTATTTCAGAGTAGGAAAAGCCAGCTAACAAAAACACCATGCTCAAGGATTTCAAATGAAAGTGTCTTTTCAACCATAGCTTTAATGGAAACCGCTAATGAATCAAAGCACCTGGTAAGAAATAAATAACAACCTCAAAGGGGGTTGAAGTTACAGGGGAATGCAGAGGCTGATCTAAGAGAGTCAAACAGGACACAGAAGGTTGGCTTTATTGCGCTATGAGGAGTAAGTAGGCACATAGTAGGCATCCCATAAGCGCTGACTGAATGAGTGAATAAATCATGAACACAACATGTTTTATTCACTCAGTCATCCAGTGCTTATGGGATGCCTACTATGTGCCAGGCATCATGCTCAGAGAAAGTTCACTTTCCAGTTGTGTTAGGAAGTAAGGAAGCCCAGGAAACAAGATAGTCAAGATTTTGTGATATCTCAGTGGCTTAAAGATTCACTTCTTCCTTAAATATTAAAGAACTGGAAAGAGCTACATGGGTGGCTGGATACCTGGGTAAATTGAAAAAGAGCATTTGGTGGTGGGGGTATACCCTGTCTTGGGTTACTAGGACTGTGGTTATGAAATACCACAATGAGTGGTTTAAACAACAAGTTTATTGTTTCAGTTCTGGAGACTAAAACTCCAAAATCAAAGTGTCAGCAGGGTGGGTTCCTTCTGAATGTGTGAAGGAAGTAGCTGTTTCAGGCTTTTCTCCTTGTTGGCTGATGTGATGGTTAATATTGAGTGTCAACTATTACAAGGATGCAAGCTATTGCTCCTGGGTGAGTTTGTGCGAGTGTGACAAAGGAGATTAACATTTGAGTTTGTGGATTGGGAGAGGCAGACCCACCCTCAGTCTGGGTGGGCACCATCTAATCAGCTGCCAGCATAAAAGCAGACATGGAAAAAGCAGACTTGCTGAGTCTCTGGTCTCCATCTTTCTCCCATGTTGGATGCTCCCTGCCCTTGAACATCAGACTCCAGGTTCTTCAGCTTTTGGACTCTTGGACCTACACCAGTGGTTTGCCAGGGGTTCTTGGGCCTTCAGCCACAGACTAAAGGCTGCACGATCAGCTTCCCTACTTTTGAGGTCTGGCGATTTGAACTGGTTTCCTGGCTCCTCAGCTTGCAGATGGACTATTGTGGAACTTCACCTTGTGATCACGTGAGTCAATACTCCTAATAAGCTCCTCTTCAAATATACATCTATCCTATTAGTTCTGTCCCTTTAGAGAACCCTGACTCATACAACTGGCATCTCCCTGTATCTTTTCACATCATCTTCCCTCTGTGCATCTCTCCGTGTCCAATTTTCCCCTTTCTATAAGAACACCTGTCACACTGCATTAGCACCCACGCTGATGACCTCATTTTCACTTGGTTATTTCTGTCAAGACAGTATCTTCAAATAAAGTTAGATTCACAGATCCTGGGGGTTAGGATTTTAACACATGAATTTGGCTGAACATAGTTCAACCCATAATACATCCTTTCTCATGTACAACCAGCCACCTTTAGGGATGGCTTGGGTAGTTTACTCCAGTTCAGCTAAAATGTAGTGAAAGGCTAGCAATACTAGGGTACTAGGCATATTCTGAGATGACTGAGACACAGGTGCTGCCCTGAGCAGTCATTGCATTCATGTTGTCATCTTGTTTAGTGAGCTTCTCCCTAGAGGGCAGGATCTCTCCTAGGCATTAGGCATATGACTATGAATATGAGGTGATCCTAACTGTCCAAGAAATGTATAGAAACAATTATTACAGAGTGTGAAAATGCATCTAACCCAGGTTGAGACTCCAGCGACAACATCGTTTTGGAGGTGACACCTGAGCTGAATCCTGAAGGATATGAATGGGAGTTAGCCAGAAGTGACAGAGGACAGAGGTGTTTGTCCTCCTTTTAATTAGTTGCCAGCGGCCTGGAGACCCAGGGAAGAGTTGATGCTGCGGTTCGAGTTTAAAGTCAGACACAGGAAGAATCCTCTCTTTCTGAAGGAGGTCTTTTTTCTCTTAAGGCTTATCCAATGGATTGGATGAAGCCCACCCACATTGTGGAGGCAATCTGCTTTGTTCAAAGTCTGCTGACTTAATCTCATCTAAAAAAAATACTTTCACAGCATGTTTACCAGGTATCTGAGTACTGTGACCTTGCCAAGTTGACACAAAAAATTAACCATCATGCTCTCTGTTCCCAGTGTGCTAGGGGATAGAGAGTGTTCTCACATGTTTGGATTTTACTTTCAAAATAAATAATGGTATATTCTGCCCCATTCCACTTGGTATCTGGCGGTCTTGTACATTGGCTCATAAATGCCCTGGGTGTTGCTGGGACGTATCTGCATACAACAATTGGTCCTCTGGGGGCGAAGACTCCAAGTATGCAGGATGTTGATTACTCGCTCTTGGGAGATGGTCGGCAGATAAGGTCTCAAAATCCATGGTGATATCCCCTGTCTCGAGATTCTAAGACGCCTGATGTACAAGATCTGAAAGCAAAGGGTGATGCTGCTGTGGATGATGAGATTACACTGGGGAAGCATCCTCAGGCTGCAGTGCAGGGCTGGCTCTCCAATCCAGGACAGCTCCCAGACACTCCTGTGTTGTCCCTCACGGTAGACCTGTCTCCCCACTGGCCTAGCACTTTCTTTACTCCATGCCAAGATTGAGATCATTCTTAAGAAACAAATCTCACATCCAATCCATCCAATTTTTCTTCATAACAGGCAATGCCACCTGGCATTAAATTGATGTGTTTGTCTGTCTCCTTCACTAGAAGATAAAGACTCTGAGGGCAGTTCTGTAACTGTTTTGTTTGCTGCAATTTTATAATAGCTAGATGAGTATCTGGAACAGGTTGTCACTCAGTGAATTATTGTGGAAGGGAGGGAAGAAGGGAAGAAGGGAAGAAGGAAGGAAGGAAGGAAGGAGGGAAGGAAAGGGGGAAGGAGGTGGGGTAAGGGGGGGGAGTTGGGGGAAGGGAGGAACAGAGGAAGAAAGGAAGGTAAAGAGGGAGGAAGGAAGTGAGGAAAGGAGGGAGCAATGATGCTGAGACCCAGGGCCCTACCCCCTGACTCTTTTCTTCCCAGTATTTTCCTCATGGCCACATCTCCCTGTTCTGACTCCCTGGCTCCTCAGCAAATGATCATGAACCTTAGTATCAGTAATTACTAATACTTGTCAGTTATTTCACATAAGCCCAGCACTATTCTAAGTGCTTTAGAGTAAATCCTCATAGCAAATCTATGAGGCCAATGTTAGCATCCCTACTTTATAAAGAAACTGAGGCACAAAGAGATATGAAATTTGCAAGCTTACAGAACTGGTATGTGGCAAAACTTGGACTTGAGCTTAGGCAGTCTGGATGCAATGTCTGCTCTTTTAATTACTGCATTATTCACACACACACACACACACACACACACACACACACACACCCTACAAAGTCACTTGTTTTTTCCTCCTTTCAAGGTAAAGCAGGTCCAGCTTCTCGGAGACATTCCTTTATGCCAAGTTACCCCAAGTCCACACAGATTGATGCAAGAACTTGCTACTGCTCTGAAAACCCAAAATATAAAGCCTCCATGGTTGCTGGGCAATCTGTATTGCCTAGTCTACCACTGCTGGAAACAGGAATCCACCCATATAATTATACTATAAACTGTACTGACGTTGTGGAAGGATCTTAGAACTCTTGGTTCTTTTAGTATTTCATAGTTAAAACACATATTTCGGTCTTGTCTCACAATAATATTCATTTTTTTAAAAAAGTTCATTCCTATTCTGTGCCCTGTATTTGAAAAGCTATAAATATACTTAATAGGAATATTTTTAAACTTTTATATATTATTCACAGTGTCTAAACCATGACTGAGTACATGGGATATATGCTAATAAATAATTGTACTGTGACCCATTAGGATATTTGTCAATTCAGTTCATAAGCCTGTTCGAAAGTAAATATATTTACGCTAGATCCCTGAATCAACTAACCTATTTATTCTCTGTACTGCCACTGAAATTATCCAATACTTCCCATTTTATTCAAAAACCAAATCATGAATTCCTAACACAACATTCCAGTCCTCCTAATCTGGCCCACCTTACTCTCCCCGCCACATATTTCGTCAGTTTCACAATTTTCCTGAGACATCCTGTATCTTCACAATCTTGTCCTTCTGCTTGGAGTAGAGCCTTTTCCTAGAATGACCATCTCTCATTTTTTTTCTCAGCCTCAGTAACACCTACTTATCCTTCAAAACCCAGTTCAGAAATCCCTTTCTCCATACAGTATTTATTGGAAACCCTAAAGCTAGTTCTTCCACTCTGCGTACCCATAATTCTAGTACGTAATGTAATGACAGTACACATTATAATGTCTTAGTTCTTAAAAAAAGAAACATATTCATTCCTGTATCATGAATATCTAAACCAGTACCTGGCATGAGCTATGTATTTATGAAGTTTTTTTTTTTTTTTAATGATTGCACCGCTTCCCACTTCCTAAAAAAAAAAAAAAAAAAAAAAAAAGCTGGTAAAGAATGGCACATAAAATATCCTAACAGCATGCTCAGTAATCAGAAGCAATCTGGATGCTTTAGATATGTAGCCATCTAATGCCGTGAACTACTGACTGAAAACCAAGCATAAAACATGCCAGATACACTGAGCAGATTTTAAATTGTAAAAACCTGAAAAGGAAATGCTCAAACCCCCTGGCTTCTACTGAATTAGAGTATAAGACCCAAAATGTATTCTATTGCAAACTAAAATAAGTCCTTTTAAAATGTAGATTTTTTACAGGATCTTTTTAAATGACTGTTTTTCTTGATAATAGAAGTGGTTCCCACAATTTGCACAAAATTGAAAAATATATTAATTTATTAAAAAAATAAGACAATACATTCTACATTCTTTAAAATAATGGCTATGAACATTTTGGTGTATTTCTCCAGTCTTTTTATTTCCTATTGGTATGACAGAATTCAATGAAAAGTGTTTACCAGTCTAATCTTTTCACTTAATAATATATTTTGAGCTATTTTCCGGGCCATTAAATATTACTTGGAAACATGATTTTTTATGACAGAATACTATCTGCTCACATTTATTTAGCAGTATTCTACTTGCTGCATATTTAGATGGTTTCCTTGTTGTTCTCTTGCTTCTATAAATAATGTTGTGATGTACATGCTTGAACATAAAGCTTTCTCCAACATTAGCTTGCATGACATAGCAGGATAAGGTCTTCAAGGTTTTAACTCTCCTGCCCAAAGATTATGTGGGTATAAATTTATGGACTGTGTGTATTCTCCAGACTCAGTTGGGAGGAGCTTAGACCTACGGACAAGGATGAACCTGATCATTGGCTATTTTCAGACCTGTCTGACCAAAGGGTAGCTCTCAGGATATATGTGGCAGGGACCCTTGGTCCTGAGAAGAGCTTTGGTCCTAGAAGAATATCATTTCCTAGAGAAAATGCTACCTGGTTATACAGAAGCTTTACCCTCTGATATAGTTTGAATCTGTGTCCCCACCCAATTCTCATGTTGAAATGTAATCTCTAATGCTGGAGGTGGGGCCTCGTGGAGGTTATTGGATCATGGGGGTGGTTTCTAATGGTTTAGCACCATCCCCCTTGCTCTGTTCTCCTGGTAGAGTTCTCACGACATCTGGCTGTTTAAAAGTGTGTAGCACCTCCCCCTTCTCTCTCTTCCTTCTGCTCTGGCCATGTAAGATGTGCCTGTTTTGATACCAGTACCATGCTGTTTTGGTTACTCATCACTGGCCATCAGAGAAATGCAAATCAAAACCACAATGAGATACCATCTCACACCAGTTAGAATGGCGATCATTAAAAAGTCAGGAAACAACAGGTGCTGGAGAGGATGTGGAGAAACAGGAACACTTTTACACTGTTGGTGGGACAGTAAACTAGTTCAACCATTGTGGAAGACAATGTGGCATTTCCTCAAGGATCTAGAACTAGAAATACCATTTGACCCAGCCATCCCATTACTGGGTGTATACCCAGAGGATTATAAATCATGTTGCTATAAAGACACACGCACACGTATGTTTATTGCGGCACTATTCACGATAGCAAAGACTTGGAACCAACCCAAATGTACATCAATGATAGACTGGATTAAGAAAATGTGGCACAGCGGCATCCAGGACGGCGGGCGGGCTGGCCACCCGGGACAGGAAGGCACAGAGCATGGCGAATGATGAATTTCCGTCAGAGGATGGGATGGATTGGTGTGGGATTGTATCTGTTAGCAAGTGCGGCAGCATTTTACTATGTTTTTGAAATCAATGAGACTTACAATAGGCTGGCCTTGGAACACATTCAACAGCACCCTGAGGAGCCCCTTGAAGGAACCACATGGACACACTCCTTGAAAGCTCGATTACTCTCCTTGCCTTTTTGGTTGTGGACAATTATTTTTCTGGTACCTTACTTACAGATGTTTTTGTTCCTATACTCTTGTACAAGAGCTGATCCCAAAACAGTGGGCTACTGTATCATCCCTATATGCTTGGCAGTTATTTGCAATTGCCACCAGGCATTTGTCAAGGCTTCTAATCAGATCAGCAGACTACAACTGATAGACACATAAAATCAGTCACCGTTTTTTTCCCTACGATTACAAAACTGCCAGTCCTATATGGAGTCTGATCACAAGACTGCAGTTTCTCCACAGATCTCAGGAAGTTGTGGTGGGGCAGAGGCTTTTTAAAAACATGTGATCAGGGGGCTATCTTTATCTGAATAATAATGAATTTTTAGGTTAAACCTGAGATAGAGTACTACAAAATCATGTTGATAACTTCAGATTTTGGAAGTTAAATCGTGTCTGTTATTTGCATTCTTTAGAAACTTGACTGAGTACCTGAATTCATATTTCTATTCTACTATGCAACATAGTGATGATTCAGAAATTTTTCCTTTGGGGAAAAAAAATGAATATGAACATTTCCATTGTGTTAAGTGTAAAAAGGTCCAGACATGGTCATAAAATTTAAATTTTATACAAAAAAAAAAAAAGAAAGAAAATGTGGCACACATATGCCATGGAATACTATGCAGCCATAAAAAAGGATGAGCTCATGTCCTTTGTAGGGACATGGATGAAGCTGGAAACCATCATTCTCAGCAAACTATCGCAAAGATGAAAAACCAAACATCGCATGTTCTCACTCATAGGTGGGAACTGAACAATGAGAACACTTGGACACAGGAAGGGAAACATCACACACTGGGGCCTGTTGTGGGGTGGGGGGAGG
>NW_012102031.1:9104865-9162652 GCF_000951045.1 Mandrillus leucophaeus
AGCACACCAACATGGCACATGTATACATATGTAACAAACCTGCACGTATGCACACGTACCCTAGAACTTAAAGTATAATAAAAAAAGAAAGAGAAGACAAACACTAAAAAATAATAATAATAATAAAAGATGTGCCTGTTTCCCTCTTTTCCCTTCTGCCATAATGATAAGTTTCCCGACGCCTCCCCAGAAGCCAAGCAGATGCTGCTTGGGGAAGCAGCAAAAGTAGCTCAGAGCCCTGTACCCAAGGGGAACACTCACTCAAGCCCAAGCAAAGATGGGGTTCATGTCCCAAAAGCCTGATCCAAGGGCAACCTGGTCAATTCAATGTGATAAACAGCAAGCCACTGGCTTTTGATTCTCCTACATCCCCACATTCTAATCCTGGCATTGCCTGTTGCCAGCTCTTTGATCTTGGGCAAGTATCTCACTACTCAATGTCTCAACCTTCTCGTTTTAAGACAGAGCAAACAATATCTGCCTTGACTTATACATGTAGGATTAGAAGTGCTTTATCAAATAGAACAGTGTTGTGGCACATAGTGCATAGTCTGCAAATGACAGTGGCAAGAAGAATAGAAGCAAGAAAAGAGCAAGAGAAGAAGGAGAACTGTATTACATCAGGTATGCTGGGAAACAAACTCTGGGACAGATATGCATATGCAGAAGATTTCTTGAAGAATGATCTCAGGAGCAACACCTCTGAGAAGCTGAACTGTCTGATATTGCAACAGAGACCTTGGGATAGCCCTTTAGAGTCAGGCTGAATTGAGGCCAGGGAGCCAGGCTCAGCTCCCAAGCAATGACAGGGAGCTACAACCCCGGGAGATGCAGCTGCCCTCAGCCAACTCCTCCAACATCAGGAAGAATGAGTATGTTGGCCCCAAAGAGGGGAGCTAGTTGTCAAACCACTGTGTTCCTTGCAAGAAGAAAATCTGCCATTGACGAAACGCTTCTACTGTGTTCCAGACACATCATCACAAAGAAATAAAATACTCTCCGAATTTATTCTGTTCCAGCCACAGTTCCAAGGTAAAATGTTAACTCATTCACTCTTTAAAACAGTCCTATAAAATACGTGCAGAAGTCTATTGCTGAGGACACTCAGAAATATTAAAAGATTGACCTAATATCACCCAGCAGTGCATGTCAGAGGCAGGATTTGAACCCAGATGGTCTAACTCCAGGGTGTGTAGGACAATAAAAAATAATCTCTGCTCTAGAGGCACTCCCTGTTTTACCTGATGTGAGACAGAGTCTTGTTACAGGACGTGCATTCATTTTCTATTGTTCCCATAACAAATTACTACAGATTTACCAGCTTGAGACCACACCCACTTATCTCACAGTTCTGTAGGCCAAGTCTGGTACAGTGTGACTCAGCTGGGGTTTCTGCTTGGAGTCTCACAATGCTGAAGCAAAGGTGTCAGAAAGGCTTTGTTCTTTCCTGGAGCCTCTGGGGAATGAATCCACTTCCAAGCTCCACCAGGTGACTGGCTGAAGTCAGTTCCCTGTGCTTATCAAATCGACGTCTCTACATTCTAGCAGGCTAGTGTCTGAGTGGCAGTCTTTGCACCTACAAGGCACTCACATTTCTTCTCACGCTTTCCAATTGTTCCTCCCCCCAGCAACAGCAGGTGAGTCCCTCTTGTGCTTCGAAGCTTTCTGAATTCTCTTCTTGTCTCATATTTCTTACCCCAATGCTTTCTCTGCTTTTAAGAGCTCATGTGATAAGATGAGGCCCACTCATAATTCAGAATAATATCTTATCTTAAGTTCCATAAACTCAGTTGCAATTGCAAAAGTCCCTTTTGTCATGTACTATAACATATTCATAGGTTCCAAGGAGGAAGGTGTGGACATCTTTATGGAACCATCCTTGCAACCATGGGCAGCTCAAGGCAAGAGGCACTCCCGTTGTGTCATCATAGTGAATGGTGACTCTAAGTTTTGTCTTTAACACAGGCAGATCCACCCCCTCATCCATATAACCAGCACCCAATAATGATAGGGGTGGGTACCACAATTCCACTATAGCTGTTAATTTGTATTTCCCCCCACCCTTTAATATCTACTCTCTACTTTATACTTGAAATCCTTTGGATTTTGATCTTCCTGTTTTTATCTCCCCTTTCTAACTCTGTCCTTGTCCCTTGGGCTCATTGAGGAACGGGGCTTCCCTGGTTTTCCCCCATGTCACCCAGCACAACAAGACTGCCTCTGTGGTTGGTCACGGAACTCCTCCACTTGCCTGACCTCCCCTGTACTTCTCCAAGACCCACACTGCCCAGCCTCTGCCTACTTCTCCAGCTTCTTCTTGCTCTGCTACTAATTCCCCTGCAGGAAAGAGACCATCTTATTCATATCTATAGCCACAGATTCTAAAACAGCGGCAGCATAGGGTAAGCAATCAATACAAACTTGTTGAATTTTGAAAGGAAAGAAGATGAATGAATGGATACGTGGATGGATGGTTGGACAGGATGGATGGATGGATGGGCGGATGGGTCGATGTGTGGGTGGATGAATAAGTGAACTGAGTGAACAAAAGAGCTCAATTAGTTATTAGCATTGCCCTTTCCTTAGTGTGATGATTCATGAGTCAGGCCAACAGGGTGAAACCCAAATGTATTTTCCTTTATAGTTTATTTATTAAACAAATATTTGCTGAGTGCCTACTATAAATTAGATTCTATAATAGGTTCTTCTGGTGATAAATAAGACATGCTCCTTGACCTGAGAGAAGTTTGTTTTCCATCAGGGAGTGGAGTGTGGCTATGTACACAGTTGTTTCAGTTTCTCTGCCTCATGTCTTTGGAGCCATCCCTTCCTCATCTACACTATCTTTATTTCTACCATTCTGCCTCTCCTTCCCAAATAACTCCCAGCCCCTCAATCTGTGCCAATCATTCTGGAAAGAAAGTAAGTTTCCCTAGGGTTATGCTTTAGAAACTGTATTAGGAAGGTTTGGGGAGCTGGCTAAATGTTGACAAGAAAGATAACATAATTTTTATTTTATTTTATTTTATTTTTTATTATTATACTTTAAGTTCTAGGGTACATGTGCACACGTGCAGGTTTGTTACATATGTATACTTGTGCCATGTTGGTGTGTTGCACCCATCAACTCGTCAGCACCCATCAACTCATCATTAACATAATTTTAAAGAATTTTGTCATTTTGGTTTTATAGTGGTTACTCTTTAGGTCATTTGCACTTGAATCCCATTCTTTCTGGCATAGATAGCCCAATTTGGGTGCTGGTTCCACAATCAGAACCAACGAGAGAGACACCATATCTGTGGCCAAATAAGATGACCGTGAGCTTTGGGGCCAGAGTGGCTGGGGTTTTGTTATTGTTTCTTTTATTTCTATTGAGATGAAATTCAAATAACAAAAAATTAACCATTTTCAAGTGAAGAATACAGTGGCATTTAGTATAATTCACAATACTGTGTAACCTTCACCTCTATCTGGTTCTAAAACATTTTAATTTCCCTAAAGGAAACCTGATATCCCTTAAGCAGTCACTACCATGGCCCCTCCCCAAAGCCTCTGACAACCACCAGTTTGCTTTCTATCTCTGTGGCTCTCCCTACATTGGATAGCTCATAAAAATAAGAGTCTGTATTAGTCAGTTTTGTGTTGCTAGAAAGGAATACCTCAGGCTGGGCAATTTGTAAAGAAAATGAGCTTACTTAGTTCACGCTTCTGCAGGCTGTGCAAGAAGCACGGTGCCAGCATCTGCTTCTGGTAAGACCTCAGGAAGAGTTTACTCATGGCAGAAGGTGAAGAGGGAGACTGCATGTCACATGGCTAGAGTAGGAACAGGAGAGAGAAGATGAGATGCCAGGCCCTCCCCTTTTTTTTTTTTTTTTTTTTTTTTTTTTTTTTTTTTTTTAATTCTGAGACTGGGTCTCACTCTGTAGCCCAGGCTGGAGCACAGTGGTGCAATCATGGCTCACTGCAACCTCAACTTTCCGGGTTCAAGTGATCCTCCCGTCTCAGCCTCCTCGGTAGCTGCTGCATGCCACCATGCCCAGCTAATCATTTTCTGATTTTTTGTAGAGATGAGGTCTCACTATGTGACCCAGGCTGGTCTCAAACTCCTGGACTCAAGTGATTAAGATTCCAGCCTTAGCCTCCCAAAGTGCTGGGGATACAGGCATGAGCCATGCTTCCCAGTCTCCAGGCCCTTTGTATTGACTATAATACCAACCGTCATGGGAACTAATAAAATGAGAACTTGTTAATTGCCATGGGGAGGGCACCAAGCCATTCATGAGGGACATGCCCCCATGACCCAAATGCCTCCCACTGGGCCCTACTTCAAACATTGGGGATCACATTTCAACACAGGATTTGTAGGGGACAAATTTCCAAACCATATCAGTCATATGACATGTGGCATTTTATTTCTGTGTTCTTTCTCTTAGCATAATATTTTGAGGTGCATACATACACATTGTAGCATGTATCAGTACCTCATTCCTTTTCATGGCTGAATAACATTCCATTGTATGGATATACCACACTTTATTTATACACTGATGGATGTTTGGGTTATTTCTACCTTTTGGCTATTGTAAATTATGCTACTCTAACCATGCATGCACATGTATTTGTTTAAGTCCCTGTTTTCAATTACTTGGGGTATATATGTAGGAGTGGAATTACTGGGTCATACAGTAATGCTATGTTTAACTTTTTGAGGAACCACCAAACTCTTCTCCACAGTGGTTATAACATTTGATGTTTATACCAGCAACATACAAGGGTTCTAATTTCTTCACATTCTTGCCAACATTAGCTAATTTTTCTTTAATTGTAGTTATCGTAGTGGCTGTGAAGTAGTATCTCATCCCTTACCAATATTTTTCCTATATTACATTCTCAGGCTTATTCTTCAGAATTTTTGCTTCCTTTATGCCAACATGGGTCTTGCCATCTCTAGGAAACCCTGTAGTTTTTACACACTCCAGCTGTATTTTTTCAGGGGTTGCCTTCTGGGTTTTTACAAGACATCAGAAGATTTGAGTTCTAGCTTCTGCCCACAACTTGCTAGCTGCATAACTTGGAGGAAGCTAATTTATCTTGCATAGCTTGTTTCCTCATTTGTTTACTATCTGAGGATTAGCCCTTTCTCACAGGGTTGGTGTGAGACTCAAGTAGGCTGTGAACTGTAAATGGTTTGTTGTGCTATTGTTATTATTGGCCAGAAGGATTGGGTCTTTTTAGACTATGTTTACCTAGAACACTATATGGTCATGACAGATCATCAATGACAAATTAATGAAAAATTATTATTGTAATTATGAATTCATTGTTAAAGTTCACAGGAATGACACAGAGATGGAGAAGATATGATAGTTTTCTTTAAACAGAGAAATTTAATAGACTGAAAATATCCAGACTGGAATGCATATAAACTTGGTCTTGTAAGAGGATGCTTGCCTCCCACACATGGTATAATCCTGTGTCCACCTGCCAGGCTCACTAGGGACCCAGTCTCCACAAGGTACATCCTTCTAGCATCTTCCTGGTCATGGTATAAGGTGGGAAGGCAGAGATATTAAGGTATCAATTCATGGGCTGTCCAGGGCCTGGCTTCAAATGGGCAACAAAGGTACAGCTCTTCCCATGCATAGGATGCATTTGGTCCTCATCCCCACCTGGGAAACAGGTCCCCAGCCCCAACTACCCATAGCAGGTCCTGATGCTCACAGATCATGGTACTTCAGTGTCAGGATTAACACTCTAGATTCCCCCATCATCTATTTTTTTAATGCTTTGAAGAGAACCATGTTCTTATTATGTAAAATATTTTATCTGTAATTTCTATGCATTTGCAACATAGAACAATGGTTCAGAACATGCTCATGTCTCCAAATGGACCTGGGGGAATCTTTGTATGATTCCATTAACCATGCCTGTATGGTTCTTACCACGCTCCTCCATTGATTGATTGATTGATTGATTGATTGATACAAAGGCAGATAATCAGAAAGTAACTATACAAATCTTACTTTGTTTGGTCTTCATAACATCCCTATGTGGTTGATGGCATTATTATTCTCATTTTGCAGAAGAGGTACCAATTTGACACATTCAGAAAGCCCATATGAAAGTGGAACCCTATTTCATCCTGACTGCCAGTACCATTAGATGTGACATATATATGTATTATGTGGTTATGAGGAAGAGACCACACGTCTGCATGTGCACACACACACACGACATTTTTGGTCCATGCTACTAATCAAATACCAAAAGAATCTTTGCTTAGGGCTTTGTCAACACTATCATTTACTTTTTAATCTGTTTAAATCACAGGAGAATTGTTCACTTGCCTTTCCCACTTGGATTGATGGGAGAAGTGAGGGCCTTTTGTGTGATCCCAGCCTATTAGCAGGCTACAGAAAGGGTTCCCTTTGCCCTTTCCCACTCCTTTTTCTAGAAGCCAAGGGATGTGCAGAGGGGGGAGCCCTGGATCAGACAGTAATGGGCTGTAATTGAGTTCTCAGTTTGTTTTAACTGCCTGGGTCTGATTGCCTGTGAAAATGGTTTGGTTTTATACTCTTTGTGAGGCTGCGTCAAGCCCCATTTGAAATAACAAGTGCCTTCCTTTCTCTTGCATCTGCTCAAAGTAGGGATGAGTGGAGGGAGGAGGAAGAAGCTGGGGAAGCTTCCCAGAGACCATGAGCAATCATGTACAGAGGTGAGTGTGCAGATGAGAGAAGCAGTGCTGAAAAAATGCCTTCAGGTTACCTGCAGCCTTGGCAGATGACAGGTGGAGTACACATCTGGAATCTTCTAAACTTCTCCTCCAACCAGCAGGTCTCCTGTGAGGCCTGGTCAGGCAGGCACTGGATGAGATCTGACCCATTTCTGTGGACAAGGAAAATGCCCTCATGAGGGAAAAGTAGGAGAGGTCAGAGATTAGACTCACTACCCAGGGACATGACAGAGCCCACTGGAAAGCTTCATACCATCTCATCCTGGCTGCTTCTTATAGAGGCAGCTCTCAAAGCTATGATCTCCAGTTCAGTGGACGCCAGACATATGTAGCTAATGAGCACCTGAAATGTAGCTGAACTGAAACATAAACCTGATTCTGAGGGTTTCGTGTGATACAAGAATACAAGATATTTCATTAATATTTTATATTGATTCCATGTTCAAGTGATATTTTGAATATATTTGGTTAAATGACATTATTATTAAAATTAACTTCACCTGTTTGTATTTGTATGCGTCCATTTTCATACCGCTATGAAGAACTGCCTGATACTGGGTAATTTATAAAGAAAAGAGGTTTAATTGACTCACAGTTCAAGATGGCTGATGAGGCCTCAGGAAACTTACAATGATGGTGGAAGGTGAAGGGGAAGCAAGGCATCTTTTACACAGGGTGACAGGATGAGGTGCCGAGCAAAGGGGAAAAAGCCCCTTATAAAACCGTCAGATCTCATGAGAACTCACTCACTCTTATAAGAACAGCATGGGGGTAACCGCTCCCATGATTCAATTACTTCCCACTGGGTCCCTCCCTTGACATGTGGGGATGATGGGAACTACAATTCAAGATGAGATTTGGGTGCAGCCAAACCATATCAGTATTTTATTGTGACTACTAGAAAATTTACAATTACATGTATGGCTCACATTACATTTCTATCGGATGCTGCTGGTGTAAAGACTCCCAAATCCGGCATCCTCCCTTAGGCTGCAGCATAGATAAAACAGGCTGGGCATTCTGCGCAATTTTACAGACTACAGCCTCTCACTTGTCTCTCCTCCTTTTTGAGAGCGTATTTTCGTGTGAAGGGGTGTGAGCTCTATCTTGTCATAGACGTTACATTAAAACTAATCTAATGT
Source organism: Mandrillus leucophaeus (assembly GCF_000951045.1). Classification (NCBI taxonomy): domain Eukaryota; kingdom Metazoa; phylum Chordata; class Mammalia; order Primates; family Cercopithecidae; genus Mandrillus; species Mandrillus leucophaeus. The sequence goes on from NW_012102031.1 coordinate 9,112,744, forward strand.
TTCAGAAAAGTGAATTTTTCAACATTGTGTTTTCGTTGTTTAATTAAGAACAAATTATTTATGAAATACAGGCCTCAGTGAGGCCCCTCCATAGCGGTTGAGATCTAAGTTAATTTTGTCTCGATGACTTCTAATCCTATCATCCGTAGGAGTCCCCAGTTCCTGCCAGTATTGAAGGTGGTATCGGCAGGTTAGGAGTTATGTTCTTCTTGTCTGTTGTGCCCCTTGGCCCCAGATTTTCTTATCTATCCACCTATCAACAGCAAGTAGAAAAGTCACTGTCTAGAGTTTCTACCACCAAGAATCTACACACCAAGCATTTATGGCTTCAGAAGACTTTGGTGAAGATTAGAGCAAAGGGGGCTTCATGGAGAAAAGCTACATCAAGTTGTACAGACTTCTATCATTTGACTGGTGTATCAGTCAGTATTTGCTAGGCCTGCCTCACCAGGGTGTTGGGAGGCATGAGTTTAGAAATATATGAGTTATAAAGCTCCCGACAAATTTAAGGTCCCGGACAGGGTTGGCCAGAATGAAAAAGGTTATATTTCTAAGCTATGCAGGAGTTGTCAAGTACTTAGAATATACCCAGTAATGTATTTACAAATTGTGATGTGATACCATTTTGCAAGGTGTCCACCCTGAAAACAGGGAGACAGTGTATCATTATAACCAAATGACCACTAGGTATAATCACACTATAGAGGAAAAATATTCTCAGAAACTTCAGCTGTCAGGACTATTGACTTAAGAGAATCATAGCCAGATCTAGACTCTCAGAAATGCAGAAATAAGGAGGAAGAGCAGGTGGGAGAGGAAGAAAAAAGAGGGAAAGAAAATGGATATTTTACGGCTCATTACTGGCAGTATATAAACAACCTCATAAGTTCTCTGACTCTTCAAAATATGCTGGGTGCAAACTGGCATGTTGTAGGTGCTTTAATTTTTTTTTCGAGATGGGCTCTCGCTCTGTTGCCCAGGCTGGAGTGCAGTGACATGATATTGGCTCACTGCAACCTCCACCTCCTGGGTCCAAGCAATTCTCCTTCCTCAGCCTCCTGAGTTGCAGGATTACAGGTGCCCATCAACACGCCCAGTTAATTTCTGTATTTATAGTAGAGACAGCGTTTCACCATGTTGACCAGGCTGGTCTCGAACTCCTGACCTCAAGTGATCCACCCACCTCAGCTTCCTAAAGTGTTGGGATTACATGTGTGAGCCACGGTGTCCAGCCCAGCGCCTCAATCAATCAGGATATTTAATACTAGTTGCTAAAACAACCCCAAAATAAATCTCAGTGGTTCAACACCACAGAATTGTATTTCTCTCTCCTTCACGGTCCTGGAAATGTCAGATGGCTCAGATGGGCAGCTCTGCATTGAGCATCTACTTGGAAATCCAGTTTCCTTGTGTCACATGGCTCTGCTAACTTAGAATCCTGAACTTACAGCCACAGGGACACAGGAGAAGGCGTATTCATGCATTAAAGAAAAGGACCATGCATTATCTTCCCTCCTTCTCTCTTTTATTTCTTTTCTCTGTTCTTCCTTTCCTCCTTGTCTTCTTTCTTCTCTCCTTCCATTCTTTTTTTTTCTCAAGGAACACTTACAGAGTGTCCTGGCAGACATAATGCTATAGGAGTGGATGGTGAGTGGGAAGAATAATAGCCTTAGTGGAAGTTGGAAGTGGAGTCAATCCAGCACAGTGTCTTCTTTAGGGTAGGAGATGGGGAGGGCCAGCATGTTTCCCTCCCACCTCAACAGATGGCCACCATGAGGGGCAGTGGAAGAATTTGCAGGCTTTAGTTGAATTCATATTGGATCACACGATATTATAACAGAAATGAACATTCAAAATCAGCTCATTCAACTACTCATTTTATGTGAGAAGATGTTATGAGTCAGAGAGACAAGGCAATGGCGCCAGAAATCAGGCTCCTCTTGGCAGACTGTGGAGCTCCTCGGCAGCCTCCCCTCTAGCCCTCAGTTGGAGAGAATTGTGGCCACAGCATTCTGCACACCTGCTATCTTTAATGTCACCTTTCCGGTAGTTAGCACTGAGTTCTCCACATGGCAACCTTCTGGCAACCCAAAATGTATCTCAGTTTATTGTGTACTCCCAAGAATGGCTTTATGAGCCCTTAATTGCTATAGTGAAGGCTCAGAGATGCTTGATATTCCAACTTGAAACACAGTCAGAGCTGCAAGAAATAGCACGGGTTGAACTAAAAAAAAAAAAATGTACTTGACAATACAAAGGTTTCAATCCCCCAGGAGAGCATTTTCCGCCTTCCACATCCACATTGATGCCCTTGGTTTCCTTCCTTCCCCTTATACCAGCACCTCTCTTTCTTTGCTTTTTCTTATTTCCCCTAGTGCTGAAGGAACAAAGCTAATATTTGCTAAATAGTTACTGCTGGATACATGTCTATCATCATTACGACATTCCCCTGAGGTAGATACCATCGTCCCCATTTGGAAGATGAAGAAACCGAGGCTCAGAATGTGTATCTGCTGGATGTCACACAGCCAGAAAACAAAAGAACTGGACCTCAAAAAACTCTAGGCAGTCTGAATCCAGTGGCAATGCTAATTCTATCACTTAACTCCACCATGCCATTTCTCATTTTGCTAACGCCATCTCCGGCTGTTAATTTTAATACCTGTGTTTTACTTTACCCTCTCACTTAGTCCAAGAAGCCCTGGGCTTCATGCTTCATAGAAAAGGAAGCTACAAGACAAAGAGGGAAGTAGCTTTTATTTTCCTCTTAAATTATCTTTTGTAAAAATATTTCTTGTCATTTTTTTAGTTAATTTCCTATCTCCATATTCAGGATTTTGTCTATTGTGCCCAGCAACTTGTGAACTGCATAAGCAAAAGAGAGGGCTTATTAAAATGCTGTTTACTATGTGCTTCTGTTCACTGTGCTGAATCAGGGCCATCAGCAGTCTAAGGGCAGTCCTGAAGGCAACAGGCTCCAGAAGGAGAGAGGCACTTAAGGCCCCAGTAGCGCCACCACCACCTTCCTGGCCTCTTGCATCCTGAATGCCCACCTTCAGCCACAACTGGCTTGGCCACTCTTTATCATGCATGTTGCATTTTTGCTGATATAACCCTTCATCTTTTGTCTCAAAGCCTGAGATACCCAGTGTCACCTCCTCTGGTATATCCTCATCTACTTCATCTCCCAGGTCCACCTTACATGTCACCCCATGCTGTAAGTCTTCCCTGATCCTGCTTAGAAAGACCCAATCTCTTTCTATACCTGCCGCTTGTTGTCCAATTAGCCCCTTTCAACCTTGTGTTACAATGGTAATACATGCTGCTTATTGCCCCTAGCAGGGTTTGACAGAGAAATAGGCATTATTGTAATTACACGGGCTTTGGAGGCAGAGAGAATTGGGTTCATATGCTGGTTCTTCCACTGGCTAGCTCTGTGACCCTAGACAAGTTATTTTAACTCTCCAAGCCTCAGCTCCTTCATCTCTAACATTAAGGTAATAATATCTCCATCACGGGTAATACGGGTGCTACAATAAGATGAGGCATGGAAAGACTTTACAGCGTCTGTCACATAAGCAGCTAGCAAATAGCAGATATCATTATCTTTGTAACTAAATAAACATAAGTTTGAATCCCAGCTCAACCTCTTACTAAGCATTTGACTTTAGGTTATCTTCTTGAGCCTCAGATTATTTATCCTTGGAAAAGGGATAACAACACTTCTCATATAGGATTGGGATTAAAAGACGTCATACGTAAAAAGCATAGCACAATTCCCAACAGGAGATGTCAGCATTTATTAAAAGTTTAGTGAACACGTTGCTAAATTAATAAATGGACACAGTCATGGTTAGGGCTAGGGACACAGAACAGAACAAATCAGAGATAATTTTGGCGTATTCAAAGACTGACTCATGTAACCAAATACCACCTGCACCCCAATAACTTACGGAAAAATGAAATGTAAAAACCAGCAACAACAAAAAACAGATGAATGGATATAGAAAATGGGGTACTTGCACACAATGGAATACTATGCAGCCATAAAAGGAACAAGATCCTATCACTTGCAACAACATGGATGGAATTGGAGGTCATTATGTTAAGTGAAATAAGCCAGGCACAGACAAACACCGCATGTCCTCACTTATTTTGGGGATCTAAAAATCAAAACAATTGAAATCATGGGGATAGAGAGTAGAAGAATGGTTACCAGAGGCTGGGAAGGACAGTGGGAGGCTGGAAAGAGATGGGGATGATTAATAGGTACTAAAAGTAATTAGAAAGAATGAGTAAGACCTAGTATTTGATAGCACAACAGGGTGACTATAGTCAATAATTTAATTGTACCTTTTAAAACAACTATAAGATCATAATTGGATTGTTTGCAACACAAAGGGTAAATGCTTGAGAGGATGGATACCTCATTCTCCATGATGTGATTATTACGCATTGCATGCCTGCGTCAAAACATCTCAAGTATCCCATAAATGTATATACCTACCATGTACCAACAAAAATAAAAAATAAAAAAATGGAAAGTCTTGGGGGAAAAATCAAAGACTACATGACCACTTACTGAAGATCTTACAGGAAAATTCAAGCACAATAATTCTAAGAGCCATGTAGGGAGCACCTCCTAAATGTAAATATTTTACAACGGTATCTAATAGCCCTATGCAGCAATCATTATTACCCTCAACAAAGCTCCAACTTAGATTCAAGCTTCTCGCAGCTCCATGGTATCACCACTCATCAGGTGGGGGAATTCAGTTTTTGTTGAGAGTCAACATGCTGTTTGTCCAAGTGATGGAAAGGCAGTTAAAACTAGCTTAAGCCAAAGGGGAACTTTTGGTTCATATAGTGTGGAAGAATATATAACTCTCTGGAAATTGAAAGAACTCTAAAAACCCTATGTTCTCCAGAAGCCCCAACTCTACCCACCCAATTTCCATCTGTTAAAATCTGCACATAATTCAAGTGCCAAATCAAATGCTATTTCTCTTCCTTCTCTTTTTCATTTTCCTTCCTATGAAATACTGACTGTTCTATCCTCAAATTCCCCTGAATACTTTGTTCATACATTTTGCTACATTTTGCCTTATATTGTAGTGGTACCTATCTTTGTATTCACATATAGGCCAGCTCAGTATCCTGAACATATTGGGTGCCAAAAATATTTTCAAATAGGTTAATAGATAAACCAAGAAATAGATTGCCAAGTACGTGGTTAAATAGGTGGATGTAAGTTAAAAATAGAACTAAATGGATAGATGGGTGAATAGACAGATGATAGGTGAGTAGATAGATAATAAATATATTGATAGATGGAACTGTGGTTTGATGAATGGGTTGAAGGATGGGCAGATTAATGGGTAAAAGGAAGCATAATTTTATAGATGATAGATTGACACACGATTTTTGGAATTGGCGGAAATATGGTTGATTGGATAGATGGGCAGAGATGAGGAGATGAGTGATTCAACCTCTGTATTTGACAGACAGCTTTCTCTTTCAAGTATGTGTAGAAATCTACTTTCCTCTTATATAAATAAAATACGCAACTGGAACAATTTTCCTTAGTTCTATTTTTTTGTGGTGATACTCTTAGAAGATATCAGGAGAAAGTTGCTATGATATCTTCTTTAGATGAAGTATGAAGAAATGCAAGGAAAGGGTTCACCTGTTGTGGTTTTTATATTACACATTGTAATGTGTTCAAGTATCTCACTGAAGAGGGAAAAAAAATAGATTTTATATAAATCTGTGACAGTCCATTAATTTTGACTTGATCCTGAGATTCGGAGAGTGATTCTACCTACTTTACTGGGGATGGAAGAAAGAAGATGGGGATGAATAGAGTGGGAAGATGAACTGGTTAATCACTTTCACTCATGAGGCAGAACGTCACTCCAAGATGCAAATCCTGCTCATTTCCTTTAACCCGCTGTCTGCTTGCACACCTGCCCCTGGGCTCAGCTGCTTCCTCTGCTTTGGAATGAGCAGTAGGCAAAGCCGAACTCTGGAGCTAAGTCATCCAGAAACATCATACAAGTTCTTAGTATCAAACGTAGCACCAATGTTCTAGTCTGACTAAACTGAAATAGAGTGGAACCACCACTACCCTGGTATCAAATGTAATATGTTTCCGATAGGTTAAGCGTTCTTGGGGGCAGGCAAATTTAGGTCGGTGTCCAAATTATTTTTCTATTGAGTGAGAGACTTTTGTTTCTGTAAACATTATAAACGTGGTTCCTTCTCCCAGCTCCTCCCCCTCAACACACACAATCTTTCTGCTGAAACAACTATCAATTGTTGGAGAAAAACTTTGGTATCTTTTTGAATGCTGCTTTGACCTGGAAAGGTCAGTGATACTTGTAACAAGGACCTAGAACCGCAAGTATAGCACTGAAGCTGCTGAGTGCCTGGAGGGTATTTTCTGATCTTTGTGAAACTTAGGTGTCAGTGTTTACAGTTTTGCAGGGCTCAGAGACAAAAAACAAACTCCAGACTCTGCCCAAGGTAAGGAGTGCCTAGCATAGGATTTCCCAATAAAACCAAAACCTATAAAGCTTACATTTTCAGTATATGGTTGAATTATTAATAAATACCCATCTCCTGTAGGACTCCAAAGAAGTTTTCCCATCTCAGAAACTTCTGCTTAAATGGGGAGGAAAAGTTTCCCACAAGAGGTTATAAACAGAAACCAGCCATCATGCAAGTTGCAGTCACAATTCACTCTGTTGACCATCTAGCTATGAATTTCTTTTAAAAGGGTCCTACTCTTATAGATCCTATCCCTAGGCATTTGGGAGAAACTTAGGTAAGTCTTTTCAGGAAAAACCCATCTCAAATTATTTCCAGAGGTAAAGTTGGGAAAAAAGTGCATATCTCAGTAAAGCAAAACACTAGCTTTGTAGCTTTGTGTAGGATTGTTTCCTCTCACTTCCCTATAGTTATCGTCTTTCAAAATGTTAGGCTGTCCTCTGAGTGCAAAATAATGTAGCTTTCTTTGGAGGGAGAAAATAGAGTAGAAGGGTAAGAATAAGAAGGAGTGGAAAAGGAGGGAAAAATAGGGGAAGGAAGAGAAGGGACAGAAGAGGAGGATTAAAATACAGAATACAGAAAGAAACGATTTATATGACTGCTGCTCTACTGCTGGACATAAGAGTGTAACCAATTTTGATTAATATACATATGGCTGAAAAGAATACCTTTACACTCAAATATTTGACTCTCTTATTTTTATTTACTTGGAATAATGTCCTAAAATTACAATTGCTGAAGTGAATAAACATTTTTATGTATTCTAATTCCCAATGAGATAATTAGCATAAAAGAGCCATCTGAACATCAATGAGGTAAAATATGAATTTGAGTCTTAACTGAAAATCCTCAAAATGGAAGCCAATATTCTGAGTTGCTAAAAAGCACTACTTGTTATCAGCTACTGTCCTTCTTTTTCATGTCTGGATCACTCTTTCCCACTTATGGGGACCCCCTTATGCCTCATTCTCTTACTACAAGTAGATCAAATATTGCCTTCTCAAAAAGAATTTTCTTGGCCCTCTTGGTTGTCTATATACGCCACACCCTCCCTTACTCATCCCCATCTTACTACTATATTCCTTGTGTATTTTCAGCCTTATACACTGAAAGATCAAAGAGAAAGATATTTGTGTCTGCTCACTTTTGTAACCCCAGTGTTCAGAACAAATATGTAGGATATAGTGGAAGCTCAACAAATATTTGTTAAACCAATAGTAAATAAAGACTATTTTCCCTGCAACATCATCTTAATGAAAAGGCATTGTGTTGATTTTTCTTTGTGCACTAACTCTTTTAATCATCAAGAAACATATGTGATAAGCTCCACTTACATCCCATTTTACAGACACAGAAATTTTGCAAGACAGAAGAATTTAAGTAGGCCGGGCGCGGTGGCTCAAGCCTGTAATCCCAGCACTTTGGGAGGCCGAGACGGGCGGATCACGAGGTCAGAAGATCGAGACCATCCTGGCTAACATGGTGAAACCCTGTCTCTACTAAAAAATACAAAAAACTAGCTGGGCGAGGTGGCGGGCGCCTGTAGTCCCAGCTACTCAGGAGGCTGAGGCAGGAGAATGGCGTAAACCCGGGAGGCGGAGCTTGCAGTGAGCTGAGATCCGGCCACTGCACTCCAGCCCGGGTGACAGAGCCAGACTCCGTCTCAAAAAAAAAAAAAAAAAAGAATTTAAACATTAACATAGTGGCTTTTACTCTCTCTCTATATATACACTATATATATACACACTATACGTGTATATATACACACTATATACACACTATACATGTATATGTACACTATATATACACACTATACGTGTATATGTACACTATATATACACACTATACGTGTATATGTACACTATACATACACACTATACGTGTATATGTACACTATATAACACACTATACGTGTATATGTACACTATACACACTATACGTGTATATCTACACTATATAGACACACTATACGTGTATACACACATATATACACATATACACGTATAGTGTGTATATACACACATATACACACTATATATACACTATACGTGTATATATGTGTGCATATATACACACTATATGTATATATGTGTGTCTATATATACATTATACACAGTATATATAGTGTATACATGGTATAATACTATACATATAGTATTAAGAGGAATTTGTGCATGCTATCTTAATTACATTATATAAAATCTATCATAGCAGAGTGAAGTCATGGAGAGAACATGGGATTTGAAATCAGGTCCCCTGAATTCCAGCTCCTGTTCTGCTTCTGTCAAGCTCTGTGACTTTGGTGGAGTCCACTTTCCTCATCCTTAATGTGGGAGCTCTTCCCCTTGTCTCACCAACTTCATGGGGTTATTGTGAACACAATGAAGTTAATAAATGTAAAAGTTCTCAGCAAGCTCTAATTTGGCTCTATACAATAGTTCTATACAAATTCTGGCTATACTTTTATAACTATACCCTTAGGGGAACTAAGTCTAAAAGACCTGAAGTTTCTGGGCTTCCACATTTATCTTTCTCTGCATATTTCATTTGCCTGACTTTGGTGGACAGGATAATTAATATTAATATCCGGGCTTCATGAATTATGCACCTGAACGAAGACATTTTTCTTCTACCTTTCCCATCTCATACTTCATCGCACAGGCTCAATGAGCCTCAGCCACTAACAAAGGCCCTGCAGAAAATGAAGACAAGATGCATCCTTAGGATGGCAGAACATGTGGGTATCCCCCACCAGGCACCATCCACTGCCAGAAGACAGACTACGTGCATGCATATGCTAGTATGCATTTAATTTCCAAGTGTGGATCTCAGTCTTCACAAAAACCCCATTGTATCATTCACCACACATTGATTCAGTGCCTGAGGTTGGAAACCCCTCTGGTGGAAGCTTCGTTACACACTTGGTCAACAGTTTGTTCAAAAGGTAATGGGCCTTGAGGAAGCACGTTGAAGATGTTACTCCAAAGCAAAAAGAAAGGAAAGAGTATGTTTTCCTGGTAAATATAATGATGTTACTACCACATTTATTCAGCAAGCAACAAGATGAGAAGTAGAGGCAAGTTCCTGTGTGGGCAAAATAATTCCCCTATGTCCCTTGCCAAAGACACACATCCTAATACCATGAACCTGTTAATGCATTACCTTATGCAGAGGGCAGACTTAAGATTGCAAACAGAATTAAGGTTTGTGATCAGCTGACTTTGAAATGGATTAGTTATCCTAAATTACCCAGGGGGGTACAATGCAATCAAAACAGCTTCTAAAGAGCAGAGAGAGAGAGGGGGGAAAAAAGAGAGACTCTGATAAAGACAGTGTCAGAGTCTTGTGATGTAGAAAAGATTCAACCAGCCATTGCTACTTTGAAGATGAGGAAGTGGCCAAAAGCCAAGAAATGCAGACAGCCTTAAAAAACTAGAAATGGGCAGAGCGTGGTGGCTCATGCCTGTAATCCCAGCACTTGGGGAAGCCGACGCAGGTAGATCACAAGGTCAGGAGTTCAAGACCAGCCTCGCCAACATAGTGAAACCGGGTCTCTACTAAAAATACAAACATTAGCCAGGTGTGGTGGCAGGCACCTGTAATCCCAGCTACTCGGGAGGCTGAGGCAGGAGAATTACTTGAACCTGGGAGGTGAAGGTTGCAGTGAGCCAAGATCATGCCACTGTACTCCGGCCTGGTTGACAGAGTGAGACTCTGTCACAAAAAAAAAAAAAAAAAAAAAAAAAAAAAGAGAAAGAAGGAAAGAAAAGAAAAGCAAGCAAGCTAGAAATGGATTCTCCCCTAGAGCCTCCAGAAAGAAATTCATCCCTGCCAAATCTGGATTTTATTCAGTGAGATTCAATTCAGACTTCTGACCTCCAAAACTGTAAGAGAATAAATGTGTTGTTTAAGCCAGTACGTTGGTGGTATTTATTACAGGAGCAATAGAAAAAGAATACAGTGCCACAATTCTGAATGTCATCTAGAAGTTTCTGATCAGAGAGTCTGGCTCATTGCCCTAAAAGCTATAAGACTAAGGTGATAAATCAATCTGAAAGTTAGAAAACAAAAAATACTATCCCTACCCTAAAACTGGTGAGCTGAAAGATCAAAGATTCCTCCCTGAACCTCCATTCACTCATCTCTGAGGGTTGAACATTGGTCTCTAGGGTCCTTGTAGATATATAACCAAAACCTCCAGGAACGTTTTGCCTCTGTGACTGGTGACTATTCCCGATAGGAATGGAACCTCTCATGCAGCTGTGGAAGACTAGGGGACAAACCCCAAGACTGCCTTTAGAGACAGTGGACAAATACACGAGGCATTCCAGAATGTTGCAGCACTATGGTATTTATTGCTGTGCAACAAATTGCCCTAAAACTCATCAGGTCAAAGCAACACACATTTATTATTCCACAGTTCCTGGGAAACTCTAGGCATGGTTTTGTTGGGTGCCTCTTGTTCAGGGTCTCTCTCAAGGTTACTATCAAAGTGGCAGTCAGGACAGCAGTCACAGCAAGACTTGACTGGGGGGAGAATCTGTTTCCAGTTTCGCTCATGTGACTGCTGGTGGGCTTCAGGTCCTTCCTGGCACCTGGCTGGATACTAGTTTTGAGCCACATGGCATTTTCATAGAGCAGCTCACAACAGGGTAACTTGCTTCCCTTCAAGTGAGCAAGCCACAATCTTTATGAGATCTGATATCTGAAGTGACATCTAATCCATCTCCTGCATTTTATTCATCAGGAGAGAATTTCTAAGTCCAGCTCACAATCAGTGGGAGGGGATGACACAAAGGCATGAATACCAAGAGGTATGGCTAATCGGGGGCCACACATCTCAGTTGCCCTCGATAATATGTAGAATGATGAATCAGTGTACATTCCCAACTTTTGCAAAGAATAATGAGTTTCATTCTCAGATGAGGGGAAAAATCATATTTTACTATGGCTGGTTTGACCAAAAGTTAGGAGATAAATCATGAGCTTGAAGTCATGACTTTGAACTTCTTGAGCACCTGCCACCTTCAGCCTGGCCTGGGACTGCTGAAGATGAAGGATAGGAAAATTTCTTCTGCGTTCTCAGTACAGGCTGTCATTGTTTCACACCTAGATGATTGCAATAGCTCCTTAATGGCCTATTGCCTTTCAATATTGCCTCTTTCAACTCATTTTGTATAAAATAGCAAGAATATTTTAAAATAATTATGCTATGCTTTGGCTTAACATGTTTCAATGGTTCTCATGCACTCAGGATAAAGCCTAAAGATCTTTCCAGCCAACAAGACTAGCGTAATCTGACAGCTGCCTCTCTCTCCAGCCTTGTTTCACCCTTCTAATACTGCTTGACTACTGTTCTTTAATCACAGTCATCTCCTTTCAGTCCCTTGAACTTGTCAAAGTATTTCTTGCCCCAGGGCCTTTGTACATGCTTGTATCAGGTACATGCTGCTTTGAACTCTTATCAGAACAATTTCTACTTAGTTCAAATGCCGTATCTTCAAGTGATGTAATTTGTAATTATACACATGGCTTTCCTGTTCAAAGCCTATCTCATTCATTCAACTCTATGTTTCAGAGGAGAACCGTATCTCATATGCTCACCACTGTGTATCAGTATCTTTAGTAAGTACCTAGCACATAGGAGCTTGACAAATAGTTTGAGTAAATGAAGGGAACCCAAGAGTACTGAAACCCTAGCTTGGACCAGTCACACCTCCATCTTACAGATCTTAGAAGAATTATATACACAAAGAAAGAAGAACAAGGCAGGGAACTTATGTTAGATTTGAATAACCAACTTCTAATAACAAGAAACCCTGAGCTACATGTAGAACATCTTTATTATACTTGCTATCTCTGAAAATAGCCTTGAATCAGTTAAGCTAAAGGTCTGCCATGCCTATTTCTTCCCATTCTTCGATGAAGAAGAATATTGCCCCATTGCTGAGGGCCAAGTTTGTGTAGGCTGCCTAGAGGCTGGCTTAGTCTAAGGCAACATCTATGGGCCAGGCTGTCTCTTGGGGGAAAAGAGAGCAGCCAAAAAGAAAACAAAGAGATAGGTGAGGCTGTACCATTATTGACTTGTAGAAGGAAGAAAGACAAGAGGTCATGGGTACCATGTTTTTATGCCCTTGACAGCTCTATCCATTGGGATCATGGTCCTTGTAAAACAGCCTGAAATCAGGCTAACCAGGTCAGCCTCCTCCTTCCAACTTCTCCTCCTTTTTGGTGGAATCATCTCTGATCTTGATTCTGCTACATTTTGGGGGAGGATGAATGATAGGAACAGTAAAAGGGATGAATTGGAGCCTTGAACTCCTTTTCCTAGAGATCAATAATGGCAGCTATTGGAATATGAAACTCCTGTGTGCATGAAAAATGGAAGTGCCATCTTGAGCATTTTATTCTCTTCCCTTAGACCTAACACTTTAAAGTCTGAAGAGTAACTTCACATTTAATATCTCCTTTGATCCTTAAAGCACCTCAGCAATGTAGGCAATAGGCTTAGGTCAACTTTGCATATTTAAAAACATTGTCTGCATGAATCTATTTTGAAATAACTCAGTTTTTGAAACTATGATTTTCTTTCAAATGATACTTCCAAAAGGTATGAGGAGCTAGCTTTTTAATTAATTTATGCACATATTTGTGAAAACATTGAGTTTGCTTGTTAAAGATAAATCTTTTTCCCAAATATTTTTTTCCATTCTTCCTCATCTTCTCTTTACTCCACACTCTCCTTTCTTTCTTTTTTTTTGCTGAATAATTCAGTCCTAAGTCTATTAGGTGGTGCAGAAAGGGCAGGCATCTGCACCTATGGAGGAGGAAGCTACAGTAACCTTGAGTCCAGGGTCAAACACATGCAGCATAGGGAGGGCCACAAGTGAAGGCTGCCTGGAGCAGGGTCCTGAGTCTTTCCAGGGTGATGGGGGAGGGGGCTTCCATGAAGAGGAATGTGTGAAATGTCAGGGTCTGAAGCATATGGGGAAGTTGTTATGTCAGGGGAGAGTCATCCCAAGTGGGTGTGGAGTCATCCATACAAAGAGGTCTCAGAGCCCAAGTGGGGGATTTATGTCTATGTGGGTGGTAGGGGGCTTGCCAAGCATGGGCAGCTGGAGCCTCAGCAGGAGGAAGAAGAACATGTCCATGAAGGACAATCTATGGAGGGTATGGAGGCCTAAGAAGGGGAAGGGCACCCTGGAGAGGAATCAGCTTATAGTGGGGAGTCAGGGCAGGAGGAAAGGGAGGAGGTGTGGCCTGGAAGGGGGTGCCTAAGATACCAATGCGTGGGGGCATCCCAATGCAGGGATGTCCAACCAACAAGGTGAAAGGGTATCTACACGGTGTAGTGTTCCCACATGAGTGATGGAATGAAGCAGTCATTGGTCCAGGGGAGCGGATGGCAGCAGAAGCAGAAGATTGGTTCCATACAAGGGGATTGATCTAATTAGTAAATAACGTAGGGATAGTGGGAACCACTGAAGGAGGGAGAGACAGATATGGAAAGGCAGAAAGCGAGAATGAAAACCACAGTTTTGTATTACAATTGGAGTGAACTCCTGGTTTTTCCTATAAATAAACAGTGAAATGGTGTGAAAAGAAAATCCGAAATGGAACAGATCGTATCAGCAGTTACCTAAAAAGGAACTGGGAGGGTGTGAGGACTGAACCCCAGTCATGTACATTCCCAGATGTATTCTGACCTATTGGACTGGGTCAATTTGTAAAACCAGCTGCCTTTGATTTTAACTATTTATATTGGATCTGATCACCAACCTCCTGAAGAGAGCTACGCCGAACTAGATGGATCATCAGAGATGTCCTAAGTTGTTAACCAGCTATCATCAATCATGGGCTGCGCTAAAACTTTCCGGACGTGTAGTCGCACAGTAGCACTTCGTAACTTCGTAATCTTGCCTGGACAAAACACAGCTCAGCTGCTTGCTAGACCTGTGTCTCCTGAACTGCAATTCCTAAGACCCCCCCACCATCAAAACATTTTTTTCTTCTGTTTCCTGCTCTGCAGTGTTTGTTTTATTTATTAGTTGACAATAGATATAAATGTAAATGTATGACTCTGAATACATGCATTCCCCTGGCTCTGTACACAGAGAAGATCTGGGACTAGTGGCATCCCAAGAGCAGTGAACATACCTAGAGCTCACATCTTGGTTTCCTAATACTATTTTCCAGTAGAAGAAACCAGAGCTCCTTGGGAAATGGATGATTTCAGGGGCAGGGACAGGGGCAAAGTGTAAGATGAGCCTGGGTTATCTTGTGACAGAGAGAAATAATGTGGGCTTGTTAAAGGGGAACGAAAACCAGTTAGAATGGAGCCCTGCTCGCCCAATCAGGGAAAACCTGAGTATCAAGATAAGTAGTGATAGTGACACATTATAACTTTATTATTTTATTGTATAACTTTATTATTACAGAATGAAATAGAAACCCACAAATCTGTATGGATAAGAATAACTTGAAAATCTGATGCCAATGACATATTTACAAGTGTCAAAGTACTTTGCCATACAATACTTAGTTACACAAGGAAGAAGGGTGACTTTACATGGGAGAAGTCTGGAAGACACCACCTTGATCAAGACACTAAGGTAAAGAAGTGAGGCCGGGTGCAGAGGCTCACGCCTGTAATCCCAGCACTTTGGGAGGCTGAGGCAGGTGGCTCACCTGAGGTCAGGAGTGTGAGACCAGCCTGGACAATATGGTGAAACCCCATCTCTACTAAAAATATAAAAAATTAGCCCGACATGGTGGTGCATGCCTGCAATCCCAGCTACTCAGGAGGCTGAGATAGGAGAATCTCTTGAACCCAGGAGGCAGAGGTTGCAGTGAGCTGAGATCGTGCATCGCACTCCAGGCCTGGGTGACAGAGTGAGACTTCGTCTTAAAACAATAAAAAGAACTTTTTTAAAAAAGTAAAGAAATGGAATCATTCACCACTTGGTGGGATATAGTAACAAAAACACAGCATTACTTCTACATTTCTGCCAAGGATGCATAACATAAATCTAAGCATAAGGAAATATAAGATAAAAGCAAACTGACAGACATTTTGCAAAGTAACTGACCTACAGTTTTCAAAAGTGCCAACGTCATGAAGTCAAAGAAAGACTGAGGATGTTCTAGACTAAAAAAGACAAAGATTACATAAAACTAGGTGCAATGCATGATTTATAACTGAATCCTTTAGCCATGAGGGAAATTATTGGGACAATTATAGAAACTTGAATGCATCTGTGGAGTGGATGGTGATGATATGTAAATGCCAACTTTCCAATTCAAGGGATGTGTTGTGGCTATGTAGGAAATATCATTGTTTCCGGGAAATACTAAGTATTCTGGGGTGATAGGGCATCAGGTTGGCAACTTACTCCCAAATTGTTTGGGGGGGGGGGAAAAACACTACTGTGTTTGCAATTTATTTGGTAAGTTTGGAGTTGTTTCAAAATTTGTTAAAAGAAAATTGGAGGGATAATGTTTCATTAGCTAACAAAAATGGCTTTTTTTGTTTTTGTTTTTTTTTTTTTGAGGTGGAGTCTTGCTCTGTCCCCCAGGGTGGAGAGCAGTGGCGCAATCTCCTCAGCTCACTGCGGCTCCGCCTCCTGGGTTCACACCATTCTCCTGCCTCAGCCTCCCAAGTAGCTGGGACTACAGGCGCCCGCCACCACACTTGGCTATTTTGTGTGTGTGTGTGTGTGTGTGTGTATTTTTAGTAGAGACGGGCTTTCCCTGTGTTAGCCAGGATGGTCTCCATCTCCTGACCTCGTGATCCGCCTGCCTCAGCTTCCTAAAGTGCTGGGATTACAGGCGTGAGCCACCGCGCCCGGCCAGTCTTTGCTTTTTGACTGACAGCACTTCTAGGTTCCTCCCTAATAATCAGACATCCAAATTTGTACCAATGAATGTCTTTGATCTATCTTAATAAAAGGGTTGGGTTGGGGTGAAGGAATAAATTAGGCATTCCTTACACAGTTGGATAGATCAGTTTCCAATCTATGGAATTCCTGGGGGAAAAGAGGGCCTTAGTGATAGTAACAGCTAACAATTGCTAAGAGCCTTCTATGTTCTAGGTGTTATTCTATTTTATATTTATTAACTCTGGGTTAATACTTTCTAAAACCCTATGGGACAGGTTTTATTAATATGCATATTTTATGGACAAGGCTACATTGCTGGTAGGTAGCAGAGCCAAGGTTTCAAGCCCGGGCAATTTGATTTCTGGGTTCATAATTACTTTATTGGTAATAATTATTTTGTTAATAGTAGTTAACACTTATCAAATATTTGCTATGTCCAAGGCACAGCACTATGTAACTTACCTTGTTTAATGTTTACATAAGTTCTATCAATTAGGGTTTTTGGATGAGGAAAACCTGACGAATGACACCCAGTTAATAAGGGAAGAAGTGGGAATTCAAACCTGGGCCTATTTGACCCCAAAGCCTTTGTGTTAAGGTACCATACTCTTCGGTTGGTCCAAAAGTAATTGCAGTTTTTGCCATTGAAAGTAATGGCAAAATTTGCAATTACTTTTGCACCAACCTATAGCTTATGTATCTGCTATTGGAAAAGACAGAGACCCTAGAACTCTATCCAATGCCTTTCATGGTTCCTCATAGCATCTGGATGTCAGACACTTTGTGCAGCATCATAAAAAAATAGATATGAGATTTGATCTTTGTCAGACTCTGTCAACAACTGCCACGTTTAAATGACCCAGTACTGTGAGTGGTTGGTCAGTTTGTCAATATATCTTTGAGCAACTTTTCCTAGCAGAAAACTGACTGTGAAGGTCTCCCTCACAGCAGTGATCACATGCTCTTGTAATCCATCTTTTTCAAAGGCCAAGCTGATTAAAACCTCCTAACAGACAGCTAAGTTGCCTCCTGAATTTCCATCTAGTAGGCTCAAAAGCAGTTGTACTTAGTAGCTTGTACTCAGATGCTGTCAGTTACTAAATGAAATGCCTGGGAAGGGAAGACTTGATAAACACTTGTAAATAAGTGAAACTGTTGTCAAAGGTAGCTCCTTCCTGTCATCTCAGAATTTCAACAGGGGCCCCAAAGTCCCATAATATTATAATAGATGATGGGTATCCTAACATCCTAAAAGGAAGTGCCAGAGCCCCTATTCAGGACTGAATATCAGGACACAATAAAAGTGGTTCTACCAGCAAAATCACTTATATCCAGCCTATGAAGATACTGCATTGGAAGTATTTTGGGAGAGGACTCTCCAAAGTCCTTTGGAGAGATTTTTGAGAGTGCTGTAGGGTCTCTCCTCTCCTCTCAAGGTAGAGAGAAGGGGCTCACCTCTTAATATTAAATTAGGTAAGAGAGGGTTAATGGGGCCACACGGAGAATTTGTCTTGTGACCCGGTGGGTTGAGGGATCATTAGGACTGGTGTGAGAGGCTATCATTGAACTGTAACTTCTGCTGGGTAGAAGCCATCCTTTCACTGTTGGTGGATCGAGGTGTGTATTTTCTTAGCCCAGATATCAGCTACAACTAAGAGAGCTTGCCTGAAGCATCTTGGAAGTTTCTATGCTTGCGGATGCCTGGAGGCACACAATCAGAGGACAGACCACCAGAGGTCCAGTGGCTGATGCGGAAACAAGAGGCTATCCCTCAGGGAATGCACTAATATCAGAAAGGGAATTTGCCTGTTGGAAACTCCCAAGAAAAACACACAAAAATGGTCCAAGATAGAAGTCACCCCAACGCCAACTTCCAACAGTGCCAGTCACATAAAAAGATGCCCTTCTCACAGATCACCTGAGATCAGGATTTCAAGACCAGCCTGACCAACATGAAGACACCCTGTCTCTACTAAAAATACAAAACTAGCCAGGTGTGGTGGCATGCGCCTGTAATCTCAGCTACTCAGGAAGCTGAGGCAGGAGAATCACTTGAATCTGGGGGGCAGAGGCTACAGTGATCTGAGACGATACCATTGTACTCCAGCCTGGGCAACAAGAGTGAAACTCCAAAAGAAAGGAGAGGGGAGGAGAGGGGAGGAGAGGGGAGGAGAGGAGAGGGGAGGAGAGGGGAGGAGAGGAGAGGGGAGGGGAGAGGAGGGGAGAGGAGAGGAGGGGAGAGGAGGAAAGGAAGCCCTTCTCCTCTGATGTCCTCTTTGTTTGGGCTGACCCTAAAGGAGAAACAAGAAGCAGGTTCCCAGTGGGGTAGAAGGTTATCAAGAGAGACAAGGAGCCAACCACACCTTTCACCTCCATTGAGGGACAGCTTCCAAGCTGAGGGAGGGAATGTGCTTATATGTTTGGCTTTGTACTGCATTATTAGTTTGAACCATGTAAAGCCATCATTTATACAGATCAAAAATATCAGAAATATTGGCAATTTCTTATGGTTCTACTTAAGACACTAGATTGGATTGAATAGTTCACTTAGCAAAATAAACTTATTCTTGAGAACAAAAAGAACTCAAAGGGCTATGGTACCTGCATGAGAGTTTCCTCCAGGGTCACAGTAAGAATTAGCCCACAAAGGAGGCTTGGAGGCCAGTGGGAGAAAAAAATTAAGCTGTATTACAATTGCCCCCTGTCAAGTCCAGTTCATTCCATTTAATGGGAAACATGTATGATATATTTTCCTGTTGGAAAAAAATAAAGCCTGGTTACATTCATGAGCTAATGTCTTTTGCAATAGTGATTCTTTAATAAATTGATTGGTAAATACTGATTGAGACAGTACACTGTTTTAGGTCCTAAGAATATATACTGAAGTGAAGAACAATATATACTAAAGTGAAGACTAAGGTGAAGAAGAATATAAAGTGTTCTCTTTATATTCTTTCCAGGGATTTAGAAGGTAGGAGACCACCAGGAAGCAAAACTATAAACAAATACAAGCTCATTCCAAGGTGTAATATATGCTATGAAGAAAACAAGTGGTGCATTCTGACAAAGATTATCTGGTATGTGGTGATCAGGGAAGGTCTGTCTAGAAGGTGACCTGTAAACTGAGACGGGAAGGAAGAAGGAATCAACTATTCAGTAATAATAATAACTGAATCATAAAGATTCTCCCAGGCAGAGGGAATAGTAAGAGCAAAGGCACCAGGCAGGTGTGAAGGACAGAAAGGAGATAGATACCAATGGCAATAATCAAGCTCTTCCCTTTGACCATGACCTGCGGGAAGGCTGAACCATTTCCCCTTCACGTCAGTTTCCCCAGTCCCCAGATTGGCACAACATAGGTGCACGATTCAGTTATACTGAATGAACCTCGTTTGTTCTGTTTGAGGAAACCCTGCCAAGGCTTCAAATCCAATCTAACTCATGAGGAATTTTTACAACTAGACAGAGTTTGGATGGTAAGAAGATGTGCAGATTAGTGCAAGCCCAACCCCTTACTCAAAGCCCATGTTATTCTGGCTGTGAATGAGTATGTGACCTTTAAGTACAAAGGAAAGTGGCACAAAGAGGAGATGAAGTAAGACAAAGGGACATAAAGGAATAAAGGGACTCAGAAGCATGATCACCAATAACTTTTTTTTTCTTGAGAGGGAGTCTCACTCTGTCACCCAGGCTGGAGTGCAGCGGCACAATCTCCACTCACTGCAACCTCTGCCTCCTGGGTTCAAGTGATTCTCCTGCCTCAGCCTCCTGAGTAGCTGGGGCTACAGGCACACACCACCGCGCCAGGCTAATTTTTGTATTTTTTTTAGTAGAGGCAGGTTTTTGCCATGTTGTCCAGGCTGGTCTTGAACTCCTGACCTCAAGTGATCTGCTTGTGGCCTCCCAAAGTTCTGGGATTACAGGCATGAGACACTGCACTTGGCCAACAATAACTTTTGACTCTCCATGTTAATATAGACCTTCTCCCTCAATCACTCAGAACTGCTTTGGAAAGTAGATGCTACCCATTTCCTATCATAAGAAAACTGAGACTCAATAAGGATGAGTTACTGCTGAATACTGTATAGCTAAAATGTGAAAAGACAGAATTTCAAATGAAGACTGGAGGACTCCAAGTCATATGTCATTTTTAACTGTCATGTACGGCTTTAAGGTACAAGGAAAAATGAGCTCATGAGAAAATGGACTCACATAGGGTTAACCTCCTGTATACCCATTATTTTATGTCCTTAAACTTTCCTTCAAAAATCACAATATTGGCATTATAACACTGTCTTACCTAGGCTTCTCTAGGCAGCAGTTGCCAAAAGCAGCCCAGGATTCTTCTTGGGATAAGTGCCTAAGGAGGATAAAAGGAAGTGAGAGCAGGAACAGAGGCAAAGATGTGAAGGTCTCAGACCACATGCAGGTCTGACAGCTTTGAAGGGAGAGTGGGAAGAAAGGGGATCTCAGTAGGAAGAGCCTGGGATGTGGTGCGGCTCTGGGAAAGTCTCAGTAGAGCTACTGGGTGTCCCAAAACAAAGATGTCCTATTAAAAGAGTCCCACCATGGGCAGATATGGTACAACCCTAGTTCTCCTTCTGCTCAATCCTTGGCTGGCAGAGAACAGCAGGGAAAGAGTGTGGCCACAATGCAAATCCTGCAATGGATCCTAAAGTTGTGACAACTGGGGGCTGTCAGCCAACTTCACTCCTCTCTTCCCAGGTCCAGGGATGCAGGGTACTGCTATGGTTTAAATATGGTTTGTTTGTCCCCACTAAAACTTATACTTAAATGTGATCTTCAAGGTGGCAGCGCTGTGAGATGGGACCTAGTGGGGGTGTTTGGGTGACGGGAGTAGGTCCCTCATGAATGGCTTGCTGCCATTCTCCCAGGAGGTAATAAGTGATTGGATTTGTTCTCATGTCAATGTATTAGTTTCTGTGAGAGTGAGTTGTTATAAAGCCAAAACATCCCTCAGGTTTTTCCCTTCTTCACACGTGTCAGCTTCCCATTGACCTTCTCAGCCATGTTGTGAGGCAGCACAAATGCCCTCATCAGAACTCAGGGCCAAGCCCTTGAACTTACCAGCCTGAGGAACCACAAGATGAACAAACCTCTTTTTAAAATAAATCACTCAGTCTCAGATATTCTTTCATAGATGCACAAAACAGAGTAAGCTATGTATCTCACTCCAAGGCACTCAATAATGGAGAGACTTACTATTCTAACCCAAGTCTACCCCAAACCAAAATGTTTTCTACCATAATACCCGGACACAAAAGAAAGCAACATAGATAAAAAGGTACCGCACATCTGGGGTCTCTCCCTAATTCCCTCAGTACTTTCACTCTCCCATGTTCTTTATCCTCACAGGCCTACTCAGCCCTATCTTTCAGCCTTTCCTTTCTCTTGTCCTAATCCCCAGCCATAAACATTTCTCCCAAACATGTGACCATCCCAAGCTGTTTTCTGTCTCCTTGGCTTTACACATAATATTCCCCCATCTGGAAAATCCTTTCTAGTCTTGTCTGCAATTAGCATTTGTGGCTGTTTGTTTTCATTATCCATTTACATGTCTGCCCTCCCCACTTAACCGAATGCCTTAAGTACAGGATCCTGTGTATGACGCATCTTTGTTTCTTCACCCCCTGGCCCATTACCAAACACATAATAAAAGCTCAGAGAATATTTTTGGAATGAGTAAATGAACAAATAAATGAATACATGGCTATGATCACTCCCAAGAATCATTCCTGGGACTTTGGCCTTCCCTCTTATTCCTCATCCATGAAACCAGGAAGAGATGAAAGGTTTCTCCAAGCAGTTCCAATAGGTCATTGTAACAATAGACCTTTCTACTGTTTATCAATACCCAGTTCATCTCTACCTTGGCCCAGTCACACAGGGATGATGGCCGTTCTCTGCTCCCTTCATGTTAGAACTGGTCAGTAGGGCTTACTTTGAACAATGAAACAGAAGCGGAAGTGGTGTGGGTCCCTCCATAATAGAAGTATTTTATTGCCAGGCTTCACTTCTGCCAGACAGCATCATAGAACCACATGTTGCCATGGAGGTGCCACAGATCAAGCCAGCCTGGGATGGGGAGCCGCCGCATGGAGGACAGCTGTTCTGGAGAGGTGCCCACACTGACAAGAGACATTACAGAAGTGGGAAATACTCTTTTGTTAAGGCATATGAAAAAATTTAAGATTTGTTTGCTGCTGCTTTAACCTGCTGCACTTGACTAATGCAGGCATTGTCTCACAGAATGTGAGAACTAGTAAGATAACCATCATGTGCACACCCTCCTGCATGTCAGACATGAGTTTGCTCAACGACAGATTCCCAAACCCCTCCTACAGAGATCTGAAGTTTTCTAGCCTAGGCTAAGATCTAGGAATCTGTGTTTTTATCAAACCTTTAGTGGCCAGTCAGGTGTGCAAGCATATTAGGGAACCATGATATTGCAGAGTATTAAATAGGAAGTTTTTCTTCATATAAAAGGTTGGCCACTTGGCTTGTTCAAGGGATTTGCTCGAGGATACTTTCATTGGTATTGCCAGGATCTGGATTAATACTATAGAATTTTCTAGTTCTTCCCATTCTGCCACATGGCATTGAGTCCAGACTCCATCACTTATCAGCTGTGTGGCCTTGGACAAGTCACTCACCTCTCTGAGCCTGCATCCTGAAATATAAAATGGATAACAAAACCACCTCTGCTAGGTCGTTGGGAAAATTAGGATAGGCCTGCCGCATTAAAAGCACTCAATAATTCCTCGTCTATCATAAAGAGACTGCAGTCCAGAGAATCACACTAACGTGCTTGAAATCACACAGCAAGTTTGTGCTTATGGAGAGCATAGAAGGCTGGATTGCTTCTGCCTCCCTAGCTGCCAGTCTGTTAGTTGAGCCAGGAGCAGAACCTTCAGGTGAGAAAGAGACTAGGGCATGGTCAAGAGAGCATCAGGCCAGCCCTGCTCTGCAGGGCCCTGGGACAAGGCTGGCTAGCTGCCTGGCACATTGGTTCTCAGGTACCTGGTACTAAGTGAGAGCCTGCAGCCAGGCAGCGGGAGTGCAATCTCTCTGCAATTAAAATACTAATGGATTTTAAATGGAGCTGCTTCTTCAGCTGGCAAAAGCCAAGTTGCCTTCAGGTTGTAATAGAAGATAGAGAGAGAGGAAGGTAAAGCTTTTAAGCCCGATCCAAGAGCGTTAATTTTAAACCACCCTAACTCTTCCTTTCAGCCTACAGGCAATGTCTTTTCTAAAGGGCAAGTTTGCAGTTATACAGGTGGAGAGCTCAGACCACTGGGATTTGGAATGGTTTGGCTGTTCTCTTTCCACATCCAGGATCTTCTCTGGGGGCCTTCTGGCTGGGTTTAGTGGTCAGTTATTTGACAAACACATATAGAGCTATGAATTAAGGGTTGCGCTGGGACTGGTGGGGTGGCCAAGGCATACTGTGGTGCTCCCCAGAGGGTTCTGGGCTGGGGGTTAGAACATTTCAGTTCTGGTCCCAACTCTGCCACTTACTGGCTGTGGAGCCTTAGAATGGTCACTTCCTCTCTCCATCTCTCTTCATCTATAAAATGATAGAAAGGCGTGGGGATGACTGGATCAGATAATAATAATAGGCAACATTTATTTAGTGCTTACCACATTTTCCTGGACTTGGGTATAGGCCTTACAGTTATGGATTTACTTCTGACAGCAACTTATTCCATCATTCCCATTTTACAGATGAGTAAACTGAGGTATAGGAAATTTAAATCACTTTCTGGAAGGTACACATTGAACAAGCACAAGAGCCCTCATATTCTCAACTGTTACATTCTGGCTTTCAAGAACGTGTTTGTAAACACTGCACTATTCTGGGTCTCCAGACTGCCTGACTTGACCAGGCTATGGTTCCAAGGAGAAGAGCTGGATCTCCTGTTCTCAGAATTTTCTTACTGTGGAGTGCAGTGGCGTGATCTCAGCTCACTGAAACCTCCGCATCCCGGGTTCAAGCTATTCTCCTACTTCAGCCTCCTGAGTAGCTGGGATTACTCAGGTGCCCGTCACCACACCCAGCTGCTTTTCGTATTTTTATTTTTATTATTTTTTTTGATAAAAATATTTTTTTTGATAAAATATAAGTAAAAATTTATATTTTTATTTTTTTTGAGATGGAGTCTTGCTCTGTCGCCTAGGCTGGCGTGCAATGGTGCCATCTCGGCTCACTGCAAGCTCCGCCTCCCGGGTTCACGCCATTCTGCCTCTGCCTCCCAAGTAGCTGGGACTACAGGCGCCCGCCACCACACCTGGCTTATTTTTTTTAATTTTTTTTTATTTTTTAGTAGAGACAGAGTTTCACCATGTTGGCCATGGTGAACTCCTGACCTCAGGTGATCCGCCTGCCAAGTCTCCCCAAGTGCTGGGATTACAGGTGTGAGCCATCACACCCGGCCCTTCTGCTTTATTATATACAAAAGACCATCACCAAAAATTTAACATTGTGCACGATGGCCTGAAACAGACTTTAGGAGTTCAGGGAAGAGCAAGAGAGGGTGGACCAGGAAAGTCTCCAGTGGTGTCAAAAGGTTTCACGACAAAGCTGAGATTAGACTCATCTCTGAAGGGTAGGCAGGACTTGGATAAAGGAAGGAAGAGGAGGCAGCTATTTCTAGTAACGAATATACATCACCAAAGACCTAGAGGTTAGGATGTATACGGTGTCCAAGCCAGAGAGCATGTCTGGCCACACTTTCCCTGTCTTATAACCATTCATTCTCTTGGAAACTACCATCGTTGAAGGTTCAGGTCCAGAATCATCTATTTTTCAACTTCTCATTTTTTTTAACTCCTTCTCTTTATTTCATCCCTATTCACCCAACACAGATTTGGCTGCCATCATCTCTGTAATACCTTGCTGCTCCTGCTGAACTGTCAGTTCCTTGAGGACAGAGAAGGGACTCTGTATCTCTTTCCCATCTCTATATCCCCAGGTCACAGAGCCTGGCACAATGGAGTAAGCACTAGATGAATTTAAACCAGAGGTAATATTTATGCCAAATGAGATTGGGATATGGTGATGCCTGGCTGGCCATCAGAAAAGTTTGGGTTTGATCTGAACGTAGACAGGGAGGCTGAATGATCTTGGGTAGAGAAGTGGCCCCATAACATTTGTGTTCTGTGAAGGTCATATCAAAGCAGCCAAGACTCAGAGTGAGCCAATGACTTATGCCCTCTTAATATGGATTTAATATCAAAAGAAGAGGAGAGATGGTTCACATTCTGTATCTTTAACTGGTTATTGATAAAGATGAGGGTGATGGTCATGATGACATTGATGGTAGTGATGGGCCAATTTTGTCTTTTGGGTGCTTCTCATCCCAGAATCATTTTCCCTAAGCCAGGCATTTTTTTGGTCTTCTTTCTCCTTAGTATTCCTCTCTGCCACCTCTCATTCCACATTCAGGACAATTCCTTTCACATAGAAGGTTAAAAATGAAGACAGGGAAGGTGCTTTCTATAGTGTCTGGACTAAGTAAATTTTAGGACAAAGCATCTAATCAAATATTTCCAGGAAAAAAAACTGTTTTAAAAATTATCCGGGTAACATATGTCAACATTATACCACTCTTGAAATGCAAGAATTCGTGTAACTAATCAAACATCCTCCAGCTACATAAGAAACACAGGAAAAGGTAAAAGAAAGATGGATTCTAAACCTAGAAGTCTAGAAGTGCCCAGAATATATTTTCCAAAAAAACGAAAACAGATAGAACTCAAGGTGAATTTGAATTAAGGGCATTGAGGTCATTTCAACGAGAGGGAAGATACTCAAAGCTTCTCTGATTCTAGCGTTGGGCACGAGAATTAGCAGGCACTTAAAACTTCTATTAGCAAAACTAGAAAAACAAGCAAAAGAATAACCATTTAAGAATAATTAGATGAGCCTCCCTAGTTGAAGAAACAAGGAATTGAAATTGTAGGGACATTTCGGCCTTCAGAATGTAATTGCCTAGGTCTTAAAAAAGTGTCTCCAGGATCTGAGAGATAAAGCTCTGAAATAATAAACACACACGTGTTGCTATAACACATGGCTCTGCTACAAATAAACAAGGCCACCTATATTTTAGGCTCTCATACTCATAAAGTATCTTACAGGTTCCGAAGAAGATCTGCTTCTGATTTGAGACACCACTTAACAAGACAGAATTCTATTTTCCTTTAACCTCACCTGTGTCTTATTGGCCTAGTTTGGCTTCCAAGACCTGACTGTCAAAACAGGATTCCTTATTAAGACGACATAGTACAGTTTCAGGTCCCCAGGTGAGTTGGCACCTGACAACCTACATCCCAGGGAGTCAAGGGAGATTGCTAAAAGCAAATGACATTCACTCAATCATAGACACATTTCATCCCTCTTCCTCTACCACTCATTACCACACACCCTTCAGGCACATATTTACATCTCACCATACACTCATACACACACAGTACACAATCACACACAGAGCATATCACTCCTCTATTAACTTACAGATCACGAGACACCTAATCTCATTTGCACCATCATGGTAGATTTCCCACCATGGTTTTACATATACTCACATGCACAGACACTCTCCATCACATCATCCTCCACATTCATTGATTCATATGCCATGTGTACTGTTCTAAAAATTGAAAGTATATCAGCATATAAGATAGGTCTTGCTCTCATGGAGCTTATATTCCAGTGGACCAGATAGCAAGCAAATAAACAATTAGGGAGATAGATTTAGAGTGTTATCAGTGCAAAGAAGAAATTTAAACAGGGTAATGTCAAAGAAAGAGAGGGAGAGAGAAGTACTGAGCAGGATACACCAACTCTAACCCTATTACTCATATGCATCACACCCAGACCCCTCCACAGCAAACAGCCTCACATACATGCTCTGTACACACATATGCAGATATACTTGGCTACACAATGGCATGTTATCAACTATGGTTATCAACCCATACCCTACTCTCTCCTGCAGACAAATAACTACACACTTAACTCCTTCCCTACCATACCCTGCAACTCATCCCCTGCTTACACCCTTAACTGTTTATATACCAATAGACCAGAATCACTGTCACACACACACGTGCTCCCCATTACATCTAACCTCTTCTGACACCTCACATACACTTATACATAGATATACCCACATGTGATTTCCCACAACCGCGCCTAAGACTCCTCTTAAAGCCATATTATATAAAATAAATAGCTAAAAAGATGTCGGCCTCTCCTCTGTGCCCTGTGTTTCACTGTATTAACATTTCTTTTCTTCACATTATTTATCCTCAAATGTGAGTCACATTAAAAAAAAAAAAAGAAAAGAAAAAGGTCAGTTGCTTAAATCTGTTCAGGGACACGGCGAGCCCATTTCTATATGTGTGCTAACCCAAGCTGGTCCATCTAACTTTTCTAACGTTAATTTATTTCAACCTTTTCTCCAAAGTTTGGGATCATTCTCTTCAGGAGAGCTGTATTTTTCATCAAGCCAGAGCCCGCCCACCTCACCTCTGCATTTCTGGGGGTTCTAACTGCTGCCGTGTTGTTTCTACTAGACTGCTGGTTGAGCCAAGCCCAGGCATTTCCTTTTAACAAGGGTCTCTGGGCTTCCTCTCCCCATTTAGTGAGCCCTTTCCTGACCAGTTCCCATGGGAACAGTGGTCCACATTGCCAAGACACTAGCTGAGGGGAAGGAAGCCTTCTGTGGCCAGAGTATCAAGATCTCTCCATGAAAAATCATCATGACACAGAGTGGGCTAAGGCTCAACATTCTGAGCTCCCTCTGCCTTTTCCTAATGCCATGGCTACCAAGCCTGCTGGACATTAATATCACCTGAAGGGAGTTGGATTCTACTAGTCAGAAGTGGGACCCAGGGATTGGCAACTTTTGTGATTTTTATTATTCAGGTAATTCTAATGTTTAGCCAAGTTTGGAAACCACTGTTCCAACCAATTAGCAATCCTGCCAAGATATCCTGCAACCTGAGAAATTTCTGGTTTATCAACCAAGGCCTCCCACTGATGAAAGTTAGGGCCTGGTGGAATGATCCCATCGCAAAATCCAATGCCTTTTTCTTTTCTAGCATTCACTTGCTCACAGCTGATTATTAAGGACCTATCATGAGTCAGATGATATTTTTGGGTAACAGTTCATCCAAGGATAATAGTTCTTGCTGAGAAGACATCTACAAGAGCCCTCTGCATAAGTCCTGCTCACTCTGGACAATGTAATCCTAGCTCTAATGCTCCGTGTAGACACCCAAGGTGTAGACATCCAAGTATTGACAAGTGAGAGTACTCAGGGAGTTTGAATTTTAGATGTCACATGTGGGGTGGGGGATAGGAGTAGATGAAACAACTGGTGTTCCAGTGGAGGTTCATGGACAGTTATATATTATAAAAGTAAAGGTATATAACCATGCATGGCAATGATGATGATGTATCTCGAACAGAAGATTATGATTAATCGAATTCTGGTCAACTATGGCCTATTAGGGAAAAACAATCATTATTTTACTAACAATTAGGTTCTGTTGAGAATCATTGAATCCAGACTTTAGAATGAGAACTAAACGCAATTTATTCTATGTCCTTGCATATTTTACATCACAAAGGCTATGTGGTGATATTTCTAGAGTCGTTTTCCCAAAAGTTCTTAAAAGCTATTAACATCACATTTTTTTCAGTAGAAAATAAGTTAGAAAAAAAGTAGGATGTCAAACAAATGCATTGTATAAAATACAGACAATGTAGACAGTATAGAATAACAGAAAATTACCCTTAATTCTAATATTTACTACAGGTATTGTTAAAATGTTGCTGTATGTAACTTCCTTTCTCTGTGTGTGTGTGTCTGTATAAAGATTCTATGGCCTATATTTTTAATTTAACACTCTAAGTAATTTCCTCTATCATTAAATATTTTAAAATCATCTACATCAATAAGTATTTAAATGTATGTGCCAGTTATGTACCTAACACTAGGTTTGGCTCTGGGGATCTGAAGGTGAGACAACAACAGACATAGTTCTTGTCCTCATGAAACTTAGCATCTAGTAGGGGCAGTAACCACAGGATCACATGGATAAATGTAAGGAGACAACTACAATAAAAGCTGTGATGCTAAAATTTATGGCTCCATGAGCTCACACATGGAGAGGGCAAGGGATATGAGTGTTGGGAGGCATGATGGGTAAGGAGCATCAAAGGTGGGTTGAAGTGAGTCCCCTATAAAGATATGTCCAAGACATAGCCCCAGTACCTTTGAACGTGACCTTATTTAGAAATAGGATCTTTGCAGATGTAAAGTTAGGGACCTTGTATTAGTCCATTTTCATGCTGATAAAGACATACCTGAGACTGGGCAATGTACAAAAGAAAGAGGTTTAATTGGACTCACAGTTCCATGTGGCTGGGGAGGCCTCACAACTATGGCGGAAGGAGGAACAAGTCACATCTTGCACAGATGGCGGCAGGCAAAGAGAGAGTTTGTGCCAGCAAACTCCCATTTTTAAAGCCGTCAGTGCTGACGAGAACAACACAGGAAAGACCCGCCCTCATAATTCAATCACCTCCCACTGGATTCGTCCCACGACACATGGGAATTGTGGAAGTTACAATTCACGATGAGATTTGGATGGGGACACAGCCAAACCGTATCATTCTGCCCCGGGTCCCTCCCAAATCTCATGTTCTCACATTTCAAAACCAATCATGTCTTCCCAACAGTCCCCCAAAGTCTTAACTCATTTCAGCATTAGCTCAAAAGTCCACAGTCCAACGTCTCATCTGAGACAAGGCAAGACTCTTCCACCTATGAGCCTGTAAAATCAAAAGCAAGTTAACTACTTCCTAGACACAATGGGGGAACAGGCATTAAATAAATACAACCATTCCAAATGGGAGATTTGGGCCAAAACAAAGGGGCTACAGACCCCATGCAAATCCAAAATCTCAAATGATCTCCTTTGACTCCATGTCTTACATCCAGGTCACGCTGATGCAAGAGGTGGATTCCCATGGTCTTGGGCAGCTCCACCACTGTGGCTTTGCAGGGTGCAGCCTCCCTCCCAGCGGCTTTCACGTGCTGGTGTTGAGTGTCTGCGGCTTTTCCAGGCACACAAGGTGCAAACTGTTAGTGGATCTACCATTCTGGTGTGTGGAGGATGGTGGCCCTCTTCTCACAGCTCCACTAAGCAATGCTCTAGTAGGGACCCTGTGTGGGGGCTCCGACCCCACATTTCTCTTCTGCACTGCCCTAGTAGAGGTCCTCCATGAGAGTCCTCAAGAGAGATCATTCTGGATTAAGGTTATGCCCTGAGTCCATTGGCTACTGTCCTTATCAGAGAAAAGAGGGAGCAGTTTGAAACCCAGAGGCACAAAGAATAAGGCCACATAAACACGGAAGGAGACATTGGAGTTAGGAGGCCTCAAGCTGAGGAGTATGAAGTATTACCAGCAGCCACCAAACTTCAGAGCCTCCAGAGGAATCCAACCCTGCTGATGCCTTAATTTTAGATTTCCAGTCTCTAGAACTGTGAGAGAAGAAACTCCTGCTGTTTTAAGCTACCCAGTTTGATACAGCAGTCCCAGGAAATGAATACAAGGACTTTCCTGAGGGAATGCCCTGCCATCAGGAATCTGAAGAATAGGAAGAAGTTACTGAGGAGGAATTTCGGGCAGAGGAACCAGATGGCTCAAGAAACCTGTGCTGGAAGGCAGACAGGTGGATTTCAGGAACTCAAAGGAAACCAGTGTAGCCAAAGAGCAGAGCATAGAAGTGTGACTAGATACACAAAAGTTCACCTTGTAATGTTTGTAAGGATCAAGGTCTTTATCCACAGAGCCATGAGAAGTCATTGAAAGTCTTAACAGGGCAGAGGGTCAGGAGGCTGGAGTGTGGAGAACTGCTGGGGGTGAAATGTAAGTGTGTGAGCCAGTCAGAAGGCAGGGCCCAGGAAGGAGATGAGAGGTTACATGAATTACATAATTTCATCCTCACAGTAACCTTAAGTAGCAGATACCATTATTGCCCACCTCTGGAGTTTAAACCCACAGTGTCTGGACCCTGGAGTTCACCCTCTTAAGAGTTATGTGAGATGACTGCAAAGATGGAGCTTAATGAACAGAATCCAGAAAGACTCACTGAAGGGCAGATGGAATTCTGGTAGAAGGACAGCATATAAGAGCACATTCTAGGAAAGAAGAAGGTGGTTTGTGCAATAAAGAGGAAAAGGCCTGGCATATTCTCACAAGCTTGAGGCCAGGATACCTGGAGTAGAGGCTGTAGATGCCACTAACATCACCAAAAAAAAAAAAGGCAGTTGCAAAGACTGTGGCCTAGAAAACATCACCACATTCTCTCTCTCTCTCTGAGTTTGAAAAACATTTAACATACAATATACCCTTTTAACAAATACATTTTGCAAAATACAATGTTGTTAACTATATATATCATGTTATGCAGCAGATTTCTAGAACTTGCTTATCCTGCATAACTGAAACTTTACTCTTGTTAACCACAACTCCACATCTCCCCTTTCCCCCAGCCCCTGGCAGGCAAACTCTTTACCCATAGCCCCTGGCAAACTTCATTCTACTGTCTGTTTCTGAGTTTGACTCTTTTAGATAACTCATATAAGTGGAATCACCCAATATTTGTCTTTCTATAACTAGCTTATTTCACTTAGCATAGTTTCCTCCAGGTTCATCCATGTTGCTGCTTGTGAGAGGATTTACTTCCCTATTCAGGTTGAATAGTATTCCATTGTATGTTCATTTTCTTTATTTCTTTATTCATTTTCTTTCTTCATTTGTCCACTGATGGACAGTTAGGTTGGTTCAATATCTTGGCTATTATGAATAATGCTCCAATGAACGTGGGAGTGGAGCAGAGGTATCTCCTCAATATCCTGATTTTAATTCTTTTGGACATATACCCAGGAGTGACATTACTGAATCATATGGTAGTTATATTTTTAATGTTTTGAGGAAGCTCCATATTGTTCTTCATATAGGCTGTACCATTTTACATTCCCACCCACATTATATAAGTGTTCTAATTTCTCCATATCCTAGGTAACATTTATCTTTTGTTTTATATTAGTCATCATTCTATTAATTATATTATATATCCTTTTATATGTGAGGTGATATGTCATTATGGCTTTCATTTGCATTTTCCTGATCATTAATGATGTTGAGATCTTTACATAGGCCTGTTGGTCATTTGTATGTCTTCTTTGGAGAAATGTCTGTTCAAGTCCTTTGCCCATTTTTAAATAACATTGTTAAGTTTTGGTTTGTTTTGGTTTGGCTTGGCTATTGAGTTGTAAGAATTCCAGATATATTTTGGAGATTTACCCCTTATTGAACATGTGATTTGCAAATGTTTCTTCCCATTCTGTGATCCACAGATTCACTGCAATCTCTTACAAAACCCCAATGGCATTTGTACTTACAGAACTAGAAAAAAACAATCTTAAAATTCATATAAAACTATGAAAGATGATGAATAGCCAAAGCCAACTTGAGAAAAAAGAACAAAGCTAGAGAATCACATTTCACTGTTTAAAAATACATTACAAAGCTGCAGTAATTAAAATAGTGCTGTACTAACAGAATTTTTTTAAAAACAGATATATAGACCAATGGAATAGAGAACCCAGAAATAAACCTATACATGTATAGTGAACTGATCTTTGACAAGGGTGCCAAGAATACGTAATGGGGAAAGAGTAGTCTCTTCAATAAGTGGTACTGGGAAAACTAGATACTCACATTCAAAAGAATGAAATTGGACCCTTATATCATATGCAAAAACCAACTCAAAATGGATTAAAGATTTAAATGTAAGGCATGTAACTATAAAACTCCTAGAAGAAAACATGGGAGGAAACTTCATAACATTGGTTTTCTTGGATATGTTACCAAAAGCATAGACAACAAAAGCAAAACTAGACAAGCAGGGCTACAACAAACTAAAAAGCTTCTGTATAGCAAAGGAAACAATCCACAAAGTGTAAAGTAAACCTCACTAGACTGTACACCATGACTGCTTCCATTAAACATTTGAGGACAATGCAGGGAGCTAAGAAAAGGAGAAAAAGAACAAATTGAGATCCAAGAGAGGAAGACAGGGCAATAATTTCCCCCTCATCTTCTCTGGTAAAAGCTCTCTCTTCTTTTTCATTTCTTCCTTCCTCCTTTCTGTGTCATTTAAGAAAAGAGCCAGGAGATTTACTGAGCTACAGAGGTTGAGTCAGGAAGCCAAGCGGCATGCCATACACTCAAATAAATCACAAAGCTTAAGCCATTTGAGCTGCCAGAAAGTTTCTACCTGGGGTCTACTACAAACATGTCTATAACTCACATATTAGCCACTTTTGGAGATTTATTCACAGCCTGCTCCCCTGAAAGTCATCCCCTTTTGATCCTTTCAGTGAATGCTCAGGGTAGGGAGAAAAAGGTGGGAGAATAAGGAGGGAAAGGGTGTGAGAAAGGCTGGTCAGATCCAAGTCATGTGACTAAAGGGTCTCCCATAGAACAATCCTTAGAGTCAAATGGCTGGAAGAGACCTCTAGGGTCATCTGTTCCAAACCCCTCCATTTACAGATGTGGAAGCTGAGCCTCAGCAAGAAGGGACTTTCCTATGACCTTTCAGTAGATGTGTGGGAGGGAGTTGCTCAAAGTCACCTAGTAAGACACTGTGAGACCCAAGGTTAAAATCCCTAGTAAATTCCTTTAAGTTCTACCAGGAAGTATTTATATGTGAAGCTGTGATACTTATCTCCTCTGTAGAATTATAAATTATGGTTACGTTTTAAATTATATAATTATATTTCTGTTCAGATGAGAGTTTCTGGAGGTCAGAGATGTCTCTTTTGTCCACATATTCTAGTACTCGGCATGTAACTGCAACTGAGTGAGCAATAAATGGGTGGATGGTTGTATAGATAAATGGATGGATGGATGAATGGATGGATGGGTGCGTGAGTAGATTTAAGCAGAAGCTTTCTCCTATCTCCCTCTCAAAATGAGATTTGTCTTTGGGACTTCTTTAGTGCTTTCAAAGGTTCTAAGCAGTGCCTAGGGTTGAGCTAGAGGAGATTGCAAAATTCAATGAATTTACTTATGACAGCTTAATTTTATCTTGGCCAGCAGCATGTCTATCGCACAGAACTCACTCATATCATATCCCCTTACTTCTACGGATGATAGAAAACTTCCCACTATGCAATATCACCGGGACCTGTTTTCTTCACCTGTTGCTTATATGCGGGATCCTTGGTGAGCACCTGTTTTTCATCAAAGCTTATCTACCCTGTCTTCCATCTTCTTCCATTACCTCATCTCTTTTTTTTTTTTTTTTAGACAGAGTCTCACTCTTGTCACCCAGGCTGGAGTACAGTGGCATGATCTCGGCTTACCACAACCTCTGCCTCCTGGGTTCAAGCGATTCTCCTGCCTCAGCCTCCTGAGTAGCTGGGATTACAGGGGCCCACCACCATGACTGGCTAATTTTTGTACTTTTAGTAGAGATGGGGTTTTGCCATGTTGGCCAGGGCTGGTCTTGGACACCTGACCTCAGGTGATCAGCCTGCCTCGGTCTCCCAAAGTGTTGGGATTACAGGCTTGAGCCACCGCACCTGGCCTCCCTCATCTCTTCGTTAATTTGTCTCTGCAAAGATAAACTTGGTCATCATCAACACCCTTTTCCTTTTCATTGGGTCAGTGTAAAATCTTAGAGTCACCTTGGACTCTTATCTGAAATTCAACAGTTGAAGTGTCATTGAAGCCACTTGCGCTTACCTTCTACAGCATCTCTCCATTCTTTTGTTCTTTCCTATCTCTGGTACCATTAACCTATTTCAGGCCCTCATTCCCTTTCTCCTCATCATTACAGTGACAACTTAACTGAAACTTTACCCTATCTCTCTTCTCTTACCTTGATTTATTTAGTTCAGCACTAAAGTGGTAATTTTTCTGGTCACATCACTCACTCCTCACCCTACACCCTCACATACACACACTTATACTCACATATACCTTCACTTCCGTTCACATTTTCTTCTTCTAGCCTCAGTCTCACCATTTGCAAAACAGGGTCAGTAATAACTCTCAGTGTTTTGGTGCCATGTAACTGAGACAATAACAACATATACCATCATTATTAGATATCTAATATGAAGGAGACACTGCACCATGAGCTTGGCAGTACCATGCCATCTGTTTCTCACAGTAGTCCCAGAAGACAGATATCTTTTGCCTTCATTTCATAAATGAAGACCCTGAGGCAGACAGTAGTTAAATAAGTTGCCCAAGTTTAAGTAATAGGTTCTGAATTTAAACCCAAGCAGTCTCTCTTGGGAGCCACTGTACTCACTGACTAAACAATATCACTTATACTCTATATAAAGCACCTGTCAAACTGCCTGGCAAGATTAGGTGCTCATTCAATATTTTCACTCGTATCCTCCACAAAAATATTGATAGCATTGAAGTAGATCTTTAATATGTAGTTGAATTAATATGTAGTTGAATTAAACGTGGTTGAGGTTGGAACTCCCAATTTCATCCAAGTTGGAGTAGCTTGCATCAGATCAACTCTCTTGCCAAGAACAACTATAAAAGCTGAATCAACAACAACGACAATAACCACCACAACAGCAGCTGTTTGAGGGTATTGGAGAGCTACCAAGCCAGCCAAGGCATGAGGCGCCAAGGTCCTGGAGAGAAAAGAAATGCAGTGGGAGAAGCCCAACAATCTTGGCTGCTTTTTCCCTAAAAGAGCTTGTTGATTTGTTTCCCACAGGGGAGTAATAGGCTTAGCTTTTGACAGGTTTATGGGTCTGGAGAGACAAACATTGGCATTCACGGCTACTAAGTCATCTGGGACATGAGGGACCAAGAGCCTTGTTCAAAGATTTCTTTTGTCAAGGAGTTTGTTGAATTTGGACCCAAATATCTCAACACTGCCCACTTGTGCTTCCAGTTCAGGGCTAATTTGTCATACATGAAAGCAACTTTAGGGAGACATTTTCCTTTTTCCCCTCCCTTCCCACAGTTTATCCATCTAAAATTCCTGTTGCTCCTGCCTCTTTAATGTTTCTCTAATCCACCTTTCCTGTCCATCTCTAAAACCCAAGGTTGCTGCCTTGAATTGCTCAGATCTTCATTATTCCTCTCCTAGATGACTAGCCATCTCCCTACCCAGACTCTTCCTCCTCTATTTTGTTTTCAAGATGGAGTCTTGCTCTGTCACCCAGACTGGAGTACGGTGGTGCAATCTCAGCTCACTGCAACCTCTGCCTCCCAAGTTCAAGCAATTCTCCTACCTCAGCCTCCCAAGTAGCTGGGATTACAGGCACATGCCACCATGCCCGGCTAATTTTTGTATTTTTAGTAAAGATGGGATTTCATCATGTTGGCCAGGATGGTCTCAAACTCCTGACCTCGTGATCCGCCCACCTCGGCCTCCCAAAGTGCTGGGGCTACAGGTGTGAGCCACCATG
This sequence comes from Mandrillus leucophaeus, assembly GCF_000951045.1. Classification (NCBI taxonomy): domain Eukaryota; kingdom Metazoa; phylum Chordata; class Mammalia; order Primates; family Cercopithecidae; genus Mandrillus; species Mandrillus leucophaeus. The sequence goes on from NW_012102031.1 coordinate 9,149,727, forward strand.
CCTGACCCTCTAAGCTATTCTTTACACAGATGCTGAACCTATCTTCCTAAAGCAGATATCTGATCCACTGATTCTATAATTGAAATCTTGCCACAACTCCCTACTGGTTTCAGGAAAAACAACAACAAAAAAAAAGAAAGCACAATCATGATAGCATGATCCCAAAGTCCATTTATGCCTTGGCACCTGCATACCTTTCTATGTTCCTCTCTTTGTATCCCCAACCCTCTGATCTGCCACCTCAACCTACTGCAGTTCTCCAGACTCTGTCCACACATCTCCATATAACATCCCCTCTTCAAAAGAGTGTTCCACCCTTTACTTTCTGCCTTCCCCTGGGTAGCTACTATTAGTTTTCATACTTAGCACAGAAAACAATTCTATCAGTGTATCTTCCCTAACGGCCCTTCTCTCCCAACCTGTGTGATCACACCATCTTATGTAACCCTCTATTATAGCGCTTACCATGCCAGAGAGAACTGGCTAGCTACTCACTTATGCCCCTACCAAGCCATAAACTTTCTAAGGGCAGAGCCTGTGTGGTTTGTCTCTGCAACTCAAATGCACAGCCCAGCTCTTATCCACCACAGCAGATATGTTTTGGAGGAATAAAAAGAAAAGAGGCATGGAAAGAAACGTCTACGATGATAGGTTCTGCCAGTTTCATTCAAATTAGGTTACACTTGGCTAAAACCAGAGGAAACTCAATAGGTAAGACCTCCCTTCGGGTCTCAAGGCTCGGGGAAGATTGTTTATTGTGGAACAAGGTTTTACTCAGGGCTCTGACTGCAAGTCACAGATGCCCAACTCAAACTAGCTTAGGCAAACAGAAGATACTATTAGTTCATGGGCTCAGTCCACAGCAGGATCAGGGATGGTTGACACCAGGAACTCAAAGCTCAGCGGCAGAGTCATCCTTTGGTGATTTGACCTCTGTCTTCCAGCTTTATTCGTCTAGCTCAGGTTCTCCATTCGTCGAGGGAATTGGGCAATGGTAGCTCAGGCTGACATCTTTGCTGTCTCTTTTCTACTTTCTTTCATTTCTCCAGTTGTAAAGTCCCAGGAAGGACTCTGATTGCTCTGATTTGATTCATGCGCCCTCCCTCACACTGAACTAATTGTTGTTTGGGAATAAAGCACTCGGATTTTGTCCAGATGGAGCCATATGCTCATCTCTGGCCTCGGCTGGGGATGAAGTGGATAAGAGGATGGCAGCTCTCCCTTTGGACCATGTGGCTGGAGAAAGACTAGGAAGAGAAGCAGATCCCATGGCTATGACAGTTATGGTTTCTGGGGGCATCCTTGGAGCTGGAAAACCAAGCTAGTTTGTGTCAGTGACAAATGGTTCTAGAGGAAGACTTGGAAAAGTCTGAAAGGGAGGTGTATGAATTTAGCCATTGCCGCATAAGAAGCAACATTCAAACTTAGTAGCTTAAGATAATACCAATTAACTCACAATTCTACAAGTTGACAGAATTGGCCCAGTTGGATGGTTTTTCTGGTCTTGGCTGGGCACATTCCTGAATCTGTAGTTGCCTGCCAGTCAATTACTAGCTCTGCTTTTAGGAACCGACTGGCTCAACTAGGGTGCCAAAGGTGACGGGGCCATATAGTCCTTGTCATCCAGCTGGATAGCCTAGGGTTGTTGACACAGAGGCTCAGAATGTTTCCAAGACAATGAACAGAAACATGCAAGGCCTCTTCAGGCCTGGGCTCAGAACTGGCACAAGATCACTTTTGCCATATTCTATCACCAGAGAAAGCCACAGGACAGCCAAGATTCAAGGGGAGGGGAAATAGATTCTAACTTTCCATGGAAAAACTTGGAAAGCACAGGGAGGAGTGAGGAATCTTGGCCATTTTTCCAGACTACTATTATAGGAGAGAAATAAGAGAGTAAGAGGAAACAGAAGGAAATGAAGGGTTGACAGCAGCGAGAGGGTAGAGGAACCAGGAGGAATAAAATCATGGGCAGTGTGCTTACGTGACAAGGCAGGTGGCCTGATGGGATGTTGAAGGCCATAATGTCAAATGCAGGTGTTGTCATCTGGGGCACAGGATGGTAGAGGCAGGAGGACACATGCATCGTGGTCTCAGCCTCCTGAAACCTGGTCCCAACACTGCACCTTTGATATTTCATTTTTTTAAAAAAATTTATTTTGAGAGGGAGTCTCACTCTGTCGTCCAGGCTGGAGTGCAATGGCGCGATCTCAGCTCACTGCAGCCTCCACCTGCCAGGTTCAAGCAATTCTCCAGCCTCAGCCTCTTGAGTAGCTGGGATTACAGGTACCCGCCACCACGCCCAGCTAGTTTTTGTATTTTTAGTAGACATGGGGTTTCACCATGGTGGTCAGGCTGGTCTCGAACTCCTCACCTTGTGATCTACCCGCCTCAGCCTCCCAAAGTGCTGGGATTACAGGCGTGAGCCACCATGCCCAGTCTCATCAAGCTATTATTTTAATTGTCTATCTCGAGTAAGACATCATGACTCTGCCTTAGCCAAGAATTGCCAGGTACAGGAACAAGTCAGGGAAGACTGGGAGGCATTTCAAAAGCAGATCTAAGTTTCGTTCTCTCCTTTTGTTTATGCATTTTGCTTTATAAAAATTAAAAAGATAAAAGGAAGGCAGCCCCTGTGTTCCACTAAACTGGCTGTTAGGGGACTCCAGAGGCAAATTAGCGAGTGTGTTATGATGATAGCATCTAGTTAAGCCAGCAAAATGGCTCCTCAGACTCCATCAGTGGATCTGGTAGGTGGGAACTCTCACAATATCTGAGAAAACCAAGCATTTGTTTCCAACAGTCAAGTTAGAAGCTTCAGCAGACAGCAGCTCCTTACTCAGGAGTTTCTGCCTGGGGAGAATGTACAAGGAACTGCCAAAAGAAGTGGGTGGATGGAGGAAAGATTGAGGAGGGGATCCTGGAAAGAGCTCATGGTTTGGCAACAGAAAACCTGTATTTGTGAGAAGTCCTTTCTGCCACTTTTAAGCTGGGTGACCTTGTGCAAGTTATTCTCTGAACCTAAGTACCCGTATCTGCAAAATAAGGATAAGAATAATATCTACCTCAATGGAAAATATTAATGATTCAATGAGATATGCTGGTAGTACAATCATGTGAAAAGTTTAAACACAAGGCATAGTTTTTGCTATTTTGGGAAGGTTCAGTTCCATGAGTCAGAGGCAAGATGTGGAATGGATGATAAAATTTGTTCCTGAGCTATAAAAATCCTCACTTCTATTCCATAGTCTCAAATAAATGAGAATTCTCTATCAGAAATTGCCAGGGAAAGAAGGAGCTCTCCTACAAACATTACTACCCTGCATCAGTAATTCTATCCAGAGCGATTTTCAGCATATTAATTCAATACATGTGGCAACATCATTGGACTTGGGCTGAATTGGGACTCTTGGACTTCCTGCCCCAGGCTCCAGGTCTCGAGAGCTCCCTTCCCATCACTGCAACCCTGGAAAATGTGCCTTGGCTGGAGCAGTAATGCACCAGAGACAAGCAAACTTAATTTGCATTCAAACTGATTCAAGAAAAGTAAAAATAAATATTGTCCGCATTTTTTTAAAGAAATGATACCTTTTAAAAAATGTAAAACTAGAAAATGCAACAAGTACGACTGCACTTCAGAGTGGTTTACTATTTCTCTGTTATCAAAGTCAGGTGTGTGTGTGAGAGAGTGAGAGAGACTAAAAATGCCAATAATTATTTCATTAGCAAGCTGGACTTCTCACAAATACTGGTTTTCTATTGCCAAGTCATAAGCTCATTCCAGGATCCCCCCGAAACCTTTCCCCTATCCACCCACTCTTTTGGCAGTTCCTTGCACACTCCCCCTAGGCAGAAACTCCTGAGTAAGGAGCTTCTTTCTGCTTCAGCTTCTAACTTGGCTCATGAAAAGCCATGCTTGGCTTTTTCAGCTATTATGAGAGCCCTGACCCACCAGATCCACTGATAGTCAGAGGACCCATGCAAGATTTGACTATTAACACATGCATCCTTGAGTAAAATTTTTGTGCAATGAAGCTTGTAGGTGCTAGGTAGAGAGAGATTTGAGGAATTTTGGAGGCAAGGCAGTGAAGTGGTACCAAATAGTTTGTACTCAGAGATGGTGAAAGAGAGAAAAGGGCTGGACTTCCCACCCCACCACTTTTTTCTTTTTTCTTTTTTTTTTTTTTTTTTTTTTTTGAGACGGAGTCTCGCTCTGTCACCCAGGCTGGAGTGCAGTGTCCGGATCTCAGCTCACTGCAAGCTCCGCCTCCCGTGTTTATGCCATTCTCCTGCCTCAGCTTCCCGAGTAGCTGGGACTACAGGCGCCCGCCACCTCACCCAGCTAGTTTTTTGCATTTTTTAGTAGAGACGAGGTTTCACCGTGTTATCCAGGATGGTCTCGATCTCCTGACCTCGTGATCCGCCTGTCTCGGCCTCCCAAAGTGCTGGGATTACAGGCGTGAGCCACCGCGCCCGGCCACTTTTTCTTTTTTATCATTATTTTCTGAGGTCCTTGCAAAGTGCTGGCACTTAATATATCCTCAATAACTATTTTCTGAACAAATGAATAAAAAGTACATGCAGGAACAGGCCATAAATCAGGTGGCATCCCAACTAATGTGGAATTTAAATTTAAAAATACACTTTGAATGACTGCTTTATTTCTCTAGACCTAATCTATAAAATTCCTAGAAGGACACATTCTTGCAACATTTCATCAAAAGAAGGAGAAACAAGGCTCCCTACTCTTCTTCCTGGCTCCCTGTATCTCTGTCTGACATCCATCTGGGACCATGTCATTTACCATGTGTCTGCACTTCTGAATGCCAGTTCCCCGCCAATGTCAGAGCCTGTGCTGTGACCGTAGCAGGAACAGCTTCCCTGCTTGAAGTTCAGAAGTTGCATAAGAGCTGGACGGGCTTCTCAGCTCAGCGAAGGATGGCCACCGAGTGAGTGAGCAAGGCTGTGCATCTTGGAGTTCAAAATGGTTATTTTCATTTTTGTTTGTTGCTGCTCTTATATTGAGGTAAATTACAAATGATGTGAGCCACCTTTATTCAAAAAGCATTGATAAAGTTCCTACTATTTGCCAAGCTTTGTTCTAGTCTCTGAGAATATAGAATATTACAAAAAACAAAAAACAAAAGTGTATATACTGACATGGAGGCACACCAAAATTTTAAAAAAAATTTTAAAAATAACATATTAAGGCCGAGTGCAGTGGCTCATGCCTGTAATTCATGCATTTTGGGAGGCCGAGGCGGGCAGATTGCCTGAGGTCAGGAGTTTGAGACTAGTCTGGCCAACGTGATGAAACCCCATCTCTATTAAAAATATTTAAAAAGTAGCCAAGTTTAGTGGTGCGTGCCTGTAATCCCAGCTACTTGGGAGGCTGAGTCAGGGGAATTGCTTGAACCAGGGAGGTGGAGGTTGCAGTGAGCCGAGATCACACTACTGCACTCCAGCCTGGGTGACAGAGCGAGACTCCATCTCAAAAAAAAAAAAAAAAAAAAAAAAAAAAAAAAAAAAAAAAAAAAAAAAAAAAATTAATTCATACAATGTTATGTGATGAGCACTTTGGAGAAAATATAGCGAAAGTGGCAGAGAGGGGGGCCTGCTCTATTAATTGGGTGGCCAGGGGAGATAGGAAGGGGGTTACACTGAAGACAAAGCTTGGGGGAACAGAGAACACATATGTACCCAATGGACATCTCCTTCAAGAAGGAGAGGAAGAGAAAGGACTGAGCTACTCATTTGTAGTTCCTTTTCTCTACTCACCAATCAAAGAAAAAAATGAATCTTCCCTAGAGGCAAAAATGGGGGTGAGAAGAGAGAGGCCAGAAATGTTACACTAATTTATATCTGTCCTCATGGAAGGAAACAGCAGCAACAGGAAGATGCTCTGTCCTTATAAATATTAAGCAAGATGACCCATGTAAAACACTCAGCAGAGTGTCTGGTCCATAGTGGACACTCAATAATAATAATAATACCAAAAATAACAGCAGCAATTGCCATTATTAATGAGTGTACAATATGTGTCAGACAGGATACTAGGTACTTTCTGGGTAGATTCTCATTTTGTCTTCGCAATGATCCTGGAAGGAAGGTTTCATTATTATGTTGAGCCACATAAAATCACCAATATTTTACTATTTAAGCTAATATGATCCCTAATTGACAGATAGGGAAATAATTTTGATTATTATTTTTATTACTCTTCTTTCTGTCAATGATCACTGTCCATTTTTAAACTTAAAGAAGCCCATCCAATCCACAATGCAAGGTAAGACAGATATACTGTCCTTGTTTCTTCTTCTTTTCATGAGGCTGAATTTGTATCTGGTCATTTTTCCCCATTCTACAGCGGTCCTCCTGCAGCCCTGGGGCATATTCCAAAAGGCTGAAAAGGTCTTTTTGTTTGTTTGTTTTTGAGACAAGGTCTCACTCTGTCACCCAGGCTGGACTGCAGTGGCACAATCACGGCTCACTGCAACCTCCGCCTCCCAGGCTCAAATGATCCTCCCACCTCAACCTCCCAAGTAGCTGGGATTACAGGCCTGCACCATCATGCCTGGCTAACTTTTGTACTTTTAGTAGAGATGGTTTCACCATGTTGATCAGGCTACTCTCAAACTCCTGATCCCAGGTGATCCACCCACCTCGGCCTACCAAAGTACTGGGATTACAGACTTGAGCCACCCAATGCACCCAGCTGAAAAGCCTTTAGTGGCTGGTTTATGGTCATCCTGGGTCCCACCTTAGCAATATTTTTTATCACTAACTTGGACGCAGATTTAGCGTACTGAGCAAATATGTAGATGACATAGTGCTGAGAGAGTTTGATGAGCAAGAATGATTCAAAAAATAAAATGGGCCCGGTGCAGTGGCTCACACTCGTAATCCCAGCACTTTGGGAGGCTCAGGCTGGCAAATCACCTAAGTGCAGGAGTTTGAGACCAGCCTGGCCAACATGGCAAAACCCTGTCTCTACTAAAACTACAAAAATTAGCCAGGTGTGGTGGCGCACACCTATAATCTCAGCTACCCTGGATGCTGAGGTATGAGAATCGCTTGAACCCAGGAGGCAGAGGTTGCAGTGAGCTGAGATCACACCACTGCACTCCAGCCTGGGTGACAGAGTGAAACTCCATCTCAAAAAAAAAAAAAAAAAAAAAGTAAAAAGTAAAATAAAATGTAGAGCTTCCATCAAAGTAGCCAAATCCAATTAGATTATATGCATCAGAAATAAAGTCATTCATGCATACATGCATTCTTTCACTCAGAAATAGTTATTTGGTTTCTATCATACATCATGTATTCTGCTAGGTGCTGGGGATTCAAAGATGAACGAGGTATCTGTTCTTGTTCTGTAGAGCTCACAGTTTGGTTCAGGAGACCAACCTTACACAAGTTAATCAATGAGATAACTACCAATTGTGATAAGTGCTATGAAGTGGGATGACGTGCAGCATAGGCAGGTGGGGAGAGACTGCTTAGAACTTTATGGTTTGTGGTCCGGGAAGGACTTGCATCATGGGAAGGAGACAGACTTGAGAAACCATAAGAGTGGGAAAACCTTTCCTGGCTGAGGCCATGCCTTGTGCCAGGTTCCTGAGCTGAGAATGACCTTGGTGAGCTGCAGGAATTAGAGACTCAAGGGACGAGGGTGGAAGAGGTGAGGAGGACAGTGACTGGAGATGAGAAGTAAGCAGGAACCAGATTGCACAGGGCCTCAGCAAGAAAAAGAAAAGGCGTTTTATTCCTTGTGACTAAATGTGTGCTAATCCCCTCGGGCTCAAAAACTACCTGCTCAAATACTGGTGAGGGAGCACTGAGGGAGCCCATGAACTTTGGTAATGACTTAATGATTGAAGTAAGCCGTAAGTCAGCCTGGCCGCGGCAGGATGTGGTTGTGGAGAGCTAGGTAGGCTGCCACTGTATCAATAGAGCTACCTCATTCACTATAAAGAGAGCATCCTGTCCCTCTGTGATACTCAGAGACACCTGTGGCTCTACAATCAGACAACAGCAGCACATTTTTCAAATGGCATCCACAAACTCAAACACATCTAGACGGAAAACAGAATCCCAAAGCGTCCATAAAAACATAACGTGTAGAACCAATGAGGAAAACGTGGCCCCCTGGACTGAAGAAAAGCAGGCTTTGGGGATATGAGTGTTGCCTTTGTGGGTCTGAAGCGCTGTCGTGTAGCAGAAAACAACATCACTTGAGAACTTAGGAAGGCCCAGGAAAGATATTGTGCTTTAAAGTGGGCATCTCGTTGAATATGTCCCATAACCCCTGTGAAGCAGGGAGTGTTCGCCCCATTTTCGTCTTTCATATAAAGGAACTGGCACTCAGGAAAAGCCTTTATCTGAGATTTTTTATCACTAATTAGTGACAAGATGGGATTAGAACTCAGGACTAAGCTGGTGGTCTTCCCCTTACATCACACGACCCTCAAGTGAAAGAAAGTTGCTTACTCATTATGAGCCCAAAGGACAAAGAGAGGTACAAAGTACCCAGAACTGTTCTCCGTGGAAGGCACTTTCTGGGAACGTGTGTGCTGTATAACAACGGAGTTGTGCAGCCTCATGCCGGGAGGTATTTGACCTGAAGCCAAACTTTTGTGAAAAAACTGTAGTGGGATCCCACATGTTGCAGGGAGGATGGACTTGGGCTCTGAAGGCTCTTTCAGCATTGACAAGATTATTTGGCTGTGTCTCTACAACAGTTTCCATGTATGCATAACTACTATGTTGAAAACACTATGGGAGGTATATAGAGCAATGAAATGAACTTGAGGATCCAGAGATAAATCTATGTATCTATGGCCAATTAGTTTTGAAAAAGGGTATTAAAGGAGACTAAATAATAGGACTCACCACCTTTCTTCCTGACAAGCTCAAGGAGATGAGCCTCCCATTGCCTCATCATCCATAGCTCTGCCCAAGATCATTGAAAGCCAAGTGGAACAAGTCTATAAGCTCTGATTTGACTCCTGGTCCTGCTCCTCTCTTGGATAGAATCTGGTCTCAAGATGATGGCCCAGATATACCATATGCTCCCTTCTTCAGACCAGACTCAAACCCATTTCACAGATCCATCTGGCCCAGGGGCAAGACTGATCTCACTTTAGACTTAAGTTCCACAGAAGGGCAAAGGTCAAGAGTGGAATTTTCCTCTCTTCTTGAAGACCTACTCATTTAAAATTAAGAGGAAAATCCCTACACATAGGTTGCCATAAGCATGACCATACTTCATGCAGGTAAACTACATTACTCTGGCTCATGAGTCACAGTACGTGCTAAATTAGCAAATATATCCATACAACCTACAGTCCACACAGGAGCAAATATATACACAAAATCACCGCACATGACACACCCACTCCATACACACACATACCTTTCTACATACCTAAAAGCCTCCACCTCTTGCACAATCACAAGTATTCAATACACATGCACACAATACATACATGTGCATGCACACACATGGTATAGGTATACTTCTAAGTGTAAACACACCTTTTACTGACCATCACCACTGGAAAATTATTCCCAGGCTGCCTGATTTTTCTCCCAATTCAGAGTTAGCAAAAGTCTTGTCTTACCTCCCCTATTCTTGCACATGGGAGCAGATGGGAAAACGTCTTGCGCATATCAGAGGAATCACATGCTCTCTGCCTTCTCACAACCTCGTCTATAAATAAATGTAACATCACATTTCCTGGTCCCCTAGGGCAAGGGATTAGTTAGGAGCATGGGTTAGTAATCACTAGATAAACAATTACATCTCCTGAATTGGAAACCAGGTGATCCTGTCCAGCTGGAAAGGTATGAAAAGGCTTCGCTCTTTGCTTTGAACAAAATAAACCCTCTCTTTAAATCCCCTTTTGCAGAAAAGCAGGAGATAAGAAGCAGATGAAAGTCTACTAATCTATTTTCTTTCATAAGAATAATGTCTTTTTTTTTTTTTTTACTTTTTTTATTCCACAGAAAGTGCCAACGGAATTGGTGATGGAAGGAGAAAGACAAAGTTGTAGCCACAGATATTTCAGCTTTAAGACATTCCTCACCTCTTCCCCCTAAGTCTCAGGTTCCCCATCAGTGGAATGAAATGGACATACTAGACATCTCTTGGCTCTATTCCATGTCTAATTTCCTTTGTGAGCTAGTTTCATTTCACATTAAACGTCATACTGGCGTGGATTCAAATTCCAGCTATGCTGCTTACAGGGACACTTTATTTTTTTTAAACTTTATTTTAGGTAAAGGGTACCTACTCAAGTTTGTTACATAGGTAAACTCATCTTACAGGGGTTTGCTGTACAGATTATTTCTCCACCCAGGTACTAAGCCTAGTATCCAATAGTTATTTTTTTCTGTTCCTCTCCCTCCTCCCACCTTCCACCATTTAGTAGGCCCCAGTGTCTGTTGTTCCCTTCTTTGTGTCCATGAGTTCTCATCATTTAGCTCCCACTTATAAGCAAGAACATGTGGAATTCGGTTTTCTGTTCCTGTGACAGTTGGCCAAAGATAATGGCCTCCAACTCTATCCATGTTCCCTCAAAATACATGATCTGTTTCTTTTTTATGGCTGCATAGTATTCCATCATATATATGTATGTGCCACTTTTTTTTTTTATCCAATCTGTCATTGATGAGCATTTAGGTTGGTTCTGTGACTACTGTTGTAAATGGTGCTTCAGTGAACATGCACATGCATGTGTCTTTACGGTAGAATGATTTATATTCCTTTGGGTATATACCCAGTAATGGGATTGCTGGTTCAAATGGTAGTTTTGGTTTTAGCTCTTTGAGGAATCAGCACACTGCTTTCCACAATGGTTGAACAAGTGTACACTCCCACCAACAGTGTATAAGTGCTTCCTTTTCTTTGCAACCTCACCAGCATCTGGCAACCTTAAGTAAAACAGTTAATTTCAGTAAACCTCAGATGTCTCTTCTGTAAAATGGAGAATTAACACCCAAGTTGTAGGATTACTGGAGAATTCAATGAAATAATGACCGCAGTGCCCTACAAAACCTAATCAATCTTAATGTATTAGTTGCTGGCTGACTTGAAGAAGTGTCTCTCAGTGACTCATTTCCCACGTTTGTAAAAGTTGAACTGTGGTGAATAAATACATGCGAAGTGCCGAGTGTGGCAGAGAAAGTAAAAGTATTATGTTAACTCCTTCCTTGTCTTCATGGCAGCAAGATTAGGGTTTTGGTGTGGAGCTAATATCACACACATAGTATTATTGTGACTTCTTTTGGATGGGTCTCATCTTACATCCACATATATATTATAAGTTCTCTGAGGGCATCAGGTATTAAAGACTATGCTTTGTTTTGAAAGTCAGTGCAATATGCTAAACTAGGGATCATGAGGTCAGAGATATAGCTCTGGTTTTCCACCTATATACCAAGGAATCCAAGGGAGTCATTAAGAATCCCAGGATCTCATTTTTCAGATTTATATGATGTGAGTGCTAGTAATCTATTAATGTCTCATTTCATAGAGCTGTTGTGAGGCTCAAAAGGGGCAACCAATGTGAAAGCACTTCAAGAAGTATTCAGTCCTTAATCAGGTCCCTTTCTGGATCAGTAGATATTGCTGAAGTAGGTACTTGGCCAAGGTGCGGTGGCTCACACCTGTAATCCCAGCACTCTGGGAGGCTAAGGTGGGTGGATCACCTGAGGTCAGGAGTTCGAGACCAGCCTGGCTAACATGTCTCTACTTAAAAAAAAAAAAAAGAAAAAAATTACCCAGGCGTTGTGGCAGGTAAAATTACAGTAGCTGTAATCCCAGCTACTCAGGAGGCTGAGACAGGAGAATCACTTGAACCTAGAAGATGGAGGACGCAGTGAGCTGAGATCGTGTATTGCACCCCAGCCTGGGCAATAAGAGCAAAACTCCACTGTCCCACCCCTCCAAAAAAAGAAAAAGTCACCACAAATAAATCAAGATGAAATTCTAAAACATGTCAAGTAACTTTCAAGAAGAAAAGAGAAACAGAAAACAAAACAATGGCAGACTTAAGCACTAACATATTAATGATTATCTTGTATGTAAATAATCTAAATACACAGGTCAAAAGGTGGATTGATAGAGTGGATAGAAAAATCATGCCCAAATTTATGCTTCTCATAATAATCTCACTTAAAATTCAATAACAGAGGAAGGTTAAAAGTAAATGAATGAAATGAGATAAACCATCAAAAATTAATTTTTCAAATAAAAAGCCAGAATGGCTAAATATCTGATAAAGTAGATTTCAGAAAAAGAAATTACTAGAGACAAAGAAGGATATCAGATAATTATAACAGCATCAGTCTATGAGAAAGACATGATGATTTGAAATGTGTACACATCAAACAACAGAACCCCCAAAAACTGACGGAATTGAAAGTGGTAATAGTGAAGTCCACAATTATACTTGGGGGCTCCAACCTGCCTTTCTCAGCAACTAACAGAATTACTAGATAGAAAATCAGAAAGGACATAGAACATCTGAACAATACAACCACAAAGATAAAATTGACATATATAGAGCACTTCACCCAACAGCAGCAAGATAACACATTTTTTTCAAGTAGCTAGTGCATATTCACGAAGATGTCATACCTGGAGCATAAAATAAATCTCAAAAAAAAAAAAAAAAAAAGAATTGAAGTGTGTTCTCTGACCATTACAGTATCTAACCAGAAATCAGTAGAAGAGCAACAGAACAATCTCTAAACATGTGAAAATTAAATAACAGACCAGGAACAGTGGCTCACGCCTGTAATCCCAGCACTTTGGGAGGCCAAGGAGGATCACTTGAGGTCAGGAGTTCAAGACCAGCCTGGCCAACATGGTGAAACCCTGTCTCTACTGAAAATACAAAAATTAGCTGGGTGTGATGACAGGT
>NW_012102031.1:9163397-9192173 GCF_000951045.1 Mandrillus leucophaeus
GGGGATTGATTAAATAACATACATCTGCATAATCAATAGACCAAAGAGAAAGTCTCCAAGTAAATTTTTTTTAAATGCGTAGAACTGAATGGAAATAAGAGCATAACACAGCAATATGTGTACGATGCTTCTTAAGCATACTGAGAGGGAAATCAATAGCATTAAATGCTTACACTAAAAAGGAGGAGATACATCAATGATTTCAGTTTCTATTTCAAAACATTAGGGAAAAAAGGCAAAATAAACCCAAAGGAAGCAAAACAAAGAAAATAGTGATAAAAGCAGAACTCAATGAGATTTAAAATAGGGAAATAATAGAAATTCAACAAAATAAAAATATGTTTCTTTGAAAAACATTAATAAAATTTATAAACCTCTAGCAAGACTGATAAAGATGAAAAGAGAGAAGACGCAAATCACCAGGATCAGGAATGAAATGGAATATCACTTTAGGTCCTGAGCCACTGAAAGACTGATAAGGAGAAAAATACAGACAACCTTATGCTCACAAATTTAACAATTTAGAATAAAGATCAATTCCTCAGACACCACAAACTATCAAAGTACACCTAAAATGAACAATCTGAATAGCCCTACATCCATTAAGGAAACTAAATTTGTAATTTAAAATCTCTGGAAAAGCAAATTATCCAGGACCAGATAGTCTCATTACTGAGTCTTACCAAACAGTTAAATAAGAATTAACACCAGTTTTACACAATTTCTTCAAAAATATAGAAGAAAAGAGAACATTTCCCAACTCATTTTAAATAACGCCAGTTTTACCATGACATGAAAACCACGTAAAAACAGCACCAAGAAAACTGCAGACAGTATGTCTCATGAACATAAGCACCAAAATCTTCAACATCATATTAGTAAACTAAATGCAGCAATTCTAAAAAGAATTACACATCATACAAAAGGGGGAATGTATTCCAGGGATGCAGGGCTGCTTTTAAAATCAGGCAACATAACGCACTCTATTAACACACTAAAAACGAAAAATCACGTTTGTATCAATTGATGCAGATAAAACATTTGACAAAATTCAACAGCCATTTGGTTTTTTTCTAATCTCAGTAATTAGGAATACGGAGAAATTATTTAAACTCAATAAGTAGTACCTACTAAAGTCCTACAACCAACATCATATTTAATGGAGAAAGACTTAATATTTTTCTCCTAAGATCATGACCAAGGCAAGTGGTGCACTCACCGTTACTATTCAGCATAGCACTGAAAAATTCTAGCCGCTACAGTAAGGCAAGAAGAAATAAATAAGTAGGAGGCACAGAAAGAAAGAAAATTTACTCTGTTTGCAGTTGACATGATTGATAATTGCCTGTGTAGAAAAAATCTACCAAAAACAAAACATAACAACAACAACAAACCTTCCTCCAATGACTAAGCCTAGTAAGTGACTTCAACAAGATTCCAGGACACAAGATCAACACACACAAGTCAATCACATTTCTATACACTCACAATGAACATGTAGAATCACAATTAAAAACACAATACCATTTTCCAATGACAATGAAATACTTAGGTATATACTTAACATGTATAAAATACATGTTTGTAATATAAAACAAAACATGAATGTAATATGCTGAAAACAACAAAATGCTGGCAAAAGAAATCAAAGACTAAAATAAATGAAGAGACATACTGTGTACATGGATCAAAAGACTCAACATAAGAAAGATGTCAGTTCTTCTTAAACTGGTGTAGCATTTTAATTCTCACAAAATCCCAGTAATGTTTTTATTTCTAAATGTAGACAAGCTCATTCTAAAATTTATCAAAAATGCCACAAGCCCTAGAATAACTAAAGCAATCTTAAGAAAGAAGAATAAAGTGAGAGGAATCAATCTGTTACAAAAGCTTACTTTATAGTTACAGCAATCAAGACAATGTGGTTTTGGTAGAGGTATAGACATATAGACCAATGGAACAGAATAGAGAATCCCCAGAAATATCCCATGGAAATATTTCCAACAGACTTTTGGCATCAAGGAAGGAAACATGGTCTTTTCAATAAATGGTATGAAGCAATTGGACTTCCATAGACAAAATGAACCTTGACCTAAGTCACCTTATGTAAAAAAATACTGAAAATGGATCATGCACTTAAATGTAAAATGGATAAAACATTTAGACAAGATGTAGAAAAAATCTTCAGGATTTAGGACTAGGCAAAGAGTTATTAGACTTAATACCAAAAGCAGAACCCATAAGTGGAAAAATTGATAAACTGAATCTCATCAAAATTTAAAACTTTTACTCCGTGAAATCTCCTGTGAAGATAAAAAGACAAGGTACAAAGTGGGAGAAAATATTTGCAAACTATATACCTGACAAAGTACTGGTATTTAGAATATAGAGAGAGAGCTCTCAAACCAAACAATCAAATTAGAAAATGGGCAAAATACATGAGCTTCATCATTAGTCATCAAGAAATGTGAATTAGAGCCACAGTGAAATATCACTGTACACCTATCAGAATAGCTAAAATAAAAAATAGTGACACCACCGAATGCTGATAAGGATGAGAAACTAATCACTCTACGTTGCTGGTGGAAATGTTAAATGGTACAGCCACTCTGGAAACATTTTCTGTTTCTTGTAATATTGAAGATACAATTACTATACCACCCAGCAATTACACTCCTGTGCATTTATCCTAAGAAAAGGAAAACATGTTCACACAAAAATCTGCACACCAATGTTTATAGCAACTTTATTTGTAATAGTAAAAAATTGGAATCATTCCAGATGTGTTTCAACAGATGAATCGTTAAACTGTGGTGTATATGTACTGTGGAATGCTACTCAGCTATAAATATAAAACTATTGATACATGAGATAACTTGGGTGAATTTCCAAGCAATTATGCCTAATAGAAAAAAGCCAATTCCAAAAAGTCACCTACAGTATGATTCCATTTATGTCACATTTTTGAAATGACAATATTTTAGAAATGGAGACCAGATTAGTGTTGCTCAGTGGTTAGGGGCACAGGATTCAGGGGGAACACAGGTGAACATGGTGATAAAAGGGCAACATGAGAGATACTTCTGGGGTTGGAGCTGTTTGTTATCTTGACAAATGTGGTTGTCAGTACACAAGTTGTCACACAATAAAACTGCATAGCACTTAATAAACACATGAAGATGGGCAAAAGTAGAACAGGAAAAATCTGAATATGATCAGTGTATTGTATTGATGTCAATTTCCTAGTTGCAACATTATACTTGGCTGGGCGCGGTGGCTCAAGCCTGTAATCCCAGCACTTTGGGAGGCCGAGACGGGTGGATCACGAGGTCAGGAGATCGAGACCATCCTAGCTAACACGGTGAAACCTCGTCTCTACTAAAAAAAAAAAATACAAAAAAACTAGCCGGGCGAGGTGGCGGGCGCCTGTAGTCCCAGCTACTCCGGAGGCTGAGGCAGGAGAATGGCGTAAACCCGGGAGGCGGAGCTTGCAGTGAGCCGAGATCCGGTCACTGCACTCCAGCCTGGGCGACAGAGCAAGACTCTGTCTCAAAAAAACAAAAACAAACAAACAAAAAAACCAAAACAAAACAAAAAACATTATACTATAGTTTCACAAAATATCATCACTGAGAAAAATGGCACACTGTGCAAGGGATCTCTCTGTATTATGTCTTACAACTGCATGTGAATCTCTAATTATCTCAATCGGTTTCAACTTTTTTCAAAAATATTCAAAATAAAATGCATGGCAGGCTGTATTTGGTCTATGCACCATGGTTTTCAGCCCTGATCTAGAGCATCATTTCCCAACCATGGAAGCACATTAAAATCACCTGGGCCAGGTGTGGTGACTCACGCCTGTAATCCCAGCACTTTCGGAGGCTGAGGCAGGTGGATCACCTGAGGTCAGGAGTTCGAGACCAGCCTGGCCAATATTGTGAAAACCCATCTCTACCAAAAATACCAAAATTAGCCAGGCATGGTGGTGTGTGCCTGTAATCCCAGCTACTTGAGAGGCTGAGGCAGGAGAATCACTTAAACCTGGGAAATGGAGGTAACAGTAAGCCAGGATCATGCCACTGCACTCCAGCCTGGACAACAGAGCAAGACCCTGTCTCCCTACCCCTCGCCCCCCCAAAAATCACCTGGGGAGATTTTACAGACAGAAATGTCAGGCAGGCACGGTGGCTCACGCCTGTAATCCCAGCACTTTGGGAGGCCGAGGTGGGCAGATCACGAGGTCAGGAGATCAAGACCATCCTGACCAACATAGTGAAAACCCATCTCTACCAAAAAAATACAAAAAAAAAAAAAAATAGTTGGGTGTGGTTGTGCGCACCTGTAGTCCCAACTACTTGGGAGGCTGAGGCAGGAGAATTGCTTGAACCCAGGAGGCAGATGTTGCAGTGAGCAGAGATCGTGCCACTGCATTCCAACCTGGCGACAGAGCGAGACTCCATCTGAAAAAAGGGGAGGAGAGGGGAGGGAAGGTCTGGGGTCTACCCCAGAGACTTTGCTTTTAATTCATTTGGGCTGAAACCTAGGCATGTATATTTGTTCAGAATTCCCCCAGGGAATTCTAATCAAGTTGGAGAGCCATTGATCCTTTGAATATAAAATGCCACTTTTGTTTTCTCTTTTCTCCTTATTTCACATTTAATCAGACACCAAAACCTAGAAATATGCCCATAGAAAAAATTTAAACCTTTCCTTCCTATCTATCAAGACTACCAGTGCCTTAACTCAGGCCTTCATCACCCATCACATGAACTGACATAACAAACTCTGAACTGCTCGGTTTGTGTCCAGTGCTTCCCCTTGAAATGACCTCTGGTGGTATTTTCAAACTGCATATCTGATTGTGGCACTCTTTTGCATAAAATCCTTTGTAAGTTCCACTTTGCCTGAAAGAGTCCATCTCTGCTCTTTCACCAGGCCTATTTAATCTAGCCCCTACCTACCGCTTCCTCCTCCTCTCCATCCTTCTGAACTTCCCTCCCACTCACACCGCACTTCTCACACTCTTTGGACACTCCTAGCCTTTTCACAGCTTTATACCTCTGTATATGCAAGGCCTAAAATCAACTTTTAAAAAACTCCTTCACTAGGAAAATTCCTACTTTTCTTTCAAGACAATCCTTTCAATGGAGGCTTCTCCAGGAAGAGCAACTCCTCACTTCTCTGGACTTCTCACCATCTCACTTCACTCACACCATCTTTCATCAAGTCCATCCCATATGCTAAGTTGTATGTTTCTGAAGGCCAGTGGCCAGGGCTTGTTCGGCTCTATATTCTGGGTGTTTAGCACAGGATTTGGAACATTGTCGCATTTTTAAAGGGCTGAAATAATTGAAATAAGGAAGTGAGTCAAGATTAGAACCCTGCTACTCACACTCATTCTTGTGTCTTTTTTTTTTTTGAGATGGAGTCTTGCTGTTGTCACCTCGGCTGGAGTGCAATGACATGATCTTGGCTCAGTGCAACCTCCGCCTCCTGGGTTCCAGCAATTCTCCTGCCTCAGCCTCCCAAGTAGCTGAGGTTATAAGCGCCTGTCACCATGCCCGGCTAATTTTTGTATTTTTAGTAGAGATGGGGTTTCACCATGTTGGCCAAGCTGGTCATGAACTCCTGACCTCAGGTGATCTACCCGCCTCAGCCTCCCAAAGTGCTGGGATTACAGGCATGAGCCACCATGCCTGGCCTCATCCTTGTGTCTTAAGTATCATTAACTTCAGGAAGTCTTTTCTGAGGCTTACAAAGGAGGTGTGCTACCATCTAAATATTTGTGTTCCCTCAAAATTCAGAGGTGGAAACTTAACGCCCAAGATGTGATGGTGTTAGGAGGTGAGACCTATGAGGAGGTGATTGTCTCATGACAGCACAGCTCCTGTGGATTGGATTGGTGCCATTATAATACAGGACCCAGAGAGCTCCCTCACTCCTTCTACCATGTGAGGACTCGGTGAAAAGATGTGGTCTATGAACCAAGAAACAGACCCTCAATGGACAAAAAATCAATGGGCATCTTGATCTTGGACTTCCCAATCTCCAGAGCCATGAGAAATAAGTTTGTGTTTCTTATTACTTACCCAGTATAATATATTTGCCATATCAGCTCGAGTGGATTGACTAAGACAAAGTGTGATGCCCTCGGCTATTTGCCCTGTAGCACCATGTTTGTTCTACTGTAGCACTATCACATTTTCTGCTAAAATCACTGAATTAAATGTCTGTTTCCTAACAGCTATAAACTCCATGGGATATGGAGTTCATTCATGAGATACAGGTATGTTCATTGCAGCATTTTTCACAATAGCCAAGATACGAAAATAATCTCAATGTCTGTCTGTATCATTTAGTTCAAATCCTCGTTTCTCATACAAAAGGATGCTTCAGACCCAGTGCCTAGTACACAGTAAATGCTTAATAAACGGTGGTTTCATGAATAAATGCATGATTTCTCTTTAGTGATCTTTTAGCATATAAATTTTTCTTCTTTGCTTCTTACCCTGGAACTACAGCTTCACTTTTCTAACATCATTTCTTAGCAGCAGGAAATACTATTTCCAAGCCAAATTGTTGAACCATCTGTCCTCTCCTTACTTGAGGAATGTCTTTGCTGCCCAAGTGGTGGGGAGGTGACAATTCATGACCAATCTGCTTTGTTAGGATTTGGATGTGACATCACTCTGTCTGCTGAGCCCACAACAGTCACAATCTCAATGGTCCTTAGGACTCATTTACACTAATTACAGAACATCCTTTTGTATGGGAAACGAGGATGTGAACTAAATGTGAGTGATCCCAAGAGGGCGGGTGGCTTTCAAAGTGCGATGTTATCATCTATGTTATGCAAATTGCATTTGGGCTGAAATATGAGTTCTGTTTGCCCGACTCAAAAGCGCTGGGTGAAAACATCAGAGTTACTGTAAAACATGGTGACATGCCAGAGCTCACACATTATGCTGAGAGGCCTCTGATACATGATACAGCAAAGGCACTTCTCCTTTATTCTTTTATTCAGTGTTTGAGGGAGTTGCTAATCTAATAATAAATTCTTCTTCCTGGGAAGAAGACACCAGAAGAGGACAAAACAGCATTTTTGATTAAAAAAAAAAGTATGTGTGTTAAGGGAGGAAATCGTTTTGCATTTTTTTTCAGCTCCTTCCATAGAAGGCAGTAGCACTGGAAAAATACATACTCATTTATCGTCACAGCAGCAGAACAGCAGGGACTCCTCACTGTCTGTTTTTCTAAAGATGGAAAATGGAGCCACAGGAGAGTTCTTGAGTACAGCAAGATGGAGCAGGGACCAGATTGTAGAAATGGGGTGTCCCTCCTGGAACCAGTAAGCTTTTGGGAGGCATCATTTGAAAGGACAAAAGAATGGCCAGTCTGACTGCCAAGACATACGCTGTTTTGTATAGAATGAGATGACTCACTTGTGATAATTTGAAAAACCTAAATAAATGGTTTCTAAACTTTTTAAAATTACTTAGCCAGTAAGTTAAAAAAAAAAATTAGGGAATGAATCCCCAACACATTTATTCCTGTTCTTTCCTCACCATTTGTGAGGAAAGGATAAACTCCACGAGGACAAATACTTTGTCTTATTCAATACTGCAGTTGAAGTGCCTAGAACGGAGTGTGGGGCATAGTGAGTGCCCCAAAAATAGCTGTTGATTGAAATAATAAACACATAAATAAATGCATGTATATTTATGTATGAATTGTATCCATGTACTCAAACTAATGTATATTCATGTAGCAAAATATTATGCAAATTTTAATGCATATCAGAAGATGGAAACATTTAAATAAAGAGATACAAATAAATATGAACAGTCGTTCTTGTGATTTGTTTTCCCCGTACTTGCCCCAAAATATTACCACCTATTTCACTTTGAATTGGATATCAAATTATTTTTAAACTTCAGTGTGAATATGAATTGCCAGGCAAGCCTTTTTTAAATGCGTATTTTTATCTAGCCCTTCCCTCTCTCATTCCTCAACCTTTGCCTTCAGATTCTGATTTAATAGGTCTGGTAAGGCAAAGTTTGGAAATTGCATTTTTAACAAGCTCCAAGAAAATTGTTATGCAAGTAGACTTGGAACTACACTTCACAAAACCTATTGTAAGAAAAAGTGTTGACTACCTGGGGCCTAAATCACTACATGTGCAAACCCCTGCAGTGAGTTTGCTTTACCTTCCAGGGTGATGCAGTTTTTTGGAGCTTGGCTTTTCAAATAGAAACACAAACACACACATACACACACGTTCTCCACAATGTTTTGTACCCTAAGGGCCAAACAAAATCCAAGTTCACCTACAGCAATGTCTGGAGCGGGTTGGGTACCAGAGACATCTCAGAAACATGGACAGCTCCCAGGCACCTACCAGCCACCCACTTACCATAGCCTCCTAAGGCATCATTCTCAGTTGTCTGCTGCCCCCTATCTGGGGAGTGCAAAGTAGCACATGAGTCTGTAAGATACTGAATGGAGTCAAGGCCCTGCTCCCTAAGAACTCAACAGAACCTACACTGTACCTGAAGGACATTATAGTGGCCTCTCAATCTCCATCTGCCTGTTTCTTCTCAAGTGCTTCCTTCTCCAGAATGCTGTTGGCACTGAGCAGCAGTTCATATCGGCATCATATAATTCATGGCCACACAACACAAAAATCATAATATGAAGGGAGTACCCAAAATATTATTATCTACTTCATTGAGAGATGAGAAGTAGACAGGGGGTGAGAGAACAGCACCCCAAGTCGGGGAACTGGTTGATTAAGGGCATAGTGGCAAAACAATCCTACAAGCATGCAGTAAGCTCCTGTCATGTGCCAGACACTGTGAACAAGGCAACCGGATTAGGTAATTTTTTTCTTTCTTTAAACTTTCCATTTTAAAAAAATTTTAGACTTATAGAAAAGATACCAAAATAGTACAAAGTATTTACATTCTTAATGTTAACAACTTAACCATAATTCAATTATCAAAATCAGGAAATTAATATTATAAATAATTCAAGTCTGACCAGCTTTCCCCCAATGTCCTTTTTCTGTTCTAGAGTATAATCTAGAATTCCACATTGCACTTATTTGCCATGTTTTAGTTTTTTGAGTCTGTAACAATATCTTGTTCTTTCATTGTATTTAATTTGATGTATAATTTTTTATATTTCATATACTTTATTAGCAAATCATAACACCGATTACACACAATGAATTGATGTAACATGGTATTTTCTTTCTGTATTTCTAGATACTATAAATATTCCTACGGTAATGAAAATAAGTACATACAAAAGGATGATGTACTTGTTTTTTCTTTGTTTTTATATTGTTAGATAAGAAATATATATTATAATCCAACTAAAAATGGGCAAAGGATCTGAACAGATATTTCTCCAAAGAAGATATAAATAGTCAACAGGCATATGAAATGGAGTGCAACATCACTAATCATCAGGGAAATGCATATTAAAGCCACTAGGAGATATCATCTCACTCACATTAGGATAGCTATTATCCAGGAGATAAGAGATAATAAATGTTGGGAAAGATGTGGAGAAAAGGGAACTCACATACACTGTTGGTGGGAATGTAGATGTGGGCAACCATTACAGAAAACAGTGTGGAGGCTTCTAAAGAAATTGCGAATAGAATTGCCATTTGACCCAGCAATCCACTTCTGGTTATACACCCAAAGGAGATGAAATCACCACATCATAAAAATATCATGCTCCCATGTTCATTGCAGCATTTTTTACAATAGCCAAGATATGAAAATAAACTCAGTGTCTGTTGACAAATGGATAAAGAAAATGTGTGTAGGTATGTGTGTGTGTATACATATATACATATACATATATACACACATATACCTGTACTATTCCATTGTATGTATGCATGTGTGTATATACACATAAGGAATATTATATGTGTATATATGTATACATACACACAATGGAATATTATTCAGCCTTTACAAAGAATATCCTGCCTTTTGCCACAACATGGATGAACTCAGATAATATCATACTAAGTAAAATAACCCAGACACAGAAAAAAAAATTGTATGATTTCACTTATACGTAGAATCTACACATTTTTTAAAGGTCAAATATGCAGATATAGAGAATAAAACCAGGGGCAGAGGATCAGGAAAGAAAATGAAGATCTATAGGTCAAAGGATGTAAAGTAGCAGATATGTAGAAATAAACAAATCTAGATATATAAGATACAAGATGAACACTATAGTTAATAAAATTGTACCGTATTAGGATTTTTGTTATGTAGATTTTAGCTGCTCATCACAAAAAATAACTATGTGCAATAATAGATACATTAACTTGGTTCACTGTAGTAACGATTTTACTATCTATACTTATAACACCATGTTGTAAACCTCAAATATACACAATAAAGGGATGAGAAATTACTTAATGTTTACAAAGTGCATTATTCAGGTGATGGTTACACTAAAAGCCTAGACTTCATCGCTTTGCAATATATCCATATAACAAAATTGTACTTGTACCTCTTAAATTTGTACAAATAAAAAAATTAAAAATATTGTATTTATTTATGATGCACATGATGTTTGGAAATATGTATACATTTTGGACTGGCTAAATCAATTAACCTGCCCATTAGCTCACATACTTATTTTTTAGTCATGAGAACTCTTAAACTCCCTTAGCAATTTAACATGACTTCAATATGTTTAAAGTGTAATGTTCAGTTATTTTGTAGAGTATCTCTCAATCTGGGTTTGTCTGATACTTCCTCACAATTACTTTTTGAGGTTTGAGGTTATAAATTTTTGGCAAAAATATTGACAAAAGTGATATACTCTTCCTGGTTCATCACATCAGGGTAATTTGATATCAAAATGACTTATTGGTGATATGAACCTTGAGCATTTGGTTAAGGTGATGTCTGCTGAGTTTTGTTACTGTAAAGTTAATACTTTTCATTTGAAATTGATAAATGTCCTGGGAGAGAGAGTTTGAAAATAATAATAATATATTGTTTCTTCTCAAACTTTTACCTACTGGTTTTTATATCTGTCAGTAACTTATGCCTGTGATAATTATTGCTATGGTATTTGCCTAAAGGAGACTTTGTATTTTTCTCATTTCTTCTTCATTATTAATTGAATTTTTCTGTTAGATAAAGCAATTCCATCTCCCCCTTATATTTATTTATTTATTCAGTTGATTTGTTTATGGCACTATGGATTCAGAGACATTTATTTTATTCTACGGGTAATAATGCAATACTATCCTCATTTATTTTGTCGCTTAAATTGTTCTAGCTTTGGCCATTGGAAAGTCCTTACAGTAAGTGCCCATGTCATTTCAACATGCTACATCCTTTTCTGAGTAAGTTCTTATTTTCTGGTATCACAAGAAAGATATTCCAGGCTCCTCCTCTTGTATTTTTCTTGAAAGGCCCTGGAATGAATAAACCACTTCTTCAAGGAATGCTGGTTTTGTTTTGTTTTTGAGATGGAGTCTCACTCTGTCACCCAGGCTGGAGTGCAGTGGTGTGGTCTCAGCTCACTGCAACTTCCACCTCCCGGGTTCAAGCAATTCTCCCGTCTCAATCTCCCAAATAGCTGGGACTACAGGCACACGCCTTCACACCCGGCTCATTTTTTGTCTTTTAGTAGAGATGGGGTTTCACCATGTTGCCCAGGCTGGTCTCAAACTCCTGAGCTCATGCAATCTGCCCACCTCAGCCTCCCAAAGTGCTAGAATTACAGGCATGAGCCACAGCACCCCACCATGTCCTGGTTCTTTTTATTGGAGAATGGCACCCAGAAGTCAAGAACTTAGTGATAGGGATGTTCACTGCCACTTGAGTAACATTGCTTTAGTTCTCTCTGTGGCCAAAGCTACAAAATAAATGCATGTGTACATAAATATATCTATATCTATATCTGTGTCTATCTATCAGAACCATGAGTTCATAATCCTCCAATTCCAATCCAATAGCACTAAATTCACTCTAGCTTTTCCCCTTTTCTTTAACTTCTGACAGTGAGATACCTGACTCTTGGCTATTGTTATCTACAATTTATTTACGTGCTGGTTCAACAGATATACACATGTAGTAACAGAATTGTAAACATGCCCGATGAGAATACA
This sequence comes from Mandrillus leucophaeus, assembly GCF_000951045.1. Lineage (NCBI taxonomy): Eukaryota > Metazoa > Chordata > Mammalia > Primates > Cercopithecidae > Mandrillus > Mandrillus leucophaeus. The sequence continues at coordinate 9,175,561 of NW_012102031.1, forward strand.
GTTGCTGTGCACATTTTTTTGTCTTTAACCTTGCAGCATCTTGCAAAAAGAAAAAAACTGCTTTCCAGAGGTAAAATAATTTTAGTGTCAATTTACAGTGTATGTGTGTATGTTCTAGAGTTTGTGTGTTTTATTCTGTACTTTCTATGATTTAAATACCTTTTCTCACCCCATTTTCCAAATGTAAACTGAAAGTAAGACAGTGAAAACAGCTGTTACTATACCAGGTTACCACAGTAGGTGAGGGAACAATATGGATCTCACAGACTATATTAGGTGAGGGAACAATATGGATCTCACAGACGGTGTTCGGTTATACATACAAGCTCCTTTCTACCCTAATCCTCTAGATGTGCATCCACACCCTCTCTACAAAGTTTAGAATTGCTTGTCAGAATATCACATAAGCAATAACCAAACTGCTGACCACCATTTTCCAAAGCCTCTTCTATGGACACCTGTACTTGACCCTGTCATCACATTTATTGCTGTTTGACTACCTTTTTACTATTGTCCCTATAGCTCTGCCACCCTGAGTCTAAGTCCTTGACAGTGTCTTACTTATACCTATCTCCATTCCCTTAGTGCTCAGAATAAAGTATGTATCCTACATGTTTCTTGAATGTCTGAAAGAACATGACTCAAATTGAAGCAGTTTGGCTTAGTGTCCTTAGATCCCCTGCAGAAAATCACCAAGTCTGCTTGCTAAAAGCGTGAACCCAGGGCCTTACCTGGAAGTCCTAAGATTCAGTAGTTCAGGGCAATGCCCAGGAATATGCATTTGTACAAGAAAACCCAGAATTCTTATCTACTTTTACATTTGCTAACCACATGAATGCTGACTAACATAGTACTGACAAGAAGTACACCGATAAGGGAAGAGTCTGGTAAAGCAGAGTAATCAGGTGAGGCTCCTTGGAGGAGGTATCATCTGACTCTTTTAAGATAGCTCCAACCAAGCCAAGAAAAGGTCAAGATACCCAGACAACAAAAGTGTTGACAGCAGCTATTTCATGCCTGCTTCAGTGGTCAGAGAGTGAAGGAACCTTTGGAAATTTTTCTCAGGAGTCCCAGCCTTTTACTATAAGTACAGCTATTGTTTATATAAAAATGCAGAGGACGTGTATTCTGAGTGCAGTCTTTCTAAGTCTAGGTTTCTAAATGACCTTGAGAAATATTAATTATAATTATTAATGATTATAAATATAATTATGTATTAATAGTTATAATTATATATTATATAAAATATTAATTGTAATTAATAATTATTATATACATTTAATAAATACAATAACTATGGTTATAATTATTAATTACAATTAACTATTATAATTAATTACAATTAATTACTACGATTATAATTACTAATTACAATACCCTGATAGCCATATTAGCATCATCATTATTTAGAAAACATTTTAAATATTCCCTGCATTATGCTAAGCATTTTGTATGCATTTCCTCTGTATAATAGTACATAGTTACTATTATAATTTTCATATTTTATGACATTCAAATTCGGAAAGATTCAGTCACCTTCGTAAAGTGGCACAATGAATGCTTTCCTCACATAAAAGCTGAGAATAATATCACCTCCCTCAGAGATCTGTGATAAGTTTTAAATTATAAGTTTCTGGTAAATTTTAAGGATGAAAAGAACAAAAAAACTATTGACAGTGCCAACTCTGAGGAAAAGAACTGGGAGTTGGGATGGAAAGAGAATACATTTTCCTTGTATATTATTTAGCACTTTGTGAAATTCGTGAGTTTTTGCTACAAAAAATAAAATAAAAATCCTCAACAGTTGAACTAATTTACACTCCCACCAACAGTGTAAAAGCATTCCTGTTTCTCCATATCCTCTCCAGCATCTGTTGTTTCCTGACTTTTTAATGATCGCCATTCTAACTAGCATGAGATGGTATCTAATTGTGGTTTTGATTTGCATTTCTCTAATGACCCGTGATGATGAGCTTTTTTTCCATATGTTCGTTGGCCGCATAAATGTCTTCTTTTGAGAAGTGTCTGTTCATATCCTTTGTCTACTTTTTGATGGGGTTGTTTTTTTCTCATAAATTTGTTTCAGTTGCTTATAGATTCTGGATATTAGCCCTTTGTCAGATGGATAGATTGCAAAAATTTTCTCCTATTCTGTAGGTTGCCTGTTCACTCTGATGATAGTTTCTTTGGCTGTGCAGAAGCTCTTTAGTTTAATTAGATCCCATTTGTCAATTTTGGCTTTTGGTGCCATTGCTTTTCGTGTTTTAGTCATGAAGTCTTTGCCCATTCCTATGTCCTGAATGGTATTGCCTAGGTTTTCTTCTAGGGTTTTTATGGTCTTAGGAAGACAGGGTGGTGATTCCCCAAGGATCTAGAACCAGAAATACCATTTGACCCAACAATCCCATTACTGGGTATATACCCAAAAGATTATAAATCATTCTACTATAAAGACACATGCACACTTAGTTTATTGCAGCACTATTCAGAATAGTAAAGACTTGGAACCAACCCAAGCGCCCATCTATGATAGACTCGATAAAGAAAATGTGGCACATGTACCCCATGGAATACTATGCAGTCATAAAAATGGATGAGTTCACGTCCTTTGCAGGAACATGGATGAAACTGGAAACCATCATTCTCAGCAAACTTACAAAGGAACAGCAAACCAAACACTGCATGTTCTCACCCATAAGCTGGAGTTGAATAATGAGAATGCATAGACGCAAGGAGGGGAACATCACACACCGGGCCTGTGAGGGGTTGGGGGGCTAAGGGAGGGATAGCATTAAAAGAAATACCTAATGTAGATGATGGGTTGATGAGTGTGGCAAATCATCATGGCATGTATATACCTATGTAACAAACCACCACCTTCTGCACATGTATCCCAGAACTTAAAGTATAATAATAATAAATACACACAAAAATAAATAAAATGAATTACTATCACACAAAAAAATAAAAAATAAAAACAAGAGGTAGTGAGCCAAAGCAAAAATTGGAAATAGCAGAAAACTTCTATCATCTCTAGGCTAGAGGGACAAAGAGAAGAGGCAGTGTTACCAGATTCTAAGAGTCAGAGTTATCTAGCAGAAGCTCGAAGCACAAATCCCTGTCAGGAGAAGTTGGAGTCATTAAGGAGACATAGCCCCAAGCAGAAACAAGGCAGACAGCATTGGAAGAATACCCTGGTATGGTAGATTATTTAATATTAAAAGATGTTTACTCCCTGACCCTACCACCATGAGAAGAGTAAATTTTTTCACCCCATTGATGTTAGGCTTGACCATATAACTTGCTTTGGCCAAGAGATATTAGCAGACACAATGTAAACAGCAGTTTAAAATGTGCTTCTGTAGTTGGACTTTCCCACTTGCACCTTTTCCATTGCAATGCCAAGAATGTGCCCTGGGGTAGCCAAATAGTCCTTGAAGAATAAGAAACATGTGGAATAGAGATGCCTCTGATAACTTGCAGAATTGAAGCACAGCTCAAACAGCCACCTCAGCAAATCCGTTGACGTGGAATCCAGAAATAAGTGCTTACCATAGTGTGTCATTGAGTTTTGGGGTGATTTGTTACACAGCAGTGGCTGACTGATACACCTAACTTCTCCCTTCCTCCTGTCCTCTGGTCTTTTACTCATACCTCCCATTGGCTAAACCCAGTCAGAAGTCAGTTGATGTAGGATCTTGGGAAATACTAGCTCTTTGTGATACAGAGATGAGAAAGGGAAGAGCAAAGAACACGTTGGGGTATGAGGCTTGGAGAGTGCAAATAGGCACCAATTCATCACAGCTTCTTACAGCATTATAGTGATTGGCATAAAATAGATTGTTCAGTAAATAAAGATTATTGTTATTTTGGAAGGAAAAAATCTCTGGGAGGAGTAAGGCCGAACATTGAACTCAAGGTCACCTTCCAGAATAGTGTTCTCCTGGTTTCTGGTGGAAAATGAATACTCCTGAGAAGTAGACCTCCTGATAAGCAATACTTAATAATGCCCTTCATGATGATATGATAAAACACCTAATGCTTATTGAACATTTAATATGACACAGGTACCATTTTAAGTTCTTTACTTGTAATTTGATCTTCAGAGCAACTCTGAGATTGGTACTAATATATATTTATTTTACCAGTAAGGAAATTGAGTCACAGAGAGATGACTCAAAATCACATAATCAATATCAAAGAGAGTATTTAAATTCAGGCAGTCTGGCTGCAAACCCCATAGCTTTGACCACTTATTTAAGAGATATGAGTAGGGGTGTATGTGTGTGTGTGTGTCTGGTAAAGATAGGGGGAGGGACCGGCTTCTAAAACTTGATCATAAACTTTGTGAATTTACAAGCTTTGCTCACCCTGGGGAAGATGAATGGGGAAGAGACAGCTGGGTAAGGGCACTGCATCTTGGAGCCAGGTTGATGAAGCTGAAGCTGTAAATCCTGTCTGGGAACAAGCCCTTCTTCCTGGGAGATTGCAGCTGACAGGCATGGGAGAGGGACACTGTCATCTGGACTGTGAACATGACTGATGGGGGTCTTCTCTGGGAACTCAGATGGCTCAGGGACAGAGGGGTATAGATGTAACAATGGTAGATGTGTTCTCTTCTCAGGTGGAAAAAGGGGGAAATGAGTCCAGAGACTGCTGCCAGAAGCTCCATGGGATAACGGGGTTTGGAATTAAGGACACCTTGCTCTAAATCTGGGCTCTTCCTCTTATCAGCTATGTGACTCTGGGGAAATCATTTTGAAAACTGGTTGATAATTATGTTTCCCTCAGAAAGTCTTTAGGGAAGATTCAGTAAGGTAATGTTTATTAAAATACCAGCTCAGTCCCTGGTATCTGGAAGTGTTCTTAACCATCAGGTAGTAAGACCAATAACGGTAGTAAGTGGTTTACCCAAGCATCATGGCAGCATATACCACAGGAAACTCAGTTAAAGGGAAGGGTCTTCCTCAGGTATTAAAGGTGGTGCATCCAAGAGATATACGCATGGGCTTTGGCATCAGTCACCTGGATTCTAGGTCCAGCCCAATCACTCACTTGCAGCTAATGCTAACATTTTGAAGCCTTAATTTCTTGTCTGTGAAACAAGTGATAATAATAATTCCTCTGTCATTGGGGTGTTACGAAAGCTCACTTCATACACTTAACACAGAGAGTAAAGTCTTGATGCACATTAGTGGTGATTATCAAGGTGCATGATATCTAATTTATCGATCAAGAGTGAACCCAACTTTAACTCCAAACCTACCTCTCCATCAGTTCTGTTACATAGTAAGCAACCTTGGATAGTACCTCAATCTACCCGTGTCTCAGGTTGCCTACCTGTGGCATGGTGATAATAAAGCAATCTTCCTGTTGGAGGTTGCTGTGAAGATTAACTGAATCAGTGCTTGCAAAACATTCAGAAGAATGCAGAGCTTAAATAAAGATTCAGTTGCCAATACATTTTTCTAACTTCTAAAAATTGGCTATTTGCGTCAGTGGGTGGGGAAGGCAAAGGGCATTTCATCGGGTCACAAAGGCACTGCACATATGCACAAAGCTCATTCCATCAGGGATGTGAAGCAGAGATGATCAAATCAAACACCAATGAGACACCTAGGAGAAAGGGGTTTCAAAACAGGCAGAGTTATTGATGGGCAGGAATTGAAGTTAGAGGCTGTTTTTTAAGCCCTATTGAAAAGGAAGAATCATATAAACAATTATATATATATGTGTCTATAAAATAAATATATGCATATATATATTAGACAAATCTTCAAGGACCTCTTCTGAATTACGAATACATAAAATACAAATCTTCAAGGACCTCTTCTGAATTATGGGTACAGAAATAGATGATAGGTAAATGTATGTATTATATGCATATATGTATATATATGTCTATTATGTGTATACATATATTTGTCTTTTATGTATATATATTTTATAAATACTATATTTTACATATGTATGTACATATAATAGATAAAATATGAAAATATGTCAAAAAGATAAAGAACTTTCCATACATAATATCTGGAAATATCTATCCTGGTCTATAGATACATGAAGCACTGTTGTATATAATAGATACTCAGTAATGTTTTGTTGGATGAATGAACAAATGAGTATTGGGAATATAGATTCAAAATTATTAACTGATAATGTATACAATCAAAAGATCGTGAAGGCAACCAATCCTCAGAATTCTTTCCAATTCCTAACTCAGGAATCTAAGCTCTTCCGATCTCAGCCCTACTTCCCTTTTCTTCATCATCCCTCCATCCACCTTCCATCTACTTGTGATTGTTCTTCCTTCCCCAAACATAGGCTGTCTTGCTCCTGTCCTCTACTTCCTATGTCCTCCCTTCATCTCTGACAAGCTTCAACTCATCCTTTCAAACCATATATAAACCCTGTATTCCCTATGAAGTCTTTACTAACTTCCTCTATCCTCCCTTTGCCTATATCATCTGCACAAAATTTTATTTTAGCTCTAATCACAATGTGTCATCATAATCTATATTTCAGTCTTTCTCCTTCTCTTCTACTTTGACTGTAATAGGACAGTGCTAGGCTCTGGCAAATGATTAATTTCCATTTGTGGAAAAAGTGAAAAAAAATAATGAGTAAATGAATGATATTTTCAATTCCTAGCTGGACTCCTGAGACCTCTGTGAAATCTCCCCTACCCTGCCCTACCCTCATGCAGAGACTTCTCTCTCCTCTGACTGTCCCTGAAACATTGACTGCATCACTCTTCCTCCTCTTACTCTTTCATCTTGCATATCTTGCTTTCTTTTTACCTTCTTATGCCATTCTCACCTCTCCCAGCTTCTCCTCTACCATACTGTATACCTGATCTTTCTGATCCACCTGTTACTCCCCAAATGCCTCTTTTGCATCTGAATTTCTGACTGATCCTTATGATCTCAAAAGTCTTCTAAAATCATCTACCTGGCTCTCTCCTACTCAACTCTCAGAATTTGTATCTGGCATCACCACCTCCAGCAAGCCTTCCTATATAACCAATCCAAACTCTCTGAAAGAGCCATTCAGAATTCAAGCCAAGCTAAACTAGGACTTCAAAACCAGAATGGGCCACCCCCAGCCCTCAAACCCTTGCCATATATTAATTTCCACTTGGTGCATTTACAATGAGCCTGGAAATCTTCCCACTGTTCGGCTCTGCTTCCAGACTACATGCTGCGACACAGGAAATTCTGTGTCAAACTTGCAATTAACTAACTACTGTATTTAAGCTAATCTTTGTCTAATTAATGACTGCTCTAGCCATCAGTGCTGATAAAGCAGGAGTGTTCCTGCTCTGGTTGCTTGGCTTCCTTGACTCACCCATGTAAGGAGAAGGATATGGCACCCAGCCAGCCTCTATCAGAGCCCCAGGAATTTTTAGTGCAATTATAGAGGATTGAGCAGAACAATGAATTTGTATTCGCTGGCTTTCCAGGGCCCTCAGGAAGTGCTGTCCTGGGGTCCCAAATATTGTCATCTCCCCTACCTCAGTTAGAAGTGCCTTCAGGAGCATGCAAGACTCTGAACTATTTGCCAGGAAAATTTGCTGACACTCAGTCAAACTGGCATCGTGCTGGCAAAAACTTTTTCAAATGTTTCTACTCATTTCCTTTGAGGATTACGGTAACTTAAGCATACAGTTTTTAAAAATTAATTGGGCCGGGTGTAGTGACTCATCCCTGTAATCCTAGCACTTTGGGAGACTGAGGCAGGCAGATCACCTGAGGTCAGGAGTTCCAGATGAGTCTGGCCAACGTGGTGAAACTCCGTCTCTACCAAAAATGCAAAAATTAGCCAGATTTGGCAGCGCATGCCTGTAATCCCACCTACTTGGGAGACTGAGCCAGGAGAATCACTTGAACTCAGGAGACGGAGGTTGCAGTGAGCTGAGATTGCACCACTGCACTCCAGCCTGGGCCACAGAGTGAGACTCTGTTTCAAAAAAAAAAAAAAAAATTACACAAAATTAGATTTTTCCATTAATAAAATGTTACTTGCTAATCACAGAAGACTTAGAAAATACAGAAGAGTGAAAAGAAATATACCTTTCTAAAGGTGAGCTCTTAAATTTTGATACATTTCCCTTCAGTATTTTTCTACGCAGTTTTTTCAGTCTCATTTTGTTTGTGTAGTTTTGATTATTCTATGAATGCAAATTTTTTTTGAAATCTTGATTTTTCATTAACATTTCCTAAGTATGTCTCTCTCTCACCTGTTATGGATATCAACATGCATCTCAAATATAACATAGTAATAATAGCTTATATTGAACATTTACAAGGGTACAGAGCACATTTAACTATGTTATATGTATATTCATCCAATTTGAATCTGTTCACCAATACCATGAGGTAGATACTATTATACTCATTTGCTCAATAAAGACATAGGCTTAGAGAAGGAAAATAACCCACCCAAGCCCACAGCAGAGGCACTGTTTGAATTCAGATCTTCTAAATTCCAACATCTGCTCTCATAATCAACAGTATTGTAGCCTAAGACCACTTTGGCCACTTTTTTCTACACATGGCGTTGCACATATGAGAGAACATATCAACCATCTATTTCAGAGTTCAGGCAGTTCTCATATTGGCTTGTTGTCCATGACAAATAGTTTCCAGTCAACTCTCTTGGATGGGTAAGGCAGAAGCAAAATAGAATGGGAGCTGAATATGAGCTTCTCTTGGTCATTAGCTCGAAACTCATCCCCAAGTTTACATCATCCTATCCAGATTGTATCATTGTGATAATATCATCCTCGTAGTTATTGATATAACATGGGCTTGGGAGCACATAGACTTAATTTGAATGCTAGCTCTACCACTTGTTATTTTCCCAGCCTTGAACAAGTTACATAGCCTTTGGGACCCTCATTTTTCCTATCCACAAAACAGAAATAATGTCTATTCTACCAAGATTCCCACTCTGAGTCTTCAATGAGAATAGCTAAGTAAGTTAATAGGTATAAAGCATTTTATACTGTCCTTGACAATTAGCAGAGTTCTATAAATGGCAGGTATATTTTTATGTATGTCTCATGACATTTGGAGTTTTGGTCTATCATTCATTTTAGTCATAGTTTGTTGTTGTTTTTAGCACCTATTCTGAGCCAAACTTTGAGCTGAGTTAGAAATGTGAAGATAAAAATGTTTGACTCACCTATGCAGTTCCTTCTGACTTTTTTGAGAGGCCAGATACTCCTGCCTAAAAGCAGGAGGCTGGGAGAGAAAACAACTCCAAGCCATGGCAATGCCTCCAAGACAAGCAATTTTCATGGATATCGAGGAGAAGGGGTTCTACCTGACCCAGGTGCCCCCCACACAGTAGTGGTTCCAGGTCATATGTTTGTGGTATAAGGGTTCACAAAACACTTATTGATTATTTGTAGTAATCACAACTAAAGTCACTGGTTTACCCAAGAAGATCCTGAAAATGTGGCTCTGTGTAACTTCCTTTACATTTGGCTCACTTTCTCCTCCTCCTCAGCTCCCTCTCTGTTGCCTGAATCCTTGCTGAACACCTCCCTAGAACTGCTTCTGAAATGGAGCTCATCAGAATAGCGGTTGCTTACCTCTAGTTATGATTTAATTGATTAACATATGGATTGGTTCCTTATTTCAATACCATTATTATAAAGTGGGACTCTATTACCAGGATATAGCTTTATTATATCCATAACTTCTGCTTCATTCAGCAAATTCTCTGCACATGCACAGCTGATCTCACTTTTGTGATCACAAGAATGTCAACCTGTAGCAGTTCCTCTTCCTTATTTTCTGATGCTCCCTCTGCCCAGATACTTTTTTATATATTCATTTGTGTATCTTATTCTATTTCCATTAACTAATACTGATAATTTTTTATCTCATATAAAACATTTCCCTTGTGATCAATAACACTTATTCAGCAGAATTCACAGATCAATAACCCCTATTCGGCCTATTCACAGAGTACACAGACATAAAATCAAATATGGGGCTGAGCGCAGTGGCTCATGCCCGTAATCCCAGTGCTCTGGGAGGCTGAGACAGGAGGATTGCTTGAGGCCAGGAGTTTGAGACCAGTCTGAGCAACATAGTGAGATGTTGTCTCTCCAAAATAATTAAAAATTAGCCAGGTGTGGTGGCATGCGCCTGTAGTACCAGCTACTGGAGAGGCTGAGGTGGGAGGATTGCTTTGGCCCAGGATTGCTTTATAGCAATGCAAACGGACTAAGACACCCACTCCTTGCAACATAGATGGTAGGACCCCGCCCTTCTCATACCTTCAGGGAAAAGAATCCAAGCCCCACCTAGATCTGAGGTGGAAAGCACCAAATGGCTGCCATACAGGGGACAGGCTTTTAAGAAACAGTAACTCTATCTACTCACAAACATGGCAAAGTCCATGTTTTAAACTCTAACCAACCAGAATGCTTTGAACAGCTAATGGGAGGTTTTTTCCACATTCACATCCTGTGGGGAAGCTAAGAAGGGGGTGGGTGGAGGAAGACTTGACTGGGAGGAGCCAAGGTACACCTTATTCCTGTTCACACTCAGGGCATGTCATTACCCCATTGAAAGGTGAGGCGACTTAGCATCAGAGAGGCTAAGTATCCCATTCCAAGTCACACAGCTTATAATTGATAGAAATAAAAAATTTAAATTCAGACCTGCCACACTCCAAAGTCTGCACTTTTAACCACATTTTAGAATGATTGCTGGTGACAAGGTGGAAAAATGGTTAGGGGAGATAGGAAGAGAAACAAAATGTTATTGCATTAGTCAAGGTAAAAAGAACTTGAATTAAAGAAGTGGCTATGTGGGGTGGTAGAAGGAAACAGATGTGGGAGATAGTCAGGAGATAGAATGAACTGAATTTATTAACTGACAGTGAAAAGCAAGGAAGAGGAAGGAGTCCAGGCTATGGCCTATAGCTCTCAGGGCAGAAACGACAGCATTGACAATGCTTCAGCTATCCTTCAGCTGTTCTCTCACCTAGAACCTCAGTTACCTCATCTTGAAACTTTTTGAAAGCTTCCTCAAATACCAGGACACCTGCTGACTGCTAAGCCTTACTCTGTAACTACCCTGATATGGTACAGCTTTCTCCCAAGCTTCTTGTCACCTTTGATTTGCCAAGGAGCTCTTCCTCATTATTCACCAGCCATTCTTCAAGATTCAGTGCCTGTTCTGCCGCCTGCAGTCCAGCCAACTTCAGCCCAAAACAGAGCCACCACAGCCTCCTGAACTCCTGAGGCACTATTTTATAGTAATGGTGAGCTGATTGTTTACTTTATATTTGTATCTCCACTGCCTAACACATATCTGGCACATTGAAAGCGAATGAATCATTTTTTTTTTAAGTTTTCTTGTACATGGAAAGGGAACGAGAAGGCCTATCTTGGTGGATGGTTTTGAGGATAAAATGTAATAATGAAGGTAAGAGTGTACAGGTTGCAATGTGCGATGTACACGGAAGTGTAAAGGTTGTAATGTGTGATGTACATGTGCAATGTACATGGAAATGTATAGGCTGCATTGTGTGATGTATGTATTGTCCTCATCACCTGGTCACCATGAATATGTGTGTGTGTGTGTGTGTGTGTGTGTGTGTGTGTGTGTGTAGGTATTCCTCAGGCCAACATTCAGGAATTCTTCTTTCCTAGGAATAATGAGATGCAGGTTGTGGTGAACAGAATGAGAACAACTACTCCAGGGAGCCTAAGCAAATACAAGGTGCTGGGGCTGGAAGTGATGGGGTATATGGGGACCAGCCAGGGAGAACAGGCTAGCCAGAGGCACAATCCAAATTTCTACTGAGGAAGAAACCTGAGAACTTTTCTCAAAACAAGGACAGTTGCAACTACTGGAACAGGAAGTACCAGAATGAAACACAACCAACCGTGCAAAGATAAACCAAAAGGCTACTGTTGAGGGTTCTAGCTTAGCCCTTTTTGTTGTAACATATCAGGATGTACTCAGATTATGTCAAAACCCCTAAAAGTACAGGTGGAATAGAATGAAAAGTGAACAGATAAACAAGCTGGCAAAAGGCAGAGCATGGGGTATCTTCAGTGCACAGGAAAATCATACATAGGTCTAAAGAGAAGAAGTGAGTTTTGGCAAGTGGTTCAGCACTAGAGCTGAGAAAAAGGTCAGGATGTCAGAGGCCTGTTTTTCAATGGTAGCTTCTGCTTGGTGTGACAGTAGTGAGAACAAACTCTCAAAAAAGTCAGATAAACTATAGACTTGAAAGGAAAGCCCCTCCTTCATTTTTAAAAATATTCAAACTTAAGCATCCACTTTCCAAAAGAATTTCTGTCTAGACTTATGCAGAAATAGCCCTGAACTTGAATTGGAAAACAGAGCTTTCCACATAGCTTTAAACGTATTTGTCAGGCCATCGCCTGCCCTGAAACAAATTGCCTCTAAAGCTGTAAATCCACCCACCCCCTGGTTCTACAAGGTCGCTGGGAAGCAGGTCCTTAGACAGCAGAGATGTAGAGGAAATATGAATGAACTGCCTGACCAATGGTTTCTTGGATGTCCAGGAAAGACCAGATATAAGCAACAGCAACTTGGCTGCCAAAGTGGCTGAAGAGCCCTTGAGAGAGAAGCCACCCAATTTTGAACCAATCAGAAAAGGCACAGACATGAGAAAGGACGAACTAGAGGACTGGATCGATGCTGGGTCTGGGCCAGGTTGGCTAGTGAAGCTAGAGCTCCTCAATTTCAAGGTCACCGGTATGAATCAAGAAAGCCTACACATGATACATTAGGCAAAGTATGTGGCTCAGTGGTTTGAGCTGGTCATCACGAGTGTGTGTGTGTGTGTGTGTGTGTGTGTGTGTGTGTGTGCATTCTTACTCTGAAAAAGAATTGTTTTTTCAACACCATTTATACCACTATAAAGCTATGTTAGTTTGTTCTGCATTACTATAAAGAAATACCAGAGACTGAGTAATTTATTTTTTTTTAAAGAAGTTTATTTTGGCTCAACATTCTGCAGACTGTACAAGAAACACTGTGCCAGCACCTGCTTCTGGCATGGCCTCAGGAAGCTTACAATCACGGCAGAAGGCAAAGAGGGAACAGGCACATCACATGACGAGAGTGTGAGCAAGGGGCAGGGTAACTGCCACACTCTTTTAAAACAACAAGATTTCCCACGAACTCAGAGCAAGAACTCACTCATGACCATGAGAACAGCACCAAGTCATTCAAGAGGGATCTGCTTCCATGGCCCAAACACCTATCACCAGGCTCTACCTCTGACACTGGGGATTTCATTTCTACATGAGATTTGAAGGGGACCAACATCCAAACCATATCAAAAACTATGAACCTTTTGTAGATTTACATAATGCCAGTGTCTTATCTGTTAAATAAATGTTTAAGCACTTTAGGTACAAGTGAGAGAAACACAACCTAAGCAAGCTTAAGGAAAAAAAGGAATTTATCAAGTTACTTATTCACATCATCTAAATGTCTAGAAAAACACCAAAATCAGATAAGACCAGATCCTGGGATTCAGTCAAAATAGTGGAGATTCTATTACTCTTTCCAGTTCATGGATAGGGTCTTCCCATGTGAAATAAAATATGGCAGAAACTCCAACTCACAGGAATCCCAGACTCGAAGGTTACTTCCAATGGAATTAAGTAAAAATTCCAGCAGAAAGCCTGTAGAAGATTCCAATTGGTCCCTCTTGGACCATTATGTCTATATCCCTAAACAAATCACTTTGGCAAGGAGAATGAGATATTCTTATGAAAACAGGGGTATAGGAAAAGAAGGTACAGTGGGTGCAATAGAGAGAAAGAGAGAACAGATGTCTATATTTTTTCCTTTCCTGTGTTGTTAGGACCAGTGGAGATATTTGGAAATCATGTTGTAAAGTGAAAATTTTTATAAAACTACAGAGATGTCTGACATTTAACTTACGGGTAGTAAAGGTTGGTGTTGGTTCTCCAGTGTTCACAAATAGCTGAGAGAAAAGTATGAGATCCATTCTTGAGTTTCCCTCCCACAGCAAATACTAGAAAGAGAAAGCCTCTGAAATCAAGAGACCTGAGGTCTAGACTCCACTCTGTTACCAGACACATAAATCTCAGATATGACCTACTCACTCCCAGGACTATTGGGAGGATTAAAAGAAGTTGAACAGGGCCAGGCCTGGTGGCTCACACCTGTAATCCCAGCACTTTGGGAGGCCGAGGCGGGTGGATCATGAGGCCAGGAGTTCAAGAGCAGCCTGGCCAACATGGTGAAACCCCGTCTCTACTAAAAATACAAAAATTAACCCGTTCAGTGGTGGGCACCTGTAATCCCAGCTACTCGGGAGGGTGAGTTAGGAAAATTGCTTGAACCCAGGAGGTGGAGATTGCAGGGTTGCAGTGAGGCGAGATCATGCCACTGTACTCCAGCGTGGGCAACAGAACAAGACTTCATTTCCAAAAAAAAAAAAAGAGTGCAACATATGGAAGTGCTTTGAAACCTTAGGAGCTATATGCAAACATAAGAGGAAACAATAACAGTTATGAAGCCAGGTTACAGGGCAAGCAGAAATGGGCAAAGTGCCAAAGATTAGGGGCTGAGGTTTCCCCCTGGGAGCCTGCAGGGCAGCTTCAAGTCCTGAAGTTGAAAGGTCAGGAAGAAGGGCAGTTCCAAGATGGCTGAATAGGAACAGCTCCAGTCTACAGCTCCCAGCGTGAGCGATGCAGAAGACGGGTGATTTCTGCATTGCCAACTAAGGTACCAGGTTCATCTCACTGGGGCGTGTCAGACAGTGGGTGCAGGACAATGGGTGTAGCCCACTGAGCAAGAGTTGAAGCCGAGTGAGGCATCTCCTCACCCAGGAAGCACCAGGGGTCAGAGAATTCCCTTTCCTAGCCAAGGAAAGCCATGACAGACAGCACCTGGAAAATCAAGTCACTCCCACCCTAATACTGTGCTTTTCCAAGGGTCTTAACGAACAGCACACCAGGAGATTATATCCTGCGCCTGGCTCAGAGGGTCCCAAGCCCACGGAGCCACACTCACTGCTAGCACAGCAGTCTGAGATTGAACTGCAAGGTGGCAGCGAGGCTGGGGGAGGGGCATTCGCCATTGCTGAGGCTTGAGTAGGTAACCAAAGCAGCCGGGAAGCTCAAACTGGGTGGAGCCCACCTCAGCTCAAGGAGGCCTGCCTGCCTCTGTAGACTCCACCTCTAGGGGCAGGGATAGCCGAACAAAAGGCAGCAGCAACCTCTGCAGATTTAAATGTCCCTGTCTGACAGCTTTGAAGAGTAGTGGTTCTCCCAGCACAGAGTTTGAGAGCTGAGAACGGATGAACTGCCTCCTCAAGTGGGTCCCTGACCCCTGAGTAGCCTAACTGGGAGGTGCCCCCAACTAGGGGCAGACTGACACCTCACATGGCCGGGTACCCCTCTGAGTCAAAGCTTCCAGAGGAACAATCAGGCAGCAACATTTGCGGTTCAGCAATATTCGCTGTTCTGCAGCCCCTGCTGCTGATACCCAGGCAAACAGGGTCTGGAGCGGACCTCCAGCAAACTCCAACAGACCTGCAGCTGAGGGTCCTGAATGTTAGAAGAAAACATAACAAACAGAAAGGACATCCACACCAAAATGTCATCTGTAAGTCACCATCATCAAAGACCAAAGGTAGATAAAATCACAAAGATGGGGAAAAAACAGAGCAGAAAAGCTGAAAATTCTAAAAATCAGAGCACCTCTCCCCCTCCAAAGGAATGCAGCTCCTCGCCAGCAACAGAACAAAGCTGGATGGAGAATCACTTTGATGAGTTTAGAGAAGAAGGCTTCAGACGATCAAACTTCTCCGAGCTAAAGGAGGAAGTTCAAACCCATCGCAAAGAAGCTAAAAACCTTGAAAAAAGATTGGACAAATGGCTAACTAGAATAACCAGCATAGAGAAATCCTTAAATGACCTGATGGAGCTGAAAACCATGGCATGAGAACTACATGACAAATGCACAAGCTTCAGTAACTGATTTGATCAACTGGAAGAAAGAGTATCAGTGATTGAAGATCAAATGAATGAAATGAAGTGAGAAGAGAAGTTTAGAGAAAAAAGAGTAAAACGAAATGAACAAAGCCTCCAAGAAATATGGGACTATGTGAAAAGACCAAATCTACATCTGATTGGTATACCTGAAAGTGATGGGGAGAATGGAACCAAGTTGGAAAACACTATGCAGGATATTATCCAGGAGAACTTCCCCAACCGAGCAAGGCAGGCCAACATTCAAATTCAGGAAATACAGAGAACGCCACAAAGATACTCCTCGAGAAGAGCAACTCCAAGACACAGAATTGTCAGATTCATCAAAGTTGAAATGAAGGAAGAAACATTAAGGGCAGCCAGAGAGAAAGACTGGGTTACCCAAAAAGGGAAGCCCATCAGACTAACAGTGGATCTCTCAGCAGAAACTCTACAAGCCAGAAGAGAGTGGGGGACAATATTCAACTTTCTTAAATAAAAGAATTTTCAACCCAGAATTTCATATCCAGCAAAACTAAGCTTCATAAGTGAAGGAGAAGTAAAATCCTCTACAGACAAGCAAATGTTGAGAGATTTT
>NW_012102031.1:9192580-9193157 GCF_000951045.1 Mandrillus leucophaeus
TAATAATGGGAGACTTTAACACCCCACTGTCAACATTAGACAGATCAACGACACAGAAAGTTAACAAGGATATCCAGGAATTGAACTCAACTCTGTACCAAGTGGACCTAATAGACATCTACAGAACTCTCCACTCCAACTCAATAGAATATACATTCTTCTCAGCACCAAATTGCACTTATTCCAAAATTGACCACATAGTTGGAAGTAAAGCACTCCTCGGCAAATGTAAAAGAACAGAAATTATAACAAATTGTCTCTCAGACCACAGCACAATCAAACTAGAACTCAGGATTAAGAAACTCACTCAAAATCACTCAATCACATGGAAACTGAACAACCTGCTCCTGAATGACTACTGGGTACAAAATGAAATGAAGGCAGAAATAAAGATGTTCTTTGAAACCACTGAGACCAAAGACACAACATACCAACAAAATTGATAGAGCACTAGCAAGACTAATAAAGAAGAAAAGACAGAAGAATCAAATAGATGCAACAAAAAATGATAAAGGGGATATCACCACCGATCCCACAGAAATAAACTACCATCAGAGAATACTATAAACACCTCTAC
>NW_012102031.1:9196397-9203262 GCF_000951045.1 Mandrillus leucophaeus
AAAGAAAAGAAAAGAAAGAAAGAAAGGTCAGGAAGCTAGAACTCTTTGGAATGGCTAGTCATAGGAGCAGAGGCAGCCTGGGCTGTCACTGATGCTAAAAGCTTTTGGTGGACACTTCAGATGGAGGGATGTCCAAGCTCAATGGGCTCATCCTATCCAGCCATGCCAGCTTCTCTCCCTTGTTCTGCCTCACCCTGGTCTCACATCTCCACTTCAATACCCCCAGGAAGAATTTAAGTACAAAAGAACTTCAGCAAAACAAAGGCTATCCGGAAGACGAGATCTTATTGTTAGTATCTCATTACCCAAGGGTTAAGTAATGCTGGATAATCCTAGTTCACCCAGACATGCCTTAAGGGCAGACGGAAAGAGCAGAGAGAGAGAGAGGGAAGGGGTTAGAATGATTTGGACAACATACGTGGATATTTTTTACATAAGGCTCTTATATTTAGTCTTATCTGTTGATCCATGCCCCACGGCTAGAGAAACAGCATCCCTGCTTCTCTAGCTTCATTTTCATTCTCTAAACATCACACAGCATCGCCCAATGCTATATATATATACACACACATATATATGTGTGTGTGTATATATATACACATATGTATGTGTGTATATATACATATATAGATAGCATTATATATATGTACGTAAACAGAGAGAGAGAGAGAGTGCTAGAGAGAGCGCTGTTGTTGCTTATTTATCTGTTGTGTTATTTGAGATGGAGTCTCACTCTGTCACCTAGGCTGCAGTGCAGTGGCACAACTTCACAGCTCACTACAACCTCTGTCTCCTGGGTTCAAGCGATTCTCCTGCCTTAGCCTCCCGAGTAGCTGAGATTACACATGGCCACCACCATGCCCAGCTAATTTTTGTATTTTTAGTAGAGAGGGGGTTTCACCATGTTGGCCAGGCTGGTCTTGATTTTCTGACCTGAAGTGGTCTACCCACCTCAGCCTCCCAAAGTGCTGGGGTTACAGGCATGAGCCAACACACCCGGCTCAATGCTATTATATTAAACTTCACAGATTCCCTACTCTGTGCCAGGCCCTGTGCTAGGATCTGAGGGTGTGAAAATGAGTAACTCATTGTCCTTGTCATTCCAAGAAGCCAAGCAGGAAAGAGTGCAGCATGAAGAATGGAATGATGGGGTGCGTCCAGATGAGCTGGAGGAACAGAAGAGTGGAATCAAATCTAGTCCAAGGAGGCATTCCAGGAATGCTTTCTGAAGGGGGTGATCACTAGGCAAAGTGGGCGTTATCCAGGCAAAAGAATATGGGAATGTCATTTTGTGGTAAAGAAATAAGACAAGCAGCATAATACATGGAGAGATTATGAAAAAATTTGTTTTACTAGAGCATAAAGTATGAGGCAGAAATGAAGTCATTGAGGGAACAATATCTTGAGGGCTTGTGGCATATGCTAAAAAGCATGCACCTGATCCTGTAGTTTTTGGGGAACCACGGAAGAACCACAACAGGAGTGTCATGGCCTTATTTTTATTTCAGAAAGATCTATGGTGCCTGCATGGATGATCTATTCAAGGTGAACCTGGGTATAGAGAATAGAAATTCAGAGCAATAATTCAGGTGAAAGATAATAACGTGTTGAATTAAGGCAGATTGCTAGTAGGGATGAGAGAAGAGAATTAATTAAAATATATTTGTAAGATAAAATTGGCCAGATGGGTAACTGATTGAATATATTGCTGAGGGAGACAACAGAATCAAGAATAACTCCCAGGCTCTGACTCCAGGGACTGGTGATGGCATGAAATGAGTCAGTCATCACAGGACAGTAGGTTTAATGGGGACGATGGCAAGTTTGGCTTAGGACATTTTTGAAATTGCAGTGTTCATGGAACATCAAAATGGAGATGTCTAATAAGTAGATGCGTCACCATGTCTCTACATCAGGGGAGACGTAAAGGTGGTCATGATCAGACTAGAGGTGGTAGTTAGTCACCACAGAAGCATGTGTGATGGCTTAAGAATAACTTACAGACTGATAGAAGGAGTTAGCTGTGCATGCCAAGAATCTAAGATTTAAAGAAAGGAGGAGGAGGCAGAGCAGATACAAGATGCCAAGGAGAGAATGGGCCAGGAAAGGAAAGACACAGAAGAGAGAGATTTCAACATGGAAGGAGATGGTCATGACTGTCAAATGCTGCTGAGCTATCAGGCGAGGTGAAGACTGAAAAGAGCCATTGGGAAGTGGCAGTTGGGAAGTCACAGATGACCTTGAGAAGAGTGACTGCAATTGAATGTGGTCAGTTTGAGGGAGTCAGTTAATAGCATTCCTATCTTTCCAGTCTGTGGTCAGACTCAACTGAGAAATTCAGACACGAAAATCAGATGGAAAGCAAAACGCAGCTTAGATTTGTGGTCAAATAAGCTTGTTACTTTTCCCTCCCCCTCGAAACTTCACCCGCCTCTTCCCCAAATATAGTTCTCTTGGTTTGCAGAGTAGAATGTGCCCAAATAAATGTAAAGCATGGATGAACAGATAAGCTTGAAAGACGAGGGGAAAATAATTCAGCAAGTAGACTTCAGCCTTTTTCCAATCCCGTCAACTAGATGAGTCTATCCATCCAGAAAGAGGAGGAGAGAAGAGTGAAGTTTCCTTCTTAGTTAAGCTTTATCCCAGGGAGGCAAGAAAGAGTTACCTTCTCCCTTTGTGAAAGAAAAATGAGAGAGAAAAATACTTGTCTTTTATTTTTTTCATTTTTTAAGTTCCAGGGTACATGTGCAGAATGTGCAGGTTTGTTACATAGGTAAACGTGTGCCATGGTGGTTTGCCGCACCTATTAACCCATCACCTAGGTATTGAACTTGGCATGCATTAGTTCCTTTCCCTAATGCTCTCCCCACACGATCCCACCCTCCCCAACAGGTTCTGGAGTGTGTTGTTCCCCTCCCTGTGTCCATGTGTTCTCAATGTTCAGCTCCCACTTATAAGTGAGAACATGTGGTGTTTGGTTTTCTGTTCCTGCATTAGTTTGCTGAAGATAATGGCTTCCAGCATCATCCATGTTCCTGCAAGGGACATGATCTCATTCCTTTTTATGGCTGTTTAGGATTCCATGGTGTATATGTACCACGTTTTCTTTACCCAGTTTATCACTGATGGGCATTTGGGTTGATCCCACATCTTTGCTATTGTGAACAGTGCTGCAGTGAACGTGCACGTGCATGTATCTTTATAACAGGATGATTTACATTCCTTTGGGCATATACTCAGTAATGGGATTGCTGGGTCAAATGATATTCCCAGTTCTAAATCTTTGAGAAATCGCCACACTGTCTTCCACAATGGATGAACTAATTAACACTCCCAGCAACAGTGTAAAAGTGTCCCTATTCCTCCACAACCTCACCAGCATCTGTTGTTTCTCGACTTTTTAATAACTGCCATTCTGACTAACAGGAATAAAATCCAGATTTCAAGACACTGAGGAGTGGATGGAAGGTGAGGAAGCAGAGGCTGCTAATGTGGGCAACTCATTCTAGGAACCATACGGGAAGAACAGAAGAGAGCAATTGAAGAGAGGAGGATTAGAGTGACTGGACTGGAACACATGGATATCTTCTATACCAGATTCTTAGATTTAGTCTTATCTGGTAGGCCCTGCCCAAAGGCTATGACTCATTCTTTTTGTTTGTTTGTTTGGTTTTTTTTTTTTTTTGAGACAGAGTCTCGCTCTGTCAGCCAGGCTGGAGTGCAGTGGCATGATCTCGGCTCGCTGCAACCTCTGCCTCCCGGGCTCAAGCAATTCTTCTGCCTCAGCCTCCCACGTAGTTGGGATTACAGGTGTGTGCCACCACGCCCGGCTAATTTTTGTATTTTTAATAGGGACAGCGTTTCACCATGTTGGCCAGGCTGGTCTTGAACTCCTGACCTCAAGTAATCCACGCGCCTCAGCCTCCCAAAGTGCTGGCATTACAGGCGTGAGCCTCCGCACCCGGCTGACTCATTCTTGATTTTAATAAACAAAACGCCCTAATGTAGGACACAGAAGACCTTGTCTTAACCAAACAAATTAGTAAAATTCACCTTTTTGTTAAGAACACTTTGCTCTGTGATGATAGAAAAAGCACTGGGCTGGGAGTCAGAATGTCTAGACTCAAACACCAGGTCTTTTGCTTACTTCTTGTATCACCTTGAATAAGTCTCTTAATTATTCCAAGGCCCAGATTTTCCATTTCAAAAATGAAAATAGCTGGCCATATTTCATGAGGTGGTGTGAAAATCAGATCAGATGAAATCAAATCACATTAGGTCAATATTAATTGGAGAATGTACATGAGAAGCACTCAGCACATAGCTCAGGTGCTCAATAAACACTTGTGGATTCTAAATCTATTTACTGGCAACAATATTCTTCTATACAAACATCTAAGAACTACAATTTAGGACTATTACACATGACAGTCAGTCTACTGCCACCCCTCTGAGGAGATCCCCTTTGTGCTCAAAGAGAAGAAATGTCAGGCTAGGAGTCTGGCTAACTGCTCAGAGCAGACTAGTGCTCTGTCAGAACCACTCTTTTCTAGAGTTTAGTCTGTTTTACAGATTTGGATCTTCACATTTTTCTCAATACCTAGAGGCGATAAAATTTCTAGGGTGGATTCACACTGCCCAACTTGATGAGACTGATATATAATATAGGCACCAATTTATTTTCAACAAATCTTCTAATTGGTGATAATATTCAATACATTAGGTTTGTTCTTTCAATCATTCATTCGATGCTTTGTTTCATTGCATGCTAGTGTATGAATATGAAATAAAAATAATTGTCTCTTTCCCTTAGGAGCTAGCAGTCTGTTAGCAGAGAGAAACCTGCAAATAAATTGCATACAAAGCAAGAAATGAGTGCAAAACTCCAAGATTAGGGACCCCAGTGACACCAAAGAGAGGCTAACCCTGCTTGAAGGAATCAAGGGACATTTGAGAGCGAGCAGCTACTTGAGCCGGCTCTTGAAGGGTAGGTAGGAGTTTGTCAGATGGAGATGCTGAGAAAACACACTTCAAATAGAGAGAACAGCACTCACAAAGCTATGGAAGCACAAAATGGCCTGCCCACTCCAGGAGCAACTCATTCTGGAAACAAGTTTAGTAGGTCCTGAGAGTAGGATGCAAGTGATGGAAGTCAAAGTTGAAAGTGGAAAGTTAGATACTGTATCAGTGAAGGCTATGAATACGGGAAGCTTGGACTCAGCCTGTAGGCAGGGGGTAGTGATAGAGAGGGGCAGCATGCACCATTTTCCTCTGTAGGGAGGCTACACACGAAACCATAGTCTTCCAGGGTATTGCTTGCTGAACCTAATATCAGAACAAGCATATTTTGATGACATTTGCCATTAGGATCACCCAGCTCTCCTGATTAGCTCATTAACCAGTGGTCTACCATCATCATTGGCCAGAGTACCCCTACTCTTCCATGAATAAAGGAAATCTTCTAGGCCCCCATATGGATGACCTGCTTCCATTAGCAAAATCTTTTTTTACCTAATTACAATATAGCTTAGCTGTTAAGGGTATGGAGCCAGACTGATTTGATGTAAATCCTGGCTTATCCATGGACAAGCTATAGGACCTAAAATGTGGGTTTAACCCTTTTATGCCTCAGTTTCCTCATCTGTAAAACGGGGGATAATATAACCGCCTAAAGTGTTGTTGAATTAAATGAGTTCACATACTGCATACATGTACTTGGAACAGCACCCAGCTCATGAGAAAAGCTAGGTAATGTTAGTTCCTGTTATTATATCTTAGCAATTAGATTACAGCTTTAAAAGTTCTACTACAGATGGAGGCTGGCAAGATGGCTGAATAGGAAAGCTCCAGTCTGCAGCTCCCAGCGAAATCAACACAGAAGGTACTTGGTTTCTGCATTTCCAACTAAGATACCCAGCTCATCTCATTGGGACTGGTTAGACAGGGGTGCAGCCCACAGAGGGCGAGCCAAAGCAGGGTTGGACATCGCCTTACCCAGGAAGTACAAGGTGTTGGAGAACTCCCTCCTCTAGACAAGGGAAGCCGGGAGGAACTGTGGTGTGAGGAATGGTGCACTCCGGCCCAGATACTGCACTTTTCCCATGGTCTTCACAACCCACAAACCAGGAGATTCCTTCTGGTGCCTAGGCCACCAGGGCCCTGGGTTTCAAGCACAAAACTGGGCGGCCATTTGGGCAGACACCGAGCTAGCTGCAGGAGGTTATTTTCATACCCTAGTGGCTCCTGGAACGCCAGTGAGACAGAACTTTACTCCCCTGGAAAGGGGCCTGAAGCCAGGGAGCCAAGTAGTCTACCTCAGTGGATCCCACCCCCACAGAGCCCAGCAAGCTAAGATCCACTGGCTTGAAATGCTCGCTGCCAGCACAGCAGTCTGAAGTCACCTGGGACCTTGAGCTTGGTAGGCGGAGGGGTGTCCGCTATCACTGAGGCTTAAGGAGGCGTTTTTTTGCCTCACAATGTAAACAAAGCAGCAGGGAGAAGTTGCAACTGGGCAGAGCCCTCTGCAGCTCAACAAAGCCTCTGTAATCAGACTGTCTCTTTAGATTCCTCCACTCTGGACAGGGCATCTCTAAAAAAAAAAAAAGGCAGTAGCCCCAATCAGGGGCCTTTAGATAAAACTCCCATCTCCCTGGGACAGAGTACTTGGGGGAAGGGGCGGCTGTGGGCATAGCTTCAGCAGACTTAAATGTACCTGCCTGCTGGCTCTGAAGGGAGCAGCAGATCTCCCAGCACAGCGTTGGCCCTCTATTAAGGGTCAGACTGCCTCTTCAAGTGAGTTCCTGACCCCTGTGTTTCTTGACTGGGAGACACCTCCCAGCAGGGCTGACAGACACCTCATACAGGA
>NW_012102031.1:9203632-9205880 GCF_000951045.1 Mandrillus leucophaeus
AAAAAATTAACAAGGATATTCAGGACTTGAACTCAGCTCTGGATCAAGCAGACCTAATAGATAGCTACAGAACTCTCCACCCCAAATCAACAGAATATACACTCTTCTCAGCACCACATTGCACTTATTCTAAAATTGACCACATACTTGGAAGTAAAACACTCCTCAGCGAATGCAAAATAATGGAAATCATAACAGTCTCTCAGACCACAGTGCAATCAAATTAGAACTCAAGATTAAGAAACTCACCCAAATCTGGACAACTACATGGAAACTGAACAACCTGCTCTTGAATGACTACTGAGTAAATAACGAAATTACGGCAGAAATACATAAGTTATTTGAAACCAATGAGAGCAAAGATACAATGTACCGAAATCTCTGGGACACAGCTAAAGCAGCGTTTAGAGGGAAATTCATAGCACTAAATGCCCACAAGAGAAAGCAGGAAAAATCTAAAATTGACACCCTAACATCTCAATTTAAAGAACTAGAGAAGCAAGAGCAAACAAATTCAAAAGTTAGTAGAAGGCAAGGAATAACTAAGATCAGAGCAGAACTGAAGGAGATAGAGACACAAAAAACCCTTCAAAAAAATCAGTGAATCCAGGATATGGTTTTTTGAAAAGATCAACAAAATAGACCACTAGCCAGGCTAATAAAGAAGAAAAGAGAGAAGAATCAAATAGACACAATAAAAAATGAAGGGGATATCACCAGTAATACCACAGAAATACAAACTACTATCAGAGAATACTATAAAAACCTCTACGCAAATAAACTAGAAAATCTAGAAGAAATGGATAAATACCTGAACACATATACCCTCTCAAGTCTAAACCAGGAAGAAGTCAAATCCCTGAACAGACCAATAACAAGTTCTGAAATTGAGGCAGTAATTAATAGCCTACCAACCAAAAAAAGTCCAGGACCAGACAGATTCACAGCCGAATTCTACCAGAAGTACAAAGAGGAGCTAGTACCATTTTTTTCTGACACTACTTCAAACAATAGAAAAAGAGGAACTCCTCCCTAACTCATTTTATGAGGCCAGCATCATCCTGATACCGAAACCTGGAAGAGACACAACATAAAAAGAACATTTCAGGCCAATATCCCTGATGAATATCGATGTAAAAATCCTCAATAAAATGCTGGCAAACTGAATCCAGCAGCACATCAAAAAGCTTATCCACCACGATCAAGTCGGCTTCATCTCTGGGATGCAAGGCTGGTTCAGCATATGCAAATCAATAAACATAATCCATCATATAAACAGAACCAATGATGAAAACCACATGATTACCTCAATAGAGAAAAGGCCCTCGATAAAATTCAATGCCCTTTCATGTTAAAAAAAAAAAAAAAAACTCTCAATAAACTAGATATTGATGGAATGTATCTCAAAATAATAAGAGCTATTCATGAGAAACCCACAAACAATATCATACTGAATGAGCAAAAACTGGAAGCATTCCCTTTGAAAACCAGCACAAGACAAGGATACCCTCTCTCACCACTCCTATTCAATATAGTATTGGAAGTGCTGGGCAGGGCAATCAGGCAAGAGAAAGAAATAAAGTGTATTCTAATAGGAAAAGAGGAAGTCAAATTGTCTCTGTTTGCAGATGACATAATTGTATATTGAGAAAACCCCATCCTCTCAGCCAAAAATCTCCTTAAGCTGATAAGCAACTTCAGCAAAGTCTCAGGATATAAAACCAATGTGCAAACATCACAAACATTCCTGTACACCAACAACAGGCAAGCAGAGAGCCAAATCATGAGTGAACTCCCATTCACAATTGCTACAAAGAGAATAAAATATTTAAAAATCCAACTTACAAGGGACGTGGAGGACCTCTTCAAGGAGAACTATAAACAACTGCTCAAGGAAATAAGAGAGGACACAAACAAATGGAAAAACATTCCTTGCTCATGAATAAGAATCAAAGTCGTGAAAATGGCCATAGTGCCCAAAGTAATTTATAGATTCAATGCTATCTCCATCAAGCTACCATCAACTTTCTTCACAGAATTAGAAAAAAACTACTTTACATGTCATATGGAACCAAAAAATAGCCCGCATAGCCAAGAAAATTCTAAGTGAAAAGAACAATGTTGGAGGCATCACGCTACCTGACTTCAAACTATACTTACTACAAGGCTACAGTAACCAAAACAGCATGGTCCGGGTACCAAAACAGATACATAGACCAATGGAACAGAACAGAGGCCTCAGAAATAA
>NW_012102031.1:9207523-9219773 GCF_000951045.1 Mandrillus leucophaeus
AATTAAAGCTGTTCAAACTACCTAGATTCAAATTCTGGCTCTAACCTTCAGTGTCTACTATTTAATTTTTCACAAGTTAGAAAACTCAATGAGCCTCAATTTCCTCATATTGTACTATGAAAACAGTAACATGCACCTCAAAAGGTTATTGCGAAGGCTCAATGCAATCATGTTTGCAAATGTTTATGTCACACAGGAGAGATGTAATAATTTATTTTTAATTCCACTAGAAACCAGCCAACAGTCATTCTTTCCTATACTCTGAGTAAGAATAGAAACCCAATAAGATTTTTGTCAAATAGGTTGCAGACATGAAAAACTGAAATAAGAACTGACTTCAAATTTGTCTTTAAATTGCAGCAAATAGACTAGTCATGATTTACCCAGATACGAATTTGCCTAAACTGATTTGAAGATTGTGACAAATGTTTTCTTCTACATTGACCCTAAATTCAAGTTGTAGGCATACCTATTCCAGATCCCTTTCATGTAGATAAATGGTACTGAAGCTGCACTGACTACGATAGCTCACCTTTGTTACAGACTTTGGATTTCTGTACAAGTTGCTTTTGAAGTCCCAGAGTGTATATCTATCTGACCTGAAAACCCTCCAGTTTGAAGTTGATTCTGAATTAATCTAGCTGCACTTCAGATATACTCAAATTTTCCCCTGGTGTAGACTCACCTTCAGTGAACATCCCTCTACAAACATTTCTTTTGAAATTTACCCATCTAGGTAGCCAATTTATCACCAGTAAGATATAGAGTTTAGGTTATTCAAGATTCTTAATGAAGATATATGGTGAATGCAGGGAGAATTGGGGAGATGTCAATATTTTCAGAGTGGATGTGCTTTCTCCTAGCAGTAAAGCCTCTTGGGGATTTTGATACTTGCTTTCCTAGAGGAAGAAAAAAGGAGAAAATAGTGTAACTGAGCTCCCTCCCTGTCTCTTACTACTGAGAAGCACAGCAATGTGTAATGAGAGCTATTCTTACAGAAGTATGAATAACATTTATGAAGAGGAAATGTGGAAGACTATTGGATTATAATATTTCTTAGGGCTTTGGCAACTACAGTGAGACAACTGAAACAGCATTGGCTTGGGAACTAGAGAGGCATTATTCAAATCCCAATTATATCTTGTATTAGAATGAAAAATTGTTCAAGTTTTCTTAGCTTTGATTTCTCCATCTATAAAATGGGGATAATAACCAGCTCACAGAAAAATGAGAAATTACATGTGAAATGATAATCGTGCTGAATCACAAATTCAAGTACTCAGAAATATTAGATCCTTTGTAACATCCCAAATCTCTGACGTAATGAGCAGAAGTCACACGCATGAATAGTTTCACTCTATATTGGGAAGAACTTTCGAACATTGGGGGTTTCCCAGCAACAGAATAAACTGCTTCATAAGATACTAAACCCCCAACCCCTATAGTCTCCTGGAAATATTCAGACATAGACTCAACAATCTTGTTATGGCCATTTTGAAGATGATGACTTAGGAGGTTGGACTACGTGCCATTTAAACTCAAAGATTTTAAGATTCTTTAAAATCCACTTCTCATTTTTAAAATTCTCTAACAGGATGCTAACAGGATGAATTAATGCTTCTGAAGACATCAAGATTATTCACAGGAGTTCATAGTGAGATGCCCTCATGACCCACATAAAAACGACACTCAAATATAAGCTTGACCATGAGAAGGAAGTTCTACTGACATTATTTAACCTCAAGGGCATCCACCTCCTTGAGACATCATTAATTTCTTTAGTGTATAAAAATGGAGATGATACAGTGTCAAAGCTGTCAGCTGAAAAAATGAACAGAAAAAAGTATTCAGCCAAATGGTTGTTCATCTAGCTGACCCCAAACAGCCAATTTGACTGTTCTCTGAATTGACATGAACTAACTGCCCTGTTAATTAGAAGAAGGTAAAATGATCCAGAGTCTCTGGGGTTGCCACTGACTCTTTATAGAGAGGAAGCAAGGCTTTGTGATGAAAATCTAGGCTTTGTTCCCATGCCTGCCTCTTACAACTGTTTGTTTTTGGGCTAGTCATTAAATAACCTGGATTTTTATTTCCTGATCTCAAAAACAGGTTGTATTAGTCTTTTCTCACACTGCTATAAAGAATACCTGAGACTGGGTATTTATGAAGGAAAAAATTGGACATTTAATTGATTCACAGTTCTGCATGGCTGGGGAGACCTCAGGAAACTTATAACCATGGTGGAAGGGAAAGGCAAAGCAAGGCATGTCTTACATGGCAGCAGGAAGAGACAGAGTAAGGAAGTGCCACATTTTAAAACCATCGGCTCTCATGAGAACTCACTCTCTAGCACAAGAACAGCATGGGAGAAACCACCCCCATGATCCAATCACCTCCCACCAGGTCCCTCCGATGCTTGGGATTACAATTCGAGATGAGATTTGAGGGGGGACACAGAGCCAAACCATATCAAGGGAAACCAAGTACCTTTGACACACTTTGTAGAGATGTTGTAATAATAATTGAGATATGATTATCAAATGAAGGGAGTAAAAAAAAAAAGCAAAATAGACAAAACCTTTCAATCTACAATGTTTTCAGAGCAGCTCCAATATTGGCTTAGGAATTCTATTCAAGAAAGGATGCCAAAGTTTTAAAAGTTTGAAAACCCTTACACGCTTTTATTTATTCATTGATATATTCATACATATTTACTTTGTCCTGATATATGACATGCAGTGTCCCAGACTCTGGAAATACAACAGTGGTCAATACTGACAAAGTTCTGGCCTTCCTTCATGGGGGTCATAGTCTAATGGGATCACGGTCATAGGACTTTTAAGGAAATTTTACTAAAGGGTAGGCTCTAAGAAAACCAACAAGTCTGGTTATCATTTGGAGAACACAAGAGATCCGAGTGTAAAAATTAAATCTCTGTGTCGAATTTCCCAAGCAGTTGTGCTCGTTTTGCCAGAAACATTTTTGCTTTGGAGGAAGAAAATTGCCAGATGGCAAGAATGGTTCTAGTGGACTAATCCAGACATCCTCCCCTGGCTGAGGTAAGAAGCCCATTGCTCAAAATTACTTACCAATGTCCTCTTTGTGATACCCCACATTCATCATTCTCTACTCTTTAATTGTATTAATGCTTAATCTCTAACCAGTGGTTATCTATGGATTGGGGAATTTTTTCCTTCAAATGTAGGTCATTTCCGTGCCACTTTCTAGATTTTTTTTTCTCTTTTTCTTTTTTTGCTATATCTATACACTCCATTAGCATTTACTTACTGTCTAGGTTTAAGTCTACTCACATTATACTTAATTAAATTTACTTAACTAAGAATCTCCAGTAAATGAAAAACCAGAACTCCTCCCCACAAACCAGAAGGTATGCATAAAGAATAAATTCTACAAAGTCAATATAATGTCATTAAATTTGAAAGTGCTGCCAGCTACAGGTTCTGAGCCTGAGGCCTGCTCTCTCTTTGTTAAAATATATTACAGCAAGGGTTAGAATGCTACTGAGGATATGGTGACACTAAACTGGGACTTTCCGCTTGCCTTAATCAGAAATAATAGGAGTTGAACAAGGATTGACTGTTTCATTATGTTGCTCAATGTTATTTCATTCTACAGCTGCATACCACCTAAACTTCTCTAAAGTCCCACTAGCGCTAACTGCCCCACTTTAGAAAGCCATGTCTAGGGAGCTTGGCTTTGGTAGATCTTACCATTAGGCTGTGTGATGCCTCAGTTTCAGTAGACAATCCCCTTGCTTTGTCCTGCTGCTGTGCTAAGGATATGCATCTATACATCACCCAGCTAGGGATGAAGTCCCTGTGTCTCAGCTCCAGACCTGTCCTTCTTTACTCTGTTTCTAAGGCTAAAGCTAGGGCTCTCTGCAAACCACATATCTCCCTGTATTAGTATTAGTCTGTTCTCATGCTGCCAATGAAGACATACCTGAGACTGGGTAATTTATAAAGGGAAAGGGTTTAATTGACTCACATTTCCACATGGTTGGAGAGGCCTCAGAATCATGGCAGAAGGTGAATGAGAAGCAAAATCTCATCTTACATGGCATCAGGCAAGAGAGCTTGTGCAGGGAAACTCCCATTTATAAAACTATCAGATCTCATGAGACTTATTCACTAACACGAGAACAGCACAGGAAAAACGCACCACCATGATTCAATTACCTCCCACTGGGTCCCTCCCACAACATGTGAGGATTATGGGAGCTATAATTCAAGATGAGATTTGGGTGGGGACACAGTCAAACCCTATCATTCCCTTACTATAGGAGTTCTTATTATATTCTGCCAGTCATATGCATTCCAGGGAGGTTGCATGGCAGGAGGCAGAAGAGATTTGCTCCTTTCTGTGGGCCTGTGGTTTCTGTCAGTTTTGCCCCCAGCAATTGCCTTTCACTTGGCACAGTTTTGTTTGTACTCTATAGTTTCTTTATGCCCTCCCAGGACCAACTGGTCAATGTCCTTCCCTTGGAGGGAGGGGTGCATCTGCACGCCTCTCTATGGGGTCTCCTGAGCTCCTGGGGCACCAACATCAACCAGGAAGGAAGCATGCTTTCCTTGACATCTGCATCCTGGTTCCTTAGGACTCCTCTCCCAGATTTTTGGGATCTGATAATCCCAACTACCCCCCCCCCTTTTCCTCCCCAGCCCTATTAGTGATGGCTGCCTCCTAAATCATAATCTCTCCAGCACTCCAGTGCTTCCTTTGACTTTCTCAGTTCCCCCAACTCTCTTTGACCAATCCCTATGATCCAACTCTCTTGGCTAAAATACTTAGTGTTCTTTCTATCTTTCTGACTGGACCCTGACTGGAAGGTATTTTGTTCACATCTTTCTCACTACATTGAGCTCCTTAAGAACAGAGATCATTACTAAGCACGCAACCGATGTCATCTGAAAGCTTATTTGTCAAACGAAACAATTCTGCCTTCTCACTATTGCTGCTGATCACCTCTTCCTAACTCTTTCTCCATCCCCATGCAGAGAGAGCTGCTAATCTGGTTGATTAGCATCCGAGATATTGGCTTTGCATTCTTCTCCTAGTGGTCAGGGCACCCAGGAGCCATTTCCTCTTCTGTGCCTCCTATTCCACTCTGTATTGACTCAGGTTCTTTTCAAGGTCCACCTATCTTTCTGTTTACCCTATGGGCAATCAAAACATCCTGCTCCTAAGAGTTTTATTTAAGGGAAAATAGGAGTCACTTGGAGCTGCAGGGCTAAGCCCAATAGCTCAATACAACTTTTATCATAGATCTATACATTGGGGTTACTGAGTGCTGGGTCCACTAATAACGAAATAGAATTTGGATACATCCTTTGGTTGGTTCTTATCTGTTTTGCTCCGTTTGGAACTTGGTGGAGATGAGAGTCAGATTATTTTCAACTACTGCATAATAAATGACCCCGCAACTTAATGGGTTAAAAAAAACCCAACAATTTATTTGCTCATGATTCTGCAGGCTGGTGATTTGGACAGGGCTCAGCCTGAAAAATCATTGCTATGCAATGTGGTGTCAGCTGGGCGCATTGATGCACTTGCGCTCAGTTGTTAGATTAGTCAAGGGCTGGCTGGCCCCGGATGTCCGATTATTTGCTGGGATTATGAGCACAACTGACCCCATGTCTCGCCAAGTCTCTCATCCGGCTAGTTAGTGTGGACTTCTTCATATGCTGGCTATATCTCAAAAGCAGCAAGAGAAAGAGACCAAGCCCTAATATGCAGGTGGTTTTCAGGTCTCTGCCGTCATTTCATTGACCCAAACAAATAAGGTCACATGGCCAAGCCCAGAGTCAGTGTGGGAAGGAACATGGCTATAAGTCACTGCATGATCCGGAACCATGCTTGCCTCTCTGATTTTATCTCTAGCTAGCCTTCCCTGACCCCCTTCCTCCTTCTATCTGCTTCACTCTAGCCCTATTTTACAGTTTGGACTTATAGAAATAATTATATCGCTCTCTTCTAACCTTTACTTAAACCTCCAGGCCTTTGTATGTGCTATTTTCTAGTCTTGTACACCATTTTTTCCTACCATCATTCCCCTTCCTCTTCTTCTTTTGACCAACTGCTGGTCAAGAGAAGAAGAGAAAGACGTTTTCAGCCAGTTTTCTGAGATTGTTTAAATTTCGCCTTGAAATGTGTTTCCACAGCACCCAGCTCTCTTCCTATCATGAGACAGATGGAGCTTGGCTATTTATTTATCTCTCCCACTGGACTATGAGCTTTACACGGATCAAAGCCATGCACTTTGGACAAGGAGAGAATTCAGTTTCTGTGAGCGTTTGCCTTAGCCCATCAAACTTGTTCCCTCTAACCTCCCTGAGGGAAGAGCTCTCCAGAATAGAAGAAACCTGTTTGTTTGCCTCTTATGTCAGGATGGGTGAGAGTGGGGCAAGCCCAGGATATCAGGACCTTCTTCCATCCTCTCAGAACTCTCGTTCGGTTTTTGTGCCCTGTCATTGGCCTTCCTGAATTTGAACTGTTCTCCTTAGAAATCATTTGACCTACGACCCACGGTTATTCTACCATGCTCCCTGGTGATGTTAATGAGGTGGAGGAGAATAGATATAACTGCTGAGACATTAAGATTTTTTCATGTCTTAAATATTTTGTATCTGTAGACATAAATGGGGAAAACTGGACCCACATAGTTCAACAATACTCAGGCCCCAAGATTAGAATTTAACACCTCAAGGGCCATACCTCAACAGAATCCTTGGTAGTCCTTCTTAGAGAATATGTGCCATAGGGCAAACCCCAGAGCCTTCCAATAGCACCCTCTTGAAAGCTGTTCTTTGTATATCTTAGTAACTAGCCCTTGTCTGACCTTTAAGGGTTAGGAGAACATCTTGCTTTCGATTGGAAGGAACTTTCACACACACACTATCCCACCATCTCAAACATTAGTATGGAAGCAATAGAAATGCTTATAAAGTGTCATCTCATTCCTCCTGCACCCAGTGACTATTACATTTGGATGCCATAACTTGCTCTCAATATATGCGTACTGCTTTGTACATAGAAGATACATAATCATTACACAATGAATAAATGGATGACGTTGGCCAGCAGTAAGTGATAAAGTCCATATTCAAGCCTGTGTTAGAGTGCATAAAATTATAAGCAGGAGGCATATCTTATAGAAGATGCTCACTTGGAGCTGCAGGGCTAAGCCCAATAGCTCAATACAACTTTTATCATAGATCTATACATTGGGGTTACTGAGTGCTGGGTCCACTAATAACGAAATAGAATTTGGATACATCCTTTGGTTGGTTCTTATCTGTTTTGCTCCGTTTGGAACTTGGTGGAGATGAGAGTCAGATTATTTTCAACTACTGCATAATAAATGACCCTGCAACTTAATGGGTTAAAAAAAACCCAACAATTTATTTGCTCATGATTCTGCAGGCTGGTGATTTGGACAGGGCTCAGCCTGAAAAATCATTGCTATGCAATGTGGTGTCAGCTGGGCGCATTGATGCACTTGCGCTCAGTTGTTAGATTAGTCAAGGGCTGGCTGGCCCCGGATGTCCGATTATTTGCTGGGATTATGAGCACAACTGACCCCATGTCTCGCCAAGTCTCTCATCCGGCTAGTTAGTGTGGACTTCTTCATATGCTGGCTATATCTCAAAAGCAGCAAGAGAAAGAGACCAAGCCCTAATATGCAGGTGGTTTTCAAGTCTCTGCCGTCATTTCATTGACCCAAACAAATAAGGTCACATGGCCAAGCCCAGAGTCAGTGTGGGAAGGAACATGGCTATAAGTCACTGCATGATCCGGAACCATGCTTGCCTCTCTGATTTTATCTCTAGCCAGCCTTCCCTGACCCCCTTCCTCCTTCTATCTGCTTCACTCTAGCCCTATTTTACAGTTTAGACTTATAGAAATAATTATATCGCTCTCTTCTAACCTTTACTTAAACCTCCAGGCCTTTGTATGTGCTATTTTCTAGTCTTGTACACCATTTTTTCCTACCATCATTCCCCTTCCTCTTCTTCTTTTGACCAACTGCTGGTCAAGAGAAGAAGAGAAAGACGTTTTCAGCCAGTTTTCTGAGATTGTTTAAATTTCGCCTTGAAATGTGTTTCCACAGCACCCAGCTCTCTTCCTATCATGAGACAGATGGAGCTTGGCTATTTATTTATCTCTCCCACTGGACTATGAGCTTTACACGGATCAAAGCCATGCACTTTGGACAAGGAGAGAATTCAGTTTCTGTGAGCGTTTGCCTTAGCCCATCAAACTTGTTCCCTCTAACCTCCCTGAGGGAAGAGCTCTCCAGAATAGAAGAAACCTGTTTGTTTGCCTCTTATGTCAGGATGGGTGAGAGTGGGGCAAGCCCAGGATATCAGGACCTTCTTCCATCCTCTCAGAACTCTCGTTCGGTTTTTGTGCCCTGTCATTGGCCTTCCTGAATTTGAACTGTTCTCCTTAGAAATCATTTGACCTACGACCCACGGTTATTCTACCATGCTCCCTGGTGATGTTAATGAGGTGGAGGAGAATAGATATAACTGCTGAGACATTAAGATTTTTTCATGTCTTAAATATTTTGTATCTGTAGACATAAATGGGGAAAACTGGACCCACATAGTTCAACAATACTCAGGCCCCAAGATTAGAATTTAACACCTCAAGGGCCATACCTCAACAGAATCCTTGGTAGTCCTTCTTAGAGAATATGTGCCATAGGGCAAACCCCAGAGCCTTCCAATAGCACCCTCTTGAAAGCTGTTCTTTGTATATCTTAGTAACTAGCCCTTGTCTGACCTTTAAGGGTTAGGAGAACATCTTGCTTTCGATTGGAAGGAACTTTCACACACACACTATCCCACCATCTCAAACATTAGTATGGAAGCAATAGAAATGCTTATAAAGTGTCATCTCATTCCTCCTGCACCCAGTGACTATTACATTTGGATGCCATAACTTGCTCTCAATATATGCATACTGCTTTGTACATAGAAGATACATAATCATTACACAGTGAATAAATGGATGATGTTGGCCAGCAGTAAGTGATAAAGTCCATATTCAAGCCTGTGTTAGAGTGTATAAAATTATAAGCAGGAGGCATATCTTATAGAAGATGCTTAACAAATATTTGTTCGATGAATGAATGAATAAAGCTTGGACCATAATTTCCAGTAAGGAAATAATCTTAGGAGTAAGCCTGTTCCTCTTGGTATTTCCCCAAAAGTCAAAGTCAATTATCCTTGAAACCTGACTGAACACTGCATCTCTGATTATTCTTGAATATGTTAACAAAAAAAATAAATAAATAAAAGAAGGCCACCTGGGGAAATAAATTTTATGGTGGTATGCTTGAAGAGATAGATTTGATTCAATGTGGCACATCCAGATGGAAATTTAATTTGAAGCAATGGAAAAATACTGTCAACGTCTCAGGATAGTATGACATGAGCCCAGCTTACTGCTCCTTACCCAAACCCCCACTCCTGGGAAGACACAAAGTCATGAGGAAATCAGAGCTGGGACTCAGTAGAGGCTACTTGGCTCTATACCTTTGTCTACTACAAAAAGCCGCAGATGCAACTTGAGATAAATAAGGTGGGCAGCACATGGCATAAAGGAAAAAACACTGTGCTGTAGATTAACAAACCTGGGTTCAAACCCAGACTCAACAGATTATGAACTCTAAGAACTAGACACGTTATTTCGCCCTCTGGGGCTTTAGTTTTTCCATCTGTAAATAACTACAATAATGCCTAAGGTTGTGGTAAGTAGTAAAAGAGACAGTGATTTACAATGACCAGTACCACACTGTACAAGCTGTCATTATCATTACTATAAAGACAGAGCTCTCGACCACAAGAACATAAAATCTAATCAGAGAGACAGATCCATGTTTGAAGCTAGAATTCATGAAAATCTATATTCCTAATCTATCTATTTCTTGAGTGATTTCCAACTGCTATTTGTTGAGTGCCTACAATTGGTCAGATAAAGGGGTAGACATTGAGAGGATATAATGGCAGGCAGAAGAGATGCTGTTATTCTCTTTATAGACCTTATAACTAGGTGGGTACTAACCCGCAGTCACATACAACCTGGATGTTGAGAGCTTCTTAAGATCTCATTTGGGTGCCTCCTATCTCTTTCTTGATTACTTGCAATCACTTCTTTTTAACTGCCTGACTTTTGAAGGCATATGAGCCGGTAACAACTGGGAAAACTCTTTGGATTTTTTTTTTTTTTTTTGTACCAAGTGGGATATACAAGCCAAGGGGAAGGTAAAAACACACCTAACCACAGAAGGGATATGAAAAGCCTAGGAAGGGAAGGAAAAAAAGGTGCAGAGGTATGGGATGTCACAGTCTGAAAGTTTTCATAGACGTAAAGGGTTAAGTTTAGATGAAGAAGCACCATAATTTTTCCCTCAGACTTTCTCTTTATACTTCAGTTTCAGAAAGGGGACCTTTGCAGAAGAGGGTAGGGGTCAATGTGAGCTTCTCTAAAGTCAAGGCTAAAAGGTGAAAGAATTGATAACCCTTTCCTCAGGAAGGTAGGCAAAGAGCTGAAGTTACCATTTCATGAAAGTCATGAAGAACTTTGGGGAGTAGAAATATTGGAAAGTTTATGAAATATGGATACTTTGTTTTTTTCATTTGCTTTTTCATACACAGAAAGAGAGAGAGAAGAGAAGGAAACACTTCTTTGGGAGAAGTTAAGAAAAAGAGGCTGTAAGTAGATGATGTTTCACTCTGCAGCCAGAGTGGACTCCAAGCCAAAGGCTGGCCAGGGAGTATTATAAACCCACATGCTTCAAAGGGGCTCCACTGCAGAGGATTGAGGAGAATATGCTGCTTAAATGCTGACCTGGGCCAAAGAAGGCACCTGGGACTGAGCCTCAGAAAAACCAGTGAGGGTTCAGTGACTAGAATTTTAGTTATAAAACCAGAAAAAAAAAAGCCATCCTAAGGAAACTCCCTTGTTCCATAGAAGAAAATATTAAAACCCAGTGTTATGGACTGAATATTTGTGTCCCCTCAAAATTCCCATGCTGAAATCTAATTCCCAGTGTGATAATAAAAGGTGGGGCTGTGGGGAGGTAGGTAGGTCATGAGGGTAGAGTTCTCATGGATGGGATTAGTGTCCTTAGAAGAAAAGGACAGAGAGCTAGCTGGTTCCGTTTGCCACCACAATGAGAAGGCAGCCATCTGCAAACCAGGAAGTTGGCCCTCACCAGACACTGGATCTGTCAGCACCTTGACCTTGGACTTCCCAGCCTCCAGAACTGTGAAAAATAAATTTAAGCTACCTGGCTTACGATACTCTGTTATAGTAACCTGAACTAAGACACCTAGCAAGAAAGGTCACTTTCCACTGACAAAGACTCTCTCCTTTACCAAGCTTTAGTCAGGTTCCCCTAGCCCACTTCTTGACTAGACCTCAGCATTGGTCCATATTCTGTCCTGTCAAGGCCTGCATAGCCCAGTTTTACCAAGAGTCCTACTAAATCAGTTCAGTAATAATCCCTTGACTCTAATATCTGATCTCCCTTGGTCCTTATCCCCCTACTCCAGATATATGATCAACTTTGATATTTGATCAAGTTCATCCTCTGCCTTTGATTGTCTAAGATCTTGGCCTGCCTTCAACAAGAATTTTGTTAGGTGAGTTCAGCAAGATGCTTCCTAC
This sequence comes from Mandrillus leucophaeus, assembly GCF_000951045.1. Classification (NCBI taxonomy): domain Eukaryota; kingdom Metazoa; phylum Chordata; class Mammalia; order Primates; family Cercopithecidae; genus Mandrillus; species Mandrillus leucophaeus. Next base: position 9,219,224 of record NW_012102031.1, read on the forward strand.
ACTTTGCTTGTTAGCTATAAATCCCTAACTGTCTTTGCTGTATTCAGAGTTGATCATGATCACTTTCCCCTATTGTAATAGTCTTGACATCTCTTGTAATAGTCCTGAATAAAGTCTTTCTTATTATTTTATCCTTGCAGTGTTGGGTCAGGTTTCAAGGAGGAAAGTGTAAGAAAAAGTTTTTATTTAACACCACATCTAGCAACACTTCAGGGTAAAAACTACAGCCTGAGACTCCACCTGCTATGATTTGAATGAATCCCACAAATTTCATGTGTTGAAAATTTAATCCACAAATTCAAATGTTGATAATTCGAGAATGGAGCCTTAAAGAGGCAATCAGAAGTAGATAAGGTCATCAGGGTGGGACCCCCATAACGAGGGCCATTTTATTAGAAGAGGAAGAGAGACCTGAGCTGATATACACATTCTTACCCTCTGCCATGTTATAACACAGCAAGAAGGCTTTCACCAGACCTTGGACTTCCCAGCCTCTAGGATGCTAAGAAATAAGTTTATTTTCTATATAAATTACACAGTCTGTATTATA
>NW_012102031.1:9219823-9232282 GCF_000951045.1 Mandrillus leucophaeus
TGAGGAGAATATGCTGCTTAAATGCTGACCTGGGCCAAAGAAGGCACCTGGGACTGAGCCTCAGAAAAACCAGTGAGGGTTCAGTGACTAGAATTTTAGTTATAAAACCAGAAAAAAAAAAGCCATCCTAAGGAAACTCCCTTGTTCCATAGAAGAAAATATTAAAACCCAGTGTTATGGACTGAATATTTGTGTCCCCTCAAAATTCCCATGCTGAAATCTAATTCCCAGTGTGATAATAAAAGGTGGGGCTGTGGGGAGGTAGGTAGGTCATGAGGGTAGAGTTCTCATGGATGGGATTAGTGTCCTTAGAAGAAAAGGACAGAGAGCTAGCTGGTTCCGTTTGCCACCACAATGAGAAGGCAGCCATCTGCAAACCAGGAAGTTGGCCCTCACCAGACACTGGGTCTGTCAGCACCTTGACCTTGGACTTCCCAGCCTCCAGAACTGTGAAAAATAAATTTAAGCTACCTGGCTTACGATACTCTGTTATAGTAACCTGAACTAAGACACCTAGCAAGAAAGGTCACTTTCCACTGACAAAGACTCTCTCCTTTACCAAGCTTTAGTCAGGTTCCCCTAGCCCACTTCTTGACTAGACCTCAGCATTGGTCCATATTCTGTCCTGTCAAGGCCTGCATAGCCCAGTTTTACCAAGAGTCCTACTAAATCAGTTCAGTAATAATCCCTTGACTCTAATATCTGATCTCCCTTGGTCCTTATCCCCCTACTCCAGATATATGATCAACTTTGATATTTGATCAAGTTCATCCTCTGCCTTTGATTGTCTAAGATCTTGGCCTGCCTTCAACAAGAATTTTGTTAGGTGAGTTCAGCAAGATGCTTCCTACACTTTGCTTGTTAGCTATAAATCCCTAACTGTCTTTGCTGTATTCAGAGTTGATCATGATCACTTTCCCCTATTGTAATAGTCTTGACATCTCTTGTAATAGTCCTGAATAAAGTCTTTCTTATTATTTTATCCTTGCAGTGTTGGGTCAGGTTTCAAGGAGGAAAGTGTAAGAAAAAGTTTTTATTTAACACCACATCTAGCAACACTTCAGGGTAAAAACTACAGCCTGAGACTCCACCTGCTATGATTTGAATGAATCCCACAAATTTCATGTGTTGAAAATTTAATCCACAAATTCAAATGTTGATAATTCGAGAATGGAGCCTTAAAGAGGCAATCAGAAGTAGATAAGGTCATCAGGGTGGGACCCCCATAACGAGGGCCATTTTATTAGAAGAGGAAGAGAGACCTGAGCTGATATACACATTCTTACCCTCTGCCATGTTATAACACAGCAAGAAGGCTTTCACCAGACCTTGGACTTCCCAGCCTCTAGGATGCTAAGAAATAAGTTTATTTTCTATATAAATTACACAGTCTGTATTATAGCAACAGAAAATGGACTAAGATACCACCCCAGTGCTCTCTTCTCTTAATTGCTCAGGTTTATTGACTCATCTCAGCCCAGAGCCTGGCACAAATCCTCTGTCATCTGGACCATAGGCAAGACTCATAGGGGATCTTCCTACTTGAAAAGTTCCCTGTTACAATCCACTCTCTGCAGTTTGGTCAGTGCAATACTTACAGAGCATGTACAGCAGAATAAATTAAAAGCCTGAGGGCAGGCTTCACGTAGAGAGAGGTTGAGCTAACTCAAGAGTTTACAAACAGGACGGTAGCCAGATGCAGCCCTCAGATGTGTTGATTTGGCACACACAGTATTTTTAAAGAATACATTAATTGGCAACATGAACAATGGAAATCGACCTGGAGGGCTAGCTAAAAGTCTAAATTTCTTTCCTTGAAAAAAAAAAAAAAGGAACATTGGCAGTACTGGGCCAGCATTTCCAAACAGTAACACTCCAGTGGAGTGGAGTAGCTCTGGTCTCTGAGACGAGGCATGTGCCCTGTACTTTGTCCCAGTCCCTAATATTTCCCTTTGTTTTAAACCCACCCCACTCCACTCTGCTATTTTAACCGCCTGGACTTTGAAGGCATGAGTTTATGACAACTGAGAAACTCCTTGACTCTTTTTGCGCTGCAGAAGACATGCATACCAAGGGGAAGAGTTGAAATGTACCTAACAATGGAAGGAATATGAAAAGGCTAGATAGGGAAGGAAGAAGAGGCCAGAGAAAGGTTCATAAATAGCTAAGGGGAAAGTTGGATAAAGGGATAAAGTGTTCTTGCACCCTGTGCAACCCACACCACCTTCGGTAAAATCTCTACTACTTACTATTGTTTCTGTAGTTTGCTGAGAATTATAGAAAAGCTTTGAGAATCAGCCAAACAAGCACACAACTCAAGAGCAGAGGCTGCCTAAGGGGGCTGGCCCTGCAATCGTCCTGGTCACATTATTCTTCCTGCATCACAACATCTACGTCTCTTTTTCCTACTCAACTGAAGACCTTCCAGAACCAGGGACCTCTATTTTTCCTTTGCACCCTCAGTTCCATCACTTTCATGATTAAATCCATGTTTGTTAGACCAGAATATAAGGCCTCCGACATTTAACTTACTTCTCAATTCTTTTTTCTCTCTACTTCCTCCAAAGCACTATAAACTCCATCATTATCAAAATGTTTACAGTTTTCCAAATGTGCCTTCCTCTTTTATATCCTCATGTCTTCATGCTTGATGTTTCCATTGCCTGCAATATCAAGCAAGTTTAAATTTTTCCTGCAAGCCTCAGCTTAAATATCTTCTTGTCTCTGAATTAATTCCAGGTTTCTGTTCTAAGGGTGAAATGGGTCATTCTGTCCTCTTTGTGTATATCTCAATTACGGCATCTATTGCACTGTAGAGTGTGGTTACTTCTTTATAGGATTATTATCCCAAAGGTATTCAGAGCAAAAGATAATAGTAAACGTACTTTTCCATAGCTGGGCCCCTACCAGTTAATGTACAACAAGTGGTAAACTGACCCCATCCCCGTGCCTCTCTCTGACCTTTAAACATTATTCTATCTGCTGAATAGATGAGTATGTGGATGGATGAATGCATACATGGCTCAAGAAAGAGAGAAATAATTTCTAGTTTCCTAAGAAAGATTGCTCTCCTCTATGCCCAGGTTATCCCGGATCCCACACACTAAGGCCGAAACCCCCTGCATCCAAACTATCTTAGCATCACTGCCATAACCTGAAGGAGTCCTGTACCTTTTCCCCCCAGCCTAAAATCAGTGCTGCTCAAGATGCTACTGTTTCTGCCTCCATCACACCTAAGTCTTTGTCTCTGGGTCACAAAATCTCTGTGCAAGAAGCCAAATTAATCCCCTGGCATGATTCTTCAATGTATGCTTTCATATTGGATCTGTAGATGTTCTTTTCCTCCTTGCCTGCCGTTTTTCTTACCATACAGTGAAAGAAAGCCCTCCAAGAGGGTTAAACTCCTGTACCAGGCCAGTTCTCCTTTATCAGCCACTTGGACCATGCCCTGAGTGTTTTCCCTTTCCGCAGAACAAATTCAGTGCTTGTCCTCAAGGGAAAGTGCCTCTCCAGAAAACTTACCCCAATTGCTGTCTTCCCCTCTTAGCTTTCTGCTTCCTTCTCCCCTCCCCAGCCATATCTCATTCAGCAGGTTTGACTCAATTCTTGTGATAATCTTGGATGCTTTTGCCACATGCAGGCCTATCTATCTTATTAGATGGGGCTTCTGAAGAGTTGTAACCATCTTTTCTCATCTTTAAGGGACTTAGCATAGCACAGAGCTGGCCAAAAGTAGTCACTTAATAGTTATTTGTTCAGTTAATGACTAAAATAAAACCCAGCATTTAGTCATAGTTATAAACATATTAATGACGCCTATCATATATTGAGTACTACAATACATAAATTATGCCATTTAATTCTCCCCCAAACCCTGAGTGGTCATATTTATTTCTGTCTTCCAAATTGAAGTTCAAGAAAGGATGAGTGGCTTGCCTGAAGACATACAGTTTAGCCGGGCGCGGTGGCTCAAGCCCGTAATCCCAGCACTTTGGGAGGCCGAGGCGGGCGAATCACGAGGTCAGGAGATTGAGACCATTCTGGCTAACACGGTGAAACCCCGTCTCTACTAAAAATACAAAAAAAAATTATCCGGGTGTGGTGGTGGGCGCCTGTAGTCCCAGCTACTCAGGAGGCTGAGGCAGGAGAATGGCGTGAACCCAGGAGGCGGAGCTTGCAGTGAGCGAAGATCGCGCCACTGCGCTCCAGCCTGGGGGACAATACTGGGTATATACCCAAAGGATTATAAATCATGCTGCTATAAAGACACATGCACATGTATGTTTATTGCGGCACTATTCACAATAGCAAAGACTTGGAATCAACCCAAATGTCCATCAGTGACAGACTGGATTAAGAAAATGTGGCACATATACACTATGGAATACTATGCAGCCATAAAAAAGGATGAGTTTGTGTCCTTTGTAGGGACATGGATGCAGCTGGAAACCATCATTCTTAGCAAACTATCACAAGAACAGAAAACCAAACACCGCATGTTCTCACTCATAGGTGGGAACTGAACAATGAGATCACTTGGACTCGGGAAGGGGAACATCACACACCGGGGCCTATCATGGGGAGAGGGGAGGGAAGAGGGATTGCATTGGGAGTTATACCTTATGTAAATGACGAGTTGATGGGTGCTGACGAGTTGATGGGTGCAGCACACCAACATGGCACAAGTATACATATGTAACAAACCTGCACGTTATGCACATGTACCCTAGAACTTAAAGTACAATAATAAAAAATTAAAAATTAAAAATTAAAAAATTTAAAAAAAGACATGCAGTTTAAAAGTGGTACCCAGCTTATATTTGATTGAAGATCTGACCCCAAAACATATCCACAGAATGAATGCAAAATAGATACATGAATATTTGCATGTGGTTATAAACAAATAAATGGAGTCTAAATGTTGCAATGTTAACAAGATTGTATCATGTCCACAAATGCCATACAATTGTACAACCCTGATGATCTGCAGGATCGGAGAAACAAGAAACTCAGGCACCCTTCAGTTTCCAAAGTGTTATTTGGCTGAAGAAGAAGATTGAGAAATTAGGGTGAGGGTAGGAGAAAACGGGAAATGGGGAGAACCTCGGCAGGCTCTTGCTCTGTTCTGTTCATTTCTTCTTTGGCTTAACACACAATTTCCTTCAGTTCAAAAAGAAACAAAACAGATACTTCTTTTGCCTCTCCCTCTGCTCTTCCTAAACCATCAAGCTCTTTTCCACAGACTCACAAAACTATCAAATATCCACTGAAGTGGAAAAAACAAGAGGTTCTCTATACTTCAAGTCACAAGCTTAGGAGTCTCTCTGGGATGCCTCTTTCAAAGAGAATGCTTGATCTGTCACCTCAGTAATTACGCTATCTTTAACAAACTCCCCTGTCACCTCCAGAAAATCTGGCTCTCTCTGCAAGAGATGACCTGGGGCTGGGAGAGCCTCACCTTACCGTCTCAGGTGTGTGGAGACACATAACCCTCTTCCATAAGTAGATTTTTACTTCTACTCTCAAGATGACGGCTGGAAGGAGTGTTAAGCCTTCCTATTGAGCACACCGTGAAGTCCTCACCAAAGAGCTGGCATTAGGGATGTGGAGGTAGCTGAGCAGTGTGATGCAATTAGCAGAAGATGTGCTTTCTCACTCCAGGACCTCCGGACTTCCCTCAGATGCTCTCTGGAATCAGAAGCTCTCAAACATGCTACTCTCTTGTACCCAAAATATGCTCCCCTGGACTCTTCACCTAAGGACTCTAACCCACATTAACGGCCTCAGTCAGAATATCACCCCTCAGATTTTGTGCAAATAGTGAAGTGGCTAAGAGGATGGGCACTGGCGTCACTAGACTTGGATCTGTACCCACGGCTACCACCTACGAGCAATGGACTTTGACCAAGTTACTTCATCTCTCTGTGCTTTGGTGTCCCTTTTTAAAATTAAATAGGGAGATAACGTGATCATTAAATAGGTTATAACTCACACAGAACAGTCCTGACATATAACAAAAATTCCATCATTATCAGTTATTATTATATTAAGATTTTCCTTTTTTAAACTCTTAGCACTTAGAGTTATTTGTTCACTATCTGCATTTGCCCCTAGACTTCAACACCCAAGAGGTTCAGAGAATGTGTCTGTCTTGTTTGCTGCTGAACTATGAGTGCTTATCATGGTACGTCAAAGACTGAATATAGTTTGAATAATGAGTGAATCAATCAATGAATTAAAACTCTTCAGCAAATGCTGCAGTGACACCAGACCCCTCTGAGAATATCCATCATAGCTTTTTTTAAATCCCCAGGGCCTAGCACAATCTCAGGCTTCTAATAAATAAGTGCATACGTTTTGGATGAGCAAATGATGCTTTTCTGGAAAGGTGAAGAATAGTAGAAATAGGAAATGCAATTATCAAACATGTGCAAAAATGCCAGAAAATGTTTATTCTTGCAAACTCTTAACATCCCATTAAAATCATCTGTGATAAAGGCACCTGCCATTTAGCAATGTATGAAAACACAGAAAAGAAGCAAAGTGTGGCTGCCAAGTGATATGCTCCAGACAGGTTAGGCCAGGTAAGCAGTGAGGGAGAAAACAAAAACAAAGGCATCACCCCTTTGAATTTCTGAAGAAGTTTGATTTCTGCTCCCGACCTGTGTACTGATCTGCAGGAAGGCTCTGCTTCCCAGAATCTCTCAGGAACCCGATTAGTACCAGATTAACGGAGGTTCTGCCATATTATGCAGTTGCCATCTCAACACAAGACTTCAGGGTTTATAGCAAGGAAAAGAGCATGGAGATCACATCCCAGCTCAGGGAAAGCAACAAAGAGCTTTGGACCATTTGGCCTCTGGTCCGCGTCAGTATCACTGAACGGAATCTGAATCTTTTATATGCTTGCTAGAAGCAAAAGTCTTTGGAAGTAGAGTGGGAGTGAAAATGCATTACCTTACTATCTGGTAGTATAATTTTTCTGAAGAAGGAAACTGTCTTTTTTTTTTTTTTCAGGAAAATGCCTTAGTTTCTTGGGGCAGAAAGTGGGACTCTGAAATCATGAGTGTTAGCAAGAGCTCCAGCAACAAAGAAAAAACAAGTCATTCTGGTTGAGACAAAACAGAAGAACATAAAGGGAGGGACACTTTTTTCCCCTAGGAAGAGAAATTTGGTTAAGAGAATGAAGGAACAGAGAAAAGAAGAGGGAGGGAAGGACCAGCAGTACTGCATGAAGCTGACATGCTATGTCAACCAAGTGGCAGGTGAAAGGAACCCCTGGTGATTTGGAGGCTAAACTACTTTTATGAGCAGAGCTGGCAGATATGCAACTTGAAGTGACGTGCCTGAGATAGCAGCCAGGTTCGAGCTTTCCATTCTTACACAAGTCTTCGGTAAAGTCAACCAACACAAACACAGTTTAATATGAGCCTATTGTGTGTGAGTGAATATGTGTATAGGAGGCTGAGTTTCCCATCTAGGTTGGCCATGTAGAAACTGAGACACCATGTACTAGGGGGTGAGATATGTCATAAAGTGAGGAATCTAGAAACTAATGCTGAAGGTAGCCATGAGAAATGTAAGCCCCTGGGAATCATCAAAAATACAGGATAAAACCTTGAACTTCTGGTGACTAGGATGAAGGCCAAAACATCTCTTTTAAACAACAAGAGGTGGGAAGACCCCCTCTGACATCTGGGACACATATAAATTAAACACTCATAAAAACATTTTTCTAGCTAGGTTGGAGAAATTCTCCTGACTGATACACTGAAATATGTTTTCCAAGTTGGTTCCATTCTCCCCACGTCTTTCAGGGACACCAATGAGTTTTAGGTTTGATCTCTTAAGTAATTCCCATCTTTCTTGGAGATCTAGTCATTCCTTTTCATTGTTTTTTCTCTATTCTTGTCTGACTGTCTTATTTCAGGAAGCCAGTCTTCAAGCTCTGAGATTCTTTCCTCTGCTTGGTCTATTCTGCTATTAATACTTGTAATTGCATTAGAAAACATTCAAAATCGGGAAATGCAGACAACTCTATTAAGGTACTTCACGAGATCATCCCCAAGACACATCATCATCAGATTCTCCAAAGTTAAAATGAAAGAAAAAATGTTTAAGGCAGCTAGAGAGAAAGGTCAAGTCACCTACAAAGGGAAACCCATTAGACTAACAGCAGACTCAGCAGAAGCCCTACAAGCCAGAAGAGATTGGGGGCAATATTCAACATGCTTAAAGAAAATAAATTCTAATCCAGAATTTCATATCCAGCCAAATTAAGCTTCCTAAGCAAAGCAGAAATAAGACTCTTTTCACACAAGCACATGTGAGGAATTTGTTCCACCTACCTGCCTTACAAGAGCTCCTTAAGGAAGCATTAATATGGAAAGGAAAGACCATTACCAGTCACTACAAAAACACAGTGAAGTACACAGACCAGTGACACTACAAGGTAACCACATAAACAAGTCTGGAAAATAGCCAGCTAACATCATGATGACAGGACCAAATCCACACATATCAATACTAACCTTGAATGTAAATGGCCTAAATTCCCCAATTAAAAGACACAGAAGGACAAGCGGTATAAAGAACCAAGGTACATTGGCATGCTGTCTTCAAGAGACCCATCTCACAGGCAATGACACACATAGGCTCCAAATGAAGGAATGGAAAAAATATACCAAGTAAATGGAAAACAAAAAAGCAAGGGTTATAATCCTAGTTTCAGACAAAACAGACTTTAAACCAACAAAGATCAAAAAAGACAAGGAAGGGCATTATATAACACTAAAAGTTTCAATTCAACAAGAAGATCTAACTATTCCAAATATACATGTACCCATCACAGGAGCACCCAGATTCATAAATCAAGTTATCAGGGACCTTCAAGGAAAGTTAGAGTCCCACACAATAACAGTGGAAGACTTTAGCACCTCACTGACAACATTAGATGGATAATTGAGACAGATAATTAACAAAGATATTCAGGACCTGAATTCAGCACTGGATCAAATGAACCTCACAGACAACTATAGAAATCTCCACCCCAAAACAATAGAATATACGTTCTGCTCATTGCCACATGGCACATGCTCTAAAATTGATCACAAAATTGGAAGTAAAACACTCCTCAGCAAGTGCAAGAGAACTGAAATCATAACAATCTCTCAGACCAAATGCAATCAAATTAGAAATCAAGACTAAGAAATTCACTCAAAACCATATAATTGCACAGAAATTGAGTAATTTGCTCCTGAATGACTTCGGGGTAAATAATGAAATTAAGGCAGAAATCAAGAATTTCTTTGAAAATAATGAGAACAAAGATACAACATACCAGAGTCTCTAAGACAAAGCTAAAGCAGTGTTAAGAGGGAAATTTATAACACTAAATGCCCACATCAAAAATTTAGAAAGATCTCAAGTTAACAACCTGACATCAGAACTGAAACAAGAGAACCAAGAGCAAACAAATTCCAAAGCTGGCAGAAGACAAGAAATAACCAAAATCAGAGCTGAACTGAAGGAGATTGAGACATGAAAAACCATTCAAAAGATCAATAAAATCCTGGAGCTAGCTTTTTGAAACCATAAAACAGGCCACTAGTTAGACTAACAAATAAGGAAAAAGAGAAGATTCAAACAAACATGATCAGAAATGACTAGGTGGATATTACCATTGACCCCACAGAAATATAAACGACCATTAGATAATATTATGAACACCTCTATACACATAAACTAGAAAATCAAGAAGAAATACATACCTTCATGGAAATATACACACTCCTAAGAGTAAATCAGGAAGAAACTGAATCCCTTAACAGATCAATAGTGAGCACTGAAATTGAGTCAGTAAGAAATAGCCTACTAACCAAAAAATCCCAGGACCAGATGGATTCACAGCTGAATTCTACCAGATGTACGAAGAAGAGCTGGTACCATTCCTCTTGAAACTACTCCAAAAAATTGAGGAGGAGAGAATTCTCCCTAACTCATTCTTTGAGGCTAGCATCATGCTGATACCAAAATCTGGCAGAGACACAACAACAACAACAAAAACTTTGGGCCAATATCTTTGATAAACATTGATGCAAAAATCCTTAACAAGATACTAGCAAATCAAATCCAGCAGCACATCAAAAAGTTTATCCACCATGATCAAGTAGGCTGTATTCCTGGGATGCAAGGTTGGTTCAACACATACAAATCAATAATTGTGATTCATCACATAAACATAACTAAAGACAAAAACCACGTGATTATATCAATAGACATAGGAAAAGCTTTTGATAAAACTCAGCACCCCTTCATGTTAGAGGTTCTCAAGAAACTAGGTATTGACGGATCATACCTCAGAATAGTGAAAGTCATCTGTGACAAACTCACAGCCATATCATACGAAATGGGAAAAAACTGAAAGCATTCCCCTTGAAAACTGGCACAAGACAGGGATGCCCTCTCTCACCACTGTTATTCAACATAGTATTAGAAGTTTTGGCTAGGGGGCAATCAGACAAGAGAAAGAGATAAGTGCATCGAAATAGAAAGAAAGGAAGTCAAACTATACTTGTTTGCAGATGACATGATCTTATGTCTCAGCCTCAGACCTCAAGTTGATAAATTCAGCAAAGTCTTGGGATATAAAATCAGTGTGCAACAATCACAAACATTCCTATACACCAACAACAGTCATACCAAGAGCCAAATAAGGCATGCAATCGCATTCACAATTGCCACAAAAAATAAAATACAATAAAATACCTAGGAATATAGCTAACCAGGGAGGTGAAAGATCTCTACAAGACCTACAAAACACTGCTCAAAGAAATCAGAGGTGACACAAACAAATGGAAAACATTTCATGCTCATGAATAAGAAGAATCAATATTGTAAAAATGCCCATACTGCCCAAAGCAATTTATAGATTCAATACCATTCCTATTAAACTACCATTGATATTCTTCACAGAATACTATTGATATTCTTCACAGAATAGTTATTTAAAAATAACTATTTTAAAATTCATATGAAACCAAACAGAGCTCAAATAACCAAGGCAATCCTAAGAAAAACAAAAATAAAGCTGGACGCATCACACTACCCAACTCCAGACTCTACTAGAGGACTACCATAACCAAAACAGCATGCTACCAGTACAAAAACAGACCCATAGACCAATGGAACAGTTAAGACTGTACACCTACAACTATCCGATATTCAACAAACCTGACAAAAACAAGCAATAGGGGAAGGATTCCCTATTCAATAAATGGTACTGGGATAACTGACTATTTGCAGAAGTTTGATACTGGACCCCTTCCTTACAACCATATTTAAAAATCAATTCAAGATGGATTAAAGACTTATATGTAGAACCCAAAACTATAAAAACCCTAGAAGACAACCTAGGCAGTACCATTCGGGACATAAGAATGGGTGAATATTTCATGACAAATACATCAAAAGCAATTGCCACACAAACAAAAGTTGACAAACGGGATTTAATTAAACTAAAGAGTCTCTGCAAAGCAAAGGAAACTATCAATAGGGTAAGTAGACAACCTACAGAATGCAAGAAAATTTTTGGAAATTATGCATCTGACAAAGGTCTAATATCCAGCATCTATAAGAAACAAACAAATTTACAAGAAAAAAAAACAACAACAAACAACCCCATTAAATAGTGGGCAAAGGACATTAACAGACATTTTTCAAAAGAATACATATGTGCAGCCAACAATCATATGAAAAAAAACTCAATGTCACTGATCATTAGAGAAATGCAGATCAAAACCATAATGAAATACCATCCATATCAGTCAAAATCCAAAGAAGTAAAAAAATAACAGATGCTAGTGAGGTTGCAGAGAAAGAGGAATGCTTACACTGTTGGTGGGAGTGTAAATTAGTTCTCCCATAGTGGAAAATAGTGTGGCAATTCCTCAAAGACCTAAGAACAAAAATACCATTAGACCAAGCAATCCCATTACTGGGTGTATACCCAAAAGAATGTAAATCGTTCTATTATAAAGATACATGCACATTATGTTTATTGCAGCACTGTTCACAATAGCAAAGACATGGAATCAACCCAAATGTCTATCAGTGGTAGACTGGATAAAGAAAATGTGGTACATATACATATACATATACATCATGGAATCTTATGCAGCCATAAAAAAGAATGATTTCATGTCCTTTGCAGGAACATGGATGCATCTGGGGGCCATTATCCTTAGCAAACTAATGCAGGAACAGAAAACCAAATACTGCATGTACTTGTAAGTGGGAGCTAAATGATAAGAACACATGAATACATAAAGGGAAACAACACACACTGGGGCTTATCAAAGGGTGGAGTGTGGGAGAAGGGAGAGGATCAGCAAAAATTACTAATGGGTACTAGGATTAATACCTGAGTGGGCAGGGCACGGTGGCTCAAGCCTGTAATCC
>NW_012102031.1:9232557-9241882 GCF_000951045.1 Mandrillus leucophaeus
AAAACAAACCTGAGTGATGAAATAATCTGTACAACAAACTCCCCATGACACAAGTTTACCTATGTAACAAATCTGTACTTGTACACTGAACTTAAAATAAGACTTAAAAAATTCTCTGCTCTAATGTCTTGCATTATAAAACTGCATAAAAAGATTCATGGGAAGAGTGAGATTGGGGAAGACCATTCAAAACTGTAACTAGAGCACTCAAAAACACAGTAACCGTCCCAATACAAATACTAACAGAGTTCACTTTCCACAAGCAAATGTGCTTAGACCACAGTCAATCCTCAGTGGCTTTACACCTTGGTTCCTATGAATGCTTTGATTATCAATTTCATCAAAATGAAAATACAACCCAGGATGTAGTCTTCTTCCTAAATCCATTGATTTAATACAAGGAAAATGCCCTCGTAGATCCTCTAGAAGCTGAACATTGGGAAAGCACCATTGTTCTTAAAGTCTTCAAGCTAGCCTTCAAGGACTGACTGTGGTCTAAACACATTTGCTCGTGGAAAGTTAACTCTGTTAGTATTTGTATTTGTACTGTTACTGTGTTTTTGAGTGCTCTAGTTACAGTTTTGAACGGTCTTCCCCAATCTCACTCTTCCCATGAATCTTTTTATTTTTATGCAGTTTTATAATGCAAGACATTAGGGCAGGGCAGAATTTAGGCCATTTACATTCATTTGTCTTCTGTTTTAGGATCTTCTTTAATTATGGGAAAACATGCTCTGACGACATCAAAGCAACAATGTACTGGAGAAAACTGTGAATGAACCAATATGACTTCCATATTACACAGACGTTACACCCATCATACATGAGGTGATTCATGTCAAAGAAACATGTTGTGGCGGAAGAAATTACGCTGACTACTTCCCTCCTTCTCTCCATCCCATCTTTGACTTAGAGGAAGATGGATACTTCAGAGCATCTAGAAACTCATCGATTTACCTATCTGGAGCCCTGCTTACTCCAGGGAGCATCCTTGGCAACTGAGGTGCAGTGATCTTAGGCAGAAATCCAAAGAAGCCATGAAAGTTGCGGAAAGACTCTTGTTAGAGCCTCTAGCTCTTAAATACTCTTTGACTCTTTAAAGAGTCAGTTTTGTCTTAGAAATTTAATTATATTTTCAGAAACTTTTCATTGTCATATATTCATATTGATAGTCTTTCACTTATTCATTTTTTCATTAAATATATATTAAGTGCCTGCTGTGTTGAGGATACAGGACATGAATACATATTAATAATTTTTTCTAGGCTCTCTCCCTAAATTTTGAAACCATTTAAATTAAATGCTTATCTCTCTCTATCTTCCTGGTCTAAATCAAGGTTTGGAATAGAACAAAGTCCCCATAAATCCTGTTGAATGAATAAAACTATACCTTACTTACTCAGCAGTTAAAAGTACATGCTGTGGATCCAGAAAGAGCCAAGTTAGAACCCCTGCTCTTCCATACAGCTATAACCTCAGATGTTTTAGTTCACTAGCCCTAGTTTCTTTATATGTGAAATGGGAGCAATAATAACTATTGTAACCATCAAATGAAATAATGTGTTAAACATCAGCTCCATGAGTGGAACAATTCATGTGCTTAATAAATGTTATAGTTATTTTCATTTATTATTTTTTAAGATGGAGTCTCACTTGGTCGCCCAGTGCCATGATCCCGGTTCACTGAAACCTCTGCTTCCTGGGTTCAAGTGATTCTCCTGCCTGAGCCTCCCGAGTAGCTGGGGCTACAGATGCCCACCTCCCCACCCGGCTCATTTTTGTATTTTTAGTAGAGGTCGGGTTTCACCATGTTGGCCAGGCTGGTCTTGAACTCCTGACCTCAGGTGATCTACCTGCCTCGGCCTCCCAAAGTGCTGGCATTACCGACGTGAGCCACCATGCCCGGCCTGTTATTATTATAATTAGTATATTAGTAAGTCATACATCTTGATTTCAACTTATATATACATAGATTTAAATGACTCTAGACGTGATCTCAGTAAGCTTTTCCAGATGAGGGACATTGACTGAGGGATATAGGTTGCTTTGCTCAAGGTGGATTTAATAAAGTCAGTTTAATAAGTGACAGCACCATGACTAAATGAGTGATATAAACCCTAGTCTTTCTGTTGCTGTCAGTTCTTTTCTGATTCTGTTATTACCTCTCACTTACATCCAGTGTTTGTAGAAAAGAAACAGGAGCTACACTTACTCTGCTCTCTCACGTGTGTTACTGGTATTACTTCGGAGCCTTGCAGTACCCTCCTGAAAAAGATACGCCAAATATTAACTCCCTGTAGTAAGGGTTTTTTAATTGCAAGTAATGGAAAGCTCAACATAAACTAGATTAAACACTAGAGGAGATTGTTAACTCATGCAATAAGAAAGACTGAAATAAGGCAGGCTTCAGTGTGGGCTAATCCAGTAACCCAGTATTAACAGTGTTGTTTGTTTATGTCTCAGCTCTACTCCTCAGTGTTAGCTGTACTCCAGGGCTGGTCCTCATCACGGCCACAGAATCATGATGTGCAGCAATCTTAAGTCCAATGGAAAGCGAGCCCCATCTCACAATAATCAAACATCGTGAACTTTGTGATGACTGGGTCACCTCCAAACCAAGGTAGCCAAGGAACTGCCATATGCCAACTGGTTTACAGCTATGATTATTCTTAATCAATCACTGTGAAAAGCAAAATGGAATTAACATGATTGGCCTGGACCAATCAGGACCTACTCTATCCCTGCGCATGGAGAAAATGCCATTCAACGCAGATGGCTGTTGCACAGTGGGAAAGAGGTAGAAGGAAGAGCTGATGGACTACACTCCAGTTTAGCAACGAGAAAAAAGAGACTCAGAAGACTAAAAGGAAGCTGGGCGTGTCAGAGCTGAATTTAGAATACGGGTTTGCCTAATGCTCATGTCAGTGTATTTTTTCTGCTATCTGCTCACTTCTGTGAGATGTGAGTCAATTTATTATTGATTCAATCTTTGCTCTCCAGAGGGATGGGGAGTGGGTGCCAGAGCAGAGCAGGGATGCTTTGATAAAAGGCATGCTTTACTCATTGCCTCACTACTTGCTTTGTACCTCCTCTATGTTATCGTCTGCAAAGAATTAGAATGATTTTTTGGGGGACTCCAGAGGTCAGAGGGCTCCTAGATCACTAGGCAGATCACATAGGAGCAGATCAACTAGAAGGAAGGTCAACGCTGTCTAGCAGTTACCTCTCCATTTGCCCTGCCCTAAAGCCCATCCCACCATGACAGCCAAGAGATACTAATCCCACTGAATTGTTGAATGGCTCCAATTCGCTTAACATTTACTTCTCTTTCCACCCAGGTGGAAAGAATGACAGCACTACTAGGACCCCAGGCTTTTGAAAGTTTGTCCCAAAGAGCAAATGGACCACATGACTAGCAGGAGAGTGAGCGCCAATTTGGAGATAACTTTTCCTTTTAAACTCGAGAAAGTGCTATAGGAGGCAGGTCCATTTTGAATAAAAAGAGCTGTGTTCATACCCTGACTGTTATATAAGACTTCCTTGTCCTAAATTCTTCTCCACTGGCATGCTCATTAAGCCTATAGCCAAACTTCCTTTTTAAAAATCCTTTGATTCCACACCACCCTCAAGTGATTTTACTATTCTCTCCTTCTCACTCAAATTCTCAAAAATGCTGCCTACATTTTTTTATTTCCTCAACTACCTTAATCCTTGAATATTATCATAATTCATATATCATATATCATATATTTAAACTAGGCAATTCAATGGTGCTTAATATGCACACAGTTTCAGGACGTTTCCTCACCCCAGAAAGAATCCCATACCCCTTAGCTGTCATTGTCAATCCCTTCATTAACTTTTCTTAAAACTCTTTTTATTGAGAAATATGTCACAGGTACAAATAAGTGATTTAACATACATGTAAAGTTTAAAGAATAAAAATAAATGAAAATAAGTACCTGTTGCATAAAGAAATGAAGAATAAAAGACAACGGAGAAAAAAAAAAGCTATAATGAAAATAAAGCTTCATGTACTCACTCCCCAGACTGAAAAGTTGAATATTGCTAATGCTTTTCTCCTAAAGGAACCAAACATCCTGAATTTTAAAAACTCAATTTGTTTGCTTTTCTTGATAATTTTACAAGAAATGCATGGGTTCTTAAACTATGTAACAGTTTTGCCTGTTTTTGAAAGTTGAATAAATGACATCAATCTGAGCATATTCTTCAGCAACTTTTTCTTCCCCCTCAACACAATGGTTGTTAGATCTCTCCATGTTGGTTCTTGTAGCTGTAGTTATTTTCTCTGCTTCTTTACTTATGTTGTATGAGTGAAGCACAATTTATTTATCCGTTTTATAGTAGACAGGCCTTTGAGCTATTATGTTTGCAATTTTAAAAAACAATGCTGAAATGAGCATTCTCTACATGCCTCTTAATCATAAATACGCACTTAGGTAGAGCATCCTCCTAGCTGTAGAGTGCTGAGGAGCGGATCGCACACATGTTCAACTCTACTAAGTAGTGCCCAGCTGTTTATCAAAGCAGTTCCAATTTTCTCTCTCTCCGTAACTGTAATAAGAATTCCCATTATTTTCTGTTTTTTGTTTTTATTTAAGTTCTGGGATACATGTGCTGAGTGTGCATGTTTTTTAGTAAGTATACATGTGCCACGGTGGTTTGCTCTACCAATCGACTTATCACCTAGGTTTTAAGTCCTGCATGCATTATGTATTTGTCTTAATGCTCTCCCTTCCCTTTCCCCCTACTGATAGGCCCCAGTGTGTGATGTTCCCCTCTGTGTCCATGTGTTCTCAATGTTCAACTCCCACTTATGAGACCATGCAGTGTTTGATTTTCTGTTCCTTAGTTTGCTGAGGATGATGGTTTCCAGCTTCTTCCATGTCCCTGCAAAGGACATGAACTCATTCTTTGTTATGGCTGTATAGTATTCCATGGTGTATATGTGCCCCATTTTCTTTATCTTGTCTATCATTGATGGGCATTTGGGTTGATTCCAAGTCTTTGCTATTGTAAATAGTGCTGTAATAAACATACATGTGCATTTGTCTTTATAGAATTGTTTTACAATCTTTGCGTAGTAATTGGATTGCTGGGTCAAATGGTATTTCTGGTTCTAGGTCCTTAAGGAACACCAACACTGTCTTCCACAATGGTTAAACTAATTTACATTGCCATCAACAGCATAAAAGCGTTCCTATTTCTCCACATCCTCACCAGTATCTTTTCATATCTTTGTTATTGTAAATTTTTTCCATTTAAAATATTTATTTTGCCTTTTGCTGCTTATTAATGTTAAGAACTTTTTGTTATGAGTTTATTGGTCAGTCATATTCTCTGTTCTGCTAAGAGCCTGATTTTGTCTTTTGCTCCCTTTCTATATTGTGGTTTGCCTTTTTGTATTGTTTCACAGGCATTCACTCTACACTTTAGATGTATCATTTTTTCCATACAGTTCACCAGTTCCTAAAATCCACTGGACAATAGGCCATCGTTTCCTTCACTCTGAAACATCAGCTCCATTATATCATGATTCCAGGTAGGTGAGGGTTTGTTCATTAGCACTTTATTATGTTCTCTTGAAGTATTTGTCTCTTTTGCACCAATAACACAGATTACTAATTACTACAGTTTGATAATGAGCCTTGATATTTGGCAGGATGAGTTCCTCTGCCTGATCCTCTGGTCTTTGGGGCTATCTTTACCATTAGTTGGCCCTTGATTCTCCCTCATAATTATTAGAATCAGTTTATCAAATTCTAGAAGAAAAAATCTTGAGATACTACTGGGATTTTGGTGAGTTTAGAGATAAATTTGGAAAAAACTGACACATATATGGCATTGAGTTTTCCTGCCCTTTGGCAGAGTATCTCTTTCCTAGTATATGAATACTCTTTAATGCCTTAATAGAATGTTTTATACTTTTCAGCATAAAATTATTGGACAATTTCTCTTAGGTGTATTTTAATTACTTTAATGCTGTGTGAATGTTATTTGTTATGCATTTTTTACTAGATTGTTGCTAATGTTTAGGCATGAAATTGGCTCATATATTGACCTTTTATCTGGTAAATTTGCTAAACACTCTTATGCCTTATAATAATTTTATGTAGAATTTTTGACAATTTTTATGTAGAAAAATCTAATCTTTAAATAATGGCACTTTGATTCTTGATTTCCATGCATTTATCTTTTATTTATCTTATTTTATTTTGCTGACCACAAGTTTCCAATAAACTGTTAAAAGTAACTGGTGATAGCTCTCATTCTGGTCTTTTTCTGATTGTAAAGGGGATTCATTAAATATTTTATGATCGAGTATGATGTTTGCTGTGGGAATTCTGTGTATAGATGGAATATATTTTCAATTTCAAGTCTGATTAAAGTTTTAATTTTATCATGAATGTGTGAAATTTTGAAAAATTCATTTTTGCATCTATTGAAGTGATCATTTATATTAATAATTTTCCTTTGGCTTGAAATGTAGTGGCTATTTCTAATTTTGAACCAACCAGGCATCCTTGGAAGAAATGTAACTTGATCATGTTATATTATTTCATCATTTGCTAGATTTGGACTGTGCACGTGTGTGTCTGTGTGTGTGTGTGTGTGTGTCTGTGTGTGTGTGTGTGTTTGCGTGCAGGAGTAAGGCTGCTCTGAAATCTTCTGTTATAATAAAATCATGGTATAGTTTGGGTGTCCAGGTTATGAAAGGCTTAAAAATGAGTTGGGAAAACTTTAATAGTTTTATTTTACTTTTAAAATAAATTTTAAGTTTACATACAGTAATATTTATTCTTTTGATTCACATTTTGCATTATTTTTCCATATCAGCCATATGAAGAGTTGCTTAATAGAATCTCAGCTAATGACTAATGATGTTGAGTATCTTTCCATATGCCATCTGTATATCTTCTTTGGTGATGTGTCCGTTTCAATCTTTTGTTCATTTTTTTTCAAATTGGGTTGGTTTTTCTAGTTGAGTTTTTAAAGTTCTTTCTCTACATATTCTTGATACAAATCCTTTATCAGATATTTGATTTACAAATATTTTCTTATCACTGCAGGTACTGGTCATTCTTCAAAGTTTTACTTCCTTCCCCAAGTGGCCTTAATTACCCTTCTGATTCTTCAGCTAGTTGATTAAGGTGGGGGGTGGGGTTCAGAGTTTTTAGTTGTAATTATTGGAGTAGATGGGCTATAGGAAACTAATTCCATCTTAGCGTGCACCAAAAGTCAGCCATTTCTTATTCTTTAAAAGTTTGAATACTCAGATATTTTGTAAAATTCACAGGCAAGACCATATAAGCAACCGTGTGTAGATTTTAAGAATTAATTATTTTTAATGGCCATAAAACTACAGTTGACCCTAAAACAACACAAGGGTTAAGGGAACTGACCCTTATACAGTTGATTATCCACACATAACTTTAAAATCCCCAATAACTTAACAACTAATAGTCTACTGTTCACTGGAAGCCTTGCCAATAAAGTAAACAGCCAAGACATATTCTGTATGTTATATGTATTTTATACTGCATTCTTACAATAAAGTAAGCTAAAGAAAATATAATTAAAAATCATAAAGAAAATACATTTCTTATACATTAATTGGAAGTAGATCATCATAAAGGTCTTCATCCTCATTGCCTTCACACTGAGTAGACTGAGGAGAAGAAGGAAGAGAAAGAATTAGTCTTCCTGTCTCAGGAGTGACAGAGATGGGAAAAATATCACATATAAGTGGATATATCTCGCTCAATCCCACATTGTTTCAGGGTCAACTATTCAGCTTTTCTCTCTCTCCTTCAGTTGGTTTGGTAATATACAGTTTTCTGGGAATGTGTGACCACTTAGGTTTTAAAGTTTATTAGTAGAAAGTTATAATATTCTATTAATTATTGTTTTATATTTAGTTATGGCTTTTTCTTACAATATTATTTATTTTTGCCTCCCTTTCCTGTGGGGAAAGAGGTAGGACAACCTTGCCAGAGGTTGGCAATTACATTTTGTTTACAGAGAACAATGCTATCTTCCTTATTGTACATCTGCATTCTATTTCATGTCTTTCTGCACTATTATTAATTTTCTTCTTTCTACTTTCTTTGGGTTTTGCACTTACCCTATTTGTAACTACTTTAGTTGGATACTTATTTCCTTTATTTGCATCCAGCCTGGACTGTAAGCAGTAAAAGTTAAGTTTTCTCTCTATTCTATTATGCTATGTTAGTTTTGTCCCACAGATACAGGTTTGTTGTTAGAAATTTTCAGAATAGACTCCTATATTTCTAACAGCTTGTGGAAAACTACTACCCTTGGGGAAAATTAGCCCTTTTTCTTGAGGCATCTCTAGCTCCCCATCCATTGTACAAGCCCTGCGTGACCACCACATGCCCTATTGGCTTCTCTTTCCCCCAGGAGAGTCTATCTGTGTGTACCATACCTGACTCTCTGCCTGCCTCCAGAATGGTAGACTCTCGGGGAATAAATGTCTGGCAACTGTCAGCTCACCTAGAAAATGCTCTTCTATCTCTGGAGTTTTAATTCATCTGCTCCTTTTTGCTTTCACAGGTTTCACAGGTCTTTAAAAATGTGATTTTTCAATTCATTAAAATTTTTTTCTAGTCGATACAATGGGACTGTTAGCCTGCTATGATCTCCTATGCACTACTTGGAAGTAAAAGTCCTCTTCAGAAGTTTTTAAACCATTTCCTAACTGCTCATGACTCATAAATTTATATCTTGAGTTCTGAGCTCTCCCATGAGGTTTGAATTGATATATTCAACTACCCTGAGATTCATCCACCTGAATGTCCTATAGTTACAGTTCTATCTCAGAATATCCAAAATTGAACCCTCCATGCCCTTCCTCCCATACCAGCTCAGTCCTCTTGTGTTTCTGCCTAAATTGGTGGCATCACCATCTCTCCAGTCATCCAACCTGCAGCATTCTCCATACGACATAGTTCTAATGTTAATTGTTCTTTGCTTACATTATATCTGTAACCACCATGCTTGTTTAATGGATAAAAACTGGCTTAAGATGAACCCACCAGAATTCTTCCCTGAGAGAACTTTATTCCTAAATCAGGAATAAGAGAGTCTTTTCCATCCAGAAAGATATGTGCCTGCAGTTATTCGAGACTATGGTTCCAGTCTCATGGATAAAGCAGAGCTGGAAGGGTGACACTAACGTAGAGTAGCAGATATGAGAGTGTAAGAATGAGACAAGGCAAGAATGAGACAAGGCAAGAGAGACATTTACGGCCATTGTTCTAGTCATCCATGTTCTCCCCTAGGC
>NW_012102031.1:9243847-9244969 GCF_000951045.1 Mandrillus leucophaeus
AATAATAATAATAAAGAATTAAGGCAAGAATGTTGCTCATTCAAGGTGGCAGGACCAACGTTCAAATCCAGTTCTGACTCCAAACAGAGTCTCAGCCTTCCCTCTCAACCTCTTCAATACCCAAAATGATGCAAAATTTCCACCTTTCAGCATCACGTTATTAACCACAGCAGCGATTCCTGATAAACCACACCCAGGACCAAAGACCCGGCTAGGCTACGACCTCCCAGCAGCCAAAGAGGGGGTGAGAAAGTCGGCTTCCGGGTTGGCAAAACCAATGCAGACCAAGCTGACTGCTGTTTGCTTTGAATCCCACCAGGAGATAAAGCACAGAAGACAGATGAGCAGTGTTCCTGGCAGCAGACGAAGAGTGAAAATGAAATCTATTCTAAGCTGCCAACTCGCACCTCTCCCTCAGTTTAACAAGTGTATTATTGTCGAATTTGCAGCTACGGACATGCCAGTTATGGTTCAATACCCTTTCCATTTTAGCCCCATTTCAGTCAGGCAGAATTCGCAGGGAGGGATTTTAAAAGAAAACAGAGAGAAAGAATGAATGAATGAATGAAAGAAAAGACAACGACACTCTTTAGCCATTGTTTTCCAAAGTGAATCTTAAGTTACCGTAACTCAGAGCAGTCTCCGCGGACCTGTCTTCGGTCAGAGAGCTCCCCAGAGGTTTTTCTTAGGCCGGTGAAGGGGACATGTCACCCCATTCACTCCCTTGACTTTAACTGGTATATTTTTCAAATAGATTTTTTTCCTGCAATTGTTTAAAATTTCAAACGCGAAATGTCAAACAGGATATAGGGTCATTACTGAGGAAAGGAAAATAGAAAATGATTTTGGATTAAGAAACTTACTCACTGACGAGATGCTACTTTGAGACCTGCAGAATGGAGTCAGGAAAGCACGAGATTTATCATAAGAAATGGGAAAAGGAAGGGCCCCCTATCGCTCCTCCATATGCTAAGACACTTATATATATTAACTCATTTAAATATCACAGCCATTGAATTGGATAACTATCACTTTTATCATTTCTACTTTACGGGGGGAAACTGAGTCACTGACAGGTTAAATTACTCAAAGTAAAAAATATATATATATGTATATATGGGA
>NW_012102031.1:9245238-9251105 GCF_000951045.1 Mandrillus leucophaeus
ATTATAAATATATGACATATATTTATATATGACTATATATAAATATAATGTATATATGTCTATATACTTATATGACATATATATTTATATATGACACTTATATATAAATATATTTTTATATATGACATTTTATATATATTTATGTCTCTGGTTGAACTCAAGCAGTTTGGAACAAGAGTATGTGCTCTTAACCACAATACTCTACAGCCCCTTGGTGCTGACTCCACTTCAAGGTGACTAGTTGGAAGTGATATTCATGAAGACAATGACTGCACTGAATGGAGACACAGCCTAATGAAGCCGCAAGCAATGTGTTACAGGCATACACAGGAAACAACTGGATGCGGTGGGAAATTAGGGACCACTTCACAGAACAGGTAGATTTGGGAAAGACCTTGAGAAATAGGTAGGATTTTGAAAGGTTAAAAATAAAAAGAAGAACCTTGTAGATGGTTCCTCTCTCTTGCAGTCAGGTGTGCAGCTTCCTGTTGTACCCCTAGCTTGGCGGTTCACTGTGATTTCAACTCAAAAAACTGAACTCATCATAACTTTCCTTTCTCTGAAAACCTGCATCTCCATACTCTGCCTCCGATGGTGGCTCCTCCCATTCACCCAACCACTCAACTTGGAAGTTAACCACTTGGAAGGTCAACTTAGAAGTTAACCTTGATGACTTCTATTCACCCCCTTAATAATTAATTCTAATATCTATTCACCCCCTCAATATCTAATCAATCTAATAACTTCTTTCGCCTCCTCAATATCTAATCAATCCTTCCCCTCGCAACCTTGTCATGAAAAGAAATGCAATTTCAGTAGAAGGCCTGGCTTAAGGGACACACAGGAGAGTCTCTATGGATGCCTTCATGGGAAATATTCCAAAGTCCATCTGTAGAGTGCCTGTAGGAACAATCCAAGAACTTGATTTCTTAGACTTGTCAATCACTAGCTGCTGCAAGATGAACTCACCTTCCTGGGCCTCATATTCCTCCTCTGGAAAATGACAGACAGAAGAAACAAGAAAGATTAGAAATGAATGGACTAAATTATTTCTAAGTCCTTTTTTAGTTCAAAATTCTTTCTTTGCTTTCCATCCTGTCATTTCCAGGCTTAAGAACCTGCAATAGATCACTTTTTGTGGCTGCATCAAGTTGTAATTATCCCTCTTCCCATCCTTCATCATTTTTGAAGCCAGACAGTTTTGATGTACTTGGGAATTCTGTTCCTCAGAGGGTAGGAGTCCCCAGGAAATTGCCTCACTGTCATCTTTTGGGTCTCCATTCTAGTTATCACGTTTAGCCCATCAGTTCCTTTATCCTAAAGGACAGGCCTAAATGACCTGGACAAAGCTTCCTTTTCTATGAATCATGCTCTGGTTCCTGCCTGGGTCCCTTGGGAGTGACGGCTTCTCCCAAGCAGAGGCATCCACGGACTTACCAGCCACACCCATTAGAAAGAAAACAGAAAAATCCAGATGAGAGAGAGAAGTCCAAGACAGAACAAGGTAACAAGCCCCACAAAACTCCTAAATTTGCAAGAAGAAATCCCCCAAAGAAAAAGCATCCAGGTACAATAAGATAATTTTTTCCCTACCAAAATTATGCAAAAACACATACAACCCATGCAAACACTCACATGCACATATGCCAACACACATGCACACACACAACCAAGGTCACAGCTCAAGACTGTGTCTTTAAGAGAGAACCCCCCTTCAGAATCAAATGAGGCAGGGGAAACCTTGAATTCCTCTTAGAAGACAAATGTGTCCCTCTCACACAGTCTGCCAGATAAACAGTAGGTGCACAATCAATATCTGTCAAATGAAGAATGAATACATTAACATTGTAATGTTCTTCTCAACAATATTTTTAAGAACAAAATCCAATTCAAGTCACAATAAATATTTGACCAAATACAGATTTTTTTCTCAGGAACCACTTAGCCTTTGAGTATCTGTTTTTGTGTTTTAGAAATTTGTCTAATTAAAACAAACTCATATTATTATATTTATTTTAATGATAAGGAAACTGAGGTTCAGATCGTCTAGGTACTGTTTTCTGAGTAACAGAGCTGTGAGTGAAGCCAGGATTGAAACCACTTCCAAGCTGGTACCTGTCCACCTCCCTGTGCACTGATAGGGAGAAATATGAGCAAACTTCAAGATAAATAGGTTCAAGTTTTATTTTCTGCCTGCCCTCAAACTTGTTGAAAAAGGTAGAACTTTACTTTCCTCTTTGCCTGGTCAATATATGTCTCTTAGAAGCTGTGTCAAGAAGGATATCATGTTTCTTTAAAGAGTATTCCTTTTCCATTTCTAGAAGTGATGACTTTACTGCAAGGCTAATACTGCATTACTATGGATTTTTTAACTTAATTAAAATGAATGAGTCTTTCAGCTGTACTCCACCCTCCCAAGAACTTTTCTTCAGATGCTGGAAGTACCATCAGGTATCTTTGGTTACTGTCTTTCAATTCAGAAAGAAAAATAGGGACAAAACAGCTTTTATTTCCAGGTGTGCAGAGTTGGAAGGTAGAGAGACTAGAAAAGGATATTTTCCTTTTTCTCCTTTCCTATTACTGTCACTCAGTCTATTCCCTTTGTGGTTTAACTGTGAGTTTTCTAGCCCTGTTGGTTCTTATGGAGCCCACCAGCCTTTCTAAAAAACCTTTGACAAAAACACAAAGCCTTTAAGTCAGACTCTTAGAGATGTCAACATTAGCTGGCTTATGTAGACATTAGCTAAACTGAATGTCAAATGAAGCTAAATCTTGAAGAGAAAAAAAAGCATAAGAGGGTATGTTTAGTCACTGAGAAGGCTTTGCTCTTCCGAATGACAGATCCATACACTTACAGTTTTAAGAGCTTTTGTTATTTAGAGATAATTTTTATAATGACGTTCAAATTTCTATAAATTGTCAAGAAAAAATTAGTAAAATTACTGCTTAGATTGTGGCAGTGTTAGGAAGTAATTCTGATGTAGGTACATATTCACACGCAGTTGCCCGTATGCAAATACACACACACACACACACACACACACACACACACACACACCCTCCCCTCTCCACCCTGTTCACTTCGGAATTGCTAGAGAAGTTTTATCCCTATAACCTAGTGTTTCCTCAAATATGAATTGGTGTCTCCTAGTGTGATTCCCTGTGTCTTGCTGATGCCCACGTCACTCTTTCTCTGGATGCAGGGGTAGTACATGTTCTGATAGTAACTTTGAGAAGAGAAACTGGGTGTGCATGGTTCAGCCTCTTCCAGTTCTGCTATCTCTTTGGGACTAGCCTGCTCTCAACCATATGCTAAGTTTATCTTTAAAGCCCCCCGTTCCATTGGGGAGCCCATTCCCACCCCTGCCTGTGTGTAGGTGGATAACTGTCTCATTCTGACATTCAGTATCAGGAAGCCCATGGTTGCAACTCATCCAGTCCACATTTCCTGATCTAGCTTTAACAGTCATAGTAGCTCGCTCTCCATTCACTGGATTCCTTCTTCTCTCTCAGCTGGTTCAGAACACAGGCATGGCAGAGAAGGGGATTGTGTATTTACCCCAACAACCCTCAACAATGACAACTCCTTCCGTCTTCTAACCTCTGGGCAGACACTGACTAAAGGAAGAAAGCACACAGAGGATCTCTTGATGAAACACAGAAGACATCCCTAGATGTCTGCTATCAAATACATCTTCCTTTTAATCTTGGGAGTGGAAAGGGAACCTGACTTCCTTTCTGGACTTAACCATGAAACCAGCACCATCACATCACCCCTAAACAGAAACTAAGACCCTTCCACACACCCCTTGTCACCACAACCATCCTCTACTGACCCATTTTTACAGATTAGACACCTCTTTGGACTTCACTTCCCTCACTCATGCAGTGGGGATAATAAGTAACAGAATTATCCACCTCATAAGGTTACCAGGAGGATTAAATGAAACAACAGATGGAAAGGTAGCTGACACTGGCACAGTCTCAGTAAAATGTACCTAGAATTGTTATTTCTGTGTTGTTTTTATTTCATGTTGCCTTTTTGTTGTTGTAATAAGGATGACAATGAGGTCCAATGAGGTTATGATCCTTACAAAAACACTCATTTCACAGTTTGGCATCTGTTTGCTTTGACGACTTGCCCATCTTTCATCTGGTTGTTAGTGTAATGCTGAATTAGCGTCAGCGGACAGGTTTCTTTTATATGTGCGTGTTGTTAGAATCCTGATCATATTTTCAAAGTGATCCTTTAATCAAGAGAGACAGGACCTCTGTGTGCCAAGGGTTCTCGCTCAGTTCTGCATTGATTGGTAAAGGTGTTAACAGCACCAGCCTATAATTAATTATATAGCCCTCAAAGGTCAGCATTTCCATTATCTCCAGCTCCATCACTAATGTGTCTAAAGTGAGGAAAGAAAGGCACAAGGGAAGGGCCTAATGTTCCCTTCAAGGCAGTTACACTCCTTAGAGGCCAGTGGGAGCCTGTGTGTGGTAAGAGCAAATCAGGACAGCAGGCGGCAGGTGATTTTAAGAGAATGATAGTTCAGAATGGAAGGCTGTTGCCCTTGAAGTCAGAAATTCTGGTTCAAGTCACCTATCTGCCACTAACTTACTGGATGAACCCTGAAAACAGAAGAGAACCAGCATTTTTCTGCCAGATCCCTAAGTGCATGATTTCATTTCACCCTTTCAACATCACCATGAGGGAGATGTTATTCCCCTCCAATTCACAAGGAGTGAAAATTAATCTCAGGCTAGTGAACTAACTTACTCAAGGGCACACAGCTGGTGTGTTGCAAATATAGGATTTAAACCCTGGAAACTGACTTATTTCACTGCCTCCTGCTGTTTCTAAAATGTTATCCTAATCTCCAAGATAAGGGACTGCCTCCACATTACAATCTGCTCATATCCTACTTATCAACCAAGGAGAAGTTCAATGCTACCTTCTCCATGTTGCTGCCTCTGTTCCTCCCAGCTAGAGGTGACATCTCTTTACCCTTTATACGCCAGAGTTTGTAGCAAGTTGAGTAGAAGAGTCTTATCATTCCCCTCTGCCTCAAATACGCTAGCTCTGTTCAAAGCATTTTCTTGGATGTAAATTACTAGGTCTTACACTGGGAACAAGCACCTTCTTTTCCAGGAGCTTCTCCTTCGCTTCCCACTAGAGTATTCTAATTGGTACTTCTAGCTTCTTGCAAACCATATCTCGCTGATTATATCAACTTCAAGCCAGTCAATCATGATACCACATCTTTCATCCTTTCTCCCCTCCCAGTTGATTAGTCTAGTATGAAACAAGCAAAAGAGAGAATCTGGAAGTGGAAGCAACAAGATGCAAAATGTAGTAGTAAAATTACTGCTTAGATTATGGCAGTATTAGGAATTAATTTTGATGCAGGTACGCACTCATATGCAGTTGCCCATATGTAAATACACACACACACCCCTCTTCTCTCTCCACCCTGTTCACTTCAGAATTGCTAGAGACGAAGTTTTATCCCTATAACCTAGTGCTTCCTCAAGTATGAATTGGTATCTCCTAGTGTGATTCCCTGTGTCTTGCAGATGTCCACATCACTCTTCTTCTGGGTGGCTGAGTCCCATCCACTTGGAGAATGCAGTGCACATTGGATGGGCTGAAGCAGAGACAACAGACCAAGGCTAGGCCGGGCACGGTGGCTCATGCCTGTAATCCCAGCATTTTGGGAGGCTGAAGTGGGCAGATCACAAGGTCAGGAGATCGAGACCATCCCGGTGAACACAGTGAAATCCCGTCTCTACTAAAAATTACAAAAAAATTAGCTGGGCATGGTGGCAGGTGCCTGTAGTCCTAGCTACTTGGGAGGCTGAGGCAGGAGAATGGC
>NW_012102031.1:9251172-9266359 GCF_000951045.1 Mandrillus leucophaeus
AAAAAAAAAAAAAAAAAAAAAAAAAAAAAAAAAGAGACCAAGTGGAATTCTGGTGGTACCCAGTTTAGCTGCATCTCTACAATGCTTGCCATTTTGTAGTTCAATGGATACCACAGTACCTTTGCAACAAATTCTTCTTTTTGCTTTGCTAAGTTTAGTTACTGGAACTAAAATCCCCTGATGCAATTGCAGTATCTATCCTTCTGGTGGTGTATGTATGTATGCATGTATGTATGTATATATGTGTATGTATATATGTATAAATGCGTGTTTGCATATATATGTATACAAATACACATGAGTGTGTATTACATACACACATATGTAAATAAAACAGATGATCCCTGACTCAGGATGGTTCAACTTAAGATTTTTTTACCTTACCACAATACGACAGTGATACACATTCAGTAGAAATGGCACTTTGAGTATTCATACACTTTTTTTCACTTTTAGTATAGTACTCGATAGATTACATTACATATTCAACACTTTATTATAAAATAGGCTTTGTATTAGATGGTTTTGCCCATCTATAGGCTAATTAAAGTGTTCTAAACACATTTAAGGTACGTTGTTCAGTAAGGTATATTAAATGCATTTTCAACTTAGGAAATGTTCAAATTAATGATGTGTTTATCAGTGCTTAACCCCATTGTAAATCCAGGAGCATCTGAGTAAATTCTCATTATTCATGGATTCCATACTTCAACATTTGCCTACTTGCTAATATTTGTGGATAACCCAAAATAACCAATATTCAAAACACTTTCACGGTCACTTGCAGGTATGTGCAGAGAAGTGAAAAAATGAGCCATCTGAAGTGCGCATTCCCAGCTGAGGTTGAACAAGGAAATGCTCTGACTTCTTGATTCAGCTCATACTGTAAACCAGTGTCCATTGGTGGTCTATTTATGGCCATGTTTTTCATACTCTTGTACTTTTGTTGCTGATTTCATCATTTAAATGACCCCCAAGAAGAGTACCGAAATGCTGTCTGCTGTCTCTACGTACAAGAAGGCTGTGATGTACCTTACGGACAAAATAGGCTTAATTAGGTAAGCTTCATTTAGACATGAGTTTTAATGCTATTGGCAATGAGTTCAATGTTAATAAACAGTATGTGTTAAACAAGGGGTCTCGAAACAGAAATACACACAAAATACAAGGTTATCCATTGACTGGTCAACGAAAATATTGTGACCACGGACTTGTAGGAACCTAACTCCGTATTTCTGTTCGAAGCATTGGTTTGGTATTTGCTAATTCAGTGTTCACAATGACTTTATAGAACATAATGACTGTAAGTAATGAGAATTGTGTGTATATATACTACATATATTGTGTGTATATATAGAGAGAAGATAAGTACTGAGAATGAGAACCAATTGTGTTCTCATTATTATACAGGTATATACACACATGTATACAGTTGATCATATTATTTATGATAGTGACCTATCTATATATACCTACACATATATGTAAATATATTCAAAGACAGCCAGGGGCAGTGGCTAACATCTGTAATCCCAGCATTTTGGGAGGCCAAGGCAGGCGGATCACAAGGTCAGGAGATCAAGACCATCCTGGCCAACATGGCGAAACTCCATCTCTACTAAAAATACAAAACTTAGCTGGGCATGGTAGCATGTGCCTGTAATCCCAGCTACTTGGGAGGCTGAGGCAGGAGAATCACTTGAACCAGGGAGTCGGAGGTTGCAGTGAGCTGAGACTGCACCACTGCACTCCAGCCTGGCGACAGAGTGAGACTTCATCTCATATATACACACACACACACACACACACACATATATACATACATACATACATATATAATATACACACACACAAAGACAACTACTGTGAATATGTGTATATATACACATATATACATATTCACATATATATATAAATATGTATATGTGTGTGTAAATGTGTATGTGTGTATAGGGTGAGGAGATTTACTGTAAATATTTTCCAACAATCATTTGGAAGTGAGTACTTTGGATTCACTTGGATGTTAATTTCTTACACATTCTTGACCTCTTTCCTTATAACCCCTGCCTTCCTCTGAACGTGAGAAAATAAATGTCTGCTGAGTGAAAGATGTTGATTATGTGACCTGCCTGATCAGATGCTGATTATCAAGCACTCACTGTCTGTCAGTGTATAACTTAATATCACAGCTCATCTGCACAGTGACTGTGAGAAGCAGTAACCATCCTGCTAGGCAGCAGAGCAGCTTATCCTGGCACTGCCCGTCGTTAGGGGCACCCAGGTTGAACATGTGTAGACTCCAGTCTCTACACCAAATCCTAGACCTGGAGATTAACTTCAAGAGAAAGCTGTGATATAGAGAACAGGGAACTGGGCCAAATACCTGAGCTCAGTTCTTGGCTGCACACTCATTAACCGTGGGCCTTGCTTGTCACTTAATATTCACATACCCCATGAAAAGTTCCCTTTGCCACAAGAAGGCACTGTAGACTCATCCTTGTCCAGAAACTCGGTTTGAGCTGTCCCTGCAGTCACGTAGGCATTGGGCTAATGCTGGAGAGCCCTACACCCTCAGTCCCTCCCCTGTTATCTACTCATTCAATAGTTAAGGTGAGAAGGTTCTGCATAAGGTCACACAGCACAGCTACACACAATGGTTTAGAGAGTACTTGAGCCTTCAGTTGGGTACCCAAGCCAGCAGAAATAATTAGCCAGAGACAAAACTAAAGATGCTAGCAGGGATGAAAGGAAGTAGAGTAATTAAAAGCCCCCATGAGGATTCTGTAATAAGGGGAAAGGTGAATGGTAGCATGGTGGGCAAAAGCTATCCACAGGCTACTTTCAAATTAGAAGAACAGACAGCCAGTTCCCTGGGGAATCTTGAACAATCTGGGGAACCAGGCCTCCATGGCTGGGTCTCCTGCTCATGAATGGAAGCTGCTGACTAGTCACATTCATCAAATAAAAGAGAATATTGGCTTATCTGTAGGTCTAAACACTTTCTGGTTGGCAAAACACTTTCTTCATATTGTCTTTCATTTGATTCTCTCAAATACCCTAAGAGGAGGTGGTTGGAATTATACTGGAAAGAAAATCAAGGCACAAAAGTTAGGTGAATTGCACAAAGCCACATTGATGGTGAAAGGGAAAGCTAGGGCTAGGACCCAGGTCATTTGATGCTAAACCTAGACGTTTTCCCACCCACTGTCACTGTCCCCAGGAGACCTGAGAACACTAAGCCCTGTTGGAAGCATCTTGTAAGCTCCTTCATTGGAAACTAGCAATGATAAGCTTCACCAGCCTACAAAGAGCAAAGAAACTGGGTATCTGTCAAGGAACAGATATCAAGCTTGACTTAAAAATCTTCTCATGGGACAGTGGAAAACGCTTTTAAATGCTCCCCAGATGATTTTGATGTGCTGCCAGGGTTGAGAATCACTGGACTAGAGTAGCGCTTCTCATTGGTATGCATCAGAATTACCTGGAGGGCTTACTAAAAGACAGCTTGTGGCCGGGGGCAGTGGCTCACACGTGTAATCCCAGCACTTCGGGAGGCTGAGGCGGGCAGATCATCTGAGGTCAGGAGTTCGAGACCAGCCTGGGCAACATGCTAAAATCCCATTTATACTAAAAATAAAAAATTAGCCAGGTGTGGTGGCGTGTTCCTGTCATCCCAGCTACTCGGGAGGTGGAGGCAGGAGAATAACTTGAACCCAGGAGGTGGAGGCTGCAGTGAGCCATAATTGCACCACTGCACTACAGCCTGGGTGACAGAGTGAGACTCTGTCTCAAAAAAAATTAATCATAAAAAATAATAATAAAAGACAGCTTGCTAGACACCACTCCCGGAGTTTTTGATTGAGTAGGTCTGGGGTGGGGCCCAATAATGATGAATAAGATGCTGCTGGTCCAGGAGCCACACTTGAGAATCACTGAGCGGGAGCATGCGGGGCTCAGTCCTCGCCTTACTGTCCTCTTAAGACCTGCTGGCTTGCAGAGCGTTTCTTCCTAGTCAGCTCCCATATCAGTGGCACGCTCCGTGGAACAGGCTTTGACTCCTCTGTAGCGAAGTGTGCGATTTTTTTAAGGAAACCCCAGAAAGAGCTTAGGTCAGAACCATATTTCCCAACCCAGCTGTGCTTAAAATAGAGCTAATATTTCTGACTCCTGATACAATTTTTCAATAGATTCTGTACTCGAAAGAGGAAGACAGGGTATTATTCTTCTGCATAACACCACTGAAGAAGCAGTGTGTACTAGGAAGCCATCCTTCTCTGATCTGAGTCCTAAGCAGAGATAGTTGGGGCAGAGCAGACCTGACCTGAAGCCCTAAGCAGAGCCACCTCAGCCAGTATGTGGACATGTGAGTGAGAAATGCATGCTTGTTACTAAATGATACTGCATTTTGGGGTGGATGGTTATGCAGCATTAATATATAATCACTGACTAATAAGAGAGGGATAATAGAAACCCAGAATGAGATTAAAAAGGAAATACATGAGTAGAAATATTCCTAATAGAAATTATGAGTGTATTAGTCAGGTTCTCCAGAAAAACAGAAACATTAGGGGGTATCTTTTATAGATCTATGTCTATATCATCAACAGATTTCTTCTAAGGAATTCACTCACACAATTATGGAGGCTCACAAGTTTCAAGATTTGCAGTCAGCAAGTGGAAGAACCAGGAGAACCAATGGTGTAGTTCTAGTTCACAGGTCATCACGATTGAGACCCAGGAAGAGCCAATGTTTGAGGTGGAGGCAGAAAATAGGAGGAAAAAAAAATACTGTTTTAGTTTGAAGGCCATCAGGTAGGGGGAATTTCCTCTAACTCGAGGGAGAATCAGTCTTTTTGTGCTATTTAGGCCTTCAACTGGCTGGATGAGGCCCACGCACATTGAAGAGCACAATCCACCTCACTCATTCTGATAGAAATGTTTATTTCAGCCTAACAGACCTTCATAGGCACCCAGAATAGCATTTGTTCAAATATCTGGGCACCCCATGGCCCAGTCAAGTTAACATACAAATTAACCATCACAATAAGCAAGAATGCTCCCAAATAAATAAGACCAGATATTGAACAAGTTCATAGACTATGAAACAGCATAGAAAAACAAAACAAAAAAAAACACCTCAACTAGATATATGTAGTGAGCTTGAAGCACTTAAAAGACAAGAAAAAAAATTAAAATACAGAGAGAAATAGCAGGTCAAATGCAAATAGATAAAAATTCGGCTTTAAAATCGGTGTCATGGTCAGTCTCCAAACCCTGTCTGGGTCAAATCCAGCTGAACCAATTACCAGCAACCTATCATTAGGCAAACCACTGAACTTGGTCCTCAGTTTCCTTTTTTATAAAAAAACAGCTAATGATAACTATAACACTAACATTTACGAGAGTATTTATGAGGAGTAAATGAATACTGAGTTCCTAGAATAATACTTGCACAAAGGAAGTGATAGGCAAGTGTTCACTGCTATTATTTATATCAGGCTTTTAACATTCGCACTAGATGCTAGCAGACAATGACAAAACACTGTTAAGTATTGTAGGGTGAAAATATAGAACTTATAGTTTACATTCCACTAAACTATAATTTGAAATTCATATAAAATATATTCTTGGATGTTGAAAACCTCACAAGGTTTGCCTTTAAAAGGCCCTTTATGAAAACATTCATGGAAGAAAAAATAGAGCAAGAAAGGAGCCAGAGAAACATGGGACTAATGGTAAGTAACTCAATACAAGTCAATTTTGTTTAAATTTGTCACCAAAAATTTTTTTTAAAAAAGAAAAGCATATCTGTAGCATCCGTAGCAGCACAGAGGTAAAATTATTGATGAAATCAATATCACTGGGGTGCATGGCTGGGTGGTCATGAGAGAGATGAGGGTGCAAAACAGGGCACAGAATAGTAAGATTTTTCCTTTTTCAGAGGGAAGACATTGGTATTCATTTAAGGACAACAATTATCTATTGGATTCCTGATATGCAGCATGCATTATTCTAGACAGTAGAGCTATCTAAGTGAACCAGGCAAAGATCTCTGCTCTTGTGGAACTTACATTCTAGAATGTGTGGTACAGGGGGAGGAGACGGGAGGCAAATAAATAACAGTAAACATGTCAGTAAATCTTTGGCATTTAAAAAAGTTAAATAAACTTTCAGGTTTGGCTCCAAAATGTAAAGATCCTGGAAGCTACCACTCCTGTCCTTACAACAACAATAAAAATGCTAGACAAATTTAAAAAAGTGATCACTTTCCTCAGATCCATTAGAGAACTGAATTTATGAGGCAAACCATCACCCTGAAGAGACTGACAAAATCCAGAGAGTCACAGCCAAGATCTACTTCCCTGGAGCAGAAGTTACTGAAGCCAGGAAGTGGTAGGACACTTAAATGGTCACTTGGATGAATTGCTGGGGGCTGAGTGTGGACTAGCCCCCAGAATGAGAAACTCCTGGGTCCCCCAGTCTTAGGGAGACCCCAGGCTAAAAGGGACCTGACATAATCATGGATTTTGCCTCCAGGAATCTCTTCTCATGGTAAAGATCCAAGAAAGATCGCCTGCTGGCACTGGCAGGGGAATGAAAAAGTAATCCTCCTGAAATACCTCCCAGCCTTCTTCATAAAAAAGACTTTCTTTTTTATGAGGAGGAAAAGATCATGCCAGAGAGCTTTATTCTCCGAGTCCCAGGGGAAAGGGCATTCCTGCCACTTCAGCCCCCTCTCTCCTTCATGTCCCTCCTAAGCGGGGAAGCTGTACAAGAAAAACACTTGGGAAGGGCAGAAGCCATAGACACAGGCCCACTGAAGAACTGAGAGCTAATTAGAAAATTATAGAACATCCCTCCTCATCCCTAAAAGAATACAACACACAGGATCTCTCTGAGAAGTATTTAGGGAAGCCCAAAGTCAAAAGGAAAGACAAAAACGTATCATTAGAGGACTCTGAAGCCTTTCACACCTATAGCAAAATAGTATTTTTAAAAGCCCAACTCCTATCCAGATTTAAATAAATCCTCACACAAGAGACCTGTTTACCCCTCTCTTATCTGATACAGTGTCAAAGATGATGGTATGCAGACTTAACATAACGAAAATGGCATTTTACCTCTTTGCTCTTCCTGTCAAAACTCATAACCCCCAGTCTAATCATAAGAAATACATCAGACAAATCTCAATTAAGAAACACTACTCAAACTACCTGGTCAGTACATCTCAAAACTTCTTTGAAGATTATCAAAACAAGGGAAGTATGAGAAACTGTCACAGCCAAAAGGAGACCAAAGAGACATGACCACTCAATGTAATGTGATATTTAGCTGAAATCTTGGAATAGAAAAAAGACATTTGGTAAATACGAAGGAAATCTGAGTCAAGCATGGACCTTAGTTAATAATCATATTGCAGCATTAGGTCATTACCTGCAATAAATGTAGCATACAATGTAAGAGATTAACGATAAGGGAAATTGGCATGGGGTATATGGGAATTCTTCATACTATCCTCAGAATACTTTTCTAAATCTAAAAAGATTCTAATATTAGAACTTTATTTTTAAAAACAACAACTAAGCCATTAGGACATAATTCAGTTCATAACCTTGCATCAGCTCCTGAGTCAGCTTTCTTATTAGTATTTTGCTTCTTAGAAAAATGCAGCTGGAGATTCACACATAGAAAGGTATTGAGAATGAGACAGCACTCTTCTGACATCACCAGCTAGTACAAGTCAAAATGGCATTACTGTATGTCACCATGCCATGCTGACAATATGGATGCACATGAGCTTTCTAAAATAAATGTCTTAAATTATACACTAAAATAATTCAGGTCTTACCCAATTAACTTTTCAATAGCTCAACATATTTCTAGTAAACAGGGCTAGAAAATACTCTTCATTTTAAAAGTGCTAAATTAATGAAAAAAGAAAAAGAAGAGCAGAATAAGTGTATAAGGACTGGGGATTTGAGAAGATAGACCTAGAAATGATGAGGGGAATGGGCAGGTAAGAATGGTAGATAAGGTGATCAGAATAGGCCTCATTTGAGGGGATGAGATTTGAGCAAAAACATAAAGGAAATAAGAGTTAGCCATGACAATATCTAGAGAAAAAGCACTCCAGGCAGAGGAAACAGTCAATGCAAAAATCTTAATTTGAAAATATATTGGTGGAAACTTACTGGAACAACAGCAAGGAGGCCAGTATAGCTATGGCAAAGTCAGGAAGGGAGAGAGAGTAGAAGATAATGTCAGATCATCCACGGTCTTATAGACCACAGCAAGAACTCGGATTTTTTCTTTGAGTAAAATGGGAGCTTTTGCAGGAACTTGTACAGAAGAATGACATGATCTAACCTTATAATTTAAAAGACACTGGTTGCTATGATAAACATACCATCATAGAAGGGATCTATCAGAAAGCTCTTCATTAACTGGGGATAGGTGATATCAGTGGAAGCCCTGAAAAGTGGCGAGATTCTGGATCTATTGTAAAGGTAGAGCCAGCACTATTTCCTAATGAATTGGATGGTGGTTATCAGAGGAAGGAGGAATTAAGAATAACTCCAAGGCTTCTAGCCTGAGTAATTGGAAGGATAGGAATTGCCACAAATTGAAAGAGAGAAGGTTGCAAGTGGCTCAGTTTTGCAGAAAGAGAATAAGATCTTAAGAAAAATCAATGAATTAGAGCTCTAGAGAGGGTAAGCTGAAAATAGAAAGGACAGAATGGGATGCATGAAATTGAAATAATAGGGACTTTGTAATTATTATCGACAAGATATAGACATATAAGCAGAAAAATGATTTAAAAATAAATATATCTGCCTTAATAGGAAACATTTAAAAGTTGAAACTAGAGACGATAAACATGAACAATGAAAACACTAAGGTAGCAATGCTAATATTCAAGGCAAATAAAAACACAGGGAAAAGAACACATTGTAAAATATATAATAATCATGATATATATTCACCAAAGATAGAGACTCAAAGTATTTAAAAGCATCAATTCACAGAAGCATAGACAGAAATAGATGAATCAAAATTTTCATTTGGATATTTTAATTCATATAAACAGTCACAGAAAATAAAATTTAGAAGAAATTTTGAATAGCACTACTGCTAGGCTTGAACTAGTGTATGTGTACACTCAACACAAAGACATTAGCTATTGTCTCTGAGCATCACGGAACATTTGCAAAATCAACCATGTATTAGACCACATACCCTAAGTCATACCAAAAATCACATTTTATTCACTATATTCCCCTTAGCTTAATGTATTATAAATTAACAATAAAATATAATGTATTAATTTCTTATATCTAGAAAATAAATTCCAAGTAATTCATATGTTAACATAAAATCATGGGGAAAATTATAAAATATTTAGAGTTGATTGACACTGAAAGCACTACAAGTCAATGGTTCTTCACCACTGTGCAATACTTACAGGGTACGTTACAACTTTAAATACAGTCATTATACAACAAGAGAATTTAAAAAGTAGTGGAATTAACTTTCAAATGGAGGAGCTAAAGAAATAGCAAATAGTAAAACTGAATAAACAAGGGGGAGTGAAACAATTAAATTAGTGGCAAAGGTCAGTGAAAAGGAGCAATGTTAACCAAAACTCAATAGGGATCGTTTTCAAGACAAAAGGAGTTTGTTTAATGACAGACCTTTTACTATATTGATTACACACACACAGAAATAATTCATAATGTTTAATTTAAATGTCATATTGTATTAGTCCATTTTCACACTGCTATAAAGATACTACTCAAGACTGGGTAATTTATAACGAAAAGAGGTTTAATGGACTCACAGCTCCACATGGTTGGGGAGGCCTCAGAAAACTTACAATCATGGTGAAAGGAGAAGAAAACACATCCTTCTTCACAAGGAGACAGAAGTATGAGAAGTGAAAGGGAAAGAGCCCCTTATAAAACCATCAGAGCTCATGAGAACTATCACAAGCAGAGCATGGGGGACCACCGCCATGATCCAATCACCTCCCACCAGGTCTCTCCCTAGACATGTGGGGATTATAGGGATTACAAATCAAGATGAGATTTGGGTGGGGAAACAAAACCAAACCATATTACATACTTAATAACAATAATCTATGTGAAGGTGTGAAATAGGATATACAATATAATGCTCACGTCTCTTACTACATAGAATTAAAACATACAATTTCCTATTGACTTTTCTATTTGGAGATATATAGAATATAAATATAAATATCATCTTTGAAAAACTAAAAGTTGTGAATATAATCCAACTTATGATGATGAAAGAGGAAAGATTGTCAAAATAGCAAATGGAGACAATGTAAACAAAGTATTACGATGACATTAACAGAGCGTAAATCAACCATATAAATTGATGCAATAAATATGAATATGCTAAATACAGAATAAAATCTCTGATATGGGTTAAATAATTCTAAATCATTGCTACATATAAGAGATAACAAAAATGAATTAACAAAAATATTTTCTGTTTCAGTATGAAGCTGGACCCTTACCTCACATCAAAATAAAAATTAATTCCAAATGAATCAAAGACCTTAAGTGAAAGAGCTAAACAACTCTTAGAAAAAACATAGCCGTACATTTTTATGACCTTTAGTTAGGCAATGGTTTCTTACATCTCACACCAAAAACACAAGCGAGCAGGGCACGGTGGCTCACGCCTGTAATCCCAGCACTTTGGGAGGCCGAGGCGGACAGATCACGAGGTCAGGGGTGAAACCCCATCTCTACTAAAAATTAGCCGGGCGCAGTGGCGGGCGCCTGTTCTCCCAGCTACTCGGGAGGCTGAGGCAGGAGAATGGCTTGAACCTGGGAGGCGGAGCCTGCAATGTGCTGAGATCGCGCCACTGCACTCCAGCCTGGGCAACAGAGCAAGATTCCATCTCACAAACACAAACACACACACACACACACACACAAGTGAGAAAAGAAAAAAATACATGAGACTTTATCAGAATGGAAAACTGTCGATCATCATCAAGAAAGCGAACCAAAATAGGCAAAGATAGAACGAGATGGCAAAATAGAACCATCCAGTGATTGGGCCCCCGCATAAACTTCAACTTGAAGAAACGTGCACATACAGAAATACTTTTACAACAGCTAAGGAAACTAGGTGAGAGATCATAGTACCTGCTTATAGCACAATAATAAGAAAAGACACATTCAAGAGAGTAGGATAGACAGTTTTACATTACCTGTGTCACCCCTTCTTCAAAACCAGGTAGCACAGCACAGAGACAGATACTGTCCAATTGAAGGAAAGAAAAGGAAATGTGCATAGGACATTGCCTTGGACCCTGACACTGGGTCCACCACAGTAAAATCCAGAATTAGGCAGACCCCTAAAGTCCCTAATTTCAGGGTGGTACCCATGGACTGAGCCTCTAGACCTGCCCCCTTGTCACGCAGGAACCCATAGCATCTGGGAGGCAGAATCTATCTTCAGTTCCATCCTTGGACTCCAAACAAACCTCAGGAGCAAGTAGGCATCAGCAGCTGTGGGCTTCAGGCATACTGCAGCTCCACACCAGCCTCAGCAACCATAAGATTACAGCTCAGCACCACACCAGCTGCAGTGGTCCCAGGCTTAGGGTGTCCCCCAGTGCCTCAGTGTTCACAGGGGTCCCAGGCTTAGAGACCAGGACAGATGGCATAATCAGAATCTCTGAACAGGCTTACCATTGAAAGGAATTCAAAAACTAAACCAGTCTGCAAAGAGCAAAATAAGTACCTACTTATTCAAATGTGTAGATCTTGGCACATGGTCACAAAAATCAAGAATAATTAGGAAAACATAGCATCACCAAACAGACAAAATAAAGTGGCAGTGACTGACTCTAGAGAAATGGGGATATTTGAGATGTCAAAGAATTCAAAATAACTCTTCAAAGAAAGCTTAGCAAACATCAAGAAAATGCAATGAAACAATTAGATAAAATGAGAAAAACAGTAAGTGACCAGAATGAGAAATTTCACAGAGATTGAAATAATTTTTAAGAATCAAACAGGTATCAGGGAACTGAAAACTACACTGAACAATGTGAAAATGCAGCAGAGAACATGTAAGGAAAATGGCTGTGCTCCAGTCAGGAGTAGGCCTAGGCAGACATCCAGTGCAGCATGACACAGTAGGTTTGGAGTGCAGGTGCACAATCCCATGCCCTGTGTAATCACATTGCAGCCCTTTAATGTAATTCATTTGTGTGAGCTCATATCTGGCTTTGAGCCGCTGTTGTCTATGAAAAATATAACTGCACTTCTGACTCTGTTGGGGATATGGGAGAGAATAAAGCCATGTCCCAAGGGCCTATGGTCCCCCAAGTGTTCTTTCAGCTACCTGCCATCCATCCACCAGCTCCCTTTGGACCCCGACTCAGGTTGAAACCTGACAATTGGCATAGTCAGCAGAATCCTGAGGTGAGTGAGCCCTCAGCCCCCAATGATCCTGGGTCAGCCATGTGGCCACAACATGGGTTGTGGTACCCAGTGGCAGTCGTGCTGCTCAGATGGGCCCCAGTGGAAACATGAGCAGTGGTAGATGGGTCCACCATGAGCATAGAGAAGGCACTGAAGCACCTGGAAGCACAGAGCACCAGGAAGGAGCATGCCTTTGCTGGCAAAGCTAGATGGACATTTTTGACAGTGCTATGGGAAGTGCACACTCAGTCCCCTATGGGATGCAGCACAGATAAGTGACCTTCAGGTGCAAGCAGAGCACCTGGAGGCCCAGATACACAGCCTGGAATGAGAATTAGGGGCTGCCATTAGCGCAGGCCTGGGCCCACCATCCCGGTCAGAGACCCAACGAAGTCAGATACCAAGGAGGAAGAACCGCCGTTGCAGGCTCACCCAGTGGTGTCAGAAAGTAGAGCATGAACAGCTGTTGGGACCCCAAGCATGGGCTCAGGGACCCCCTACCATGATGGAATACATGTCATATAGTGCCTATACCCCAAATGAGTTGTGAGAATCAGGTAACCAGTGCCAGCAGCGTGCAGGGGAACCCCTATCCACCTGGATGCTTGGTCTTTGGGATGAGGGAGCCAACAGTATAGTGTGCTCTAAATGGAAAAGTTGTCCTCCATTATGACCCATCCTTCCTTCCATCAGTGATCGCAGATGAGCAGGCAGTTAGCACAGGGGCAAGGCAACCACACCCTAATTGAACGGCTGATGGCAGCCATTTGAATGGTATGGAACGATGCTGAAGAAATAGCAGAAACTGTGAGTCAATGGCAGTCATTTACAGATTCGGTGTGAAGTAATTCAGGAGATGGGTATGCGGCAGGCTATATTTGATCTGAATACCTGAGGGCCAGATAATGAACTTTATCTCCTCCCACATGAGATACCTTGTGTTGGGCTCTGAGCCCCTGAGTACCTTACACTCCCTGGCCACTGTCTTCACTCCGTATGTGGGACATCACATACGTGAGGCAACTACTGCCATGGTGGCCCTCAGGGAAGCAGCGGGCCAAAGGCGGGATGGAGGAGTCCACACCATAAAAAAAGGCAGGCACCCCTTCTGCAGGGGGCCACCTCAAGGGACAAAAAGGGGTCTCAAATGGGTGACTCACACACAGATGCTGGGGTTGCCTGAGAGAAAATTGATAGGCAACCCAATGAAGTGCTGTTAACTTTGTGGAGGCAACTGTCCCCAGAGTAGCAATTCCAGAAAGTACCCAAGAAGAGGCAGAACAACGCTGCTCAACCCAGTCCTGCCCAGAGGCTCCAGCTCAAGGACTACCTGCAGATGGCGCAGAGGTATACAGCCTATTGTATTTGATTAGGGGACTCGCCGAGGTGCCTGTCTTGGGGGAAACACCAGACAACTGGAGGCCACATGTGGAACTGGCAATCCACTGTCCCCCACCAATGCACATCAGGTGCTGGTGCTGGTAGACACCGGTGCACACTGCGGTCTCGTTGATGGCATCCCAGATAAGTTTCTGGGCTGCATATATAGATGGCTACGGAGGCTGGTCAGTGAAAGTGAAATCTATCTTTCTCCCTCGGCGTTGGCTACTTGGCTCCCTGCTTATACACTCCCTGTATGTCTCTCCCATTCTTGAATACATTCTGGGGGTATTTTACATGGCTT
This sequence comes from Mandrillus leucophaeus, assembly GCF_000951045.1. NCBI lineage: Eukaryota > Metazoa > Chordata > Mammalia > Primates > Cercopithecidae > Mandrillus > Mandrillus leucophaeus. The sequence goes on from NW_012102031.1 coordinate 9,265,327, forward strand.
GGCTTTACAAATCATGGCCGGAGAATTCAGACTCTGAGTACGTGTGGTTAAGCTGGTGCTGCACAGACCTACATATCACCGGCCCCACGTCCTGCCATAACCCTGATGGGTTACTTCCACCCATCAACACTGCTTGGCAGGTGGACATACAGAGATAACTGAGACTATTAAGAAGTTAAAGGAGGTGAAAATAGTGTGTGACACCCATTGACCCTACAATCCTCTGGTACGGCCACTCAGAAAGTCTGATGGAACCTGGTAGATGATGGTGGATTATCAAGAACTAAACAAAGTAACACCCCCTTTAAATGCAGCTGTACCATTTATCATGGATTTGATGGACTGCTTGACAATGGAATTGGGACAGTACCACTCTGTGGTGGACTTGGCCAGTGCATTCTTTTCTATTGACATTGCTCCAGAGAGCCAGGAACAGTTTGCCTTCACATGGGAAGGATAACAATGGACTTTCACAGTGTAGCCACAGGGCTATGTGCGTAGCCCCACCACATGTCATCATCATCTCGTTGCCAGAGATTTAGCCATATGGACATGTTCAAAGGGGGTCTACCTATTCCATTATATTGCTATTACATCAATTCACTTCCAGAGTAGGAATTTAAGATGAAATCTGGGTTAACTACCCAGCATTGCATGCCTGGCTCAGATATGTCATTAAAAAAGAAAATTCTAAGTTTCACACATATATCCTGAACACTTAAAAAATTATTTTATTGTGGTAGGAACATGTAACATGAGATCTACCCTCTTCACAAATGTTTAGGTGTACAATAAAGTATTGTTAACTGTAGGTACAATGCTGTATAGGGGATCTCTAGAACTACATTCATTTTGCTTTACTCAAATTTTATGACAGTATTAAGCAAAGAAAATGTGGTCTATACATGCAACAGAATATTGGTTAGTTTTAAAAAATGAAACAAATTCACCATGTTGTCCAAGCTGGTTTCAAATTCCTGACCTCAAGTATCTGCCCATCACAGCCTCCCAAACTGCTGGGATTACAGGCATG
>NW_012102031.1:9267114-9276133 GCF_000951045.1 Mandrillus leucophaeus
CCTCAGATACTTAGGAAAAGCTTTGCTGTGAAATGAGCTGTAGTGTGCTACACGCTGGACCCACCACAGTGCTGGCCATCTATGCTTTCCAAAGCTTTCCTTGTTGCTGCACACCAGTGACTGTCAGGCTTCAGAACGCATTGGAATCCCCAGCAGGGTTTGTTAAAACCCAGAGTGCTGGCCCTACTTTGGGAGACTCCTGAGTCAGTAGATCAAGCGTGGTGTTCAAGGATTTGCATTTCTAACAGGTTTCCAGGCCCTGCTGGCTGATGCTGCTGGTCTGGGCACATGGAGTCCTACTGTGGTAGACCTTGCATATGCTGAAGTTACAAAGCCTTTGATAGCCAGAGTGACTGCACAGAAGTTGACTGAAGCCACTATGGCGTTATCCTTTATGAGATCTGTGTGGCCCATCTGCCTTTGTGTATGCGCCAGTGTACACTTGATCTTAGCCAAAAGGCCAAGAAGCGATGGGCCAGTGTAAGTGGTGCTGCATCTATGGAAACAAATTTGCCTGTGGATAAAGCTGCCATAAGTTGAGTTCACCAGCCAACATCAAATACCATGTGCTGTAGGGCTTAAAGGCCGGGTCTTAGACGTTAGAGGCTGGCCCATTACCAGCCTCTAAAAACCGCAAGGTCAAAATGCCCTACTCATATGGTAAAGTTTAATGCCTGAGGTTACATGTTCTGCTTTTGCCAAGACTCCAGAAAAGGGTATCTGTTTACTCAGTCTAACAATTCTTTCCTGTGTTGTTGAGAGTTGCTCAATTCTTATATGTGGTATACTAACTACATTTTGATTCATTTATATCATGCCTTTTCTGTATATCTTTTCCTAGCTTTTTGAGCCATCATGTAGATTATGTTTTTACATGTATTCTACTTTTTTCTTCTAAGAATTCAGAAATTATATACTATCTTTTCTTTTAGTGGTTACCATAGAAGTTTTAACATACTTATTTACAACAATGTCAAAGGTTAATCAGTATCACTATCCTCCTTCTGAACAATGCATTATAACCCTGTATTCTTCTACTAATGTTTATTTGATCACCAGTCAAGGTTTTAGTGCAACCCTATTTTAAAGTTTACAATTTAAACATTATTTTTGTTTAACCAATGTTTGTTTATATTTACACATACACTGTGGGATATTTTACTTCTTCCTGAAATTAATCCTTTCAATTCAGCCTTTAAAAACTTTTAACAACCGTTTATGGGTTAAAAAAATTATGTTTTTCACTAAAAATGTCTTAATTTTGCCACAGCATTTAAGAGATTTTTTATTGCGTATACATCCTTAGTTGTCAGTAATCTTATGTCAGAAATTTGAAAATGTTATTCTACAGTCTTTCTTCAGGCTTCCATTTTTACCGAGGGGGCAGCTGCTGCTCTGATTGTTCTCTGTGTAATTTATTTTTTCTATCAGCTTTTAAAATCTTTTCCTTGTCCCTTATTGCACAGTTTGAAATAGATAAATTCAGGTGTAAGTCTCATTTTACTTATCCTGTTCATGTTTCATTGGGCTTTCTGAATCTGAGCATTAGAAAATTATATTTATTAAGAAAATTTTCAGCCATTCCAATAATGTGTCTTCCCCCTTATCTTTATTAGTGTTCTGTGGAACTCTGATTAGACATATATTAGATTTCTCATTTCATCCTCTATTCCCATGACTTCTTTCCACGTTTTTGTCTATTTGTCACTCTGTGCTACATTCTACATACTTTTGCATTATTTCTTCAGTTCTATCTTTCAATTTACTAGTCCTCTATTTAGATGTCTTAATCTTCTCTTTATTTAAAGGTTTCTACTTTTGGTTATATAATACTTTTTCCTAGGAGCTCTTTTTGGTTCTTTTTAAAATCCACTTGGTTTGTTGAAATAGACATTTTCTTGTATTATAATTTCAGTAACTTTTCTGAACATGTAATAAACACACTTGTGTATATGGTATACATACATGTGTATATAGTATATATGCTATATATACTATATACTATATATACACGTGTATGTATACTATATATATTACATGTTCAGAAAAATGTAATGTATGTGTGTATACTATAGTGTATATATACTATATATTACATGTTCAGAAAAACAATGGTATGTAATGGTGGGTGTATATATATTATATATATGTATTGTCTGTGTATATATACACACACTATATGTCACACATATATGGTCTGTGTATATCTACACACCTTACATATGTGTATATATAACGTGTATACATATATACCATATGCACATATATACACATATATAGGCACATGTGTTATATATGTGCATATAGTATGTATACATATACACACCATATGTGTTATATATATACACACCATAAATATGTAATATATAGTACATATGTAATATACATAACATATATGTATACACTATACACAAATTTCTCTTCCCATTTTTACAATTTCTCTGATAGAATATTTGTTCTTACCGTAGATCTCAGTACCTCGGCATACAATTTTTTTTCATTCTTTATTAAGTAGAAAACTTTTACCTTTCCACTTGATGGGAGTACTTTATGATTTTTCTTTGGCATATCCAAATTGCTAACATCACTAAACTCTTGGGCTTTGGGGCAGTGATTAAGTAAAATAAGAGTTACTTGAGCACAAGCACTGTGACACCTGACAGTAGATCTGATAACTAAGATAACTACTAAGTGAGTCACTCATGTAGCATAATACAGTGTGGGTGCACTGGACAAAGGGATAATTGTCCCAGGAACAGAGTGAGACCTCAAGAGATTTCATAATTGTATTGGTTCATTTAGTGTTGCTATCAAGGGATATCTGAGGCTGGGCAATTTATGTAAAAACAAACAAACAAACAAAAAAACGAGGTTTATTTGGCTCATGGTTCTGCAGGCTGTATAAGAAGCATGGAGTCAGCATCTGCCTCTCTTGAGGGCTCAGGCTGCTTCCAGTCATGGCAGAAGGTAAAATGGAGCTGGTGTGTGCAGAGATCACATGGTGAGAGAAGAAGCAAGAGCAAGCAGAGGGTACTAGGGTCTTTCAAACAACCAGCTTATGAGGACTAAGCGACTGTGAGAACTCACTCCTGAGGAAGGCCATTAATCTATTGATGAGGAATCCACTCCCATAAGCCAAACACCTCCCACTAGGCCCTGCCTCCTAACACTTCCACACTGGGGATTAAATTTTAACATAAGATTTGAAACGGACAAACATACAAACTACAGCAATTGTGCTACTTAGAATGGCACACAATTTAAAATGTGAATTACTGCTTTCTGGAATTTTCCATTTAATATTTTCAGACCATGGTTGACCACAGGTAACTGAAACTGCAGGGGGGGAAAAAAACTGTGGATAAGAAGGGGATGACTGATTCCAATTTCTGAGTGAATGGTAAAGGTAACTAAAACTCATGTAAGTATATACTCGAAGTTAAACATTCCCTGGGTGAACGCTTTTGTCTTTTGCTTTTTATTTTTCCAGATGAGCATGCACCAAGTCTAAGAGAAACAAGACTCCATATTGTATATCTCCGAGAGTGTGTGGGTGTGCTGTGTGTATGTGATTTTAATTCACCAGTGACAGTCTTGCCCTCAGAAGGGATCATCTTTATGCAAGGCCCTCCCGTTTGCACATGCTTCTGGTTTATTCCTCTGATTGTATCTTATCCCCAACACACATGGAACCCTTTAAAATTCCCTCTGTAGTCCATGGGGGGGATGACGTAAGTTCAGACAGCAAATGGAATAATAAGGCTCACTTACCTCTCTCTGTTTGCTTAATTTTGTTTTTGGCCTTCTGAAATTTGTATTACTTCCTAGTCATTCATTTAAAGAGTCAAGTCCCATATTTTATCCAGCATTTTATGTATTCTTCTGAGAAATTCTCTCTGGATATCTAGTTTTGTCATATTCCCATTATTAAAAGTCTAGAAATCACTTCCAGAGTTCAATTAATAACATTAAATATTATTCATAATTGGAAAATATCATTTCGTTTTTACTTGATGTTGATTTTGGCTATTTTAGTTAAGTTTATAAATTAAATGCTTAATCTAATTAGATTTTTGTATTTAATAATGAAAGATTTTAAGAGATTTTAGATAAAAGGTAACCTTTCTTCAATGATTTTGATAAATATTGTTCTCATTTTTGCTATTTTCAAAATAGCATGCAATTATATATTTTATTTCTTCTCTGTGAACCAATTCTTATTTAATAGAATGTTAACTTCCAAGTGGTTTTCTCACATTGTTTTGATTACACATTGTGATTAATTTCTAGCTTTAATGCTGTGTTGCCAGAGAATATAGCCTCTACAATATCTACCATATAATTAAATTCTGTAAACATTACATTAGTGCTAACAAAGGTGTATTTTCTGTTTGATGTTGGTATAATTGAATATACACTTTTATTAATTTTATACTATTTAAACGATTAAATCTTTGTTCTCTTTTTCACTTCCTGTTTGGTCAAAGGCTGAGAAAATTATGCTGAAGTGTTTCACAAAAATAGTTTATAAATTTCTCATTTAGTATCTAAAAGAGTTTCTTCATATTTTGGTCTTATTTTTAACCTTTTATGATTTATGATTTTTAAAACTTAACTCTGGGATTAACGTTTTCTGAATTTAAATGGACCTTTTTGAAATGATTTTTGTCTTGAATTCTACTTTCTCTGATATTATTATGATTCCTAAAACATGTTTGTTTAAATTTGCTCAACTCTTGCTTTTTCTAATTTTGGCGGGGGAAGGGTTATAATATACATACTACATAATTTACCTATTTGTTTATTTAGAGCCTGGGTCTTACTCTGTCACCCAGGCTGGAGTGCAGAGGCACCCTTATAGTTCACTGCTGACTTGACAAATGGTCCAGTGGCCAACTAACCAATTCTGTAACTTCCAGGTAGTTAACCACAAGGTCAGGCCTTGATAAACTGCCCAGCTATTGGTGCAGATTACCACAGGGGTCTCCTCCTTGGCGATCACTATCCACACTGCCCTGAGTTTAGCCCACTGACTACTTTTGTCCACACCCAGTATCAAACCATATGGTATACATACCTCGCTGAACTGTGACGGCAGTCCAGGCAGCAGTAGGACCCCAGCTAAGCCCATCCACATACCATCCCCATTGGGAATGGGGGATTATCCCTCTTTAAATGGTGATGGATGGCTCAGGGTTTAGGGATGCCTCAGGCTAAGGTGGATGTCTGTGCTGTCCCAGTCTGGGGATTACCCATGAACGTCTCCATCCTGCTACTGGGTAAGTCATTCACACAATGATGACAGCCCATCCCATCACACTCTCACAACCCTGAAGGGTGGCATATGCAGCTGCCAACTGCTTCTCTATCAATGAATACCAGAGCTCCAGCTCCCTCCCCAAGTTGGGACCAAAACCTACTGGTATTCTAAAGTGCTCTGTGCACTGCCATGGGCTGCAGCCAAAACCATCTGTGGTCATGTGCACACTGAGTTCAAAGGGGCACCCAGGGTCAATCACTTATAAGCCCTGCACTCACTGTATGACCCACTTGGTTGCCAGAAAAGCCATCTCAGCCTCATTGTCCCAATCCTAAGTAGTTCTTTTGTCAACCAATACAACAGTCGTATCATCTGAGCCAGATGAGGCACAAATGCCCACCAATATCCCAAGAGGCCTATAAAGGTCTGTAGCTGCCTCATCATTGTGAGCTGGCCATATGCCTGAACTTTATCAAGGATGGTCTCGGGTATAGCCTTCATCTTACCCGACCGGAAAACTCCCAAGAATTTAGCAGACAATCCAGGCCCTTGGACCTTGGATTCATTGATGGCCCAACTGCATGCTGCCAAATGTTGTCACAAGAGGGGTGCCACTGCTTCTAAATATGCAAAACAATCAGAGACTAATGTAATATGCATGTATCACTGCAGTATGAACCAATTCAAAGGTTCAAGGCAACTTTCTGTGTTTTTTGCAATGTTGCCGATCATACAAGTAGTTTTCCTTAGAATGGTTTCTTGAGTCCATTTTAGAGTTCTGAACCAGAGTGACGCCATTTTGTATATCACATTTCACTTATTCATTTAGAACTTTAACATAATCACAATTAAAACATCAGACTTTCTGTTTTTGTTTTGTTTTGTTTTGTTTTTGAGACAGTCTCACCCTGTTGCCAGGCTCGAGTGCAGTGGCACAATCTTGGCTCACTGCAACCTCCGCCTCCCAGGTTCAATTCATTCTCCTGCCTCAGCCTCTTGAGTAGCTGGGATTACAGGCATGTACCACCACGTGCAGCTAATTTTTGTATTTTTAGTAGAGACAGGGTTTCACCATGTTGGCCAGGCTGGTCTCGATTTCTTAACCTCGTGATCCTCCCAAAGTGCTGGGATTACGAGTGTGAGCCACTGCGCTCAGCCAAACTAAACATCAGACTTTTTAAAGTAGATATATTAATTTTAAATTTATATGGAAAAACTTCAAATGCCTAGACCTTTTGACCTGGCAATTCCAAATCAGTGAAATGAAACCTATACATGGTAAGTTATGGTAGTAGTATTTGCAATAACTGAAGACTGGAAATAGTGCAACAATCATTATTTGGTTAAGTAGAATATGGCAAATCCATACAATAGGATTTACTAAGCTGCTAAAAAGAAATGAGGAAGTTAATTATTTACATACTGATTTACAAAGATCTCAAAATTAAACTGTTAAGTGAAAAAGTAAAGTAGAAAACTGTGTACATAATATACAACCCTTTGTGTATAAAAAGAATATGGAATCATATATTTGCATTTGTATACATAAGTTCTGGAAGTTATGAACACTGACTCAAATGATTAACTCTGGCTGTGTATGGCTGGAACTGGATAAATTGAAAACAGAAATCAAAAGATTTTGACTTTGACCATGTGCATTACTGGCCTATTTTAATAATTAATCAACATATCTTCAAAATGCCAACAAGACTGAACGCTCACTAGCATATGATTTTGGAACCTACCAGTTTAGCAACAATTAAAAAGCCTGGTAACATCAAGCATGGTGAGGGTATAGGGCATTGGGAATGCCTATACATTTCCGGTGCCAGTATAAAGTGGCTCAACCCCTTCAGGGAAGATTATAACCAAGTGAAGTTTAACTCCAAATGCCTTACGATCTCACAATGTTACTCCTTCCCATATATCTCAGGAAGTCTTGCAACCAGGTACTAGAGAATACGTGTAAGAATATTCAAGGAAGCATTTTTTTTTTTTAATAGAAAAATCTTTGAAACAATCTAAACATCCATCCAGGGCAGAATGGATAAACTAATTATATAATACTTATGCAAGGAAATATGCAACAGTGAAAAAACTATCAACTCCACTACAGGCATAGACTGCAATGAACCTCAAAAACTCTATGCCAAACAAAAATCATATAGTATGAGTCAACTCACTAAAAGTTCAATAATGGCAAAACTAACCAATATCTTGTTTATGGAAAAATGTGTATGTGGTAAATAAATATGGCAGTGACTTGTACGCTATTCAAGGATGTGTTTATTTCTCAGTAGAGGAGGACGGGGTTATTTGGAGAGGATGAGTTTCGATTACTAGCAAGTACTCTATTTACCTTTAGAACAAAATGTTCATTTGTTTTAGCTTTTTTTTTTCTTTTGAGATGGAGTCTTGCTCTGTCACCCAGGCTGAAGTGCAATTAAGTTTTAGCATTTTTTTTTTTTTCCTTTTGAGATAGAGTCTCGCTCTGTCACCCAGGCTGGAGTGCAATGGCGTGATCTCAGCTCACTGCAACCTCCGCCTCCTGGGTTCAAGCAATTATCTGCCTCAGCCTCCTTCCTGAGCAGCTGGGATTACAGGTGTCTGCCACCATGCCAGGCTAATTTTTTTTGTATTTTTAGTAAAGACAGGGTTTCACCATCTTGACCAGGCTGGTTGTCAACTCCTGACCTTGTGACCCACCCACCTGGACCTCCCAAATTGGTTTTTTTTTTTTTTTTTTGGAGATAGAGTTTCGCTCGTCACCCAGGTTGGAGTACAGTGGCACCATCTCAGCTCACTGCAACTTCTGCCTCCCAGGTTCAAGCAATTCTCCTGCCTCAGACTCCTGAGTAGCTAGGATTACAGGTGCCTGCCACCAAGACCGGCTATTTTTTTGTATTTTTTGTAGAGACGGGGGTTTCACCATGTTGGCCAGGCTGGTCTTGAACTCTTGATCTCAGTGATCCACCCACCTCGGCCTCCCAAAGTGCTAGGATTACAGGCATGAGCCACAGCGCCCAGCCTAGCTTTAGCATTTAAAAATATTTACATTCAAATGCAGTCTTTTGTATGTAGAACTTATTTCCTGATCTTTTTATATGGAAAGAAAAAAAGGCTCTTTGAGAAGATTAATAAAATGGACACCTCTAACATGTTGAATCAGGAAAATAATTTTAATGAGGAAAGAAGTTCTCCTCCAGATGAGGAAAGAAAATCATTTTAATGAGGAAAGAAGTTCTCCTCTTGATGAGGAGAAAATAAAATATTAAAAGGTATAAACAGCTGTGTGCATTTACACTTCAGAATCTCGGGAAAATGGAAAGTGTCTGGAGAAACAGACACTTTAAAAAGTTCACTCAAGAATAGGTAGAAAACCTCAATAGAGAAGCTACTGTGAAAAACTCTGAAAAATTTATCAAAGAATTACTTTACAGAAACTCCTATGCCGGGTAGTTTTGGGATTCCATTTTCAAACTTTCAAGAGAACTAAAATCTTCATGCTATCAAAATGGTTTCTAGGCATAGAATAATACGAACTCATTCTTTATGTTGTAAATCCAACACAATCCTGATTCTGAAATGTGAAAAGAGGGAAGAGAAATCTGTAGTAAAATTTGAAAGAGATACAAAAATTGTTGATTATATATTACCAGACCAAATTCAGCAACAAAATCAAAAGAATTATTTACAATGGCCAAGTAGGACTTATCCAAGAAATGCAAGGATCATTTATAAAGAGATCTATTAATGTAA
>NW_012102031.1:9276678-9279441 GCF_000951045.1 Mandrillus leucophaeus
GTTTTATATATATCAATAATAATCTATGCTAAAATGACAAGCCATTCTAGAATGGTAACCAACACATAAAATTCTGAAAAAAAAACTCTTTGAAAAATAAGTCAAATTTATGGGATATACCCAAAAATTTGCTGAAAAACAACAACTATTTTCAATATACAGGCAAAAATATTCATGAGAAAAATTATACATTAATTCTTCTAGAATTTATGAGTTTAATGAAATCTCAATTAAATTCTTAATGGAATTTGCCTGGAACTTCATTATTGGATTTTTAAGTTCACCTGAGGGAAAAAGCAATAATAATAAAAACAAAACAACGTCATGAGAAAACAGCTGAGAATTTTTTAAAAAGAGGGATCAGGAGATAATTTTCCCACAAAAAATTTATAGACAAAAACATAGGACATCAAAATTGTGCGACAGAGCAAAAGAAGAAAGGTCAGTAGAGGGGAGTTGGGGTGAAATAAGAGTGGGCTGGGGAGGTGGCAGCAGAGATAAAGAGGTGAGGGTTAGAGAGGGGAAGGTTGGAGACAGGCTTCAGCACTGGTTCATAACTGAACGACATGGGAAGCCTCACAAAACAATGAGGAAGCAATAGTTCTTAAATATATTTTAATGGAGAAATTCAGTAGGGGGTGAAGGGAATAAAATTGCGGTCTCAACGGAATTACTAAAAGCAAATTCTGTGCTGATAAAGAGTTAGAACTAAAGACAAACAAGCAAATACACAAACCCAGAAATCTAGGAGCAGTCATATGGGTAAGCGTCCAACTGTCTTGGGTCAGCCAGGATGTCTCCATCAGACCTTGCCCATCCTCCTCCCCAGCCCCAGCCACTGCCAAGTCCAATGGGACCCAGCGCTGAAGATCATCTCCAACCTACCCCACCTCCATCTCTGCCTTCACCTCACCAGCTCAAAATGCTCTCCATTTGCCCATCTGGGACCCGGTGGTGAAGCCTCTCTCTAGCACTCCCCACTTCTCCATCTCTGCTACCACCTCCCAGGCCCCAGTTACTCTCCCCTGAACCACCTGGGACTCAGTGCTGAAGCCTATCTTAACGTTTCCCACTTCTCCATCTCTGCTACCACCTCACTACTTCCGGCCACGTTAACCTGGCCCACCTGGGACCTAGCACTAAGGCCCATCTCTAACCTTCCCCACCTACCCAGCCCTGGCCACCATCTCCTGGACCACTGCAGTCCTCTCCAGGGATTTTCTGGTTTTGCATCCTTCCCATCCTTTCTCCACCCAGCAGCCCATGTGCCCCTCATAACACACAACTGTCTGTATTATTCCCATTTACCTCCCTTCCTGACCATTCAGTGCACTCACAATTAATCCCAAAATGCAACACCTGTGCTGCCTCATTCCTCTCTGCCTCTCCACTCCCTGTGTCACTGTTTCCTCTCTACAACTCTGCTGCTCCAGCTACACTGCCTTCCATCAGTTTCTCAAACGCAAGAAGCTTGGAAAGAAAACAAAAATACCCAATGAAAGAACTAGCTAAGACAAAAAAAAAATGACAGATTTGATCACCTGAAACTTTAAACCCTCTCTACATAAAAATCATCATTAAGATAATGAAAGATGAACCGGAGGGAAAGATTTGCAACAAACAACTAGAGAAGGGTTCAGAAACATTTAACAAGGCTCTCCAAATTAGCAAGATATGAACCAAGAGTCCAGCTGGAGTCTGGGTTGGAATATGCACAGGCAATTCGACAAATAATGGTTAAGACAGATGAATGTGTGAAAGATTTTTATCTTTAGCCAAAGAAATGAAAGGTTGCACTATAACAGCATTTTTTTTAACCTATTATTTTAGTAAATATGTATTTTTCCTTTACATAATGCTGTTTTGAGTTTTAACTTTTTGAGATGGAGTCTCGCTTACATAAAGTATGCAAATATTCAGCTTTTACATTTTTGTAAAAGTACTTTTTTATGTTTTACATAGATTTTACATTCATGGAGTCACACTCAGATCAAGGTACAGAACATTTGAAGCCTCCCAGAAGCTTCCATTGTCCTCCTAGGATATTAACTTCTTAGTTAATATTCTCCTCACAAGAAGTAACCATTATTCTGATTTCTATCTCCATAGATTCATCCTTCCTGTTCTTGAAGCTGATAAAAAAGAAATTGTACAGAATGTACCTTTTCTGTATCTGTCTCCTTTGGCTCAACATACCTTGTGGCGGCTATCATCAGTATTGGTTTTGCTGTTTTCTTTTAAAAACTGCTGTGTGGTGCCTCATCGTAGGAAACACTACAATGGATATCTTTATTCCCTGGTTGATGAACATTAGGGTTGTTTCCAGGATGGGTCTAGTATGAATAGTTCTGCCATGAACTATTTTTGTATATACACTTTGGTGGGCATATATATTTATTTCTCTTAGCTATAAACCTTGGAGTAGATTTCCTGGGTTATAGATTAGACAGGGATTTAGCTTTACTAGATACTGTTGAATAGTTTTTTCAGTTATTACACCAAGAATTGATGTTCCAGCCTATCAAAATGAAGTCTGATAGAGAAAAATAGAATGCTCCTTTCTTCCTTCCTTCCATTTCTCCTTATCTCCTCTCTTCTGCCGCTTAATCTGCCCTCTCTACCTTTTCCCATTCCAATCCCTTTCCCTCCTCCTCCCACACCATTTTAGACCACTTAAAGCTGGAAGATGCTTCTGGCCTAAGCAAGCCCATAAACTAGATTCTGAACTCCTTGCATCAGCAACTTCCTAATTAGAGGCACAAT
>NW_012102031.1:9279491-9282205 GCF_000951045.1 Mandrillus leucophaeus
TCTTTATTCCCTGGTTGATGAACATTAGGGTTGTTTCCAGGATGGGTCTAGTATGAATAGTTCTGCCATGAACTATTTTTGTATATACACTTTGGTGGGCATATATATTTATTTCTCTTAGCTATAAACCTTGGAGTAGATTTCCTGGGTTATAGATTAGACAGGGATTTAGCTTTACTAGATACTGTTGAATAGTTTTTTCAGTTATTACACCAAGAATTGATGTTCCAGCCTATCAAAATGAAGTCTGATAGAGAAAAATAGAATGCTCCTTTCTTCCTTCCTTCCATTTCTCCTTATCTCCTCTCTTCTGCCGCTTAATCTGCCCTCTCTACCTTTTCCCATTCCAATCCCTTTCCCTCCTCCTCCCACACCATTTTAGACCACTTAAAGCTGGAAGATGCTTCTGGCCTAAGCAAGCCCATAAACTAGATTCTGAACTCCTTGCATCAGCAACTTCCTAATTAGAGGCACAATTTGTGGTTAAGGAAAGTGTCCACCAGCCTAATGTGCCTCACAGAGATGCACTTCTGCTGGTAATTACCTCCAGCTTCCAGTTAACAGAAGGACAAGAACATCTGTAACAAGAGTGATGAGAAAGCCCTTGCACAGGGTCCTCTGGGTCTGAAACAGAGAGCAGGGAGCCAGAACCTGTGTTTGTTTAGTGGGCCATCCTTTACTCTCTGATAGGAGGAAGATTGTGCAGCTCCTTGGCAACTCCTGTCACCTGTCTGTTGTCCAAAGGAGATGACTTTGTTTCTACTTCTAGAGCTGGGCAGGTCTCTATCCAGTGTTCATTATTTAAATAGGAGAAAATGCAGTGTGGAGCATAGATTTCTAAACATGAACACTGAGGCATGTTGCAAAGTTAGTTACCTCCCAATAATTAAAGAAACAAAGTGTCCAAATGATTGCCTTTTCCAATAGAAATAAGATTCAGGTTGTATTAGTCCATTCCCACACTGCTATGAAGAACTACCTGAAACTGGGTAATTTGTGAAGAAAAGAGGTTTAATTGACTCACAGTTCTGCAGGCTATATGGAAGAAATGACTGGGGAGGCCTCAGGAGACTTACAATCATGGCAGAAGGCAAAGGGGAAATGTGGGGTTGGAGCCCTCACATAGAGTCCCCACTGGGGCACTGCCTAGTGGAGCTGTGAAGCAAAGCAGCACATCCTGCATGGTGGGAGCAGAAGGAAGAGAGAGAAGGGGAAGTTGCTACACACTTTTAAACAACCATGTCTCATGGGAACTCACTCACTATCATGAGAACAGCAAGGGGGAAATCTGCCCCCATGATCCAATCACCTCTCACCAGGTCCCTCCACTAACACTGGGGATTACAATTCAACATGAGATTTCGGTGGGAACACACAGACAAACCATATTATTCCATCCCTGGCCCCTCCCAAATCTCATGTCCTTCTCACATTTCAAAACACAATCATGCCTTATTCAGGCATTAATTCAAAAGTCCAAGTCCAGTCTCATCTGAGACAAGGCAAATCCCTTCCACCTATGAGCCTGAACAATCAAAACAAGCTAGTTACTTCCAAGACTCAATGGGGGTACAGGCATTGGGTAAATGCCCCCATTCTAAAAGGGAGAACTTGGCCAAATAAACAGCCTACAGGCACCATGCAAGTCCAAAACCTACAGGGCAGTCATTAAATCTTAAAGTTCCAAAATAATCTCCCTGACTCCATTTCTTACATCCAGGCCACACTGATGAATGGGATGGGCTCCCAAGGCATTGGGCAGCTCCACCCCTGTGGCTCTGCAGGGTACAACACATCCTGTAGTAGCCACAGCTGCTTTCACAGGCAGGCACTGAGTGCCTATGGCTTTTCCAGGTGCATGGTGCAAGCTGTTGGTGGATATACAATTCTGGGGTCTGGAAAATGGTGGCCCTCTTCTCACAGCTCTACTAAACAGTGCCCCAGTGGGGACTCTATGTGAGGGCTCCATCCCTATATTTCCCCTCTGCACTGCCCTAGTAGAGGTTCTCCATGAGGGCTCTGCCCCTGCAACAGACTTCTGCTGGGCACCCATGTATTTTCATACATTCTTTGAAATCTAGGCAGAGGCTTCCGAGCCTCAACTCTAGACTTCTGCACACTCACACGGCCAACACCACATGGAAGCCACCAAAGTTTGGGGCCTGCACCCCCTGAAACAATGGCCTGAGCTATACATTGGCCCCTTTTAGCCACAGCTGGAACTAAAGTGGCTGGGACAGAGGGTGCCATGTCCCAAGGCTGCAAAGAGCAGTAGGTCCCTGGTCCTGGCCCATGAAACCATTTTTTCCCTCCTAAGCCTCCAGGCTTGTGATGGGAGGGGCTGCCATGAAGGTCTTGGAAATACCCTGGAGGTATATTCCCCATTATCTTAGCTGTTAACATTCAGCTCTTCTTTACTTATGCAGATTTTTGCAGCCTTGAATTTCTCCCCAGAAAATAGGTTTTTCTTTTCTGCTGAATGGGCAGGCTGCAAATTTTCCAAACTTTTATGTTCTGCTTCCCTTTTAAATATAAATTCTAGTCTTCTGTCATTTATTTGTTTATGCAAGTGAGTGTAAGCTTTTACAAGCAGCCAGGCCACATCTTGAATGCTTGCTGCTTAGAAATTTCTTGTGCCAGATACCCTAAATCATCTCTCTCAAGTTGAAAGTTCCACAAATCTCTAGGGCAGGGACAAAATGCTGCCAGTCTCT
>NW_012102031.1:9282255-9287242 GCF_000951045.1 Mandrillus leucophaeus
AATGACTGGGGAGGCCTCAGGAGACTTACAATCATGGCAGAAGGCAAAGGGGAAATGTGGGGTTGGAGCCCTCACATAGAGTCCCCACTGGGGCACTGCCTAGTGGAGCTGTGAAGCAAAGCAGCACATCCTGCATGGTGGGAGCAGAAGGAAGAGAGAGAAGGGGAAGTTGCTACACACTTTTAAACAACCATGTCTCATGGGAACTCACTCACTATCATGAGAACAGCAAGGGGGAAATCTGCCCCCATGATCCAATCACCTCTCACCAGGTCCCTCCACTAACACTGGGGATTACAATTCAACATGAGATTTCGGTGGGAACACACAGACAAACCATATTATTCCATCCCTGGCCCCTCCCAAATCTCATGTCCTTCTCACATTTCAAAACACAATCATGCCTTATTCAGGCATTAATTCAAAAGTCCAAGTCCAGTCTCATCTGAGACAAGGCAAATCCCTTCCACCTATGAGCCTGAACAATCAAAACAAGCTAGTTACTTCCAAGACTCAATGGGGGTACAGGCATTGGGTAAATGCCCCCATTCTAAAAGGGAGAACTTGGCCAAATAAACAGCCTACAGGCACCATGCAAGTCCAAAACCTACAGGGCAGTCATTAAATCTTAAAGTTCCAAAATAATCTCCCTGACTCCATTTCTTACATCCAGGCCACACTGATGAATGGGATGGGCTCCCAAGGCATTGGGCAGCTCCACCCCTGTGGCTCTGCAGGGTACAACACATCCTGTAGTAGCCACAGCTGCTTTCACAGGCAGGCACTGAGTGCCTATGGCTTTTCCAGGTGCATGGTGCAAGCTGTTGGTGGATATACAATTCTGGGGTCTGGAAAATGGTGGCCCTCTTCTCACAGCTCTACTAAACAGTGCCCCAGTGGGGACTCTATGTGAGGGCTCCATCCCTATATTTCCCCTCTGCACTGCCCTAGTAGAGGTTCTCCATGAGGGCTCTGCCCCTGCAACAGACTTCTGCTGGGCACCCATGTATTTTCATACATTCTTTGAAATCTAGGCAGAGGCTTCCGAGCCTCAACTCTAGACTTCTGCACACTCACACGGCCAACACCACATGGAAGCCACCAAAGTTTGGGGCCTGCACCCCCTGAAACAATGGCCTGAGCTATACATTGGCCCCTTTTAGCCACAGCTGGAACTAAAGTGGCTGGGACAGAGGGTGCCATGTCCCAAGGCTGCAAAGAGCAGTAGGTCCCTGGTCCTGGCCCATGAAACCATTTTTTCCCTCCTAAGCCTCCAGGCTTGTGATGGGAGGGGCTGCCATGAAGGTCTTGGAAATACCCTGGAGGTATATTCCCCATTATCTTAGCTGTTAACATTCAGCTCTTCTTTACTTATGCAGATTTTTGCAGCCTTGAATTTCTCCCCAGAAAATAGGTTTTTCTTTTCTGCTGAATGGGCAGGCTGCAAATTTTCCAAACTTTTATGTTCTGCTTCCCTTTTAAATATAAATTCTAGTCTTCTGTCATTTATTTGTTTATGCAAGTGAGTGTAAGCTTTTACAAGCAGCCAGGCCACATCTTGAATGCTTGCTGCTTAGAAATTTCTTGTGCCAGATACCCTAAATCATCTCTCTCAAGTTGAAAGTTCCACAAATCTCTAGGGCAGGGACAAAATGCTGCCAGTCTCTTTGCTAAAGCAGAGCATGAGTAACTTTTGCTCCAGTTCCCCATAAGTTCCTCATCTCCATCTGAGACCTCCTAAGCCTGAACTTCACTGTCCATATCACTATCAGCATTTTGGTCACAACCATTCAACAAGTCTCTAGGAAGTTCCAAATTTTCCCTCATCTTCCTATCTTCTTTTGATTCCTCCAAACTGTTCCAACGTCTGCCCATTACCCGGTTCCAAAGTCGCTTCCACATTTTCAGGTTTCTTTATAGCACTGCCCCACTTCTCTGATACCAATTTTCCATATTAGATCGTTCTCACACTACCATACAGAACTACCTGAGACTGGGTAATTTACAAAGGAAAGAGGTTTAATTGACTCACAGCTCTACAGGCAGTACAGGAAGTGTGGCAGGGAGGCCTCAGGAAACTGGTAATTATGGCAGAAGGCAAAGGAGAAGCCAGCACATCTTACCATGGCACAGCAGGAGAGAGCAGAAGGGAAGTGCTACACACTTTGAAACAAACAGATCTCATAAGAACTCACTATCACAAGAACAGCAAGGGGAAAATCTTCCCCCATAATACAATCACCTCCCACCAGGTACCTCCCCCAGCACTGGGGATTACAACTCAACATGAGATTTGGAGGGGGGGGGGACACAGAGCCAAACCATATCACAAGTCTTATCTTATAATAATATTATACTCATTTACAATTAAATAGTCACATATTTAACTCTCTCTTCAGCACCTACGCTGTGCCAGGAAATGGGGATTAAGGACCAAAGTTAAAGTGGACCCTGGTGGTGTTCAGTATTAATCAAATGATCACTCAACTATTTGCTTAGTAACTGTGTTGGGCAGGAGTGCAGATAGGAGGAAGAAGTGAGAATTAAGAAGACATGGATGTGCCATCCCAAAATATGCTGAATTGGTGTCTTGGTTATTCCAAGATGAAAACACTGGAGAAATTATAGTTTCAGAAAAGGAGAGTCGATCTGTCCTTTTCTACATGTAGCAAGCCATAAATATTACTCCGGGAGGGACACTTTGCCCATACCAGGGTGAGAAAATAGCCCTCATCACCAGAAGACTGGAAGTTCAGGATGCAATGGGCCAGAATCAACTTCCTCCTAAGTAACACGTATTTTCCACTAGTTTTACACCCTTTTATGTCCCCTAGTGGCTCCCCTAGAATTTACTGCTCCTAGCCAGATACTCTTTGTCATGTCATTTCTTCACAAATTTACTTTTTGTCTAAAATGTATAAAAGCATCTTTCTTGGCCATTTTGTTGAACTTCACTCTCTTATGCAGTGCCCCATGTACATGTAAATATAATAAACTTTCTTTGTTAATTCTCTGTTAATCTGTCTGGTGTCAACTTGGTTCCTAGACCCAGCTGAAGAGCTAACGTAAGAACTAAGGAGGGTTGGAGGTGATCTCTCCTTCCCCTACAAACTGCAGAATGAGGGAGTGATGTGGTGGGGAAGGCTATTCGATGGATCAGATAGCCTAGGATGAGGCTGTTTTGGATTCGATGAGAAAGGGGAAGAATTACAATAGGGCACCAGAAATCATGAATCTACCTGGAAGCTCCCACTCAAACACTGTAGGTATGTGAAAGTTTTTTCTAGTTTCATTTGTTGGATTAAAAAAAAGAGACAGAGAAACAGAGTCTAGCAGCAAGTTTTTTTGTGTGTGTGTTTTTGTTTTTGTTGGCATACTATGTATCATGCACTGCTCTAAAACTAAAGGCATTTTTCTCATTTAACCTTCACACTCATTTTTGATGTAATTTTATATTCCCCATTGTACAGACATGGAAACTGAGGCAAAAACAGTTAAGTAAACTTCACAAGGTCACCCCACTAGTGAGACAGAAGCCAAGGATGCAAAGGATTCCTGTGTTTTGTGGAAGCAGCGGCCATCATTTGTCTTGGACCTTACCTCTGGCAGCAAATCTACTATTAGCCCAGGGAGTTCCTGTCAGGCCTCTGAGCCCAAGCCAAGCCATCACATCCCCAGTGACTTGCATATATACGCCCAGATGGCCTGAAGTAACTGAAGAATCACAAAAGTGAGAATGCCCTGCCCCGCCTTAACTGATGACATCCCACCACAAAAGAAGTGAAAATGGCCGGTTCTTGCCTTAAGTGATGACATTACCTTGTGAAAGTCCTTTTCCTGGCTCCTTCTGGCTCAAAAAGCTCCTTCACTGAGCACCCTGTGACCCCAACTCCTGTCCGCCAGAGAACAACCCCCCTTTGACTGTAGTTTTCCTTTACCTACCCAAATCCTATAAAATGGCCCCACCCTTATCTCCCTTCACTGACTCTTTTCAGACTCAGCCCACCTGCACCCGGGTGATTAAAAAGATTTATTGCTCACACAAAGCCTGTTTGGTGGTCTCTTCACACGGACGCACATGACATTTTTGTGCCGTGACTCGGATTGGGGGACCTCCCTTCGGAGATCAATCCCCTGTCCTCCTGCTCTTTGCTCCATGAGAAAGATCCACCTACAACCTCTGGTCCTCAGACCAACCAGCCCAAGGAACATCTCACCAATTTTAAATTGGGTAAGTGGCCCCTTTTTACTCTCTTCTCCAACCTCTCTCACTATCCCTCAACGTCTTTCTCCTTTCAATCTGGGCACCACCCTTCAATCTCTTCCCTTCTCTTAATTTCAATTCCTTTCATTTTCTGGTAGAGACAAAGGAGACACGTTTTATCCGTGGACCCAAAACTCCGGCGCCAGTCATGGACTTGGGAAGGCAGCCTTCCCTTGGTGTTTAATCATTGCAGGGACACCTCTCTGATTACTCATCCATGTTTCAGAGGTGTCTGACCACACTGCAGGGATGCCTGCCTCAGTCCTTCACCCTTAGCGGCAAGTCCCACTTTTCTGGGGGAGGGGCAAGAACCCCAACCCCTTCTCTCCTTGTCTCTACCCCTTCTCTGCTTTTCTGGGGAAGGGGCAAGAACCCCTACCTCTTCTCTCCCTGTCTCTACCCCTTCTCTGCTTTTCTGGGGGGCAAGAACCTCCCAACCCCTTATTTCCATGCCCCAACCTCTTATCTTTATACCCCAACCCCTTATTTCCATGCCCTGACCCCTTTCCCACTTTTCTGAAGGGCAAGAACCCCCAAACTCCTTCTCTCCGTGTCTCTACTGTCTTTTCTCTGGGTTTGCCTCCTTCACTATGGGCAACCTTCCACCCTCCATTCCTCCCTTCTTCTCCCTTAGCCTGTGTTCTCAAGAACTTAAAACCTCTTCAACTCACACCTGACCTAAAATCTAAATGCCTTATTTTCTTCTACAATGCCGCTCGACCC
>NW_012102031.1:9292762-9294648 GCF_000951045.1 Mandrillus leucophaeus
CTGGACTACAGCCACATCTCATTGCCGCCCTTCTCCCCAACCCAAAGCCAACTTTGCATCTTCCTCTCGTATCCCGCCACCTTAACCCACAAGTATGGGACATCTCTACTCCTTCCCTGGCAACCGATCACATGCCCATTACTATCCCATTAAAACCTAATCACCTTTACCCCGCTCAATGCCAATATCCCATCCCACAGCACGCTTTAAAAGGATTAAAGCCTGTTATCACTTGCCTGCTACAGCATGGGCTTTTAAAACCTACAAACTCTCCTTACAATTCCCCCATTTTACCTGTCCACAAACCGGACAAGTCTTGCAGATTAGTTCAGGATCTGCACCTTATCAACCAAGTTGTTTTGCCTCTCCACCCTGTGGTGCCCAACCCGTACACTCTTTTGTCCTCAATACCTTCCTCCACAACTAACTATTCCGTTCTTGATCTTAAAGATGCTTTTTTCACTATTCCCCTGCACCCTTCATCCCAGCCTCTCTTTGCTTTCACCTGGACTGACCCTGACACCCATCAGTCCCAGCAGCTTACCTGGGCTGTGCTGCCACAAGGTTTCAGGGACAGCCCTCCTTACTTCAGCCAAGCTCTTTCTCATAATTTACTTTCTTTCCACCCCTCCGCTTCTCACCTTATTCAATATATTGATGACCTTCTTCTTTGTAGCCCCTCCTTTGAATCTTCTCAACAAGACACACTTCTGCTCCTTCAGCATTTATTCTCCAAAGGATATTGGGTATTCCCCTCCAAAGCTCAAATTTCTTCACCATCCATCACCTATCTCAGCATAATTCTTCATAAAAACACACATGCTCTCCCTGCCGATTGTGTCCGATTGACCTCTCAAACCCCAACCTCTTCTACAAAACAACAACTCCTTTCCTTCCTGGGCATGGTTGGATACTTTCGCCTTTGGATACCTGGTTTTGCCATCCTAACAAAACCATTATATAAACTCACAAAAGGAAACCTAGCTGACCCCATAGATCCTAAATCTTTTCCCCACTCCTCTGAAGACAGCTTTAGAGACTGCCCCCACCCTAGCTCTCCCTGACTCATCCTAGCCCTTTTCATGACACACAGCCGAAGTGCAGGGCTGTGCAGTTGGAATTCTTACACAAGGACCAGGATCGCGTCCTGTAGCTTTTTTGTCCAAACAACTTGACCTTACTGTTTCAGGCTGGCCATCATGTCTCCGTGCAGCGGCGGCTGCCACCCTAAGACTTTTAGAGGCCCTCAAAATCACAAACTATGCTCAACTCACTCTCTACAACTCTCATAATTTCCACAATCTATTTTCTTCCTCACACCTGATGCATATACTTTCTGCTCCCCGGCTCCTTCAGCTATACTCACTCTTTGCTGAGTCTCCCACACTTACCATTGTTTCTGGCCCAGACTTCAATCCAGTCTCCCACATTATTCCGGATACCACACCCGACCCTCATGACTGCATCTCTCTGATCCACCTGACGTTCACCCCATTTCCCCACATTTCCTGTTTCTCACCCTGATCACACTTGGTTTATTGATGGCAGTTCCACCAGGCCTAATCGCCACTCACCAGCAAAGGCAGGATATGCAATAGTATCTTCCACATCTGTTATTGAGGCTACTGCTCTGCCCCCCTCCACTACCTCTCAGCAAGCCGGACTAGTTGCCTTAACTCGGGCCCTCACTCTTGCAAAAGACTACACGTCAGTATTTATACTGACTCTAAATATGCCTTCCATATTCTGCACCACCATGTGGTCTTGTGGGCTGAAAGAGGTTTCCACACTACACAAGGGTCCTCCATCATTAATGCCTCTTTAATAAAAACTCTGCTCAAGGCCGTTTTACTTCCAAAGGAAGCTGGAGTCATTCACTGCAAGGG
>NW_012102031.1:9295683-9296435 GCF_000951045.1 Mandrillus leucophaeus
TTTCGGACTCAGCCTGCCTGCACCCAGGTGATTAAAAAGCTTTATTGCTCACACAAAGCCTGTTTGGTGGTCTCTTCACACGGACGCACATGACAGTTCCCACTCAGATGTAATGAAGCCAAGAGATTCCTCAGAGGATGCTTCTTTCCTGAGACCAGTTTTCGGCCCTGACCTTGCCCAGCCAACATTTTAAGAAATGTCCACCCAAAGAGCCTGCAGAAGCCCAGAAACAGCATGAGGAAGTATGTATAGTAACATGTCAGGGGAAGCCTGTGTATTCAGCACAATGTCACCCAAGGAAAACATCAGTGTAGCAAGCATAACTTTACTGCACAAAACTCAGGTTGAAAAATGTTCACGATATTTTCTTTTTCTGAATCAATTGCAATCTGGCTTCTAGGACCATGAGTGGGTAGATCATTCCTCTCCCTAAGGTCACTGGGGAGCTCAGAGAGAGAATCAGTACAGAAAATGTTGCAAGTAGCTCTGTTCTTTCTTCCCTGAAGGCCTGCTCTTCCCAGCTCCTTGTATAGCAGCGTGGGCCTCTCTCCCTGGCCCTAAAGCTCACCTTCGCCAAGAACAAAGGCCCATTCATTCTCTCCTGGGACAAGTGAAATTCATTTCTCCATTTGCTGGGTGGCAGAAGTGAAATTCATTTCTCCATTTGCTGGGTGGCAGAAGTAAAATAATACACCACTTGGTTTTTTACTGACGAGAATCAAACTAGTCTCTCTCTCTCTCTCTCTCTCTCT
>NW_012102031.1:9296790-9308301 GCF_000951045.1 Mandrillus leucophaeus
GCATGATGCCTTTACTGAATACAACCTCCTGGAATTCCCCTGTACTATAAGCTGAATTTTTCTTTCCTTCTGTCTAATTGCTACTATGGGCTACTATTATTATCACCAGCTTTCCTCCTGTCTCTCCAGAAAAACAGGAGCTCACAAAATGAACCCTTTCATTTTACATTCTGCGAATAGGTCTATAGCTAATGACTCTGACCCACACCTGGAGTCCAGAATTAAAAGGGAATTTCTTGGAGCCACACGAGTCTCAATTAGGCCAAAAGGAAGGAGAGTGGCCATTGGGACAGACGTATCTTAGATGACCCCGTGCTAGCTCTGCAATTTCATCTGTTTTGACAAGAGTAATTTAGTTCTAATTACCGACAATAATTATTTCTCAGCCCACAGTGGGAAGCTGTCGGGCTTGTAGCTGTGGTGGATTCCAAGGGGCTCTATTTTGGCTGTGGTTTTGTTTGAAACAATTTGAACCCTGGGCTCTCTTTTAAGAATGGCTAAGCCTGGAGATGAAGGGGAGAAGGGGAGGAGGAATCCCAGGCAGGAGAAAAATAGCCAAGGGAAACCAGGCTGACAGAGCCTCAGGGCCAGGAGACCCAGTTCTGCCTCTAACTTGCTGTGCACATGTGGACCTCTTTAAGTCTCTGTTTTCCCATCTATAAAACGGTGATAACACAGGCTTGTTGTGAAGAACAGAATAGAAAATTCCAGAATAGAGGGCCTTTTTGAGCTTTGACCTCTGAGCATTCTTTCTAGCTTCCCTGGGTCACTCCACTTCCACTCCCTTCTAAGACCTTCCTCCTCCTGGATTATGGGTTCAAGTGCCTCAGCAGGCAGCCCTCACCTGGCCCAGGTGGCCCCCAGGCAGTCAGCGTGCACAGCTTCTGGCTCCTGAGTTCTCAGAGACAGAATATGTGAGTGAGCCTTCTGTTACCAGAGCCAGTGGAAACTGTATACCTACCAAGGGGAGGCCACACAAGGAAACCGAAATATCAAGTTTTCTTACATTAAAAAAAATGTTAATTCACAATAATTGTGTATATTTGTGGAGTACAATGTAATGCTTTGATCTAGTTACACATTATAGAAAGATTCAATCAACCTAATTAACATATCCATTGCCTCACCAATTATTTGTGGTGTGAACATTAAACATCTATTTAGCACTATTATTATTAACTGTGGTCAACTTGCCATGCAATAAATCACTGAAAGTTACTCCTCCAGTTTAACTGAAGCTTTGTGCCTTTTAATGAACATCTTCCCTTTCTCCATCTTTCCCCCTACCCAGCCTCTGGTTACCACCTGTCTACTCTGTTTCTATGAGATTGACTGTTTTTTGTTTTTTTTTTAACTTAGGACTCAAACTATATTCATTCAGCGTAGGAAAACTGACCACCTCATGCTCGTTGGAAGGTCTTTTTTACAAAGCATGAGTACAAATTAATCATTGTGTCACAGATGCACTATTTTAGACATGATCTTCTAAAACAGATCCACAGGATGGGGGTAGGGGAGTAGCTACAAGGCTGCTTGGGTATTCACATGATGAAATCCTAATTAATTCCCTTCTGGTTCTCACAATCTCTGAGCATCATGTGGAAACCATAAGCCTCTTGATAGGCAGAGGAGGGTATTTAGGATTTGGGAGTGTAGTTCAACAAACCTGACACCACAGGGCATCGACACTTGAAGAGACTAAGTAGAGGTGACACGCTCCTGGCCTCTGTTCACGAGTTTTTTCATGCCTTACAAAAACCTGTGAGGTAGGATTATTATCCACATTTTACAGATGAGAAAACTGAGGCTTGGAGAGGTAACATAACCTCTACAACACTGCTCATCAGAGAGCAGTACAGTCAAGGTTTGCAGGAGAGCTTGAGAACTTTAAAGGCAGGCCCACCCGCCACCAGGCACAGCTCTAAGCAGGCTCCGAAGCAGCAGCTGCCGCCACAGTTTCCTGGTCCTTGGATAGCAGCTTAGCCGTTTTGTTGCTGGAGACAATAGTTTCCAGGGTTGGGGTTTTTTGATTTCCTGCCTTCTTGGTTGTGGCCGAGGAAGCAGCTGCAGGGGCAAGTTGGTTCTGCAGTGTTGTTCTGGGGTTTCTGAGCCACAAGTTGATAGCCTTTCTTCTAACCTTTCCAAAGGTTTTGAAAGACCCCAATGCTCTGTTTAAACATACTTCTTGTTAAAAACATCTAAAGCTGTTTCTGTTAACTGCAACTGATTCCTGATTGGTCAACTCCCAACTTCACCTCCCATATACATCCTTCTCTTTCTCAGGAAGATGAGGAAAGGAAATACCCAAAGTGACTAAGCACAAAGCAGAACTCTTTCCTGGGGTTTATTTTCATTTCTTTTTCCCACCGAGTTCCATTTTCTCACCATGGGATAGCTGTGACTTGGATGAGTTTGGGGCTGTTGATTTTACCTCTTCCTTCTTCTGATTTGCTGCAGGATTGCTCACGGCACACATTTATTTAAGGAGCAGGAAGCAGCTTTCTTAGGTACCTTCTAATTATAAATTAGCATAGAGGAAGTCCTTGCACATTTACTAAGGGCTTAGCAAAACTATTTCATTAGCTATTCCTCCTGCTACCATTATGGGCTCTGGATAGGACCTCAGAACTCATCTACGGAGAGGCTACAAACAGGTGAGACCTGAGTAAGGAGAAGCACATTCTAGAATCCAGAGACAGTTTTGGCCCCATCTTCATTTCCGCCCTGCTGAAGGCAGCATGATTCCCTGGAGCCCTCAGGCCTAAGTTAAGCATTTCATATTTCCTTCTTAGTACTATGTAACCATGGACATTTAAGTATTCAATGCCATTGTTTCCTTGACTATGAAACTAGAAAAAAAATAGTTCCTACTTTCTA
This sequence comes from Mandrillus leucophaeus, assembly GCF_000951045.1. Taxonomy (NCBI): domain Eukaryota; kingdom Metazoa; phylum Chordata; class Mammalia; order Primates; family Cercopithecidae; genus Mandrillus; species Mandrillus leucophaeus. The sequence continues at coordinate 9,299,668 of NW_012102031.1, forward strand.
AAATTGTTATAGGAATGTAATGAAATGATGTGTATACTTCACTCAGAACAGGTTCAGGCAAAAGTAAGTTCTATATAAACATTTGCTGTTACTATTATTCATTTTGTCAGGTGGATATTATTTCTGTTTTACATTTGAAGAATCTAAAGCTCAGAGAAGTGAAGTAACTTTCCTAAAGTTTCTGCTGTCACTTCCTCTCTGGCCTGACAAAATACCGGTTCTATTTTCTGGTCCAGCTTAAATTCACCCTTCTCTGTGATGGTCATGCATGCGTGTGCGCACACACACACACACTCTCCAGGTTAGATATATTTGTAATATTTCCCGTCACTCTATTTTATGTAACTTGTAAGACTCAACACATTTTGCCATATACTTTTAACAAGGGTACCAATATCTACTTCTTTAAAAATTTCAAGAGCTTAAAAGAGAGCCTTTAAGCCAGTGTTGAATGCCGCAGAGGCTACTAACATAGTGCTTTCCATATTGATTAGAATATTCATAATGTGATATAGATTTGTGGTTTACACAATCTTCACCTTGAGTCCCATCAAGTTCCTACCATCTCCCTATGAATTACACATTATTCTCCCCAACTTACAATAAAGAAACAGAAGGCAAAGGAGGGCACATCACGTAGTCTATGAGACACACAGAGCTAGGGTTTGAACCCAAGCCTGGTGCCAGAGCTCACGGCTCTTTAATACGCTGCTGTACCTTCAGTAAGAAGCCTCAACAGGGAGTGGAGTGGGATGGGATGGGATGGGATGGGGTGGAGAGGCATGGAGAGGACTGGAGTGGTATAAAACAGATTAGAAAGAACACAGTGAGGAGAGGGAAGGAGAGAACAGCGTGTGTCGGGAGAACAGCACGCATTATCAGAGGAAAAAAGTAGGAAAAACAGTACAACTTGACCTCTGGATCACATTTTTACAATAAAGCCACTTGTCCGTTCCTTTTCTTCGAGGCAGTTCTGAGTATGAAAATGAGGGGAAAAAAAGCCAAAAGAATGTTGAGGTAAAAACAGCGCTCCTTAGAAACACAAAGGATTGTTCATCCTGTCCCAGTGATGAGGGAAATGACAAGGCTGGGTGCTCCCCCTTTCAGAATGTCCTGACCTAGCAATGCTGACATCAAAACCATTGAGAGTGAGCAGATATTTCCTCTTCTTTCACCAAATGCAAAATTTATTTCTCCTTCTCTCTACCAAGCTGATAAATGACAGAACAGAAGAGGACTAGATCTACCAGGCTCAGGTCCAGCTGAAAGGGACTGGTTCCAGAGGCGAGCTTGGGCCAAGTTTCTGACAGGTCATTAATCCCAGTGGGGTGGCAGGCATGGGGGACCATGCAAACATCCGGGCCATAGTTAAGGTCAGCAGCTGGGTGCCCAGAAACGTCATGAGGACCCACTTCACAAGAATAGGTTTTATGTCAGGATTCCATTTTTTAATGAATTTTGTGCAGGAAAAAAAATGGGTACCCTTTCCACAGACAAAGTACTGTGTCACAGCTAAGAACCAAGATACAAAGAAACGTCTTGGTCACATCAACTCTTCAAAGGCCCAGACGCAAGTCTAGGAGCAAAATCTCTTGGATGCCAAGTCACTGAAACTCCTCATTGGCAGTTGTACAATCATTAGGACTGACCAGGCTGCTCTGCCGGGTAGAAGTCAAGAGGTTCCATCTACAGGTACTCTGGGCCCTCTCCCCTTGACCCGATCTGATTTCAAAGCAAGTTAAGGTCCCAGCTAAAATAATGGAAAGTATGTGTATTTTGAGTTGGAGTCTTAGAATTCCAGCCTGAAGTATGGACCCACCACCTATTCAAATGCTCCAGACTCTGAGCATTAAAAAAAACAATGATTAAACATGTGGTGTGATCAGGGACCAAGGCCACTCATTAATTCACTATTTTTCATTTATCAAACATGACAAATAAAAGATTGCTTCTGCTTTGAAGGCGTTCACACAAAACAGACATGTAAATAAATTATGTACTTTGAGTAAAGTGCCATGCCAGAGGCAAGAACATGTTACTTCGAGTTCACTGTGAAAGCTCAGAGGAGCATCTTAATCAGACTTTGGAGACAGCAGGCTTCCAGGAAGAAATGAGGCTTAGCTCAAATATTATAAGATGAGTCCACTGGATAATTAAAAAGGAGACCATCTCAGAACATATAGTTTACTCAGTATGTATTTGTGGAGATCATATCAGGTGCCACCCTGCTAAAGACCAGGATATGGCAGTAAACAAACATAGTCCCTGGTTTCATGGAAATTGCACCGACGTACCTCACACCATAGACACTATATAAACTCTCAGTTGGTATCTCTGATAGGAAGAGAAATTTGAGAGAGATTTATCTTATAGAAGCTTGTTGCAAGACGGTCAAAATGAATGAGGGTCAAAGAAAAGCCAGAATTGAGCCGGGTATGTATACAATTAATGACTTGGAGCCAAAGTCCTAGAGAACAGGATGGTGTGATAGGTAGTAGGTCAATGCTCCAAGAAGATGGTCATATGCAATAGCCACATTGCTGAGTCTTTTGGTAGGTACCAAAGCTTCATAAGAGAAGGCAATGTAGGTATAATGGAAGGTGAATCCCCAGGTATTCACTTGGAGCAGAAGAAAGATGTTAAGGAGGTGGACCATTATCTCACTTCAGCAACCAAGAGGCAGGGAGGTAGAGAAAGGGTGACCCTTCAACTAGAGAAGCCACCTGGTATCTTATATCAAGTACAGAGGAATAGTAGGTGCCAGGAGGTGGGAGGGAATGACAGGCCCAACCATTGGTAAGCCCCTATGAGCCACTCCATGGACTCCTGAAGACAAGGATAGTGGGATCTGGGAAGGCTGGAATCCTGAGGACGACTCCACAGTTGGAACTGAGCCAGGATAACAGTTTCGGTGTGGCTCCGGAAATGTCATGCCACCCTGACTCAAAGGCTACCACTTATTAGCAGGGCTCCCTCTCTTTAAGATCATAACACTAGATCTCAGAATGAGATCTCTTGAAAAATGAAATGGGCAAGAAAAGAAAGTAAGACTCACCAACCAGGAAGATGCAGCTGTTGGAGGCCAGAGCTCTCCTCTTATAATGAAGGCAGGCTGGCTGCCTTCGCTAGCTGCACTCAGCTGTCCTGGAATGCCTGTTGGTGACATCACCCGTCATCTCAGCCGAAGATGCACGGCAATGCATGGCAATGCATGGTTGATCATCTTGGAAACAAAAGGGCTCCAGATATTTCTACTAGATACCAGCATCTGCCTTTCAAATGGAGTAAAGACATAGAAGCAAAACCAGTGACCAGTGTTGGGGGTAGCAAGGAACACTGTCACATACTTGGAAAGATACATGGATAAAAGGCAAATGCCTCCTCCTTCATCCAACAGCCCTTTCTCCTCTCAGTCTTCACACTCTCCCTCCCACTTTTTTTTTTTTTTTTTTTGAGATGGGGTCTCACTCTGTCACCAGGCTGGAGTGCAGTGACGTGATCTCAGCTGATGGCAACCTCCGCCTCCCAGGTTCAAGCAATTCTCCTGCCTCAGCCTCCCGAGTAGCTGGGACTACAGGCATGTGCCACCATGCCCAGCTAATTTTTGCATTTTTAGTAGAGACAAGATTTCACTATGTTGGCCAGGATGGTCTTGATCTCTTCACCTCGTGATCTGCCCACCTTAACTTCCCAAAGTGCTGGGATTAGAGGCGTGAGTCACCACACCCGGCCCCCCACTCCTATTTCTAAACATCTTACCTCTTCCTACCACCCACGAAGGTTCTTTATCTTACCAGTCTTCACCACCAACTGCTTATAGAGTGTTACGTTAGGAGGCCCCCAAAATAAACCAAGAACTTCTCACCACCATCTGCCAGGCCTTTCCCAGGGGGTGCAGGCAGAGGCCAGCATCTGTTACAGGAAAGGGGTCCTGATCCAGAACCCAAAGGGACAGTTCCTGAATCTCGTGCAAGAAAGAATTCAAGCCAAGTCCATAAAGTAAAGTGAAAACAGGTATATTAGGAAAGTGAAGGAATAAAAGAACGGCTACTCCACAGAGTAGCCTTGAGGGTGGCTGGTTGCCCATTTTTATGGTTATTTCTGGAGTGTATGCTAAACAAGGAGTGGATTATTCATGCCTCCCCTTTTCAGACCATATAGGATAACTTCCTGATGCTGTCATGGCATTTGTAAACTGTCATGGCACTGACGGGAGTATAGCAGTGAGGACGGCCAGAGGTCACTCTCGTTGCCATCTTGGTTTCAGTGGGTTAGAGTCGGCTTCTTTACTGCAACCTGTTTTATCAGCAAAGTCTTTATTACCTGTATCTTGTATCTCATTCTGTGACTTAAAATGCCTTAATTGTCTGGGAATGCAACCCAGTAGGTCTCAGCCTTATATTACCTGGTTCCTATTCAAGATGGAGTTGCTCTGGTTCACACATCTCTGACATAAAGGAGTCTGGGAGAGGAAGTTGGGAGCTTCACACTCTAGTGTCAGCTTAGTATTTCTTGAAGGTACAGGGTGTTGTTTTTTTTTTTTTTGAGACAGGGCCTTGCTCTGTCGCCCAGGCTGGAGTGCAATGGCACAATCTTGGCTCACTGCAAGCTCAGCCTCCCGGGTTCACGCCATTCTCCTGCCTCAGCCTCCCAAGTAGCTGGGACTACTGGCGCCTGCCATCACACCCGGCTAATTTTTCCTATTTTTTAGTACAGGCAGGGTTTCACCGTATTAGCCAGGATGGTTGCAATTTCCTTACCTCATGATCCTCCCAAAGTGCTGGGATTATAGGTGTGAGCAACCATGCCCAGCCGCGTTTTTTTTTTCCTCTTGTTTTTTTGTTGTGGTTGTTATTGTTTACAGGGTCACTCTCAGGATATCCTGAAGGCACATTTTAGCTGGGAAGATAATGAAGAACAAACTCAAAGGCATGATGAAAGGGAGAAAGAGAAGCAAGGGAGTGACATTTAGCCTCATTTTGTAAATGAGGAGAACTGGGGGCTCAGAGAGGTTAAATTACTCAGTAAATGTTACACAGCACACGAGTGCAAACAAGTTATGAATCAGGTCAAATTTGAATTCTCAGTCCACCTTAGAAATTACATCATGCCCACAATAATAATCTGTTAACATTTATTGACTATTTACTATGTGCCAAACCCTCCTCTAAGTACATTTTACATAAATAACTCACCTAATCCTCACTAAAAAAAAAAAAAAAAAAAGCAAAACATTAGTATTCTATGAGGTAGATACTCATATTATCTGCATTTTACACATGCAAAAACTGAGATCACACAGTTAATGAGTGATAACACCAGGGGATTTATACCTAGATGGCCCAGCTCCAGAACTCATGTTCTTAATTCTGTCTCATGCTGACTTTCTAATTCTTGCTCATGATCAATAATCACTTTGCTAAGCCCTTGAGGGAGAAATATGCACAGGACAATGCCCAGAAAATCAAAGGCAAAGTAGCCCTTGATTTCATGAGCTGAGACCTGGGTTGAAGCTTCCAATGCAGAGATCTCTGGCAAGATGAGCAGGGCAATGTCTTTTTCCCTAAGATAAGCTTAAACACTTCTAACCTGGACAAGACTCAAGAGGTCTGTTCTATTTTAACACTAAAGCTGTATTTCAGATCTTAACAGCCTGAAGTAAGGTCAGCTCCCTCTCACAGAATGGGCTGAGTCCTTACTCTACATTCTGGACTGTAGGGAGGAAGAACTGATAGCTTGCAGAGGGATTGGAGTGTGGCCAGTGAGGAGTTTTGATCCAGCTGAAAAAACATCAGCGAAGAAGGCCAACATCAGTTGTTTGAGGATCCCATCCCAGAATTATTTAAACTGTGTCATGGGCAACTCTGCTGGGACAACTAAGACTAAGAAGACTCCGAAGTCAGTGTCCCGGAACTTTAATTCGAAGCTGGTATGAGAGAAAACCTTGCAGTTGAGTGTCCTGAAGTTTCAACTTTGACTCTGTGAATCTCCCCCTTATTGCAGTCATACATGAGGTCAAGGTGGCTTCAGATGTAGGAACCAGAGAGCTGAGGGGAACACACTAAAGATAGTTAATGGCAAATGTGTTTAACTTCAAATGGGGACATCTTAGAGCAACCTTATGGTAAATGAGGAAGTAAAGAGGTGAAGTTATTAGCCAATCCCCCACTGACTGGGGGTGATGTATTCTTTACTCCACTGCTATTGGGACGCTCTGATGGCAATCTCTTTTATTCCTCCACTTTAACCATTGCATTCGATGTGAAAACATTTGTATTAGGGCCTCTGGGGAAATGAGATGTCCTATTCTTCTTCTCAGTGACCACAGTACAGCAACACTTAGGCTCAAGGTCTGTCTTTGCCTTTCTGCTCTGTGCAACATCGAACATGTTCCTTACCCTCTCTGAGCCCCAGGTTCCCATCTGTAAAGCTAAGAATGATAATACCTAATTCAGTAGGTGATTATGAGGATTAAATGAAAGAGGTGGTGTAAAATATTCAGCATCTCATGGTTTCTAATGTATTATTCTTTTGAAGCTGGGAAAGCGCTATTGAGACAACTCTCAATTCACACCCACTCAGATATTTTAATTACCCCCAGATCTGCCTGTTTAGCCCATGAGGGAGCTTCAATCCTCTCCCTACTAATGGCTGTCAGTCAAGCAGCCCCCTTACATTGCAGACTTTTCCACAGTAGCCAGTGGGGCACATAGGGTGGACAGGAGCATGTGGCCCAGTGGAAAGGACAGACATGGGGTGACTGGCAGGCAATCCAGAGGAGAGGGAGTCAGAGCTGAAGATTCTGGGGGAGAGTACAGGCTGCAATGCTCATACTGTCCCAGCAAATTTCAAGTTCTGGGACTCTTGTTCCTAGACAGTTTTCAAAAAGAAAAAGGAGAGAGAGAGAAACAAAAAGAGAGAGAAGTATGATTTTACTGACTTCAAAAGCACTGACCTTTCAATCTGTTCTTCCAAAGAGAAAATGGTTTGTGTTTCACAGTCTCACTGGAGTCAATGATCCTGAATACGTTTCTTGAAACAGACTCTCATAAATCTATACATGTACAAGTTAAAAAGATAATGAAGCGCTCTGATTCTGGGATCCAACAGTCCTCAACAATTAAAACACCTAAAATGCATTCATCTTAAGCTCTTCTCTTTTGGGACCCGAAGACCTTTTCTTCCATTCTCACTCATCCTCATTATAATTCAATCAAAATAATACTCAGTGAGCATACTCTTTTGTCCAGACCTAAGAAAGCCCTGTAGAGAATACAAAATAAATAGAAGAATGAGGCCCCTACTCTCAAAGAACTTAGACCAGGAACAAGGCAAGTTCAATTACCTATCCTACCAATATTGTCAGGTGCTACAGATATAACTGTGACCTAGATAGACACATTCCTTTACTATATGGAGTTTACAATCCAAAAAGCTATTGAAAATAGGTAGTGAGCAAACTTAGAGCTAAACTCTAGGTCCCAGATAAGTGGTAAGGACAGAAAAGAGGCCAGTATTTTTCACTCATTTGAGTGCCTTCTGTGAACTAACAATATCAATGCTACTTTACATGCATTTTGCATTATTTAATTCTACAAGGAAGGGACAGATTTTGTGTGACTTTGTGAGGGAATTAACTGGCTGACCCAAGGTCACATAGACAGCTGATGACAGAACTGGGATTGGAACCTAGGTCTGACCCCAAGGGTGTATAATTTCAGCTATTGTAGAACTGCTATAGTACAAAGACACGCTGAAGATGCTGGATCCAAGGCCTAAAGAATGGATTGGCTGTCAGATCTGTGGTGCCTACTAAAGCCAATTCCTCATTTGATTCTGAGGTTCACAGAAACAGACATGAATTGTCACAGATTGAGCACATATGCTGTTCTTTCCCACCCTGAGGGCAAAGCCTTCTGCTTTAGAGAATCCCTTTTCCCTACTCTCTATTGAGTGAGGTGGAAGATTTCCCCCATTTGTTTCTGGGAAGAGCTGGTATTAGTTTCCTATGGCTGATACAACAAATTAGTACAAACTTGGTGACTGAACATGGTAGAAATGTGTTATCTGCAACTTCTGGAAATCAAAAGTCCAAAATTAAGATGTTAGCAGGGTCATACACCCTCTGAAGGCTCTGGAGGCGGATATTTTTTTTCCTGCCTCTTCCAATGTATTGTGGGTCCTGGAATTTCCTGGCTTGTGGCAACATGACTCTAACCCGTTTGTCTTGATGCAGCCTTCATCTCCCTATCTATGAGTTCTCTCCTCTTATAAGGATACCAGTCACCAGATGTATGGGCCTACCCTAAACCCAGGATGATCTCACCTTAATTAAATATATCTGCAAAGATCCTAGTTCCGAGAAAGGTCGTATTTTTAGATTCTGGATGGATATCAATTTGGTGAAGCTACCATTCAACCAACTATGAAACCCCATTATCTTTTTCTTTGTTTTGTATAAAAAGAGCAACGTTGGTCAACTCACAATTGTCTTTTCTAAACATCATATTAGTTATGATGATGATGTGAGGTTCATAGGAACAAAGTGGAATGGGAGCTGAGATATATTGCTTTTATTCTTAACTTCATCATTTACCAACTACATGACCTTGGATAATGTATTTCACATTTCTC
>NW_012102031.1:9309642-9330238 GCF_000951045.1 Mandrillus leucophaeus
AGAACTGGGGACTGGGGCTTTGTCAGGTGGTGGAAAAGGCCTTTATTACTGCATTTAATGCCTTGTGTTATACTTAGTTTTGTTCATTCCGAGCAACATAGAAGACCACCCAAGAACAGGGAACAGAAAGAGCAAGCTGTTCCGTGAACATGAAATCAGTGTCTACAGCATCTACTAAGTCATTTAGATTTGGGGTTTGGGGGCTGTACTTGTTATGGCACCTAATAGTACCGTAAATAATTCCCTACTCAAAATCACGGACTGGAAGGGCTGAGGTACAACTAAAATCTTCCTCCACACCCTATATTCTTCCCACGGCATTTTCTTTTCTAGTCTATGAAAGGCAGCAGGATCTGGACTCAGGCCGGAATCTCCATCATAGAATCAGGATGAGCATCTGGCTGGAACAGAGTTTATCCTAAATCCCTTAGGAAATTGAGTTTGATGGATGGGGTGCAGAAAAGCAAGTGCTCAGGGTGTCATGGAGTACACAGGAATGGTGGATTGGATAAATCAACATGAGCATTGTGGAGGGTGAGCTCAGAGCCAAATCTGCAAGGGAATCTCAGTATGGATGGCCAATTCCTCAGGCTCCGTAAAGGCAGATGTCTTTAAGATGCAGCATAACCTCTTTCAAATGTATGGCTTCCTCTTTCTCCATACAACCAACCCAACACAGAACAACTTCTCAAAGATATTTTATTGTTCTTTTAATAAACCTAAGCTCTCTCTTTTCTTTCCCACTACAGAAATGTATTGGCCTAACATAAAGAAATCCCTAACTACAAATTCAAACATTGGCTATTAATAGTCAACTGTTAAAATTTAAAAAATAAAATAAAAAGAACACTTCTTATATAGTACATTCCTTTGAAAAGCACTTGTATTTCCCATTATTGAAGCAATGGTATTTTATTTTATTCAGCCAAACATAAGAATTTGAAGCCGTTGTAGACTATCCAGAGGAAGTTTGCAGACAGAATTTTCTTTCAGAGATTAAAGCACGTTTGAGCAAAATGCTTAGCATTTTATCATACATAGGAGATCCCTTCAGAACTGGGGACTGGGGCTTTGTCAGGTGGTGGAAAAGGCCTTTATTACTGCATTTAATGCCTTGTGTTATACTTAGTTTTGTTCATTCCGAGCACTGGGTTTGAAGTCTAACAGACATGATGTTCGGGGATTCATCATAAGGTTTTGGTCTCTGAAATCCAATGAATATTCAGATCGAGCCACGTTGGCTTCTTCCCAAGAGATACTCACAAGGGACAATGACAAATGGGAAAACTCAGCAAAATGTTATTAGTTGAGCTTGTGCCCAAAAACCACATGAAGAGCTCTCTGGTAAATTCAGCAGAAAAGAAAGCAGAATTCACCTGAAGCCTTGGAAAGAGGGATCCGCTCCAATTCCGTAGACTAAAACCCCAGTTACTACCAGATGGCTGTTCTGCTCATGACTGAAAGGATGACAACATTTAAGCTTGAATAAGAGAGACAGAGAAGGACAGAAAGAAAAGGAAGAGAGGGAGAGGGAGAAATTGTCATTACCTTAGTGCTGACCTTGTACATATAGTCATCCTTACATCTGGTATAACAAGCGGAATCAGATTTCCAGAATTTACCTATCAAATGAAGAATGCCTGAGTGAAGAGGAAAAGGAAAGCAAAGGAGGGAGAGTTGAACCCTGCGGGTGCACCTTACACCCTAGAAACCTACAGTGGTGCTCACAGAAGCCCTCTATTTGTGTGGCCTCGGGAAAGTCATTGGTGCTATCTGCCTTGACCTTCCTCAGATAAATGACATAGTAAATAAAAGGAATAAAATACATAAAGCCTCTAAAGCAATGCCTAGACTCAAAAAATCTGGCGCCTTTCCTAGCTCAGATCAAAATAAGGGAAAGTCTGAGCCTAATATAAAGGTCAGGTGGCCCCAGCTGCCGAAAGAAGAATGTAAAAGCTGAGAAGGGATTCAGGATTAGGATGATGACACAGTCAAACTGGAATAAGAACCAGAATTCCTGGACCAGAAGAAACAAGAGCCTGGCTCACTATGAGACTGGAGTACAGGTCATGATGAGATCCTCAGGCAGGTTATATATCCAAGGATATTTTTTTTTCCTTTCTGATTAAGAAGCTGGTTAGTTTCAGAGCCTGAAGCAAACCAGCCCTGCTTCTGGGGACTAAATGGCCTGTGCTGCAGGAGATCATTGAAACATGAGGCAGGGAGCCAGGCAGGTCATTATTTTTTCCAGGTGCCAACCTAAAAAGGGAGTGGAATCTGGCAACTGCCAACACTTTTGACAATTGTCATTTGATTTAATTGTTCTGAGGCAGCATGGCTCAGCAGTAAATACACTTAGGAGGCTCACAGAGAACTCAGATATTCTGGTGGCCACTGTGGCATGAACAACTGAATAACTCTATCAAAAGGAGGGCAGGCCAGGGGAGGGAGAGAAAGACAGCTGTGAGAAGAACTGGGCTGCCCTATTGTTCTAGTAGGAAAAAAAGTCCAGGACTCAGAGCTCAGCAGTTCCTCTACTGGGCCCTGATCCCTAATCTAGAGGTTTATGCAAAGTCGCTTTTTGTGGAAGTCTCTGGTCTACTGGGGATGATGGGGTAGTTGAGCTTTTGTAGGTTTTCCAAGACTAGGGTTTAGAAGGGATTTTTTTTAAAAAACCAGAGGTGTTGAATGAAGGTTCAAAGTTACAAAATCAGACTATGGAAAGATAATTACTTATATTTATTAAACAATTACAATGGCCAAAGCACTGTGTTAAGTGCTTCTATGGATTATCTCATTTCCTCCACTAATTAACCCTAATGTCTTAGTCTGTTTTGTGCTGCTATCACATAATACCGGAGACTTGGCAATTTATAAAGAACAGAAATGTATTCTCTCACTGTTCTGGAGGCTGGGAAATCCAAGATCAAGCCAGTGGTATCTGGTGTAGGCCTTCTTATTGTATCCTCACATGCTGAAGGTGGAAGAGCAAGAGAGCGAACCCACTCCCCCCCTTTTTGTAGTGGCATTAATCTATTCATGGGGGCTCAGCCCTCATGACCCAAACACCTCCCAAAAATCCTCAAAAACCAACGCTGTTGAATTAGGGATTACATTTCCAACACAGGAATACTGGGGGACACATTCAGACTGTAACACCTATGGATTCAAAACAACTGTAATACCAATTGTTTAGATGATGAAACTGAGGCTTCCATGTGTTAAATAACTCCCCCTGGAACACACACAGCTGGTAAGCAGCCCCTCAGGAACCCACTCTAATGCCGACACTTCAAACTGCACTCCCATGTTGCCAGGAATCTGAAGTTTGATGCAAACATACTTAGTGGCTGCTAGGATGCATTTGGCTGCAAGTAAGAGATTGCTTGACTGATAGCTTAAAGTGTAATAGTTACTGTTTACTTAATGAAGTCACACCCCATAGATATAAGGTCCCTGTCTAAAGTCTCTGAAGGTTGCTTGGCCTATCGTTACTGAAAGAAATGGCCACATTGCAAGTATGACATTCTCACTTAACAGCTCCCATCCCATTTCTCTGTTCCCTTTTACAGCAAGACTCATTAAAAGTATTTCCCATACCCTTTGTCTCTCCTTCATCTCCTGCCATTCTTCCTGGAACCCAATCCAATCGGGCCATTTCCTGAACGGCCCACTGAAACACTTCTTTGAAAGTCACCAGTGACCTCCACATTGCCTAATTCAACAGTCAATTCTCAGCCCTTACTCTTACTCAACCCATCAACAGCACCTCATACACAGGATGACCATCCTTTGAGAAACACCTTCTGACTTTGCTTCCAGGACTCCGCTCACTCTTGGTTCCCCCCTGCTTTCATCTTTATAGTCACTCCATCTCTGTCCTCTCTTCTGGTTTCTCCTTGCCTGTCAACCTCCAAATTTTATGTGCCTCAAGGCTCAGGATTTAGGCATCATTTTACTGTATTTGCTACACAATCCCTAGGTAATATTATCCAGCAGAGCTTTAAACACCATTTATAAACTTATCAAAAGATATTTCTCCAGCATTAAATTTCAAACCTGAACATGAAATTGACTTTTTGACATCTACACTTAGATATCTCCAAAGTTCACATGTCCCAAACTGAACTAAGTTTCACTCCCTTTCCCAAGCCTAATTTGTCCTCAGTCTGACTCTTCTCATTAAACAGCAGCTCTGTTCTTCCAGTTGCTCAGGTCTGAAACACTGGAATCATCCTTTTTCTTTACCTTTATCAGCCTACATTCAAGCCATCAGAAAATCCTGTTGGATCTTTGAGATACATCTAGTATCAGGCCCACTTCTTAGTATCTCTCATCCTATACCTTTAAGATGATGGTCTAAGCCCCCATCACCTCCTACATGAGCTATCAAAATAGCATCTTACTGTTCTCTGTATTTCCACCTTTGCTCTACTATATTACATGCTCCGAAGAGCAATCAGAGTCATTTTTTTAAAAATGCAAATCGCTCCTTAACTCTAAATATTCTAATAGCCACCCCCTACTCATTCAGCTTGCTTGCAAAATCCAAAAACCTGTTCTCTGGCCTCCCATTACCTCTTTGATCTTAATTCCCATCTCTCTCACCCAAGCTCGGTATAACTGTGGGTTCTGACCTACTTAGAATGTTATACAGTCAATTTAGATAGTAATGACCAGGACATTTTAATGAAATAGAATAAAATATAAGAGACACTATCACAGTGCATTACACATGGTAAAGGTGGGTTCTTTTGTGAAACTTTGAATTCTGTGTACGTGAGGGCATGTGTGTGTGTACTGGGTTAGAATATAAACTTTCTCACTGTGGGTCATGGTCCAAAAGTTTGGCACTAGCTCACCCTGCTCCAGTCACTCAGATACCTTTTTAATTTCTCCAACATGCCAATCATTCTATCGCCTGAAGGACTTTGCCCTTATTACTCTCTCGCCTGGAATTTTCTTACACAAGATATCTGCTCCCTCACTTCTTTTCACTCTTTACTCAAGATTAACCCGATTAAAGAGGTCTTTTCTAGTCACACTGTATAAAACAGCACCCCGTCGCTATTTCCCCACTCTGCTTAACTTTTCTTCATATTGCTTCTCACCACTACAGGTTAATTTTTATAACTAGATTATCAGCTACCTTCCTCCATTATAAGTTCCATTAGGGTAGGGATTTTGCTCTGTTTACTATGTTTCTAGAGATCCTATTTTAGTTTCTGGCACACAGTGGGAACTCAATAAGTATTTTTCAAATACATTAATTACACAACCCAAACAAGGAGGAGGGCAGCCGCAGAAATAATTCTCTACCCACCATTTGTTGTCTTTTAACAGGGTAGTCTCCAGCAACTTTCCTCTTTCATCTCCTTGTTCAGAAATTGATCCTATGACTACCCCCAAAGCAGTATCAGTCAAAGAGGAATTCAATTTCCACTTTTGGCTTAGAATCATGGCTCATTCTGAGGAGATGGTGGTAGAGCTTCCTACCTGGTGCCTGCACAAAATTGGATTCTATTAGTCAAGAAGGACTTGGAGTGCAGGAGGGATGGATGTTCTAGGTAATTAGTAAGGTATGTCACAAAGACCTCAAAATTTTCAGGCCTGCTCAGCAGTGAGGTATAAGACCTATGCCCTCAGAGGCATGCAGTATGGAGGAAGAAGACTCTAAGAAGGGCCAAAGGAATCGTCCAAACCCAGAGCCCACAAGTGGTGAATCTGTAATTCAAACTTGGGTTGTTTTGGCCCAATCTCTACTCTTCTAAGCTTTGAACCTCAATTACTTTGTGTCTGTGAATTTCAACTTCCTGAATGTGTAAAAGGGAATGTCATTAGCTACCCAGGAAAACAAGATAACTTCATAGCAGAAAGGACTAAGACACAATTTATAAATCTTAGAACTATTCTGGTTGTGATTTATTGAACACAGAATTTTGTCAGGCAGGGCTTTCTCATTCTTTGAAGGGAGAAACTGACCCCCTCAACATATGAGCCATTTGTCTTTCTTGAAAAATCTGTGATGTAAAAATATAAAATTCTGCAACTGGAGTCTAGGCATTTTAGTTTGAATCCTAACTCTAGCTAGATGGCTTTGTGTAAATCACTTAAACCTTCTGAACCTAAGTGTTTTTGTCTGAAAATGGTTATATTTGTACTTTTCTCATGAGATTGCTGCAATTACTAAGAAACATATATATGTGTATAGTATGTTGTAAAATAGGTGAGCAACAGTTTTAATAGTGCAATTAATCTTCAATGCCCACAGTATCCTATCATATTTTAATTTTTGGAGGAAAGAAGGGGCTAATTAACTTCCAGTTTCTCTTAACCATGTTATAGTCTCTGCAATGAGGAGTCAAATCTCACCAAATGCTCTTATTTCTCGAGATGAGAATAAGACGTTTCTCCAGGAGGATTGATCTCTCTCATTAGGAGGGGTAGGAGAAGCCTCATTCAAAACGCTGAGTGTACTTCAAGTAGGGAAAGAAGAAGCTAGGGCGGAAACATGAGCTGAAAGCTCCCAGCTCCCTAAATAAGCTGAATTCCTCGCCCAGCAGTCACGAATCCATATTGGGCCCTGTGTGTGGGCATCAGGTTGGAGGCCTCCTTATCTGCCTTCCCCAGCTCCTGGCACAGAGTCAGGATGGGCCCCAACTCCATTTTAAATAGCAAGGAGAGTTTAGTTGCTCCATCTCGAGGGATATCAACAAATTCATATCCAAAAATGTTTAGTGAACATTTCTGTGTGAGGCATTCTTCTAAGGTCTGGGGATAAAACCATGAAAAAGATAGACAAAATCTCTGTTTTGATGAAGCTTATGTGGCAATACATTTCAGAACAATTAAACTAATAAAGCAGCTTCAGCTAGATGTGAGAGCTGTGAGGAAAATGAAATAGGGTAATATGAGAGGGTGGCAGGGCAGGACGACAGAACTCCATCAAATAAGGCAGTTCTGGGAAAACGTTTCTAAGGCACGTTTGAACAGAGGCAGGAAAAATTACGGGGTAGGTCTTATTCCTGTCCTGAATACAGGCCGTCCTCATTATACACAATAGAGCAGGGCCACGAAAGTGACCACACACGCTGAAGAAAGCAATCTTAACCCTAGAAAACAATACGATTTCATGACCTTTAAAAATGTTTGTCAAAGCATGTCTCTGTCATTCATAAATGTAAAGAGACATAAAACTAATACGATAGTCCAGTTTCCCTCCTATGTATATCCTTTCTGTGTGACAGAATTGTTTCTGTCCCATTCACATTAGATTTGCTGAAGACAATGGAACATGAGCAGAAGTGATGACGTAACTTCCAAGCCAAGTTTCAAGAACTAGCCCTGGGTTTGCCTTGTCTTTATTTTCTGTCCTAATTAGGGGCTGGCTCCGTATGCTGGTAAAGTAAGGATACTGTAGACCACCACACAGTGCCCTTGAAAGGTGAATGAGAAATATACCTTTATCATCCCAGGTGATGAAATTAGTGCATATCAAAAACACCCGGAGGACTTGGTAAGTCCTCATCCTTAGAGTTTCTCATCAGAAACTTGGACCCCACCCCATCCTTAGAGTTTCTCATCAGTAGGTCTGGGGTGGAGTCCAAGACCCTGCATTTCTGACAAGTTCCCAGGTGACACTGTTGCTGCTGTAAGAATCGCTGTTCTAAGCCATGAAAATCTGGGGATTCAGTTGTTAGCGCAGTGTAACTTAGCCTACGCTAACTGGTACAGAGGGGAATAAAGCAGTTATACAGTTTTGTTTTTTTTTTTTAAGAGTAATTCAGGCAGAAGGTACTTCAGGGTTTTGGAATCAGATTTAAGTTAAAATCCAACTACTTACTGTGAACCAGGCAGTATGCCAAGATACATGACGCTGAATGAGAATTCCTGCTCTCAGGAAGCTTATACCTTTTGGAATATTTATTCAAGTTAAAAAATGACACCTTAACTACTTCTGCTGCCCAAGAGAGTGACACTTTTAATTCTGCTAAATGACTTTATATTGAATCAAGATGAGTTAATTTCATTATTATTTCTTCCAGAGATTTCAAATTTGGTTAAAGATATTCTGGTTACACCTGATCTATTATTGCAGAAAACGTTAACCGAAGATTCTATTGGATGGACATCAACAGCTTCAAATGTGTAATGAGTAGCAAGAAAAAAATAGCCTTCAGTAGAATAGGGAGGAATGCTTCAAAGAAAAGTAACATATGAGCTAGGGAGATTGTCCTGATGTCTTTCCAGATTCTGGTTCCAATTCTATCCTAAGGCCCAGCTGTTTTCTTCTTGAGTGGCTTACATGAGATACTTACATATTTTTATAATGAAATCCCCCAATCCCTGTATCTTTTTTTGCTTTAGCAGACCCCAGTGGATATTTATAACTTACATCCAAAGAATCACAAGAATGAAATTTTAAAACAAATAAATGCAATACACTGTGATAAGTGCAGAGAAACTGGTCTATTGAATGCACTGTGAATGACTGATGAACTGATCATGCTAACAACTCAAGCACATTGTCCTTATGCTCTCAGATTGCAAGATAGATGTAATTACATGCTTCTTTGGCAGCACTTAAATATATAATAACTACTAAGATATTATTTTCAACTGACCAGACACTGCTTTTAGACAGGATATCCTACAGGGGATTGTAGGAGGTGGAGTATTCTGTTTGTACTCAGAGCCAATGAGGGGGAAGACCTGAAAGGAAGAGGACGTATGTTAAGGCTTTACTAGGTTTTAATCATTGTCTAGCCCAATGCTAACCCAAGGCCTCAGAGGAGCCCCCTGCGTGGTTCCAGAAACCAACTTCAGCCCTGCTTCCTGCACCAAAGCACTCAAATTCCCATCTTGATCATTGATGTGTGACATTACCTGCTGATGGAAATGTTTGTTCTTTTTTTTTTTTTTTTTCTTGAGATGGAGTCTCACTCTGTCACCCAGACTACAGTGCAGTGGCATGATCTTGGCTCACTGCAACCTCTGCCTCCCGGGTTCAAGCACTTCTCCTGCCTCAGCCTCCCAAGAACCTGGGCCTACAGGCACCTGCCACCATGTCCGGCTAATTTTTATATTTTTAGTAGAGATGGGGTTTCACCATGTTAGCCAGGCTGGTCTTGAACTCCTGACTGCATGATCCGCCTGCCCCAGCCTCCCAAAGCGCCAGGATTACAGGCGTGAGTCACTGCGCCCGGCCTGTTCTCATTTTCTAAATGAGATCTGTTCAGTGCACACACTACAAGGGGGATGATGAGGCATAACTGCCTCTTAAGGTGCATTCATTCCTTCATTTATTCATCCACCCATCCAATCATGCATTTACTCTTTTAAAATGTAATTAGCAGCCACGTATCATGAGTCAGACCTCATGCTGTAGATATACAAATGCAATAGATACAAACAAAAGTAAAATATTATTTCTACCTTCCAAGAATCTGCAGTCTTACCTAGTAGATAAGAGCATTGACTTTGAAGTTTCTTCATCTTTAAAATGACTTGTTTACTATAAATTGGTTTAAATATTCACTGAGATATCATATGTAACTAAAAGATAAAGAACACTCTGGTATTCCGATAAGTGTTCCGATAGTATGTATTCTTCTATCCCTTTACTTTTAACTTATCTGTGCCTTTATATAAGGGATTTATTACAAAAAACAGTCAGGTCTTGCTTTTTCATCCAATCTGACCATCTCTGGAGTGTTATACCATTTTGATATAATGTAGTTATCAATGTGGTTGGCATTTAAACCACCATATTGAATATTTTTTCCTCTTTTACTACCCTCTTTTGAATTAAGTATACTTTAGTATTTCATTTTGTTTCCAATATTGGCTTAATCACTGTACTTTTGTTTTTATTTTTAGCTGTGGCTCTCGAGTTTACAATATACAACTTTAATCACAGTCTTCCTTCAAACAACATTATACTACTTCATGAATAGCATAAGAATTATATATCATTGCAATTTCTTTTCCCTCTTCCCATCCCTTGTCCTCTTATTGTTTTACAATTTTCTTCTAATGTGATAAACCCCATAATATGTTGTAAACATCTTTGCTTGAAACGGTCAATTAATTTTTAAAGTGATTACAAATGAGGAAAACAAGTATTTCACATTTATTCTAATAGTTACCACTTCTGGTGGTATTTATTCCTTTTTATAGATTGCAAATCCTATCTGATATCATTTTTCTTATGCCTAAAGAGCCTAAAGTTTCTTGTAATGCAGCTTTTTGTAAATTGTTCCAGCTTGTATTTTTCCAGTTTTCTTTTTGTCCTAATTTTTGAAAAATGTTTTCACTGTAGAAACCATATTTTCTATTCAATCCTTTAAGTACATCACCTCAGTGTCTTCTAGTCTGCACATACTTTGAGAAGAAGTCTGCTGGGATTGTTAAATTTGTTCCCCTGTATGTGATGTGCCCCTCCTCAGCTGCTTTTGTCTTGATCTTCAGATCAATGTTTTCAGATATTTAACTCTGATGTGTATTTATATGATTTTCTTCAAATTTCTCTACTCGCTACTCACAATTCACTGAGTTTTTTGATTCTGTATCATTCTCATCAAATAAGAAAAATTTTTTTTTTAATTGTAATTTTTTTATTGGAAAACAAATATACAACTTGGAATGGATTTTGAGGCAAATTGTGCCATAAGCAGATTTTAAGTGGCTAAACAAAGTTTAAAAAGCAAGTAACAATAAAAGAAAATGTTTCTGGTACAGGACCAGCAGTACAAAAAAATAGTGTACGAGTACCTGGATAATACACCCGTTTTGCAATAGTGCAACTTTTAAGTACATATTGTTGACTGTCCATAGCCCACGCAGAGTTACAACTCCACACTTCAACAACAACATGCTGACAGTTCCTAAAGAAAACTACTTTTAAAAAAGGAATAGCCCAGATGTTCCCTCATTTGACCAACTCCATCTAACTTCAGATGTGCAGAAAGGCTTAGATATATCCAGAGTAACCACATGCAACATGTTACTTGATCAATTTTCTAAAATAAGGTTTCAGGACAATGACAGTAAGATAAGGGAAGAAAACATGGAGGAATGAAGTCCTAATTACTATACATGCATTTTTTTTTTTTTTACCGTAGGGAGAAACCTTTTACAGATAAGTTCATTACTCCATCAAATGCTTTTCTGGTTTCCCTCCTTCTGAAATTCTACACATACATCATTTAGATTGTTTTACACTGCCTCACAGAAGATTTTCTTGCAGATGTTATAAAAGATTTGAGTTCCTCAAGCTTGGAGTTCCTGAACCGTGACCTCTCCATGCTGCCCCTGTGCAACTGTGGAGGCGGGGTAGCTAATGCAGACCTGCAGCTCAGGCTGCCCACTGCACTGGGAGCAATCGGGTTGCTTTGTCTCTGATTCAGAAGGCTCATGTCACATGCCAGAATCTGGGAAACTATAGCAGTAAGGTGAAATCTCAGATACTTCACTGTTCTAAACAGTGGACACCACATCATCCTTTACACCACACAGCATAGGCCAGTCATGATAATTCTATCCCCTCTTGACAGAGATCCACTAGGGTATGAACATTAGCTCTGATTCTAACCAATGGTATATGAGAGGAAGCTAACATTGTGGTGCTTCTGGACAACACTTTGTTTTCTAAGATAGAGAAGAAAGAGGAGGGAGGAAGAGGAGGGAGGAAGAGGAGGGAGGAAGAGGAGGGAGGAAGAGGAGGGAGGAAGAGGAGGGAGGAAGAGGAGGGAGGAAGAGGAGGGAGGCAGGGAGCAGAGGCAGGGAGCAGAGGCAGGAGCGGGAGGTGGAGAAGAAAATGGCAGCACAGGCTCTAGCCCTGTTTTTCTCCTGAGTGGCTATTTTTAATCTGTCCAAAAATCAGTCTAAAGATCCTGAAAATAGAAGAGCAGAAATATGGAAAGAACCTGGGTCCTAGATCATATGGTTGACTTAATGAATCCACTAACCCTGGAAGCTTCCTATACGTGAACTTTTCTTTGCCTGAAATAAATTTTCCTATTGTTTTTACCAGTTTGAGTCAGAGTCTCTGTTATTTTAAGCCATTATCATCCTATAGAAACAGAGACAGAGACAGAGAGACACAGAAACCATGAGAGAAACAGGAAGAAAGAAGAGAGAGAGAGGAAAAGAGAAGAGAGAAGAAAGAAAGAAAGATTTATTCAGAAGATCAATCCTGAGAGCCTAATATAGACCAGAAACCTCATCCACACTCAAAGGCAGTAAAGACTAACCAGACAGAGAAGGACACCACCCCCCCTCTTGAGATGGAGGATTGGGGACAAGGAGAAAATTGGTCATCACAAAACAGTAGTTTTGGGGAAGTATTTTGTTTGGAGACAGGGACTTGCTCTGTCACCCAGGCTAAAGCTCAGTGGCACAATCACTGCTCACTACAGCCTTGATCTCCTGGGCTCAAGTGATCCTCCTACCTCAGCCTCCAGTGTAGCTAGGACCACAAGCATGCACCACCATGCCCAGATAAAAGTTTATTTTTTATGTTTTGTAGAGACAAATTCTCACTATGTTGCCCAGGTTGGTCTTCAACCCTTGGAAGCTGGAATACCTTACCCCACATCTGCAGGCTCTTAGAGTCCTTCTGCTTGCAGTTATACAGTCCAACAGTTAATTTTACTGTTGTTGTTGTTGTTGTTGTTACTGTAACAAAAGAGCCTGAGGGAGAGAGATAAAAGGTGAGAGAACATTGGTCCCACATCAAATAGAGCATGTTCTCAGTTCCAGTCTTCTAAGAGATCCATGGAGGCTGCTGATGAAGATCTCTGGAGAGCACAAAGAGGAGACCAGCAACACCTATGGCCTTCCTCTCCATTTACCGTCTTCTCAGCCCTCTACCACCACTCATTCATCACTCCATCCCAATTTTAGTCCCCATTCTCCCAGGGCTGGCTTTGGATGTAACTATCTCTGTGATGTTTCAGGGAATATAGGTTAGGCCTTCTGATTCTCAGTTATTGTGGGCGTCACAGTGCTTGGCATGTACAGAACTCTCTATTGGATGGATGGACAGATGGATGGATAGATGGATGGATAAGTGGATGGACGGTAGAATAATAATTAAATTTCTGAGTTTCAGAATCAGGCAGAATTGGTTTAGAATCCAAGTTCCATTACTTACTACCTCAGTAATCATGGGCAGATGATAAAGTTTTTCCACAATATGGTTTTCTCATTGGAAAAATACTACTTAAATCATGGAGTAGAATATTCAGTAAATATTAGCTTTTCAGATGTCATTAGAGGAGCTAGCTTACTGGATATTGAAGAACCTTCCTTCAAGATTATTCTGATAATGATGAACAAGATAAGGTAGATGTTCAGGTAGGGAAACAGAAGGAAAAGTATAAAAGATCATATAAAATTCAAGAATGAATTAAATGACTCTTGGCATCTGAAGACCAACGCTAAGATAAGTAATTAAGCAACCAGCTACAGGGATCTCAATGTACATCCAAAAGTAATTTAGAAAGAAGGAAAAGGGAGAGGTATATACTCCACTTTCTCCTTCTGTAAACCTGAGAAAAAACTGTGGTTTCAGTTTTCATTGCTGATGTTCTAACTTGGAAAGCCACTGGAAAGTAGTTAACTTTAAAGGCTCTGATTGAAAATTATCTGTAATTTATCTCCCCATGGGCATTAACAGATAGGAATCTTTAAGAGTCAGTGTCCAGGCCAGGAGCAGTGGCTCAAGCCTGTAATCCCAGCACTTTGGGAGGCCAAGGCAGGCGGATCACAAGGTCAAGAGTTTGAGACCAGGCTGGCCAACAAGGTGAAACCCTGTCTCTCTAAGAATACAAATTAGCTGAGCTGAGCCTCTAATCCTAGCTACTCGGGAGGCTGAGGCAGGAGAATCACTTGAACCCAGGAGGCAGAGGTTGCAGTGAGCCAAAATCACACCACTGTACTCTGGCCTGGGTGACAGAGCAAGGCTCCGTTTTGGGGGAAAAAAAAAAAAAGAAAAAAAGAAATAAATAAATAAGAGAGTCAGTGTCCATACAGGAAGTCAGGAGCCACATTAGGTATTTCAAAAAGAAAAGAGGAAGTACAAAGAACTAGTTTTCAACATGTTGCCAAGGCCTGAATACAAAAAGAAGACGGTATGATAACATGATAACACAGAGATGATTAACTGCAGGGAATAGCGACCACCTCAGCGCTGGAGGAACATGGGATGAGAGATGGCATTAGCAGAGCTCAGGAGTGTACCTGCTACAGCAGGGCTGGGATGCCACCCAGTCAGAGCTGGAACTGCCCAGGAGAGATGGCCCTGGTCAGGGCTAGAGCCACGTAGGAGGGTGCAACTGGAAGAACTGAAGAGGGGCCACCCTGCTGAGGCTATGGTCACCGAAAAGACAGCAGCTGTGGCTAAAGCTCAGATTATATAACAGGATGCAGCCCTTTCTGAAGACACAGCCAAAAGCAAGAAAATTGAGCAAATTTGAGACTTTCCTCCCCCTGACAGTGTGTCCTTGTTGGCAAAAGCAAACAAGAAGCCAGATGGTAGGAGAGTTCAGGAAGTGTAATTCACACCAGTTTCCAGCTTTGACATTACAGGAAAAGGTACAGGAAGATCACCTCTACTGGAGAAAGGAGAAGAAACTGTGAGGGAGGAGATGATTACACGGATGATGGCAATGACAGTGATGATGACTACTACAATAAAAATAACAACAACGCCAACAAAGAGCATTTACGACCAGGCACTGTTCTCTAAGCACTTTGCATGTATCGGGAGAGAGAAAGAAGAAAAAGGAGAGGAAACCAGGGGGAAAGAGAGTGAAGGAGGAGGAAACCACAGTGCATCGAGATTTAGCATTTCATCCCTGAGAAATTTCATTTTGTCCTTCCTCTCAATCACATCCCTCCTCTGTGCAACGGAGGAAACATTAACATGTATTGGATGACAGCTAGGGGCTAGGCACTGTGCTGAGAAATTTTACTACATTACCTTATTCAATTTTCACAAGAATCCTATGTTTAAAAGGCAAATGGGCTAGAGAGGTTAAATAACTTGCTCACAACCTATGAATAGCTCACAGACAGTAAAATTTAGTTCTGATTCTATCTATCCGAAGCTCATGCTGCTACAAAAATTAAGTGGAAATAGTAAAAGCTGTTCTCAGACACCCAACCAATGCTTATCCCTAGTCTTTCTCAGAATACCGCTTGGATCTACCAGGAGGCTCTGTGGCCCTGGTGCCGCCTTTTAACTAGGAATGTATGGAGTGAGTTGGAAGCCTCTAGCCTGGAGCAAGCCACTCTGCCCTAAATGGGATGTGCTTTGAGAAAGGAGTTTTGAAGTTGATAATGAAAGTCATTCTTCCCCTAATGGAGCTGAAATAGCAGATCTTGAAAGCCTGTCAAGCAAAGAATAGTTTGAAAGAAAAAGAAAAAAAGACAGAAAAATTAAAAGTGCTACCATAATCCGCTCCCTAAAGAGAGAAATATAATTCAAGAGACAGTAAGCTATCTAAACTGAAGAGTAGGAAGAGACCCATAAACTTTCTCACAAGGAGCTGCGGCCGTGAAGGCTCCCTGGTGTACAGGTGCCTCTGTTGGGAAAGTAGCAACCTGAACTGTAGTTGGTCAAGTACGTGTCAATGTGAACAAGTTCAGTGTCCTTTACTGGCGAGACCATCTTGATTTGATAATGGAGGGAGACAGAAGCATTCAGGCCCTAGTGCTCAAAGCAGGAAGGAAAAGAGACCACTGTATTAGTTTTCTATCACTGTTGGTTTCTATCACTACAGAACAAATTATGACACACTTAGTGGCTTAGAACAACCCACTTATTATCTCACGATTTCTGTGCATCAGGAGTCTAGGCATGGCTTAGGGTCCTCTGATCAGAGTCTCAAAAGGTGGGTATCAAGTTGTCAGTCAGAGCTGGGTTTTTGTATGAGGTCCCCTTTCAACCTCATGTGGTTGTCAGACAGCACTCAATTCCTTGTAGTTGCAGGATTTGTGGACTTGCTTCTTCAAAGCCAGCCACAGAGAAAGAACAGCAGGGAAGATTGAGAAAGAAAGTCTCAAGTGAGTACACCAGCAGAACATGCCCTTATGCAACATAACGTATCACAGGAGTGATGTCCATTCACCTTTGATATACTTATTGGTTAGAAGCAAGTGATAAGTCCCATTCACAGAGAAGGAGGGGGAATCCTAGAAGGGCATGAACCCCAAAATCCCCAGAAGCAAGAGTCAGAGTCTGTCTGCCACAATCACTGAGGCTGCAGACCAGAGTAGTGATAAGATGCTGATAAGAACCTCCCTGGCTTTCTTACCTTCTGTCTCTCTCCATCTTACCCGACACACTCACTCTTTTCTCACCTTGCACTCCCACCAACCCCATAGACCATGCAGCAGCCTCTGATCTTTCCACATTTCCCACGGATCCATTTGCCAGGAAACAACACCAGAAGACTTGGCTGATCAGGGTTTTCCTGAGAAGGCTGGGAGAAGGAAAGAAGGCCTTTGGAGGGCTGTGTGCGCATCAGCAGATACATTTCTAGGGCCTCTGCCCCAGGGCCTAGTGTGGGAATGGAGAGGAACGGATTAGCAGGTGATGAGAAGAGGCATGGCTATGTTTAAACCTTCTCGCCTATCTAATCTCTTATTGACTGAGAAACATCACAGGGAGATGTCTGGTAGGAATTAACACTAATTCCTTCCCAACTCTTCAGGGTCTTGGCTCGCCCACTGCCTTCTCTGCTGGATGCTCCAAGGGGGGGATGTCAGTGAGAAAGGATCCTGGGTAACTGATTAAGAGACTAACACCCCTCTTTGGAAATACATTATCCCTGATCCCACCAACGCTTCCTTAAATAAAACACAGTAAAAGTGAGATCTGGGGCATCCCACGTGAATTAAGAAAGAAAAATGAAAGTGGGGGCAAACACAGAAACAGCATGGGTTTTATTTAAAGAGAAAAGGAGAAGAGATCAAAGAAAAGAAAAATGAAAGAAAAGGAGAGAAGAGAAAAGAAAAGGACTAATTTTTCTCTTAAAGCTTAATTCTGCTGCTAACTGGATCAGACGAGACCCCCAGGAACCCATTCACTCACAGTGCATAGTTAGGCTTGCTAAAGGGTAGAAGTCAAGGTAGTGAGGCTGCAACAGGAGCCACATGGTCAGGGGCAGGGTCCTGCTGATAACAAAGGTCCTGGGTCTTGTCTCCCGGGTCCAGATTGACAGGTACACAGCCTGATACAGAGGAGATATTCTGGAAATGCTTGTCAAAGGCATCGGTATTTTGTTTTTTATGCCAATCTTAAGTCATTCTCCTCCAAGGCTATGGTTATCCCATTTTTATGCACATATTATCCATTCATCCATTTATCAGATATTTATTAAGTGCTACCTACTCAGTGTCAGTCACTGTGATGATAAATAGTGCTCTAATAGTGAATCAGCTGACATGGTTACTTTCCTAATGAGCCCCTGCTGTTGGGCAGAAATCCATACAACCTCAATGGTGTTATAATTAATAAGTTTTAAGTTAGAACCCATAGAAGAGGCACTTAACCCCAATTTTATGGGATATAGAAAACATTTTGGAACAAGTTACATCTAAGACCTAGTTGGTGAAAACAGGCAAGATGGCTTGGCACCGGTGTATTTCATTTAAAGGGAAGAGCACAGTCAAAGGCCCAGATGTCAGAGCAGCACAGTAGATGAACATTATTTAGAATGATGAGAGCAGGGACAAGTGCAAGCTTCCAAGTACAGGAAGGTGATATCGTTTGGCTGTGTCCCCACCTAAATCTCATCTTGAATTGTTGTTCCTATAATCCCCATGTGTCATGGGAGGGACTTGGTGGGAGGTAACTGAATCGTGGGGGCAGTTACCTCTATGCTGCTCTCGTGATAGTATGTGAGTTCTCACGAGATCTGATGGTTTTATAAGGGCATTTCCCCCTTTTGCTGGGCACTTCCTCCTACTGCCACCAGGTGAAGAAGGATGTGTTTACTTCCCTTTCTACCTCATTGAAAGTTGCCTGAGGCCTCCCCAGCCCTGTGGAACTGTGAGTCAATTAAACCTCTTTCCGTTATAAATTACCCAGTCTCAGGTATGTCTTTATTAGCAGTGTGAGAACAGTAATACAGAAGGACAGGGGTCCTGAGACACAAGCCTAGAGGAATGAGCAGAGTTAGTCTATGTTTGGTATTTTCTTCTGCAAGAAATGGAGAACCTCCAGAGGACTTTAAGCAGAAAGAACTACACGATCAGACTTGTGTTTAAAAAGCTTTACCCCTGGCATAGAGAATAGGTTAAAGGAGATAAAACTGAAGGTAGTCAAACTAGTTAGGAGGCTAAGACAACAGTCCAGATCAGAGATAAAGGTGACCTGAATATAGGTAGAAGATGGGGAGAAATGAAGAGATTTGGTGGAGGGAGGGGATGGAACTGCTAGAACTGAATGGCTAATTAGACTCAGGGGGAAGTGTCAGGAATGACTTTCCTCCTGGTATTGGTCTTGTGTAACCAGGTGGAGGGTGGTGCCATTTACAGGAGGGAAGACAGATGACGGGCTCAAATACAGAGGAGCTCAGTTATCTATGGAACTTCCAAGTGGAGACACCCAGTAGGTTTCAGGAGGAAAGCCTGGACTAGAGACCAATATTTGGGTAGCATCAGCATGGGGTGGTAACGAAGGCCACAGCCCAAGTGAGTCTGGGCCAGGAGACATGGATCCTGCAGCCATGCCCCCACCTCTCTGCTCAGGCATCCTCCCTGGGTCAGACAGCCCACACCAGAAGTGTAGATATGGCTGAGCTCCATTAAAACGAATCTTGCAGCAGTGTTTTGGTCGGGGGACTTCCTTAGCATCAGGTTTGGGCAACAGAAAAGCTTTCTGCTGTTTCTACTGTGATTCCTAGAGCCAGAAATGTGTATTTGGAAAGTTGGCTATTTTTATACTGCCTATATTTGCTGCAATTATTTCCTTTCAGTTTCCTTTACTGTTTAGTAAAAATCTTTCCGAAAATATCAGCCTGTCTCAGTTGTGTGAAAGGCACAGAAGTAAAGAAAATTTAGTCAAGCTTGGAGCCAACTATTTAAAAGGTAGCTGTGGTTTTAGGAGGCTTGGCTTGGTGTCACAGGAGGAACAAGCTGGAAAGAGACCCACAAGGAAAGTAAAACCCTGGAAAACAGCGTTGGGGGTCACTTGTGCAGCTACCCCTTGCCACCTGAAGATAATCTTCCAACGTGGTTCTCTGCTATGACTTATAGTGGAGTGTTGTGGAAAGATAAAAGACACTGGTGTCAGAAATGAATGTGAACCCTAACACTACCACTTAGCAAACCGAGAAACCTTGGCCAAATTACTTAACTATTCTGAGGCTCCATTTTCTCACAGATAAAATAAAAATAATAATGAACCTTGTAGTGCTTTTTGAATAATGCCTGCAACACTCAAGGCTTAGAGCAAGCACTCAGTATATGGTGCCTATTGCTATTATCATCCTCTGGGCGGCCATAAGTAATGAAAACGGCCAAGGACTAGAATTCAGAAATCAAAGATGGTCCTAAAGGAACAGAATCAAGTGGACCAAATGGCAAACGTAATGTAAGTTAGCATCTGGTCAAAGCTGGGCAATGAGTTCAAAGCCAAGGGGTCTGCAGGAAGCAGAAGCACAGAACAAAGTACATAAGCACCCCCAACCTTTAAAAGATGGCAGGCTGAGACCATGTCCTGCTCTAGCTTCTTGCATTTCTCTTGCTGGAACAGAGGTCTACTCCTGGGCTCGGTTTGCCTGTGATCTGAGGCTGGGTCCAGCAGCCAGAGACTGCAGGTGGCTGGAACATTATGGTTCTTCTGGTATGCTGAGGTGCTCTGTCAAATCATTCGTGCTGAGTCCTTACTGTTTGCCAGTGGCTCTGAGTATAGCCCATAAGCTCTATCTTTCCTATCCACTCTTTCCCTAAGAAATTGAGCAGGATAAAACCTCAACTGCATTTCCACCTAAGCACCTTCCAAAGACTGGGTGAGTGACTACAGAGAGAGCAACTCATGGCCTCCAGCCCATTTCCTCCCCCTTGCCAGTTGTCTCTCTATTCCTCTTCTCACCTGCCTCCAGTGGGGGGTGGATGGATTATAGTCATTTCCTAGGAATTACAGCTGGAGAGATGACAAAATTGCTAGGGAGCAGGTATATCTGGCATGGATTCACTCTTTTGGGGGGGGGGTAGATATTTACAACACTGGAGCTGAAAGAAATTATGAAAATCACAAAATCCAGGGGCTGCAAATTCAAATGTAGTCGCCTCAATTCCTCACTCCTTTGTCCTTGGGTCAGAAAAGTACCCTTCCTAAGAGGCCAGCACATGGTGCTCTCCTGGGGGCACAGGTCTTAAGTTGTCAAAAGAGAAGGAGCTTCAAAGACTCTTATTCAGGGGAGGGGGATGGAAAGTCATGCCCCTGCTCCTGAATGTGAATGGGGAAGCAAGTGGCCCCAGGAGCTGTCAGCATCTAGATCATTAACATAAGAATTCAGCCTACCATCAAAGGAAATCACAAAGGAGGGTAGAACCAAGAGAGCTGGGGGCAAAGCATGGG
>NW_012102031.1:9330323-9354796 GCF_000951045.1 Mandrillus leucophaeus
GGGTGTGGGGGGAGGTGGGCAGGGTAGATTGGAGTTGAAGCCACAGATCTATTGTGAGCCCCTAAATGAAGGAAACTCTGAAACCTGCAGTGCTTTGGGAGTTCCTAGCTGGTGTGCCAGTAAGCCAGTGTGAGTCAGATTTTCCATTCCTTGAAATGTCAGAGCTTCTTCCTGAATTGCTGAGGAATCCCTACCCTACTGTTCTCCTCCCACTTTAGATCAACATGGACCCAGTCAAGGAAGCCCTTCTTGTTTTACTCCCTTCTTCACTCTATTTGGATTGCTGGCTGCCCTTTGTCTTTGGGAAAATTACTTACTCTTTTAGGGTTTCAGGTTTTTTATCAGTGAGGTGGGATAGTAATAGGCCCACCTCATATAATGTACTTAGCCCAGCACATATGGGCTCAATGGACATTGGTAGTAGTGGTTCATCGTAAGTAGTAGTAGTAGTAGTATTGGTGTTGATATTAGTGATGCTTAATTTTATGTGGTAACTTGACTGGCCACAGGGTGCCTCGATTAAACACTGTTTCTGGGGGTGTCTGTAAAGGCCTCGCTACATAAAATTGGCATTTGAATCAGGCATTTGGGCTCAGAAAAGCAGACGGCCCTCCCCAGAGTGGGTGGGCATCACCCAATCCATTGAGCGCCTGGATAGAACAAAAAGGTAGAGGAAGGAGGAATTTGCCTCCCTTTCTTTTTCTGCCTCATTGCTTGAGCTGGGACACGTCATCTCATCTTCTCCAGCAATCATGCTGGAATTTACACTGTCATTTCTTCCGGTTCTCAGGCCTTCAGACCCAGAATGAATTATACCATTGACTTTCCTGGGACTCCAGCATACAGAGAGCAAGCAGACTGCAGACTGGGGGACTTCTCAGCACCTACAAACATGTAACACAATTTGTCTCTCTCTATATATATGTGTGTGTGTGTGTGTGTATGTGTGGGTGCCTCAGCACAGAAGTAGAATATACTTATTTCATCCCTTTTCATTGAATATATACATACATATTTTATATATATACACATATTATATACACATATATACACATTATACATATATACATACATACATTTTATATACGTTTATATATATATATAAACCGTCTCTCTCCATATACCTACATATATATGTATGTTATATTCAATGGAAAAGGATGAAATATATATACATATATATATATATTCTATTGGTTCTGTTTCTTTGAGGAACCCTAATACAGTGTTATTATCCAAACCCTAACCCTGAGAAAGTTCTTCTAAATCTGCCATGCGCCCTCCCCGCACTTCCCATCCAATACAGGTCCATTATCTTCCCTGCTCTACAGTCTGGGGTAAGTTACTGGGGGTTAAGATCAGCTAACTTCATATCTGTTCTTGCACAGGAAAAAGCACAAGGTTTAAGAAGGCCTGGAGGGGGGGACCCAGCCAGTTGCCAATTAAGAAGAGTAATGGGTGACAGCCAGATCAAGTTGTCTCATCAGAGCAGCTGACAGAGAAAACAGCTGAACAGACTAATCCAAAGCATAGCCCTTACTGTTCCACTGCTAGCCAACCCAGGCATACCCAAGTCAATTAATAAGCC
Organism: Mandrillus leucophaeus; assembly: GCF_000951045.1. Taxonomy (NCBI): domain Eukaryota; kingdom Metazoa; phylum Chordata; class Mammalia; order Primates; family Cercopithecidae; genus Mandrillus; species Mandrillus leucophaeus. Next base: position 9,331,912 of record NW_012102031.1, read on the forward strand.
TGAAGATAAGGAGCAGGGTAAAAATTTGGGTGCAAATTGGAAGACAACTGGAGCAGGGCAGGAGGAAGAAAAGATTCCATAGTGATGGTTATTCTGCCATGCGATCTTTGTTGAACTGAACTGCTTTCTCTAGACACTATTGTTACCAAAGGAAATAACACGTTCTCAGTTTACCTTACTGCTCTTTGATTATGTGGGTCACAGGAATGGGGGTAAGGGGATTGGTTTAAAGGATCAGGACCTGGGTGAACAAAAACTACTGAGGTTTCAGTGTCAGTCATTCCAAAACCCACATGGATTGTGTGATTCTGTAAATCCTAAACTAAACAGGGGCAACCGTCTCTGATATTTATTTTGTGCAACTGTCAATCTCAAATGCCATCCTGCATTCTGTATATGATAGTCACCAGCCTGCCTGATACCTCGTTGATCACGTTTTCCCCATGCTACTAAGCCATGCCAGGTGGACAGAACAATTCTCCAGAGAAACCAAGAGCTATCACTTCCTTTTCTCACCTAATACATTTTGTCCCTGCTAATCCATTTGTCATATCTGACTTTCTCCTTCCTCTGGCAGCAACCAGAGCCCCTCTCATTACACGACTGCCAGGCTTGCTTCAGCCTGAACTGCTGCAGAATAAACTTGTCATGTCCGCTCCACCATGGGAACCTGTGGGGAGTCAGAGCCTCAAACAGCTGTAACACCGGAGGGAAAGAAGATTTCCTGCCTGCGTCATTTCCATCTACAGCACCATGGTGCACTCATTAAGGCGTGGGTTGGCTACGGACAGATACATGCACTGGGAGGATGGAACCTGCTTTTGAACTTAAAACCATAAAGACACGTGTTTGTAAGACATCTTGCACCTTTCAAAAACATTCTCAGATGTGAACAGGCCATAGGGAGATGATTATTTCTCTTTTCACAGAGTTAGTTGTCGTGTCGCAGAGAAATCTCTGAACTCTAAATCAGCAACATCGGTTTAAGTAATGTCTCTGCTACTAACCAATTTATGAATCTATGCAAAGTCACTTAACTTGTCCAATCCGCAGCTTTTTCAGCTCCAAAATGAAGGCAATAAAACCAATGTTAAAGCACTTGATTAAATGAAGATCATTTTTAAATGCTTTATAAATTTTGAAGTACTATACACATCGATCCATTACAATGATTATACTATGAAACCACAGCTCAAGCTGCAATGAAGAAGCATCAGAGAAGGCAGGAAGGGCAGTGGGTGCCCAGGAGTTCTGGTCTCTACTCCTTTTTCTCACTCTGTGGCCTGGGGCAAGTTATTTAACTTTCTTGTGGATCCATTATTTCATTTGCAAAGTGGAAAATAATAAAAACTATTTTGAGATTAATTTTGAGGATTACATTAGATAGTGCAGGTAAGGTATTCTAGCATACAGGCTAGAATACCATAAACCTTCAATGAAGAGTTGGCATCATCATCAGTATTAACTTCTGGTTAACTAAACATCTGGACCAGAATCCATGATTTCCGGTTTAGTGCTGCAGAAGTTTCTGCTAATTTGATGAACTTGACCTCAAACCACAGAATGTTAAAACTAGGAGCACACAATACCATAGTTACCTTTCTGTTACTACAGACAACAGATCTGGAGCTTACATAAGAAAGCAAATTGTTCAAGGTCCTAGATGGAATAGGAAAAGAGCTCAGATTTCAACCCAGTTCTGGGCTCTCAGTCCAGTATGCGTTCTACCATCCCACAGAGACAGAGACTCACAGATCTTAGAACCACAAAGACTGTGAGAGACCGTCTAGCTCATTCCATCGCCCATGGTGGAAGGAAGTCACGATGCAGGGAAAGAAAATGGCATGGCATGGTTACACAGGGGCTGGAAGTCATTTCAGTGTATACATATCTTAACACACCATATTGTACACCACGAATATACACAATTTTTATATGCCAATTATGCTTTAAGCTGGAAGAAAAAGAATGGAGAAAAAAATATATGATACACTTTGTCCATCTGATTCCAGAGCTTAAGCACATGTTTACTCAGTTTCTATTTTTCTCACTGGTGGAAACTCAGGCTTAGAGAGGCAAGTGATTTTCCCATGGTTTAACAGTGACAGAGAGAAGAGCTGGCAGGACTGCCCAGTCCTCCCACTCCAAGTTCTCAGCAATTTCCATCAGCTAGTATTTCTCTTATGCAACCTTCATGTGTATACTTTCTGGCCAAGTCTTCCTCGGCTTTAACATTCTGGGATTCCCGTACGAAGGTGTTTGGAACATTGGGACCAGGTCATGGTGGACAGGGATGATGCTATTCTGCCTATATCAGAAGTAAGAGAAGTGGGGAATAGGATTTGGCAGGTGTCAGGCAACTAGATTGTCAAGGGAATGAAAACTACTTCCTTTAAAACTGGTGTAAGGGACTAGCTATGCTTGGCTTGAAGAGTAGAGTACTAGTTTCGTGTAGCAAGTCATGAAACTTTACAAATTATCTCAAAAATGCCAGGTAGAACAGGAAATAGATTAACAAACATGTCATTTTGATTCTGGAGTCAGAGAGCCCTGGTTTTGAATTCTGACTTGACTTTTTTATAACTATGAAAGCTTCCTCAACTGAGTTGGTCTCATGGGCCTCAGATTACCTGTATCTGCCGCAGACAATCCAGTGTGAATAATGATGCCCTTGTCCACCTGACTCCAGAGCCAGTGTGACTGCTCTGAGGATTAAAACGAGCCAAATCCCAATCCAACACTTCCACCTCAATGTTCAAAAACCTTACAAGGCCCTAAAGAGTCAATTTCCAAAGCAGGAGGTAGGATTACAAAGAATGTCCAAGCTTTTTCCAGCCCTAAATTGTGTGAATAATATGTGCCACTTCACTAGACTCAGATACAGACATCATTTCTGTCATATGACTATAACATTTAAGGGGGAATTTATGCCATTTAATGTGTACTAGCATTTGTAAATGATACAGGTGCATTTAATTATGTGGGTTCTCCATAGAATTACTTTGCCCAAGAAGGTTGTCAGCAGTAGTTTTCATAGAACTCCTCTATGGTTCCTTTGAGACTTCCTGGTATGTAGAGATAAAAAGAAAAGACTAATTTCATTATTTTTCAAAAAGGGGAAAAAAAAAAAAGCCTCTTACTAGAAGATCCCCCAGTATTCACCCCCTGGTACTCCAATCTAAAACAGGCTCCATACGGGCTGGGAGCAGTGGCTCATGCCTTTAATCCCAGCACTTTGAGAAGCTGAGGTGGGCGGATCGCCTGAGGTCAGGAATTCGATACCAGTCTGGCCAATATGATGAGACCTCCACCTCTACTAAAAATACAAAAATTATCTGGGTGTGGTGATGCATACCTGTAGTCTCAACTAGTTCAAGGCTGAGGCAAAAGAGTTGCTTGCAGCCGAGAGGCGGAGGTTGCAGTGAGCCGAGATCATGCCACTGCACTCCAGCCTGGGTAACAGAGTGAGACTGTCTCAAAACTTAAAAAACTTAAAAAAAAAAAAAAAAAAAAAAAGAGGCCCCGTTCCTTTCTTGAATTCCCCATTCTTTTGCTTCTGGTTTCTTCTCTGGAATGGCCTATTCAGATTGATGTTTGGGTTAGTTGAACTTCATGATTAGTTTTCAATTTATTCTTTCTTCCTTGATCTGGCCTACCCCTGTGCCAAGCTCAGGTTTTCCCAAATCTTGCTGCTGCTGCTGCTGCTGCTGCTGTTGCTGCTACTACTACTACCACCACCACTCATTCATAAGAAGTTGCAACTCATTGAGATGGAAATAAAAAATGATTGTATTTTTTCAGGACCTCTCCCCAAACTCTTATATATATTTTACTGAAATTTTACGGAAATACATATATACAGAAGCATGCACAAATTACAATAAATTCCACAAAGCGAAAAACATCTGTAACTACAGCACAGGTCAAAAAATAGAGCATTACCAGAAAAACAGGAGCTCCCTTTGAGCTCTCTCATGATCACTATTTCCTCCTCTTCTCCAAAGCTAACTATTGTTTTTACTTCTAACATCAGAAACTATGTCTATATTTTATGAACATTACTAGAATGGAGTTATACAGTATGCATTATTTTGTGTCAAACATTGTTTACTCAACATCATCTAATACCCACTTACATTGTGAACAGCAGTATTTTGCTCATTTTCATGGCTTAATAGTACTCTATTTTTATGCATATGCCATAGAGATCAAACCACTCTTCTACTGGACATTTAGGTTTCCAGTTTGCAGCTATTATAAATAATGCTGCTATAAAACATCTCCACATTTAATTTGGTGCATATATGTATACTTTTCTGTAGGAGTGGCATTGCTGGATCATAATATCTGCACACATTCTGATTTAGGAGTTATTGCTAAATAGTTCGCCAAATTAGTTGTACTAATTTACACTCCCACCAGCAATGTTTGAGAATACCGATTTCTCCAGTTCCATGCTAAAATTTAGTATTGTCAGTCTCTTTGAGTCATTCTGGTGGCAGTGTAGGGTTATCTTATCTCATTTTATTGAATTTACATTTTCCCTATGAATAAGGAGACCAAGCACATTTTCATATGCTTATTGGAATAGTTGAATGTCTTACTTTTTGAGGTCTTTTGAAGTCTGTTTATTGAACTACGACACACAGAAGCATTTGCTTTTTCTATTAATTTTTCTAAAAACTGACAGGAGTATACATATGTAACATATATATACACCTTTTTGGTTTTTTGAGACAAAGTTTCATTCTTGTTGCCCAGGCAGAGTGCAATGGCAAAATCTTGGCTCACTGCAACCTCCGCCTCCTGGTTCAAGCAAGTCTCCTGCCTCAGCCTCTCAAGTAGCTGGGATTACAGGTGCCTGCCACCATGCCCAGCTAATTTTTTGTACTTTTAGTAGAGTCAAGGTTTCACCACGTTGGCCAGGCTGGTCTCAAACTCCTGACCTCAGGTGATCCACCCACCTTGATCTCCCAAAGTGCTGGGATTACAGGTGTGAGCCACCACACCCAACCTACATGTATTTGAAAAAACAAATATATATATTTTCTGAATTTGAATTTTTATGTATACAACATACATATAACAAATATCTTCACATAATTGTGTCTTTCAATGAACAGGAATTTCTCAATTTAACGTAATCCAATCTATCAAAATATTGGTGCATTTTGTGTCCTAAGTCTTTGCCTATCTTTCACATTTAAATCTAAAATCTCATCATTGATTTTTGTGAACAGTGTGGCATATGTGTCATTAACTTTTTAAAATTTAGAAATTCAGTAGACTCAGAACCAATTATGAAACAATTTTTCTCACTATGTTGTAGGCCAGCTTTATCAACACCACACAGTGGCCCTTTAAAATCCCCAGTCATGATGTTAACACTAACCCTGACTCCTCCGACTCCCTAATCCTTCTCCTCCTTCCTGTTACGTCACTGCCTAGAGCTTTACCTCTTTCACTTTGTCCTGCCAAAATTTAATCTCCCCAGTTCCACTCCTCTCAACTGCCCAAAACCATCTCCTCCCATCACCTCACTCCTGTAGCTTATGTTGGAGGAATAGGAGAAAACAATTTTCAAAGAATTCAGTTGGGTTACAATAACAAAATACAGTCATCTCCCCTCATCAGCAGAAAATATGTTCCAAGAATGCCAGTGGATACCTGAAACCTTAGACACTACAGAACTGTATATATACTATATATTTTCCTATACATATATACTTAGGATTGGGTTAAATTTATAAATTAGGCATGATACTCTGTGTTTTGTGGCTATCGAGTAAAATAACAGTTACTTGAATTCAAGCACTGCAATCCTGTGACAGTCAATCTGGTAATGGATTTGGCTGCAAAGTGACTAACTCAGGTAGCATATACAGCATGGATCTACCAAACGAATGGGACGATCCACATTCCAGGGTGGACAGAGTGGGACAGTGCAAGATTTCATTATGCTGCTCAGAACAGCACATAGTCTAAAACTTATGAATTGTTTATTTCTAGATTTTCCCTTTTAAACCTTTCAGACCCCAGTTGACTGAGGATAACTGAAACCATGGAACACAAAACCTGAAATAAGGGGTGACCACTGTACCACGAGGCATGGTTTAAACAACAAAAATTCATTCTCTCATAGTTCTGAAGTCTAGGAGGTCCAAGAGCAAGCTGCCACCTGATTTGGTTTCTGGTGAAGAATATATATGTTATATATGTATATTCCTTGTAGATGGCTGCCTTTGCCTTGTATTCCCCCATGGTAGAGAGAGAGAGTGAGCTTTCTGGTGTCTCTTCTTATAAAGATACTAATCCTACTGTTTCACCCCCCAATTATGATCTCAATTAACCTTAATTACCTCCTTATAGACCCTGCTTTCAAGCACAGTCACATTGGCAGTTAGGGATTTAACATACGAATTTACGAGGAAGACACAGTTTAGTCCATAATATTCTGCCCCAACCCCCTCAAATTCATGTCCTCATCACATGCAAAATACACTCCTTCCATCCCAACTGCCACAAAGATCTTAACTCATTCCAGCATCAACTCTGAAGTCCGAGGTCCAAAGTTTCATCTAAACATCATCTAAACCAGATATAAATGACACTTAAGGTATGATTAATCCTGAGACAAAATTCTGTAGTTTTGAAACTGTGAAACCAGACAAGTGATGTCTTCTGAAGTACAATAGGCGGACAATTGTTAAGATAGACATACTCATTCCAAAAAAACAAATGGGAAAGAAGGAAGGGGCAATGGGTCCCTGATATGGTTTGGCTGTGACCTCACCCAAATCTCATCTTGAATTCCTATGTGTTGTGGGAGGGATGCAGCGGGATCTAACTGAATCATGGGGCAAGTCTTTCCCATTCTGTTCTTTTGATAGTGAGTAAGTCTCATGAGATCTGGTGGTTTTAAAAAGAGGAGTTCCCCTCTGCAAAAGCTCTCTTTGCCTGCTGCCATCCATGTAAGATGTGACTTGTTCTTCCTTGCTTTCTACCATGATTGTGAAACATCCCCAGCCATGTAAATCCAATTAAATCTCTGTTTTGTAAATTGCCTAGTCTCAGGTATGTCTTTATCAGCAATATGAAAATGGATTAATACAGTCCCAAATGAATCCATAACCTAGCAAGGCAAATTCCACTAGATATTAAGCCTCATGAATAATCCTTGGTTGGCTTGATGTCCCACCTTCCAAACTCACTGGAATGGCAGCATCACCCTCCTGGTTCTGCTGGGCAGCCCTTGTCCTTCAGCTGGGCACAGCAATCCCCCAAACTTTTGGAAAGATTTGGCTCTCAGAAGTCACCATCCATACAGGTTTCTTCAAGGGCTTCCCTCCCAAAACCTGAGGAGGAAACATCCTTGTCTCCTGGGCCTCTGTGGGAGTGGCAGCTCTGAAGACTTCTGAATCTCTTTCAGAGTGATTTTCTCTTTTCTTGAATGATAGTGTATGTTTGCAGTCAGATACCTCTACTATGGTTTAATCTTGTAGATTCCAGGAAGTCCACCAGCCTTCCTTCACTCCATTCCACTTTCTCTGCCTGTTTTAGTTCAAACTGGCAGCATCTGCTGGTATCATCCCATCTCTATTCCTGACTTCTGAGATGACTGATTAGGTCTACAAGTCATATTCATGATCTCCTTATCAAATGGTTGTTTAGTCTTATATTTAGTGTTCTCTTCAGAACAAGTTTTCTTGTTTTTTTTTTTTTTTCCAATATGGATACTCTGAGAATTTTTCAAGTCTTCAAGTTCTAGTTTGGTTTTGCTTAACAATTTCTTATTTAATCCATCCCTCTTCTTTCACAATTTATATGCACTCAGGAGAAACCAAGCGTCTCCCCTTCAACACTTAGCTTAGGAATCTCCTCAGACTGAGTCGTATAGAAATGAATCCCATGCCGTTGCCCAAAAGTTCCACCTTCTGCAAAACACTAGCACACATTTCAGTCAAGTTCTTTGCCATTTTAAAAGGGTTATTTTTTTTTTTCCATTTACAATAACAAATTCCTTATTGCCCCTGAGACCTCACCGGTATCTCCCTTGACATCCACACTTTTATAGTATGCATCTCAGAACTCTTCAAGCCCATACGTCTTACTGAGTTCCAAAGCCACTTTCACATTTTTTAGGCATTTATTACAGCAGCATCACAGTTCTTAATACCAAAATACATATTAGACTGCCTGGGCTGCTATAACAAAATATTATAGATTGTATAGATTGGGTAGCCTAAATAACAGAAGATTCCAGCTGATTTAATTTCCGTTCAGAGCTCTCTTCCTGGCTCATAGATGGCCATCTTCTTGCTGTGTCCTCACATGGTGGGGAGGACAAGTTCTCTGGTATCCCTCTCTTCCTATAAGGACACTAAATCCTCTTAGCATCAGGGCCCCACCCTTATGGCCTCATTTAACTTTAGTTACCTCCTTGTAGGCCTATCTCACACTAGCGGCTAGAGCTTCAACATATGAATTTCGGGAACATAATTCATTCCACAGCATCTGTTAATACAAGTCTTACCATTTTACTCTGTTTTATCAAGATTATCTTGGTGATTCTTGGTCTTTTCAATTGTTATATAAATTCTAGAATCAACTTTTTGATTTTCGCAAAAATATTCTAGTATTATTATAATTAACCTGTAGATCAGATTGAAGAGAAGGGATATATCAAAAATATGTAGTCTTCCAATTTATAAATGTGGTAGATCCTTCCATTTATGTTTGGTACTTTTTATGGGGATAAATCTAACAAGTATGAGGCTTGTTAGATTTATCACTTTATATTGATATATTGATGTTATTGGTAATGTTAAGATTTTTATTTTCTATTTATTTAATCAATTTGAGTTTTGTATATTTGACGTTGTATATTGATTGTATAGCAATCTTCTAAATTTATTAAATAATAATTTATATCTTTGTTCTTTGGATTATTTATATATACAATTATGTTAGTTGGTTTCTGTTTTTTCTATCAATTACATTTTAAATTTAAGTATGTTAAATTTTTTCACTATGTATGCAGACATGTCTGGTTCTTTTCATTTTGTGAATTTCTGTTCATATATTTTGATGTTACATTGTCTGATACATATTCACAATTGTTGTATCCTATAGGTGTATTAACCTTTTATTATAAAACATTTATCTCGAATAATTTTCTATTATAAATTCAACATTCTCTTATATTAATATAGCTTTGATAGGTTGTTTCCACTCCTCTAAATACTTTAAGGAATATCTCTTAAATGCAGTTGTGGCACTTAATTTTAAAATCCTAGTCTTTAATTGGAATACTTAATCCATTTACATTTAATGTAACTATTAAATATAAGCCCAGATTTGAGGTTATAACTAAAATCTTACTATTTTTTTTTCCTCTATTTTCTTTTTCTCTGATCTCTTGACTTTGGATTTAAAAAAAATATTCATGTCTCCTCCTACTAGCTTGCCAATTGTATTTTTTTTTTTTTTTGCTATTCTTTTAATGGTCACAAAAGACATGAAAATATTATCATTGACTTATCAGAATCTAATAAAAATTATTTTTTATGCCACTTTCCAGACAATGGAAAGGTAGAAGTATTTTATATCTATTTAACTCACTTACATTTTTGTATTATTGTCACATATTCTACATAAAGCTTAAGTCCTAAGAAGTATTATTCTTTTATATTTTATTGATTTATATATTTAAATAATTTTTTAATTTACACACATATTTACTTTTTCTGTTGCTTTTCGTTTCTTCTTTAATTCTGTGCTATTCTGAGAATATTTTATCCTACATGAAGATCTTTGGTATTTCATTTAACATGGGTAAGATGGTAATAAATTCAGTTTTTGTTTAATTTAAAATGTCTATTTCACTTTTTTTGCTCTGAGTAGAATTTTAAGTTGTCAGTTATTTTAACACTTTGAAATTTGTCTCCTGAACTCTGTCATTTCTATTGAGACACAAGTTTTCTTACTGATGCTCTTTTGAATGTAATGTGTCTCTTTGCTCTGGCTACCTTAAAAGTTTTTCTATTTGTATTTGGTTTTCAACTGACTTACTACAGCATGCCTACATGTGTTTTCTTTATATTTATCAATCTAGAGATCTGTTAAACATCTATAACCTGTGACTTAAGTTTGTCATTCATCAGTTGAGAGAAATTCTCAGCTAGTATCTCTTCACATATTGTTTCTGCTTTATTCTTTTTTCACCTCTATTCTGTGATTTCCCTTGTATATGTTAGTCTTTTTCACTCCAGTGTTGTATATTTTGCATTTTTTTCTGTATACCCTGTTAATTTTTCTCTTCAGGCTCATGTCTGGATTTTTTTCAAATACATCATCATTACTATCTTTCTTTGCTCCCATCTAATCTACAGTTAAACCAAGTAATCGAATTCTAAACTTTAGTTAACTGCATTTGTGTATTCCAAAATTTTAATTTGTTATTTGTGTGGTTCCCAAGTCTATGACAAAAATTTCCAATTTATCTAAATCTTTAAGCATGTTAATATTCTTAAAGTCCATTTTTAATAACTTTAGTATCATATCTCCTGTGCATATCTTTTCATTATTGGTTTTTCTCTTTGTCTTCTAGTACACTTTGTAATATATTATCAAATGTTATTTTCCACAATTTTTAATGCCGGCCTTGAAAAATGTTATTTTTTCTAAAGAGAGAATGTTATTTTATTTATAATTGGCAATAAGGATCATCTCTGTTCTTATTTTATAAAGGATTTTGTAAAGGCTAGTCTATTTCCAGTTTTCTTTCTAGTAGAAGGCAGTTCTTCAGTTTTTTTTTTTAAGTCTCACTCTGTCATCTAGGCTGGAGTGCTGTGGCACAATCTCGGCTCACTGCAACCTCTGCCTCCTGGGTTCAAGCGATTCTCCTGCCTCAGCCTCCTGAGTAGCTGGAATTATAGGCACACACCACCACACCTGGCTAATTTTTTTGTATTTTTAGTAGAGACGGGGTTTCACCATGTTGACCAGGATGGTTTTCATCTCCTAACATCATGATCCACCCGCCTCAGCGTCCCAAAGTGCTGGGATTAGAGGCATGAGCCACTACACCAGGCCAGGATTCTTAATTAAAATTTGTCTGGTTTCCAGTTCTATGATGAAAATTATCCATTCATCTAAGCATTTGAGCATGTTAATATTTTTAAAGTCCATTTTTAATAACTGTAGTCTCCTTTTTAAATTAAAAATCCTGAAGGGCTGCCTACTACTAGTGTGGTTTCTCCTTGATGAGCCCTGAAGTCTAATTATTTTCCCCCTCCATGCCTGTGAGATGGGTGGAAGCTTTGCCTGTCTATGCAGTCTTTTAACCACCACTTTTTGCTCAGCCTCTCAAGACCCTCTTTTGGATCAGCAAATGTATTACAGAGAAAAGTAGCACCCAAAGTCCAGTTGACTTCTCTCTGGAACCTTGACCCCCAAAGTCTTAGCTGTCTTGATAACTCTCCAGTTCCTGCAGATTGATTTAGTTTTGTCCAGTTTTTCTTGTTCTTGAAGGGAGTGTTCATCTGAACAAGCTAATTCACCTTTGCCAAAATTAGACATTCCAACTGTATCACAGGAAGTCCCCTTTCCCCTTAATAGTGTGTTTCTTAATGGCACATTGGCACCAACCCACCACTCTTTCACCATTTTAATGTCTAATGCTTTTTGTGTCATTCAAAGTACTTCCCTGTTTCAGAGCAGCCTAAGCTACAAGTGGGGTGGTGGGGAGAAATGCTCTATTTTACCTTGCTTCTTCCCCGAGTGTCCTCTGGTGTTAAGCTGGCAGGAGAAAACAAGCAGACAGAAGTGTAATTACATGAAGGCACATACCATAGTGAGTTGGCAGGTCTTTTTCTGTCAATAGCCTCTGCTCCTTGACATTGATGGGCTTAAGGATTCTTTGTGTACCAGGCATCAAAATGCTCTTTCATGAAAAACACTTCTTGGCTAATCATGAGCCTTGTGGGTCTCCAAACCCTAACTACATACACCATTTGAAGAATGAAAGACCTAGTTCAAGTTTGTGCTTTTCACCTTCCCAATCCCCAATACCGTTAATATACTACATAAACTTTTTGTTTGTTTGTTTTTGTTTTTTGAGACAGAGTCTTGCTCTGTCACAGAGGTTGGAGTGCAGTGGTGTGCTCTCGGCTCACTGCAACCTCCACCTCCCAGGTTTAAGCAATTCTCCTGCCTCAGCCTTCCCAGTAGCTGGGACTATAGGCTAGATTCCCTTCATCTAGACCTCAGTTTTATTGAATATGAATTTAGCAAAACAACTCAAGCCCTCTGGGGTTTCTTTTCAATCCACAGGAAACTTATATACCTTATCCATGCCAAATAGAATATGCAACTGCCTTGTTGGAGGAGAGAATAAGGCTTATTTTATTCAGCTCTGCCATCTCTCTTTCTCTTAATTCCAACATTAAACATTCTACAGATCCAGCAGCATTATAAAATTTCTAGGAGAGTTGTACAAGACCCCAGTGCAGAGGACAGAGGTGTCAGTATGGGTATATCGAAACAAGAGTAATTATCTTTAGACACTCTCATTTGTTCCTCTGGTTTGAGTGGAGAAGTAAAGGAATGAGCAATGGGAAAAAGCCTCTCTTCATAAACAGTTTTCTCCCCAGAGTAGCTTGTCTCATTTGCAGCCCTCATCTAATACTGAATGTCTGGGGACTCTAGTGGGTGAGAGCTACTGACAGTGCCTAACTGGTGCCTTGTAGTTAGCCCTCTGAGATGGGGGCTGATACCAACAGACAGCAGTTTTGTAAACCCGCAATATGTGATACTTATCTTCTTTATTCAACTTTGAACCTTAGCCAAAATTCTAGAAGAACAGTTAAAACCCTGCTTGATACCCTTAGGATAATAACAATTGTTACTAATAACACATAGGAAAATACAATACATATTATATTAAGCATCCTTCAAATACTTTTGCAAGTTCATCCCCTCTACCTTATTTTAATCTTTATAACCACCCTATGAGGAAGATACTATAGTCATCCTCCCTTATCCACAGTTTCACTTTCCCTGGTTTGTTACCTCTGGTCGACCATACTCCAAAAATATTAAATGAAAAATCCCAGAAATAAACAATTCTTAAGTTTCAAATTGCATGCTGTTTTGGTAGTGTAATAAAATCATAAGCCATCCTACTTGAGCCATGAATTATCCCAGTTTACAGCATATCCGTGTTGTATACACTACTTGAATTAGCCACTTAGTAGCCATCTCAGTTACCAGATTGACTAATGGGGTATCATAGTGTTTGTACTTATGTAACCCTTATTTTACTTAATAATGGATACAAAATGCAAATGTGTTTAATATATAATTTAAACTTTATCATGGATATATATACACAAGAAAAAACATAGGAAATATAGGGCTCTAGACTATCCACTTTCAGTCATCCATTGGGAGTCACGGAACCTATTCCCTGCTGATAAGGCTATCCCCAAGTTACCGGTAAGGAAACAACAGGATAAAGAAATTATCCCCAAGATCACACAATTTGTAAAAAGTAGGCTGTGTTCAAATACAGTCACCCAAGATCTTCAACTCAATGCAGGAAGTTCCACAGTCTGAAAGGAGTAACAACCTCTCACGCCCAACGAGGTCACCAGCAAGTTGACCAGAGCAGGTGGGGAACGCAGGTGCAATGAACAAATACATCCAGCTCCTCCAAGGACAGTTCCCCTTCCCTCTACTCCCTATGTTCACAGAGGTCAGAAATACGTAACGAAAGTTGAAAAACTACTTTTCAAACAGCTTGAACTCAACTGATAATCATGAATTGTCTGAGGTTCTGTCACTCAATTGCAGGAGCACATTCTTCCCTTCTTCTTGAAAACATTTCTTTTAAAAATCCGCTATCCAGGGATGTTTCAACTCCACCTACTGCAGGTTTCATTTGCATTTCAAAAAGGCAAGGAACCAAATATCCTGTCATCTCCCGAGCAGAGAGATAAGAAAATCCTGTTTCCCTCAGGGAAGCAGACTGTGACCTCAACAGCCCCCTTCCCACGAGGGGCACAGAATGTTGCCTAGAGACAGCCAGAGGCTGGAGCTGGGGACAGAGCCTGTGGGAAGTCTTAATGTAGTCTTGTCCTTGAAATTCATTCATGACTCTGCTGAGACTCTTGGGAAAGAGTCTCTTTACAAATGTGAGGTTTTGTTTTGTTTTTCAAATTTTGGAAAAGTCACCTCTGGTTTTAAAACAATTACTTTCTGCTCCAAACAGATTAGTCACTTCCCAAGAACCATGCTTCTCTCTTTCTTCTCCTGTCAGTCACCTGGACTCAAATCCCAAAGGATGCTTCTCAGGAGAGGCACACAACAGAGAAGTCACATTTTTTCCCTAAGGACAAAAGATGTTACAGCTCTATTTTTGTGAAAGTATCTACAAAATCTTAAATTGCAATGTGCGTATTCTTCAACTGTGTTATTCTACTCCTTTAAGAAATATATGAAACAATCTTCATTGCAAATACTGTTTATAATAGCAAAAAGCTATGATCAACCAAATAAATTATTAAATCCTCTATGATATACCTAATATATGTAATAAAATACTGTGTAGTCATTAAGGACAATGATATGCACTAATATAGAAAATGCTCCATGATATAATTTTGGAGGGAAAACAAGATACATAACAGTATGTAGGTCTTTCAGTTATGGTACAATGTTGAATTGAGATAATGCAACCATTCCACCTACATTTCTACTACACTCCAGTAAAAGCCATTAAAATTTCGGGTAAACTATAACCCCCCCCCCCGCTTCCCTCATGCCCTCACAGAAATTAATAGCTAAGTTAAAAAGAAAGAGATAAATAATCAGGTACCAAACATGAAGAAATTAAAGACAGTGAGTTAGACTTCATGCTGTATGAAGGCAGCCTGAAAAGGAATCAGATTCAGACATATGTCATGACAGCTGGGCGCTGGAATCTTCATGTGCATGCAGGGATTTAAGCTGGGACTGAGAACCACACATCTTGAAGAGCTAACCCTCAGACAAACAGGAACTTAAAAATGGTGCCAACGAAAATAAGAAAATAAATCTTATTTCTGCTTTGATGCTGGAGTGGAAAAAGAAAATTTCCTATGAGAACATAAAATCCCAAATCTGAGCTACACGTAAATATGAAAGCTGAATATATGCCTTTCCAATGGTATAAGGATCTTCAGTTCAAGACACTCATCTGCAATTGGCCCTATGCTTGTAAATATTTTTGGAGATCACAGAAGAAACTAATGTAGACCCATACTCAGGAGAAACTTCTATAACACAGGTGTCACTGGACTATCCAAAAAAAAAAAATCCCCAAAGATGATGAGCTCACAAAAAAATAACTACAAACCCCTTCAGGTAATAATCCACCATGGAGGTGATTCAGAAGACACAACCAAGAGCTTTAGCACCTACAAGAACTTGAGTTAAGAGAGTAATCTGTATGAGACCCTAAAACAGTTATGTTTAAAATGACTAGAGAGATAAAAGTATAGAAACCATATGAAAAGACAGAGCTCTATGAGAAAAAAATAAAATGTTTAAAAGTATAAAACAAGACTTTCAGAAATGAGGACTCTAGTAATTAAAATTACTCTAGTAATTAAGAATTTTAAGTAGCCTTCAGTTTAAATACAGTTCATCTCTATTCCTAAACTTTACCATAGTAATAGTAATGTCAGAGGCATTTGAACCAGAGCAACTCCATCTTGAATAGGGGCTGGGTAAAATGAGGCTGAGACCTACTGGGCTGCATTCCCAGGAAGGTTAGGCATTCTAAGTCACAGGGTGAGATAGAAGGTCAGCACAAGACACAGGTCATAAAGACCTTGCTGATAAAACAGGCTGTGGTAAAGAAGCCAGCCAAAACTAAGATGGTGACCAAAGTGACCTCTGGTCATCCTCACTGCTCATTATGTGCTCATTATAATGCATTAGCATGCTAAAAGACACTCCCACAGCACCATGACAGTTTACAAAGGCCATGGTAACATCAGGAAGTTACCCTATATGGTCAGTCTAAAAAGGGGAGGAACCCTTAATTCCAGGAATTGCCCACCTCTGTTCCAGAAAACTCATGAATAACCCACCCAGTGTTTAGCAAATAATCAAGCAATAACTCTAAGTATCCTTAGTCCAGCAGCTCATGCTGCTGCTCTACTTATGGAGTACCCATTCTTTATTCCTTCATTTTCTTTACAAATCTGCTGTCACTTTACTCTGTGGATTCACCTAGAATTCTTTCTTGTGCAAGATCCAAGAACCCTTTCTTGGGGTCTGGATTGGGATCACTTCCCAGTATCAGTAAAATATAAAAATGTATATACTCAGAAGGTAAAAAAAAAAAAAAAAAAAAATCAAGAGAAAAGATAACTTCAGAGGAAAAATGAGAGCACAATTTTTCAAAATAGAATCAACTTAACTAAAGAAAGCTGAGACCCAAGATCCTGTAGAAAAGAAAGCCAAATAGAAACAAAAAACAAACCAAAAAACACCACTATGCATTTGCATAACCCCAGGAGAGCTTTAAAAATTGAGGTCTCTGATACCTGGGAAGGTAGGTGGGAACAAAACCAGCATTCCTTGAAACTCTACTTAAAGAGCATTTGACCCCCAAATTCCTCATTAACTTTACACAGCTAAGTGACTCCCTCTCCTCCATTTAAGCAGGAGAATGTACTACCAATAAAATTGAACTAGAGAGATTCTACCGTGTTTCACAGGGCACAGCAAAAGACAGAGTAACACAAGTGTTGAAAGAGGGAAGGTTAAAATATAGATAGATTGGATGGATGGATGGATGAATAGATAGAGATAGATAATAATCACGATAAGGTACCCCACTTGGCTCCCAAATGGTATTAGGAAATCAGAGAATTCCAGTCTGGAGAAAGAATTGTCAAACCTAAGAGAAGAGACCTACAAATACTGACATTTGAAAGCAGCTCACTGAATTGTATGGTTCCCTATACAAACACTGTTTGGCAAAGCTCATCAGTCAACAAGTATCACCCAGGAGAGATGGCTCAATTCTAATCAATATTAATTACTTCACACTACTCAAGTGGTAACAGACAGCCAAGAATAATCAGAATCAAATGGACACTGAAGACCTGCACAAAACAAAATCTGCAATTCAGAACTAATTGGATGAGTTTAACAGCAGATATAGCATGAGTACACTCAAAGGCAAATGAATAGGAAATACCTAAATCAAACCACAAAGAGATAAAAAAATAATGCAAAACACAAAGCGGAGCATAAAAGAGCTGTGAGATGTGGTGAAAATGCCTAACACCAATGGAGCTGAAGGACCAAAAGGAAAAGAGAGCGTCAGGTAGAAGAAATATTGTATGGAATACTTTCTTAAAGCTTTCCGAATCTGATAAAAGACATCGATACACATAGTAAAGAAAAACAAAAAAACTCAAAAATAATGTCATAGCCCAGCTAAACACTAATGTTGAAGAGAAAATCTTTAAAAATCCAACCGCCGCACCCTCCCCCCGCTCCGACACAAAAAATAAATTGCCTTTAGAGAAACAAAAATGAGAAACATAACTCACTTACCAGATACTATGTGTCTTAATCAATGTTCTGTTGCTTATATCCGACACTGGGTACTTTTTAGAGAATGGGAATTCATTTCTTATGGTTATGGAGCCTGATAAGTCCAAGGTCAAGGGACTACATCTGGTGAGAGCCTTCTTGCAGAAGGAGACTCGAGTCCCAGGGCAATGCACAGTATCACATGGTTGGGGACTGAGCATGCTAACATGCTATCTCAGGTCTGCCGCCCGCTTCTTATAAAACCGTCAGCTCACCTCTCATATAACTCATTTATCCATGAAAAGATCAATCTATCCATGAGGGCAGAGTCCACATGTTTGACTCCTTCCTAACTCATTTTATGAAGCCAGTATCATCCTGATACCAACACTGGAAAGAGACACAACAACAGCAACAAAAACCTTCAGGCCAATATTCACTGATGAACATTGATGCGAAAATCCTCAATAAAATACTGGTCAACTGAATCCAGCAGCACATCAAAAAGCTTATCCACCACAATTGAGTCGGCTTCATCCCTGGGATGCAAGGCTGGTTCAACACACACAAATCAATAAACATAATACATGACATAAACAGAACCAAAGACAAAACACACATGATTATCTCAATCGATGCAGAAAAGGCCTTTGGTAAAATTCAACATCCCTTCCTGTTAAACACTAGCAATAGACTAGGTATTGATGGAGCATATCTCAAAATATTAAGAGCTATTTATGACAAATCCACAGCCAGTATCATACTGAATGGGCAAAAGGTGGAAGCATTCCCTTTCAAAACCGGTACAAGGATGCCCTCTCTCACCACTCCTATTCAACACAGTATTGGAAGTTCTGGCCAGGGCAATCAGGCAAGAGAAGGAAATAAAAGGTGTTCAAATAGGAGGAGAGGAAGTCAAGCTGTCTTTGTCTGCAGATGACATGATTTTATATTTAGAACACCCCATCATCTCAGCCCCAAAACTTCTTGAACTGATAAGCAACTTCGGTAAAGTCTCAGGATACAAAATCAATGTGCAAAAATCACAAGCATTCCTTTACACTAACAACAGGCGAGCAGAGTGTGTATAAATTGACAAAGTAATTCTAAAGTTTATATAAAAGTAGAAAGAACCTAAGTAGTTAAAAACATCTTGAACAAAATTGAAGCACTTTGACTATCATATTCCTGTAATACCCATAAAGTTACAGTAAACATGAAGGTGTGATATTGGTTCAACAACAAACAGAACAATGGAAGGCAACAGTGATTCAGAAATAGACTTGTATACAATGTTATTTGATTTATTGCCTGAGCAACTCAGTGGGGGAAGAATGGTATTTTTTAAACGTGTTTTTAAATTTTTTTACGTTTTGTTTTTAACTGACAAACAATAATTGTATATATAAAGTACAATGTGATGTTAGGATGTATGTATACATTGTATAATGATTAAATCAGGCTAATTAACCTATACATCACCTCACACATTTAACATTTCTTTATGGTGTAAATATTTAGAATCTACTCTTTTAGTGATTTTGAAATACATATTATTATTGAGTGGTGTTTTCAGTACATGATTCTGAAGCATGTGATGTACTCATATGAAAAAATAATGCTATCTTGGCTTCTGCCTCACATCAAAGATTAACTTGAGATGGAACACATACCTAAAACAAAAACAATAGAAAGTTTCTGGAAAAGAACATAGGATAATATCTTTATAAACTTGGGGAATAAAAAAAAATTCTTAAGTAGGACACAAAAAACATTATAAATAAGATAATTTGCATTTCATTAAAATTAAGAACTACTATTTATCAAAAGGAATAATAAGAAAGTGAATAGGGAAGTCTCACACTAGATGAAATTCTCCATGCACGTGTTTGACAGGAATTCACATCCAGAAAACTTTTTTTTAAACTCCAACAACCCAATTTTTAAAAAGTAGAGCACTTCACAAAAGAGGATATCCAATATATCTGCAAATGGCCAATCGGCACATGTAAAGTTGCTCAGTGTTGGGAAATGCAAATTAAAACCAGAAAAGAATACGACCACATAATCACCAGAATAGCTAAAACTAATAAGACAATGCCAAATTTTGGCAAGGATGTGGAGCTACTGGGTCATAAGAGTCCAAGCAACTCCACTTCTAAGTGTGTATGTGTGTTAGGCTGTTTTTGCATCTCTAAAGAAATACCTGAGACTGGTAATTTATAAAGAACAGAGGTTTAACTGGCTCACCTTCTGCAGGCTGTACAGAAAGCATGGTGCTGGCATCTGCTTAGCTTTTAGGGAGGCCTCAGGGAGCTCTTGCTCATGGCAAAAGGGAAAGTGGGAACGAGTACTTCACATGGCAAAAGCAGGAGCAAGAGAGAGAGAGGTGCCACACACTTTTAAACAGCCGGATTTCATGAGAACTCATTATTGTGAGGCTAGCACCAAGAGGAGGATGGTGCTAAACCATTCATGACAAATACACCCCCATGATCCAGTCACCTTCTACCAAGCCTCACCTCCAATGCTTGGGATTACAATTCAACATCAGATTTGGGCAGGGACAAATATATATATATCAATATATACAAGAAATGAATGCACACGTCCAGCGAAAGGCGGGATTCTCATGGTAATTTATTCATAACAGCCAAGTCCTAGAAATGACTCCAGTGTCCAACAGAAAAAGAAGAAATGTGTATATGTCATATGGAAGACAGCACAGAAATAAAGAATGAACCACCAAAACATACACCACAAATGAATCGCACGGATATTAGGTTGAATGACAGAAGGCATTAGTTTTCATCTTCTGTTTGGACCCTGATTGATACAAGTACATACTATATGAGGGAAGTTCAAAAATAGACAAATTAACCTATGGTGATAGAAGTCAGAACAGAAATTACCTCTGGGGTTGTGATATTGACTAGAAAAGGATAGGAGGGAGTCTTTTGAGGTGCTGGTGGTATTCTACACATTGGTCAGCTACACAGTTGTACACATATATAAACATTCATTGACCTCTTCACTGTATCCAAGTTAGACTTCAGTAAAAAAGAGAGAAGTTTGAACTGCCCTTTCAAATCTATTTTCCTATTATATTATCTTTTCCTTGTCAAATCGTATTTTAATGTTATAGTGTATTAGTCTGTTTTCACAATGCTGATAAAGACATACCTGAGACTGGGCAACTTACAAAAGAAAGAGGTTCAATTGGACTTAACAGTTCCACGTAGCTGCGGAGGCCTCAGAATCATGGCAGAAGGCAAGGAGGAACAAGTCATATCTTACGTGGATGGCGGCAGACAAAACAGAGTTGTACAAGGCAACTTTCATTTTTAAAACCATCATACCTTGTGAGACCCACTCACTATCACAGGAACAGCAAATACCCACCCCCCATAATTCAATCATCTACCACCAGGTCCCTCCCACAGCACGTGGGAATTACGGGAGCCACAGATGAGATTTGGGTGGGAATACAGAGCCAAGTCGTATCATATAGATATTATTTCCTGATCTATTAGAAGTATTACATTTTTCACATTTTTTATTAATTTGGTACATTCATTATGTTTATGATTTTTTGTCACAGACGGTTAAATTTTATACATACAAATGTGCCTATATTTTCTTTTATAGCTTCTAAGAAGTAACTACATATACATGAAAGATTTAGGTATATAAAAATTAGTGAACAAAAATCTTACCAATGTCCAGGAAACTACACACACAGTCTGGGACCTTGCGACCTTGCTAACCATAGCTAACCAAAAGCTGTAACAGAAAAGATAATATAGGAAAATGGCTTTGAGAGGGCAGTTTAAACTTCCCTCTATAGAAATAAAAGCATGAGTACATAAGGATGTGAGTACTAGGGTGTTTATTTCAGTATCATTTTAAGTGGCAATGAACTGGAAATAACGTTAATATCCATCAATAAGGAAATGGCTGAGTAAACTGTGAGGCATTTGCACCATGGAATATTATGCAGCCTATTATAGAAAATAAATTAGAGCTATCCGAGGATTTGGAAGGATTTCCAAAAAGGCATCACTGAGTGAGAAAAGCAAGATGGTTGAAAGGTTGTATATTTTGACTCCATTTGTATAAGTCAAACAACAGCAACAAACTTTTTATATGTACATGTACATAAATGTCTATATATGATCATATGGATACTAAGAGAAATTTGGAAAAATTCAACCTAGATTACTAATAAAAGAATACAGTAAGAGCTAGTAGAGAAAAAGACATTACGTGTTTAGGGAAAAAAAGACAAGTCTAAGAAAAGGAGGTTTAGGGCTGGGCATGGTGGCTCACACCTATAATCCCAGCACTTTGGGAAGTCAATGAAGGCGGATCACTTTAAGTCAGGAGTTTGAGACCAGCCTGGCCAACATGGTGAAACCCTGTCTCTTCTAAAAGTACAAAAATTAGCCAGGCATGGTGGCAGGCACCTGTGATCCCAGCTACTCGGGAGGCTGAGGCAGGAGAACTGTTTGAACCCTGGAGGTGGGGGTTGCAGTGAACTGAGATCGTGCCACTACATGTGTAAAATCATGCATGTATAAGTTTTTTAAAGTATTTTAACATAAAAGGAGAAATACTTAAAAATTAGTAAACTGAAATTAAGCAAAGAATTTATAGTAAAAACCTTAGAGGCCAGGCACTGTGGTTCATGCCTGTAATCCCAGCACTTTGGGAGGCCGAAGTGGGCAGATCACGAGGTCAGGAGATCAAGACCATCCTGGCTAACAATGTGAAACCCTGTCTCTACTAAAAATATGAAAAATTAGTTGGGCATGGTGGCAGCTGCCTGTAGTCCCAGCTACTAGGGAGGCTGAGGCAGGAGAATGGCGTGAACCCGGGAGGTGGAGCTTGCAGTGAGCCGAGATGGTACTGCTGCACTCCAGCCTGGGCAACAGAGCGAGACTCCGTCTAAAAAAAAAAAAAAAAAAAAGAACCTTAGAAAGGATGAAACAATAGATAAACATGAGAGATTAAATAGGAAAAAGGGCTGGGCGCAGTGGCTCATGCCTATAATCCTACCACTTTGGGAGGCCAAGGAGGGTGGATCATGAGGTCAGGTGTTCGAGGCCAGCCTGATCAACATGATGAAACCCCATCGCTACTAAAACCACAAAAATTAGCCAGGCATGGTAGCAGGTGCCTGTAATCCCAGCTACTCAGGAGGTTGAGGCAGGAGAATTGCTTGAACCCGGGAGGCAAAGCTTGCAGTGAGCCGAGATTGTTCCACTGCACTCCAGCCTGGGTGACAGAG
>NW_012102031.1:9354846-9402578 GCF_000951045.1 Mandrillus leucophaeus
AAATAGGAAAAAGAAATGATAAAGATGAGTAATAAAATCAAAAGCTAATTATTTTAAAAGACTATGCTCTGTCTTTAATAAATTCAACAAACCTCTGGGAAGACTGATCAAGAAGAAAGGAAGAGTGACTGCACACACCAGGACAAAGAAACAAAGACACATCTGCCAAATGATGTAACAGATTGCCCTAGGAATCTAAGCTTGGAAGAAGAATTAAACATCACTTGCTGCAACAATTTACACAGTCACTGAATTCTTGCTCTTCTTAAGAGCATCTATAATCAGATGTGTACCTACATAACTATTGCAACACCACAGTGGTCTTGCAGTCAGAAGATCTGGATTAAAGTAGACATCTGCCACAGCAGGACAAGGAAAAACGAAATCAACTCTCCTAACATTTATTGAAGGTTCAATCTCTGCCAACTCTTATACTAAAAGCTTTAGATGCATACTCATTTAATCCTCACAACAACCCTATCAAGAACTATCATCATTCCCATTTTACCCATTTTTGCAGATGACGAAATTTCAACACGAAGAAGTTAAATTGTTTGTTGAGGGTCATGTGGCTAATAAGTGAAAGAGCTGGAATCATCCCAGGTCCTCTGGGCCTTGGTTTCCCATTTATAGAAGGCGGCTCTATCTCAGAGAGAAGGACCTCAAAACAAAGACATAAGGAAGCTGAACATAAGTTGAAGACTATAAAGGGTGGATAAATATTACTTATAGCATAGTAGCTAAGAAGGTTATTTTCAGAGTCAAGCAGACCTGGGTTCAAGTCAGTCTTTGCAACTAAAGTGTCCTTGAGAAAGGGATTCTCTCAACCTAAGTTTATGGTTTCCAGATTTAGCAAAATACAAATACAGGAAGATAAGTTAAAATTGAATTTCGGATAAACAATGAATAATTTTTAACATATGTTCCATATATCTGTAACGTAATTATACTAAAAAAAATTGTTGCTCGGCAATTTAAATTTAACTGGACAGCTTCTATTTTTATCTAGCAACCCCTGCCTTAGTTTTCTCATCTGAAAAGGTAAAAATAAATAACTGGTAACAAACACATCAGTGTCACCAAGTCTTCTATTTGTCTTTAAATATCCATCCTTGTCTTCTTCCTTAGTAACAGAACACTAATTTCTAGCTGGGCTTGAAGCTACCCAACTAAATGATTACATTTCCTAGCCTCCCTTGCAGAAAGAAACGGCCATGTGACAAGTCCTGCCCAAAGATGTGATGGAGAACACAGAGTACAGAGAGATTTCTAGGAACTTGCCTTGAAAATAAGAGAATACATCCAGTTTTTGACTTCTTTCCTTTACATGGATGTAATGGCTGAAATTCTAACAAATTCTGTTCTAGACCATAAGGATTTGCTGCATGCCCCTAGGGTTGGCAGACACAAGAGCTGAAAAGAGTAGGCAGTAATGACCACTGGCCACGGGTAACTATTCTAACAAGGTAACTTGCCCGCATGTTAGAATTTTCTGAGCACTGGTGAAAACTCCCCACGCCCCCAAAAATTAAATGAAAACTTCTGTGGACATCTGTACTTTTTACCTTTTTAAATTGTTTAATTGATATGTTATAACTGTACATATTTATGTGGTACAATTTGATGTTTTGAGACATCTATTTTGGATAATGATCTAGTCAAGGTAGTTGGTGTATCCATCACCCAATGCATTTATTGCTTTGTGGTGAGAACATTCAAAAGCCTCTCTCCTAGCTATTTTGTAATACAGAATATTTTATGGTTAAACATTTAAAGCTTCCTAGGGTCACACTGTATGGCAAAGGAGAAAACAACTGCTTTAAGTTCTCTTCACTGATTTCCAAATAATACCCTGTGAATGACAAGAACTGCTATGGCCATTCAATGGACATTACAATAGGGTATGTTTTGATTGAGGTCCAGGAATCAGATTGTTTTTTTTTAAAACCAAGCACTCCAGGTGATGCTTATCTTCAGTCAGGTTTAGGAACCGCTGTGTCTAAGTCAATGAGTATCAGAATCAGAATCACTTGGAGAGCTCATTTTTAAAAAATCAGTTTCATTAGACAGTATAGATGTCATAGAATTCACCAATTTCAAGTGTGTACTTAAAATTCAATGACTTTTAGTAAGTATACTGAGTGGCACCATAAATCATTTTTATTTTTTGTAGCAATGGGCTCTCATTATGCTGCTGCTCAGGTTGGTCTCAAACTCCTGGGCTCAAATGCTCCTCCCACCTCAGCCTCTCAAAGGGCTGGGATTACAGGCGCAAGCCTTTGTCCTCGCCCTATAAATCAGTTTCAGAATATTTTCATCCCCCCAGTAAGATCCTTCATGCCTATTTACAGTGAATTCTAATTCTCATTCCCACCCCCAGCCCCGGGCAACCACTAATCTATGTTCTGTCTTTATAAATTTGCCTTTTCTGGACATTGCATACAAATGCAATCGTAACATGTGGTCTCGTGCCTGGCTTCTCTCACTTAGCGTAATGTTTCTGAAGTTCATTCATGACATAACATATGCCAGGAGTCTGTTCTTAATTTGCTAAGTGCTATTTGATACTACTCCTCAGCAAAAGTTTGCTGAAACCCAGACCCAGTCCTGGACTCCACCCACTTAGAGATTCTTTTTCAGTAGAATTTGCATTTCTAACAAGCTCTCAGCTGGTGCTGATCCACAGACCACACTTTGAGCTGCACGGGTCCAGAAAATGCCAAACCACAACTGACACATTTAACACATCAGTCTACTAATTACAATTTCCCAACGAGTGACGGAACATCATCATGAAGTTCATATGAGTTCATCCTAAAGAGACTTATTGCCAGACGCTGCCTTTTATTTTTACTTTGTCATCTACTGACAAAGGTGTCACACTGCACACAGATCGCTGCCAAAAGTTCAAAAGTCATTTAGAAAATTAAAGGAAAATAAGGTCATCAATATTCAGGATCATTACATTTGCCCAACAACTGCAAAGAAAGTGTTTTACTTCATTAATAATTAGTGAAGTAAAGATAATTTGAAAGGACAAAAATTAAAATTATGCTAATATAGCAAATTGTCAATCATATACTTAAATATCAAATACTCATTGTTGACAAGAACGCAGTAAAATGCTCCCATTTACAGCTGGTAGATTAATTGGTAAAACTATCTTGGAGGATAACATCACAATATTGTCCATATCAAGGTCTAAAATGCTCAATGCCCCTTTCTCAAAGTCACAGAACTTGTGGTGGTAGCAGTGATAGTTGAACCCAGACAGTGTTACTCCAACGTCTGAGTTATTAACCACTACACAACATTTCCTCTTAAAGGAGTTCACAGTCTACTTAGAGAAGAGGACAGTTAAACTTTTTCTTCTTTTTTTTTAAAGCAGGAAAGGCATGATAAAAATATAGTATGAATGGCTGGGTGCAGTGGCTCATGCCTGTAATCCCAGCATGTTGGGAGTCCAAGGCGGGAGGATCACCTGAGGTCAGGAGTTCAAGACCAGCCTGGACAACACAGTGAAACCCCATTTCTACTAAAAATACAAAAAATAGCCAGTAGTGGTGGTGCACACCTGTAATCCCAGCTACTCGGGAGGCTCAGGTGGGAGAATTGCTTGAACCTGGGAGGTGAAGGTTACAGTAAGCCAAGATTGTGCCACTGTACTCCAGTCTAAGTGACAGAGCGAGACTCCGTCTCAAAAATAAAATAAAAAATATAGTATAAATGGAACATGTAACTAATCAGTCTTACAATTTTCACATTAGAAAATTTTATACTTGAAAATGTACACTTGATTCCAATGGCTTTATGTTACCTTTCTGATAAGGTGGTTAATAGATCACAGATATTTAGGGTTGTATTAGGGAATTTTCACTCCCATTTCTAATGGGTAGATCTTCTGGACTGGCTGGACTCAGTGACTCTCAGCTAGGTTTGCTTGTGTGTTTGTGTTCTGTTATAAGGTTGTTGAGCACTGGTAGGTTGGCTGGACGGTAGCTAGTGTCAGCTGCCCTCATTCACACGTCTGGAGTTTGCTGGCTAGGAGCAATAGGAGTCCCACATGTCTGTCACCATCCAGCAGGCCAGCTCAGGCTTCTTCACATGGCGGGCTAGCCCAGGCTTATTCAAACGGTGGCAGGTTTCAAGAGAAGCAAGAAAAGGCAAAACCCAGTGTGCAAGTCTTTTGAAGAATCTGTGGCCACCTTTGTAATCTACCACAGTCCACCCTCTGCAAAATTTACTTTCTACTTGCATGCAAAATATGCTTGTCTGGTCTCCAGACCCTCCACAATATCATCCAATTATAGCATCAGAATTAAGCTCTAGGATTTTATTTTTAAAAATTTCTCCTAATGAAATAATTAAAAATGCATATACATATACAACACTGAAGCAGTGCTGTTTTTCATGTAGAAAAGCCAACTGAAACTTAAATGCTCAACACAGTAGAAAAAGGGCTACACATACTTTAATATTTTCAATACGTTACAGAGGCCAAGAGCCCTGACATTTGGTAAAAGTGATGAGTTCAAATCCCAGTTCTGCCAACTGCAGGCTGCACACCTCTTAATCTTTAAGAGATCAAGGAAATCACTTAATCGCTCTCTGCCTCAGTTTCCTTATTTGTAAAATGGAAATAACACAACCTATCTCACAATATAGTGATTCCTAAAAATATTAACGTAGAGTTACCACATGGTTCAACACACTTCTGAAAGCAAGAACTCGAACAGATATTTGTACACCCATCTTCATAGCAGCATTATTCACGATAGCCAAAAGGTCGAAGTAACCCAAGTGTCCAAGGATAAACAAAATACGGTTTATTTATACAATGTAGTATTATTCTGCCTTGAAAAGGGAGGAAATTCCACACATTACAACATGGATGAGCCCTGAGGACATTAGGCTAAGTAAAATAAGCCACTCACAAACATTGTATAATTTCATTTCATGAGGCACCAAGAGAGCCAAATTCATAGAGACAGAGTAGATTGGTGGTTTCCAGGGGCTGGGGGGAAAGGGAATGGGGACTTTTTTTTTAATGGCCATAGAGTTGCAGTTCAAGATGAAGAACTTCTGGAGATGTATGGTGACTGTTGCACAACACTGTAACTGTACTTAATGCCATTGTATTGTACACTCACAAAAGAGTTAAATGGTAAATTTTGTTATGCATATTTTACAATAAAAAATGGAAAACATAACTGCCTCAGTTTCTGTAAGAAATAAATGAGTTAATATATGCAAGCCATTAAAATAGTAGCTGGGACACAGTAAGCATATGAGTGATACATGACAAATAAGATGCAACATACTTTCAAAGAATATTAACATGTAAAAATACAAGAGAAAGTTAAATAGAAATGCAGAATACATTTTCAAATCATGCAGTGTCCATAAAAATCTAATTTTGCTTCGAAAATATATATTTTTATTTATTTTTAGATGGAGTTTCACTCTTGTCGCCTAGGCTGGAGTACAATGGTACGATCTCAGCTCACTGCAACCTCCGCCTCCCGGGTTCTAGCGATTCTCCTGCCTCAGCCTCCCACGTAGCTGGGATTATAGGCATGAGTCACCACAGCTGAAAAATTTGGTATTTTTAGTAGAGATGGGGTTTCACTACGTTGGCCATGCTGGCCTCGAACTCCTGACCTCAAGTGATCCACCGACCTTAGCCTCCCAAAGTGCTGGGATTACAGGTGTGAGCCACCGTGCCTGGCCTGCTTCAAGTATTTTTAAGATCTACGTATATCTACACATAGGAAAGAGAGGATGCATTCAAGTGCAACAGAATGTTATCCTGGTTAGTTTTGGGTGATGAGATTACAAGTGATGTTTGTCTTGATATATTTCTGATGTTTTCTCCTTTGAGCAAGAATGCATGTTATTTTTATAAGCACCACCCCAATCATACTTTTAGGAGTTTAAGGGAGCTTTCCTGGCCCAGTATCCTGTTTATACATCCTCAATAACTCGAAATGTCTTTCTTTTTCCACATGCCCTCTCCATGTACTGTTTGTATTCCCTCAGAAACTTCACTCATGTGCCCAAAACAGATCAGGGGTCCCTCTAATAAAGGCAGTCTTCAGAACATTCATTTCACGTCCTGCACTCAGAGGAATTCTGAGAGGCACCAGAGACAAGGAGACTAGAACTTCAAGGACACTTTCTTGCCTGACTTTCTTGCCATGGATGCTGTGAACTTTTCACAGCTCGTGCTTTTATCTCTGCCTAGAGTTTTTCTCCCTGTTCCACTTTTGTCAAAATACTTTCCATTTTTCAAGGCCCAAGTGGATTTCCTATCTTTGTGCAGCCTTTCCCAGTTCTCCAGGCCGACAGGAGCTCCCCATCCTGAGTTGCCAAGGCAGTTGGCAACTACCCAATCAGTTCTCTTGATGTATCTTCCTACACAACTCAAACTATGAGCTTCGTGAGAGAAGGGATGGTACTCACTCAGGTCTGCAGCAGGGATTAATACATATTAGATACAAAAAGTATTTTGCTTGGTTTTACTTTGTCTATAACATATACCTAATGGTATCCACAAACTCGTAAGTCAGAGACTATTCTTGTCAAGTTTGCATGGCTAAGAGAATGCAAAGATCCAGTAAATCATCTGAGGTGGCAGGAGTCAGACAACAATAAAATGTCTTATTCCAAAAGTGTCACAATTATCCCAAAGAATCATGATAATAAGAATGAGCCTGCCTGAATCCATCTTAGCAATGTTAAAGCTTGAACATTGATTGTCCTGGTCAAGCTTTAATTCATACTGCAAGAAACGGAAATTTTTCAACGGTATTCACCTGAATAATTGAACGGTTTGTTGCTTGGAAGAGGAACAACTGAGTAGTGAACTTCATTGTTTGGAAGAGGACTGATTGAATGTTCTGTAGCTTGAGAGGGGAACAATGGAGCATGAAACAATTTGGAAGAGAAATAATTCGGCATTCCATTGTTTAGGAGAGGAACAATTTCATATCCCATTCCTTAAGACAGGAACATTTAAGGACAGACTTCCACCAAGTTAGGACACTACTACCTAAAAGTTAGTTTTCAAGCCATTTATTTATTTGGAACAGAAAATACATTTACCGAAAGGAATCATGTTTGTAATTATTTGTGGGATCCAGAGTAGCACCTTCATCACCTCCAAAATCTATTAAGTTTCCATTGTATTTGAAGTACAGTGCCAGTTTCAATTTCATTTACATTATACCACCAATTCTAACATTGTACCAATAAACAAGTGTATTCCCAAATCTAGCTCTGGCTAGCAAGAGGTTGCTTTACTGCCTTCCCTGCAAACACACGTCCTCTTTCTCCACTGTCCCTACTGGAAGTGCTTCCCTGGTGGACAGATTAGATACTTCAGTCAAGTCACTGTAACTCTCAAATATTCTGCATAAAGTAAAATTGACTGGTGTGTATTGGCATAACAGAAAGTAACTCTCCAGGCCAGTCATTCCTCAGGTTGTCCTGAATGGAGCATTGACTCAAATGTTTTGTATCCAAAAGTCAGTGAGAAATTTAAGGTTAAATCTCAACGTTCTATCACTTTATCTTGTCTCCCAAGAGTACCATCTGCTCAGCCAATGGAACAAGATTTCAAAGCTCTCACTCTCTTCAAGGTTTTTGCCACCATTTAGGAACTGAGATAAATTTCTGAAAGTGACAATGTCTTTTGGATAGATTTCAAATAAACCCTTCTACTCTCTTCTATTTTTATGTCTGTGGTAGATTATTTGCAAAACTGGCCACCATAGTTTCCCTCCCCTTAATCACACCCTTGCGTAGTCCCCTACCCCACTGACTCTGAACTTGCCCATACGGCTTAACTGATGGGACAGCAGAAAAGACAAAGCAAACAGACTTGAAAATTGCTTATGTATTGGTGCTTGCTCTATTTTTTTGTTTTTTTTTTCAACTTTTATTTTAGAATCAGAGGATACATGTGCAAGTTTGTTACAAAGGTATATTGCATGATGCTGAGGTTTGGAGTATGAATGAATCCATCACTCAGGATAGCATAGTACCCAGTATTTTTTTTTTTAACCTTTACTTCTCTTCTTCCCCCTTCTCTTGTATTCTTGTGTCTATTTCCATTTTTATGACCATGTGTACTCAATGTTTAGCTCCCACATATGAGAACATCCAGTATTTTGTTTTCGGTTTCTGCATTTGTTTGCTTGGGATAATGGTTTCCAGCTGCATCCATGTTGCTGCTAAGGACATAATTTTTTTTTTAATGGCTACCTAGTATTCCACAGTGTATTTATAGTACGTTGTCTTTAAACAATCCACCATTGATGGGCACCTGAGTGATTCCATGGTTTTGCTATTTTGAATAACACTGCAATGAACATATGGGTACATATGTCCTTTTTGGTAGAACAAGTTGTTTTCCTTTGGGTATATACACCCAGTAGTGGGATTGCTGAGTCAAATGGTAGTTAACTCTCAGTTCTTTGAGAATATCCAAACTGCTCTCCCAGAGTGGGTGAATGAATTTACATTTCCACCAACAGTGTTTAAGTGTTCTCTTTTCTCCACATCCTAGCCAACATCTGTTATTCTTTTTTTTTTTTTTTTTTTTTTTTTTTTTTTTTTTTAAACAAAAGCCAGTCTAACTGGTGTGAGATTGTATCTCTTTGTGGTTTTGATGTGCATTTCTCTGATGATTAGTGATATAGCTTGGATGTGTGTCTCTTCCAAATCTCATGTTGAAACGTGATCTCCAATGCTGGAGGTGGGGCCTAGCAGGAGGTGTTTGGGTCATGAGCCCAGATCCCTCATGAATGGCTTGGTGCTATCCTCTTGGTTATGAGTGAGTTCTCACTCTGAGTTCATGTGAAATCTGCTTATTTAAAAAGAGACTGGCACCTCTTCCCTCCTTCTCTTACTCTCTTGTCATGTGATACACCCACCCCTTCTGCCTTCTGTCATGATTGTAAGCTTCCCGAGGCCCTCATCAGAAGCCACGCAGATACTGGTGCTAAGCCTGTACAGCCTGCAGAACTGTGAACCAAAATAAACATCTTTTCTTTATAAATTACCCTGTCTCCTTTACATTCATGCAAAATTGAGTAACACAATTAATGATGGTGAGCATTTTTTCATGTTTGTTGGTCACTTGTGTGTCTTCTTTTGAAAAGAGTCTGATCATGTCCTTTGCCCATTTTTTTTTTTTTTTTTAATTTTTTTTGAGACGGAGTCTCGCTCTGTCTCCCAGGCTGGAGTGCAGTGGCCGGATCTCAGCTCACTGCAAGCTCCGCCTCCGGGGTTTACGCCATTCTCCTGCCTCAGCCTCCTGAGTAGCTGGGACTACAGACGCCCGCCACCTCGCCTGGCTAGTTTTTTGTATTTTTTAGTAGAGACGGGATTTCACCGTGTTAGTCAGGATGGTCTCGATCTCCTGACCTCGTGATCCACCCGTCTCGGCCTCCCAAAGTGCTGGGATTACAGGTGTGAGCCACCGCGCCCAGCCCCTTTGCCCATTTTTTAATGGGGTTATTTTTTGCTTGTTAATTTAAGTTACTTATAGACTCTGGATGTTAGAATCTATCAGATGCATAGCTTGCAAATATCTTCTCCCATTCTGTAGGGTGTGTTTACTGTGTTGATAGATTTTGTTTCTGGTTTTCACTGTACAGAAGCTCTTTTTAGTTCTCACTTGTCAGTTTTAGTTTTTGTTGCAATTGCTTTTGAGGAGTTAGTCATAAATTATTTCCCAAGGCCAATGTCCAGAACGGTTTTTATGGTTTTCTTCTAGGATTCTTATAGTTCCAGATCTTACATTTAAATCTTTAATCCATCTGGAGTTAATTTTTGTATATGGTACAAAACAGAAGTCCAGTTTCATTTTTCTGCATATAGTTTGCCAGCTATCCTAGCACTGTTTATTGAATAGGGAGTCCTTTCTTATTGCTTATTTTTGTTGACTTTGTCAAAGATAAGATGGTTGTATGCATGTGGCTTTATTTCTGGATTCTCTATTCTGTTCCACTGGTCTATGTGTCTGTTTTTGTACCAGTACCATGCTGTTTTGGTTACTGTACCCTTGTAATATAGTTTGGACTCAGACAATGTGATGCCTACAGTTTTGTTCTTTTTGCTTAGGATTGCTTTGGCTATCCAGGCTCTTGTTTGGTTCCATATGAATTTTCAAGTTTTTTTTTCTAATTCTGTGAAAAATGGCATTGGTAGTCTGACCGGCATAGCACTGAATCTGTACATTTCTTTGTGCATTATGGCCATTTTAATGATGTTGATTCTTCCAATCCATGAGCACAAGATTTTTTCCATTTATTTATGTCATCTCTGATTTCTTTCGGAAGTGGTTTTGCAATTCTCCTAATAGAGATAGTTCACCTCTTGATTAGCAGTATTCCTAAGTATTTTACTCTTTTTGTGACTATTGTAAATATGATTCTGTTCTTGATTTGGCTCTCAACTTAAAAATTACTGGTGTATATAAAAGCTACTAATTTTTATATATTACTTTTGTATTCTGTAACATTGCTGAAGTTGTTTATCAGCTCTAGGTGCCTTTTGGTGGCATCTTTGGGGTTTTCTAAGTACAGAATCATATCATCAGTAAAGAGAGATAGCTCAACTTCTTATTTTCCTATTTGGATGCCTTTTATTTCCTTCTCTTGCTTGATTGCCCTGGCTAGGACTTCCCATGTCTATTCTCAAAACTCTGCTATCATGTGAGGAAGCCTGGTCTAGCTTGCTGGATGAGAGACACAGTTGCCCCAACTGACAGTCTGCCAACTGCCAGGTGTATGAGTGAGGTCACGACTATTCAGTCACTGGTTGGTCTGCCAGATGACAGCCGATTCATGTGCAAGCCCAGCAGAGGTCAGCCAAGCTGACTCAAACCAGAGGAACAAGCTGATCACAGAATCAGGAGCAGAACGAATGTCAGTATATTTTGGAGTAGATCATTACGCAGCAAAATCTAACTGGTACAGAAACTGCTACCTAAAATTGGGGTGCTACCACAACCGAAATCTAAAATGTGTGCGTTGTCTTTGGGACCAACTGATGGAGCGTTGAAAAGAGGCAAGGAAAATGTTAGTGAAGACTAGACAAATGGTGAGCAAGCTGTTAGCAGAAATGGGAAAGTAGCGAGAAAACAGCAATGGAAATATGAAAATGTATTGACATGTGATATATAGGATGGAACAATTAGCAATGCTGCCATCTTCAGAAACTGGGGTGATAGCAAAGGTCCTTAAACTTTTAGACACTGGCAAAATTATTTCCATGTATAATAAGGAAAGTTGATTGGCTTATTTAGGTGTCTATGATTAGATACAGGAAAAGAAAGAGTAGGTGAATAAAGAATCGTTCAGTTGTAAGCGGAATTTAGAAGAAATAGAGGAGTCAGGATTTGGTGGATGGTAACATAAGTCTGTTATTCAATCCCAGGTTTTGAGCCAGTAAAAGATTCTCAAAGCAAGCAATGACCACCAGGAAAAGAAATCAAGGATGTGACTTTAAGACACTTTGTGAAGGCCTCTGAAAGATTTAATGAGCTGTCTATCAGACATTGTGGGCTAGAGAAAAGGGTGTATAAGAACTTTAGGGTAATTTTCCCAGAGTAGAGACAGGCTTACATGGAGTAGACTTATAATGCGATACATAAGCCCACAAAGTGTTAAGGGACATGTACCAATAAAACACCCATCAGTTTTAACTGGATGAGAGTGATATGTGCCTTTATAATAGGCACAAATGGTCAAAAAAAGCGAGTCAACCATCAACATGTGTCATTTCCAACAAAAAAAGAAAGGACGGGCTGGATGCAGTGGCTCACGCCTGTAATCTCAGCACTTTGGGAGGCCGAGGTGACGTCAGCAGTTTGAGACTAGCCTGGCCAACATAGCAAAACACTGTCTCTACTTAAAAAATACAAAAATTAGCCAAGTGTGGTAGTGCGTGCCTGTGGTCCCAACTAATTGGGAGGCTGAGGCATGAGAATCGCTTGAACCTAGGAGGCAGAGGTTGCAGTGACCTGAGATCACACCACTACACTCCAGCCTGGGGAACAGAGTGAGATTCTGTCTCCAAAAAAAAAAAAGTCTCAAGAGGTTGAATCAAAAATCAAGATAATAGATCACTGAAACCAAAAGACTTGGAGTCTCTCTCAAAGAATTAAACTGGGTCTTCATCAAGAAAAATTTCTTGTCTTCAGAGTACAAGACAGAGCAATATTTGTCTGGCGAGATTTCAGAATTGCTATGGACCACGACTGCTACGAGTCTCCCATTATTTTCATTTTTATGGTTGTCCTTTCCTGTCTTACTATAGAGTATGTTGGGTGTATGGGGTTCAGATATTTCTTTTAGTTTAAGGTCTCCAAATTACTGATACCCACATTCAAAGAACCATACCTAAGAAGCCTCATCTATATCTGGATGTGATGTAGATCAGGAGGTCCTAGATAATCTTGAAATTAATACATAATAGATGTACATACTTTAGAAATACTTGTGATATTTTCATATATTCATATAATGGGTAAATATTAAATAAAGGTAATTGGGATCTCCATCATCTTGAATATTTATCTTTCCTTATGCTAGGAACATTCAAATTATTCTAGCTATTTTGAAATATACAATAGATTATTGTTAACTATAGTCATCCTACTGCTCCTACTGAACACTAGGTCTTAATTAATCTATCTAACTGCATATTTGTACCCATTGATCAACCTCTCTTCATTCCCTCATCCACTTCTACCTTTTCCAGGCTCTGGTAATCCCCAACCTACTATCTTCAACACATCCACTTTTTCAGCTCGCACGTAAGAACGAGAACACGCAGTATTTATTTCTTGGTCTTTGGCTTATTTCACTTAACATAATGACCTCCAGCATGTTGTTGCAAATGACAGGATTTCATTCTGTTTTGTGGCTAAACAATATTCCACTTTGTATATATACCATATTTTTCTTTCTCCATTCATCCATTGAGGGGCACTTAGGTTGAGTTCATATTTTGGTTATTGTGAATAGTGATTCAATAAACACGGGAGGCCGGGCGGCAGTGGCTCAAGCCTGTAGTCCCAGCACTTTGGGAGGCCAAGATGGGCGGATTACGAGGTCAGGAGATCGAGATCATCCTGGCTAACACGGTGAAACCCCATCTCTACTAAAAAATACAAAAAACTAGCCGGGTGAGGTGGCGGGTGCCTGTAGTCCCAGCTACTCGGGAGGCTGAGGCAGGAGAATGGCGGGAACCCGGGAGGCGGAGCTCGCAGTGAGCTGAAATCTAACCACTGCACTCCAGCCTGGGTGACAGAGCGAGACTCCGTCTCAAAAAAAACCAACAACAACAAAAACACGGGAGTACAGCTATCCCTTTAATACACTGATTTCCTTTCTTTTGGATATAAACCCAGTAGTGGAATTGTTGGATCGTATGGTGGTTCTATTTTTAGGTTTTTGAGGAACCTAGATAGAGTTTTCTGCAGTGGCTATACTAATTTACATTCTCACCAACAGTGCACAAGAGTTCTCTTTTTCCACATTTTTGCCAGCATCCATTATTCCCTTTTTCATAAAAGCCATTTTCACTGGGGTAAGATGATATCTCATTGTAGCTTTGGTTTACATTTCCCTGATGAGTGATGTTGAACATTTTTTTCATATACCTATTTGCCATTTGTATGTCTTTTGAGAAATGTCTATTCAGACATCTCACCCAAGTTTTCACCAGATGCTTTGCTTTTCGTTAGTTGTTTGAGCTTCTTATATATTCTGGTTATTAATCCCTTGTCGGATGGGTAATTTAAAAATATTTTCTCTCATTCTCTGGGTTGTCCCTTCACTTTGTTGATTGCTTCCTTTGCTGTACAGAAGCTTTTTAGCTTGGTGTAGTCTGATTTAACTTTCTGCTGTCATGTGCCAGGGGTACATGTGCAGGTTTGTTGCATAAATTGCGTGTTGCTACGGCTTGATGTACAAATAACCTCTTCACCCAGGTAGTGAGCATAGCCTTCCAATCCATATCCCCCTCTGCCCCTGCCCCTCAAGCAGTCCCCAGTGTCTACTGTTACCATCTTTGTGTCCATTATTTTTCCATGTTTAGCTTCCACTCATAAGTGAGAACATGCAGTATTTGATTTTCTGTTCTTATGTTAGTTCACTTAGGAACAGCTAGGGGGAGGGATTGCATTGGGAGTTATACCTGATGTAAATGATGAGTTGATGGGTGCTGATGAGTTGATGGGTGCAGCACACCAACATGGCACAAGTATACATATGTAACAAACCTGCACGTTATGCACATGTACCCTAGAACTTAAAGTATTAAAAAAAAAAGGGTTAAAAAACAGATGCTGGCAAGATTGTAAAGAAAAGAACACTAATACACTGCTGGTGGGGATGTAAATTAATTCAGCCACTGTACATAGAAGTTTGGTGATTTCTTAAAAGAGTTAAAATAGAACTACCATTTGACCAGCAATCCCACTACTGGATATCTATCCAAAAGAAAATAAATCATTCTACCAAAAAGACACACTCACTTGTGTGTTCATTGCAGCACTCTTCACAACAGCAAAGACAGAATCAACTTAGGTGCCCATCAGTGGTGAACTGGATAAAGTAACTCTGGTACATATACATCATGGAATACTATGCAGCCTTAAAAAATAATGAAACCATGTTCTTTGCAGCAACATGGATACAGAGCTAGAGGCCATTAACCTAAGGGTTCTTTCTACTCTTTGCTTAAACTAATTCCTAAATGTCTTATATTCTTTGTAGCTATTATAAACGGGATTTCTTGACCTCTTTTTCAGATTGCTCACTGTTAGTGTATATAAATGCTGCTGATTTTTGTGTGTTGGGTTTTTTTTACTGCGCAACTTTCCTGAATTTATCAGTTCTAAGTTATTTGTAGAGTCTTAACAGTTTTCTTAATGTAAGATCATGTCATCTGCAAACAGGGGTAGTTTGACTTTTTTTTCTAATTTGGATGACCTTTCTTTCTCTCGTGTGATTTATTGCTCTGACCAGGATTTTCAGCATTATGCTCAATAAGAGTAGTAAAAGTGGGCGTCCTTATCTTGTTTTAGATCTTAGAGGAAAGTTTTCCCTGGTCAGTACAATGTGAGCTGTGGATTTGTCAGATATTGCCTTTATTATTTTGACATATGCTCCTTTTATACTCAGTTTGATGAGGTTTTTATCATAAAGGCTGTTGAATTTTATCAAATGTTTTGTCACCATCTATTCAAATGATCACATGGTTATTTTTCTTGGTTCTGTTAATATATTTTGTTTATGTTGAATCATCCTTGCATCCCTGGGGTGAATTCCACTTGATCATGGTGAATGATCTTTTTAATGTGCCGTTGGTTTGCTAGACTTAACGATTTTTTCTTCATTTATGTTTTACAGTGATATTGGCCTGTAGTTTTGTTGTTGTTGTTGTTGTTGTTGTTGTTGTGTTCTTGTCTGGTTTTGGTATCATAGCGACGCTGGCCTCATAGAATGAATTTGGAAGTATTCCCTCCTCTTCAGTTGTTTTGAAGAGATTGAGTAGAATTGGAATCCACCAGGTCATGCACTTTTCTTTGATGGGAGACATTTTGCTACAGCTTTGACTATTGGCTTCTTGAGGTTTTCTATTTCTTCATAGTTTAGCCTTTTTAGGTTTTATGTGTGCAGGAATTTATCCAATATGTTGGCATATAGTTGTTTATAATAGTCTCTAATAATTCTTTGTATTTCCGTGGTCTCAGTTATATCTCATTTTCATTTATGATTTTTATATTTGGTTCTTTTCTAGCCAAAGGTTTGCCAATTTATCTTTAAAAAAGATTTTGTTTCATTGATCTTCTGTATTTTTTAGTCTCAATTTTATTCCTTCTCTGATCTTTATTCTTTCTTTCCTATTACTAATTTTGTTTTTGCTTTGTTTTTATAGTTCTTTGAGGTGCAGTATTAGATTATTTGAAGTCTTTCCCATTTTTTGATGTAGGCATTTATTGCTACAAAACTCCCTCCTAGCACTGCTTGTGCTTCATCCCATAGATTTTGGTATACTGTATTTTCGTGTTTTCAAAATATGTTTTATTATTATTTTTTTCACTGACCCACTGGTTATTTGGAAACAGCTTAATTTTCATGTGTTTGTGTAGTTTCCAAGGTTCTTTTTGATATTGATTTCTGGTTTTATTACATTGTGCTCAGAAATTATATTTTATACAACATAATTATATATATTATATAATATTTTATATAATTTCTCTCGAGTTTGTTGAGACTTGTTTTGTGGTCTAAGAAATGGTCTATTCTGGAGAATGTTCTATGTGGTGATGAAAATGTATATTCTGCAGCAGTTGGGTGAAATGTTCTGCAAATGTCAGGTGTATTGGTCTAGTGTGTAGTTCAACTCCAATGTTTCCTTGTCTATTTTCTGTCTGGACGATCTATCCATTACTGAGACTGGGATGTTGAAGTCTCCTACTATCATTGTATTGCCATCTATCTTTCCCTTTAGATCTATTAGTGTTTGCTTTATATTTTTAACTGCTCTAGTGTTGGGTACATCCTAGACTTTAATCTTGATGCTATAATTGGATAATATTTTGGAGGGTTTGCAGATGGGACAAGCATGTGGGTGAAACAAACAATTTTACAGAGGGAAAACTGTGGCAGATCACAAAGGAGGCCACAGATTCTTCTTCAAAAGACTTGTACACTGGGGTTTGCCCTTTCTCGCTTCTCTTGAAACCTGCCACCATTTGAATAAGCCTGGGCTAGCCCGCCATGTGAAGAAGTCTGAGCTGGCCCGCTGGATGACGGCAGACATGTGGCACAATCACCTTTATTGCTCCTAGCCAGTAAACTACCAGATATATGAAGCCAACTGGCACTAGCCACCCTCCAGCCAACCTACCAATCCCCAACAACCCTACAACTGAATGCAAACACATGAGTAAGCCCAACTGAGATTCACCGAGTCCAGCTGGTTCATATCCACCCAACAGAAATGGGAGCAAAACTCCCCAATACAACTCTAAATATCTATGATCTACTATTAACCATCTTGTCAGAAAGGTAACAATCCACTGGAATCAATTATACATTTTCTAATATAAAAACTTTAACACTGGTTAGGAACATGCTCCATTAATACTATATTTTTATGACTCCCCCTTATCTATGAGAAAAACATGCTTGCTCCTTTGTTTACCCTGCAGAAAAAATCTGTCCTTTTCTCTAACTAGGCTGTAAACTCCATTAAGAGGAAATGTGTTTAGTGGTTGATAGCTCAGACTCCGGAATAAGACTATTTGGGTTCAAGTATCAATGCCGCAAGTTCTATAACTTGGAGTAATTTACTGACCTCACTGTGCTTAGTTTCCTCAGCACTGAAACAGGTTTAACGGTCATCACCTCTAGGCCTGTGGAGGATTGCATGAATCAATATATGTCATCTGCTTACACTGGTGTCTGGCATATTTTAAGAGACAGTGATATATGTTTCCATTATTTGATATCCAAGATGAGTCTTAGCCATTGCTCGGCACTCCTCACTGTGCTATGAATGGTAACATATCTATAAATAAGTAATCAA
Organism: Mandrillus leucophaeus; assembly: GCF_000951045.1. Lineage (NCBI taxonomy): Eukaryota > Metazoa > Chordata > Mammalia > Primates > Cercopithecidae > Mandrillus > Mandrillus leucophaeus. The sequence continues at coordinate 9,372,460 of NW_012102031.1, forward strand.
TAAAAGAGTTTGGGAATTCTAGGGCATTAATTAGACCATGAAGCATTGAAGCAGATGTAATATATTCATGAAGTTACCAGTATAAGGTATTTATGTAATACTTTTGAGGATCCGGAAGTATGCTCAGTCATTATCTTAACCAGTCCTGCCATCTGCCCTGCAAAGTTTTAAGCCTAAAATGGGTAGATATTTTTTCCAACATTGGTGCTTTGCTTTGATACCAGAATCTAATTCTCTGTGCGGGGTGGGGGGTAGGGGGAGGAAAACAAATGCCCAAGCCTGACAAGAACACCCCCCTAATGTTTACATCCCATTTTCCTGATAGAATCTGCCATGTGGTCTGTGGTTCTGCTTTTCACAAGACTTTTATCAAATCCTCAATCATTGGACAATCACGCAGTGCAAAATCTTTAAGGCAGAGCCACAATGGTATTATGACGGAAAACTTGGGAATAAGTTCTCTACAAGCCAGTGCAAGTAAAATTTTCCTAATGAAAGAGGAAGAAATAACGAATTAGCAATTCCATGAAGAAAAGGAAGCTGCCTCAATGGAAAAAGTCATCTTCATCTCCTCAGATGTGAAGTTTGTCAACCTCAAGTTAGGTATGGATCCCAGTAGGGATGGGTAACATCGGAAAGTCAGGCATACCCATATAAATACCCGTATTGATTTCATTGTTTCCTCTTGCAACCAGGTATTTATAAAACGTGATTCTTGACTCTGCATCAGAATCTCCATGGAGTCAGCTAAAAATTCTTACGCTGAGCCTCAATGCAGCCCTACCAAGTCAGTGTCCCTAACGTGGAGAGGGCCTGGGAAGTACCGCTCAACAATCTCTCCAGATGTACCTTGTGCACACTGATATGCAAGGTCAGGTGCTGGCTTATGCTAGAATGGCAAGGAGCACCATTAAGATACTTAAGTGAGGAGACAGAGTGCCCCAAGTGTCCATTCTAACAATGACTTGCTGTGTTTCAGATGAGGGAGCTGGAACAGGGAGAAGAGTGAGAGAGAGAAACTTAAGAGTCAGGGAAGGGAGATAGACTGTCTATCTAGAACAGTGTTTTATATCAAGACCTAACATACCACATACTCAAACACATGCACTTACCTGAAATAAAAGTTTTGAAATGACCTGACACAATTTGAGTATCTTCTATCCTTTCTATTATATATTTTAAGAATCCTAGTAACATTCCAGTAAATTGTTTTTTCTACCCACTAATGGATTTCAGAAAGCACTGGTGCAGAGAAATCAAGGGTGGCGGTGGAAATAAAGACAGACAAGAACGATAAAAGCTTGAGCTTTTTCTACCACAAGAGCCAGTGATAGTTACGAATCAGAAAGAGGATTTAATGATATCTTTGCTCCCCCTGCCTCAGCAGTGACTGCTCTGTCCCTTTCATGAAATCGAAGTCAAGAATCTCCTAAGATAACTAAAAATCTTGGAGAAAACGAATTAAGAACAGGCAGTAGGTAGACACAAAACACACTAATCTAGGAGAAAATAGTAAAATAAAGGTAATTGTAGCTATTTGCAGGGATTCTTTGGTTTACACAAATGTTGCTCCTCATACCGGGAAAAAACTACGCTCAGGTCAACATGAATCTGCCAAGAGGAGAAAGGAAATTGTGTACCCATAGCCAAAATACCTAGCCTTCCCCAACATTCATTCAACAAATGTTTATTTAGTACCTAGTAGAGTTAGAGATACCGCAGCGGACAAAAGATACAAAATTCTCTGCCTTGCTGGAGCTCGTATTCCAGTGGGATGAGAGAGTTACCTTTTAATGAGTAAAACATACATGTTAAATGCTGGTCAGTGTTAAGGAAACAAGGAGGAAAGTGAGGTGAGGGTGTTAGGGGAGGGCCCACAATTTTAGATAGGGGTGGCCAGAGGTCTCACTTAAAAATGACTGTAGTGGGTAAACTCCATCCCCCAAAAACACACTGTTCTAGAGCTAAGCCTAGGTAGCTGTGAATGTGACCTTATTTGGAAATAGTCTTTACAGTTGTAATCAAATTAAGATGCAGTCATTGGCCCCAAATTCAATGGCTGGTGTTTTTTTGTTTGTTTGGTTTTGGGTTTTTTTTTTTTTTTTGATGGATTCTCACTCTGTCACCCAGGCTGGCGTGCAGTGGTGCTACCTCAGCCCACTGCAACCTCTGCCTCTCAGGTTCAAGTGATTCTCCTGCCTCAGCCTCCCAAATAGTTCAGATTACAGGAGCCTACCACCATGCCCGGCTAATTTTTGTATTTTTAGTAGAGACAGGGTTTCACCGTGCTGGCCAGGCTGGTCTCAAACTCCTGACCTCAGGTGATCCACCCACCTCAGCCTCCCAAAGTGCTGGGATTACAGGCATGAACCACAAAGTGTAAGTTTATTAAGTCATACTTCGGGCACATGGAGTCAGCAGATATGTTGGCGTGAGCCATCGCACCCAGCTTAGTGTTCTTATGAGAGAAATTTGAATATAAACAGAGAGGAAAATGCCACCTGAAAACACAGAGACACCCACAGAAAAGAAAAATGCCCATGTGGCAACAGAGGCTGAGACTGGAGTGATGTAGCTGCAGGCAGAGGAATGTCAAGGACTGCCAACAAACCAGATGCTGGAAGAGGCAAAAAAGGATCCTCCCCTAAAGGCTTCCAAGAGAGACTGGTCCTCACAACTTGACTTAAGGTTTCTAAGCTCTGGAACTGTGAAAGAACACATTTCAGCCGGGCAAGGTGGTGGGTGCCTGTAGTCCCAGCTACTTGGGAGGCTGAGGCAGGAGAATGGCATAAACCCGGGAGTCGGAGCTTGCAGTGAGCTGAGATCCAGCCACTGCACTCCAGCCTGGGTGACAGAGCGAGACTCTGTCTCAAAAAACAAAAACAAAAACAAAAAACACATTTCTATTGTTTTAGGCCACTCAGTTTGTTGTACTCTGTTACAGAAGCTCTGGGAAACAAATACAGTGACATTTGAGATTATTTCTGAAGGAAGTAAAGGTGACCCATGTGCCTACCTGGAGGGAAGCACATCTCAGCACAGGGGACAGCCAGTGCGAAGGCTCTGAAATGGGAGGGCACCTGGCATGTCCACTGATGAGAATGACGCCAGTGGGGCTAAACCAGAGTGAGCAAGGAATAGCAGAAGATGAGTTCAGAGAATGAATGGGGACGAATCAAGTTAGGCCTTGGGGTTTTATAAAAAGTTTGATCTTTATTTTGAGTGAAAAGGGAAACCATTGCAGAGGTTTGGATAAAAGAGTGATTTGATCAAAAATAAAAATATTGTTTGGGCTTAAATATCATTATGAATACAGATTTAAATATATTTTGTAGTTGTTCTCTTTTTGCCAATAAATGCCTCATGAAGGTGACTTCCATGTCTTCTTAACACATTCCCATAGTTATAATGGCTTCCTGGGTTTCAGGAAGATGATTTCAGGTATATCTTATTGTCTTTCCCAGATCTAGAATTAGATATTTCTCTAGAGATTCCTAGTTGCTTTTATTGGGAAAGGTATTTAGAGACCACATTATAATCACTAGGGGCGTTCACTGTTGTAGGGTTGGTCACTGCATCTAGGCTATATCAGTGGTTTGGGCTGGAACACAGGTTTGGTTTTGTTGTCATTGTTGATTTAAATGAAGAAATCTATTATGAATTGCTTAATGAGTTCCAAATCAAATTCAAGACTATGGAATTTTCACTTAATCTCTTCAATCTGACACTTTTATATCCTTTACACTAATAATTCTGGTTCTCAGTAAGTACTTATCTCATAATGTACACAAAAAAGTATCAGAATAATCAACAAGATATCAACACTACATCAACACTGACTACTGCAGATGCTTAAATTTATTTTATAGATATTTTTATCCACAGAGTACATCCCACTAGAGATGCAGTCAAATTACTGTGTTTTGAAATCACTTGAAATAATTCTATTTGGTTAGACCATAATCCCAACACACACAGTTAAGCATATTTCTTTCACTTTGACTTCAATTTTTACAAATAGCTATTTTGTAAATTTGATTTTGCTTTGTGATTATGTAAAACATCTTCCTGTTTCCAGAGTTGAATCTACAAAGCGAGGTATATTCAGAGATATTTCGCTTCTTCCCCATCCCCCTTGTCTCTTCACTGACCTTACAGATATGTAATACGTTTTCTACTTGTGCTTTTGGTTTATCTTCCCATCATAAATATAGGTATACATATATTATTTATTTCTTCACCCCACTTTCTTAAGTCATGCATCTTTTTCTCCACTGTTTAATTTACTTGTTTTAATCCAGAATATAATATAAAGATCACTCCATAGCTGTTTATAAGCATATTCCTTGTTACAGCTGTGATTATATCAAAGTTTATTTAACTAGTGCCCTATTGATCTACATATACGTTTTTGCATTCTTTCATGCATCTCTTTGCCCAAGAGTATTTTTAGAGTCTCCTTTAAATTTTATGTAAATGTTAGATCTATAGACGACAGGAATCTCTAAAGACCAGTTTGGAGGCAACAGATGGAGAGAAATACACTTGGTTTATGTCTTATTTCAACTTAACAAGTGTTACTGATCCCATGCTACATCGAAAGCACTGTGCTAGGTATCATGGGGGACACCAAGATAAAGAACACCATCCTGCCCTAAAGGGTCCCAGGTGGGTCAAAAAAACAATAGACAATTAATTGTGTAATAAAGGGCAGAATGAGATCAGAGCTATAAAAGAATTACAAATAAGAAAATACATGTAATGACTTACAGCTGGGAAGAATCAGCTATGACTTAATAACAAAAGACCAATCCTTTTAAAAATTACAAAAATAAATGATCTAACATATGTAGAGAAGAATGAGCATTCCAGGAAGAATCAAGGGCACAAAGGAGAGGTCTGCTCAAGGGATTTGCAAGCTCAGAAGTCAAGGGAGGCATTGAGAGGTGACATAAGGATAGAAACAATGTTAAGAACAGAGGCTTGGGAATTAAACACCGGAGTCCAAGCCCTGAACCTATCACTTACGCTGTGACCTTCAGCAAGTTCACACAACACGTGTTTATATGTGCTACCCTAGATCAGATATTGGAGCTATCCCCCATGCAGCTGAGTCCTAAAATAGAACTCTGCAGTGTCTGACATTGTTGATAACCTCCTTTTTGAAACTCCACCTTGGACTTCTCAGTCAATCTCTCCAGTTTCAAAGATACCCTTCCTATTTTCTTCTCCTCTCACTGGCTGCCTTTCTCCTAAGGCCATAGGGAGACACAACCTCTGCAGAGGAAACCCAGCCTTTCTTCTCAGCACAGAATTCTTCTACCCCAGGTTCCCACCTCCTCTGTTAGCGAACGTGTTGACTTCTATAGTAACCACCTCTGCTACACACACATCTCTTCCCCCAGACACCTCAAGATAACTTTCCCAAGCTTGGGATGCTGTTTTGCACCTGCAGCATCTCAGCCATTCTATAGATTATGTAAGTCAGAGAAGTCCCCCCCACATGTTTGTCTTTTCTCACTCCAACACAACTTACTCTTTGTTGCCACGTCAAATGTCTTCATGCATTATGATGTAAAGCTATGCGTCCTCTTTCCTCAGTAACAATCACAATAGCTGACATTTTAACACATTCAGTACATATTTAATGAGGATCTATTTTGTGCCAGGCAATGTTCTGGGCACTGAGAATAAAGAGTAAACAAAACAGCCCAGGTGAGGCTGTTATAAATCATGCAAAATATGCCAGGAATTCTGCTAAATATTTTACGTGGATCAGATAGTTGAAACCGTTTCAACAACCTTCTTCACAGATAATTATTTTTGTTAAGCTTATGTAGTAACATAGGTAAATAAAATGAATGTTAAGTCAATTAACTAACTTGATAACTGAGTTTGTATCCTTCTTGTCCTCTGACTAGTTGTCTAATTTTAGGCAAGTTTGTTATAACTGCTTTCTGACTCACTTTCCATATCTGGAAAACAGGGATTATAGTAACCACCTTATAGTGTTTCGTGAGAAATAAATGAGCTTTTACCTGGAAAGAAAAGTAGAACAGTACCTGGCACATTCAATAAATGTAAGTATGACTGCATATTTCCACTCTTAGAATATGATATAACATTCATCTGTTTAAGCATTTGGCCCATTAGATAGTGAGATTCTAAGGATCTGGATTTTAGTTTTCTCATCTTAAAATTCTCATGTGGAAAACAGGGTTAATTGTACTTACTTTGCAGCTGAGTTACAGGATTAGAGAGAGTGTTTATATAAAGCACTTAGTATAGTTCCTTAGAGTAGGTACTCAACACATTTTCTGCTCTTATTACTATCATCACTATTAGTATTCTCTAGTGATTAGCACATTTCTAGCAATGAAAAGATTGTCCAAAGAACATTTTTGTGGATCAAATAGAAATAAATGGAATAGAATTGCCTCAGAAGCACCCCCGTTGTCCTCAGGACCTGAAGGATTACTATTGCCTCCCTTTGTTTCCTGAGTGGCAGGTCATCACTTGCTTTGGTTAACACTGAGCGGTGAGGGCTCACCCCTGCTAACTACTTAAAAGCTAATATTAGGTTTGCAAAAACTGCTTTTTAATGATCTTTAACGGCCCTCTGGAAAATCTCATTAGCAGGCACCGAATCACTTGGGGCTGTGCAGAGGAAGGTTGGCACACATGGTCGGAGGTCATCAGCTTCTATTTGGCTCTGATTGAAGGCAGCGCACGTACCATCTATGAGCCACACAGAGGCCCCTCCACTAGCTGTCTGAGAGCCCATCTCTTCCCCCACCTTGTCCATCTTGTCTGGAGCCCCAGGCCTTCAGACAAGAGAACTGCAGTCCCCTGCCAGCTAATCTAACAGATGCCAGTCTCTTCCTGCACAGCCAGATCCTCCCTGGTTTTAACAGCTAGGCATCACTCCTCTGCTCAAACACCCACCATGGCTCCCTATTGCCTCTTCACAAACTCTGAGCTTTTAACCAAGAGCCCCTTTCCACCTCTCTCACTTGCTCCTCGTGACTCCCCTACACTAACTATCCAAATCAAGGGAGTCAGGTTGCTCTGTCCCAGACCAAAAGTTTGTACTGTTTCTTCCTGCTTCCAATCTTTTTGCACATATAGTTTCCACTATTTGGATCACCACTACTCACTGCACAGCTGTCCCTGTGGCAATGTAGGGGAGGAGAAACAGTTCAGGACATGGATGCTATAGAAATGGATTCTTGTCCTAGCTTTACCCCTAAACAACTCTGAGAGCAGATAAATCACTCTTGCCCCCTATTTCTCCTCGTTGTTCAAAACACTGCAGTGATAGTTCTAAACCTTGGTGATACTGACATTTACAGCCAGATCATTATTTCTTATTGGGGTGACAGTGTGTATTAGTCTGTTCTTGCATGGCTATAAATAAATACCTGAGACTGGGTAATTTATAAGAAAACAGGTTTAATTGGCTCACAGTTCTGCAGGCTGTACAGGAAGCATGGCACCAGCATCTGCTTCTGGGGAGGCCTCAGGAAGCTTTTTCTCAGAGCTGAAGGCAAAGCAGGGGCAGGTACTTCACATGGTGAAAGCAGGAGCAAGACAGAGAGCGGGGGAGGAGGTGCCACACACTTTTAAATGACCAGATCTCATGAGAACTCACTGTCACAAAGACAGCAGCAAGCTTATGACCTTACGATCCAAACACTTTCCACCAGGCCCCACCTCCAGCATGGGGATTACAATTTAACATGAGATTTGGGCAGGGATAAATATCCAAACTCTATCAAGGTGCTACCCTGTTCATTGTAGGATGTTGAGGAGATGCACTTAATTTACCATCACATACCCAAAGTAGTGCTTCTATTGTCTCCATTTTCGAGATAAGGAAAATGAGTCACAGAAAAGTTAGATCACTTGCCCAAAGTCACAATGTCAGAATCCACTTCCAAGAAGCTATGTCTGGATTCCCTCTTCTGAATCCATAATGCCTCCTAGAATAAGCAGGTACTTTGAAATAAGAAAGACTGATATTTATATTCCAGCTTTAGCACCTATGAGCTCCAGAGTTTTGGACAAGCTGCAGCTCTGATTTCTTTAGTCAGTAAAATGGAGATAATACCTATGTCGTGAGACTGAAGTTTAAAAATAACATATAAAGCTCCTAGGATGGAGTCAATCCATAGAAGACGCTTAATGCAAAGGACTGGTGGTGATGGTGATTGAGATAAAAAAAAAAAAAAAGTGGTGGTAGCCGGAGGGAAGAAACTATAAAATCCTAAAAAAAAAAAAATAGGCCAGCCCATGACTTTTTTCTTTATATTTATTTCCACGGTTTGGACAGGGCCTTGCAAAGAAGAGATACTGTAGCTGTCTTTCCAGGATCCTATATTATGGCTTGGCAAACTACACCTCACAGACCAAGCTGGCCCACCATTTATTTTTGTTAATAAAGCTTTAATGCAACACAGCCATGCCCGTTCATTTATACATTATCTACAGCTGTTTTTGCACCTCAGTGGCGGAGCCAAGTAGTTGTGACGCAGACTTATCGCCAACAAAGCCAAAACGATTGGCTACTGAGTCCTTGACAAAAAAGGTGTGTCTCCTTTAAAGTATAATTTGGATGGAAACACACCAAATGTGAAAATCTCCAATATCCCTTCCTGGATGAAAACCATTCTGTGATTTTTCTGAGTTCCCATCTCCAAGCTTACGTCTTCCATATTACCTTCTATAATTGACCTCACCCAGCTCAAGTTTTACTGATTATTCTCTCTCATTGCCTCCCTCACACCCCAGATGAAGGCACTGCACTATTAATTTGCACCATCTCTCGTGTTGTCAATTTGAAGGCATCCCACAATTGCTTTCAGCAGTTGCTTCTGCAGACAAACCCCCAGTGCTTGCTCTAGGCTGGGGCCAAGGGGGGCAGCTTGCTGACAGCTCAGCTGCTAGCCTCCAGCTCACAGAAATGATACCAACCTCACAATCACAGAGAACAAGATAGAAGACACAGGTGGGCCCACACTGGGCTCAACCTTTTGCTTCTTGGTTTTTCCTGTCCTTCCTCATGGTTCCAGATCTGACTGATTAGTACTACCATGCCTCTCAAAAGCTGTCCCTCTTAACCAGACCTGATAGGACAAAGTTATCTTTCAAGAAGAATTCAGAAACTGTAGAGGGGAATAAAACAATTTTTAAAAAATAAAGACAACAGTTGAGTCAAACTTTTGCTTCCTAGGGACTCTTATTTTATTTATATATTTATTTTGGAGACAGGGTCTCATTCTGTCACCCGGGCTGGAGCGCAGTGGCACAATCTTGGCTCACTGCAACCTCAGCCTCCCAGGCTAAAGCGATCCTACCTCACCCTCCTAACTGGGACTATAGGTGCACACCACCACTCCGGCTAATTTTTTGTATTTTTGGTAGAGATGGGTTTCGCCACGTTTCCCAGGCTGGTTTCGAACTCCTGAGCTCAAGCAGCCCCCCACCTCCGCCTCCCAAAGTGTTGGGATTACAAGCATGAGCCGCCGTGCCCAGCTTAACTTCTAAATTAGCATTCCACTCCGAAATTCCGGTACTACAAGCATTCACAAAGTAACTGTATTAGTCTGTTTTCACGCTGCTGTTACAGACATACCCGAGACTGGGTAATTTATAAAAGAAAGAGGTTTAATTGGACTTACAGTTCCACGTGGCTGGGGAAGCCCCACAATCACAGCAGGAGGCAAGGAGTACCAGGCAAACAGAGCACGGCACAGGAAAAACTCCACCTTATAAAGCCATCAGATCTCGTGAGACTTATTCACTATCACGAGAACAGCATGAGAGAGACCCGCCCCCTGATTCAATTATCTCTCACCAGATCCCTCCCACAACACGTGGGAATTATGGGAGTATCCTTCAAGATGAGATTTGGGTGGGGACACAGCCAAACCATATCAGTAACTAATAGTTACAGATATGAGTTAAACAAACCTAGAGCAGGACCACTTGCCCAGCTGTGTGACATTGAGGCATCCTAAGTGCTTCTCTCTTCATTAGAAAAGAAAATTCTTCCCAGAAACATCCTGAAACTTCTTCTCTAGCCCTACTGGCCTGTGCAGATTTATGTATTCTTGCCATATCTGCAAGGGGAGTCTGAGAAAGCAGGCAGTTCTGTTCAGTTTCTGTTGTGAAGGGTGGTCTCTCCCAGAAAAGAGTGAGAGGAATGGAAACTGAGCAGGAGCCATCAACGCTTGCAGTAGTGAGTTACCACCATTTGAAAATATGTGGCCGGGCGCAGGGACTTATGCCTGTAATGTCAGCACTTTGGGAGGCTGAGTTGGGTGGATCACTTGAGGTCAGGAGTTCGAGACCAGCCTGGCCAACATGGTGAAACCCCGTCTCTACTAAAAATACAAAAATTAGCTGGGCATGGTGGCGGGCACCTGTAATCTCAGCTACTCAGGAGGCCGAGGCAGGAGAATCGCTTGAACCCAGGAGGCGGAGATTGCAGTGAGCTCAGATCACGCCATTGCACTCTAGCCTGGGCAACAAGAGCGAAACTCTGTCTAAAAAAAAAAAAAAAGAAAGTAATAAAACATCTTCTTTCTATATACAACAATGTATATTACTGTTTGCAAATGTCAGCTACCCAGAGGGCCCGCCCTTTGAGCCCCCTTTCATTTTTCGCTCTGAAAAGGACAAGGGTCTCTTCTTTCTAACGGGTACTCTCTTACCCTTCAAAAGGCTTGAACTTTCTAACAGATTCCTCAGGTCACCTCCCCATTGAGTGATGAGAGTAGTACATGCTGGGAATGGGTTAGGAAGGTAAGGAAGGAGGAGCGTACCTGAATACTCACAGTTCCCATGTATCAGGCATTCTGTAATTAACTTTCCTTTGAAGACTTTATTTCATTCTCATCTCAACTCTATGAGGTAGACTTAATCATCACCAGTCACTCCTCCACTAGAATGAGGCAGGTGTGATGCCCAATGCTACACATTTAAGAAACCACTCTTTCTCAGGGTTATGCCCATGGCGTCCCTGCACTGATATAACCTAGAGAGTTAGTGCCTCCTTAAATTTTGCTCGCTAGGCTTCTCACTGGCCTGAACCTCATCTGGCTGTGATCATCACCCTCATATAGTGAGAGGATCAGAGAGGTCGTAGCTTATCCAGAATTATATTTCTGAAAACAGACAGAGCTGTGATCGAAACCCAGTTTGCCTGACTCCAGAGAACTTGCGCTTCAACACTAGGTGATACTGTGTTGAGTATGAGTGAGGCAGGTACCATGGAAACAGGGAGAGGTTATCACATGGAATGTGTTCAAAGAGCTGGGACCAACTGCTGGGCAACATATCTCAGGAAACAGGACTTCACCCCATTGAGTATTCATCCATCATGGGCCACATGTTGACCACAGCTGGTAGAAGGCAGGTGCCTTACCTCCCTGGTTCCCTGTCAGCCCCACCCATGCTCCATCCCCTTTTGTTCCATTCTTTTTGGGCAGCATGTGCTGTTCCCCCTGGTAGAATACACCTGCCAGTCTCCCTTCACACTCCTGAATCCTGCTTTCAGTTAATTAATTGAAAGTCTAAAATAGATCTTTACCCAACACCTCCCCGGTGTCACTCAGGAAGAGCTCCTCTACCAACTGGATACCTTGTTGTTTGACACGTCTTAGTTTAGATTTTCTGCATGGCAGGTATTGAGGAAACTGATGTAGGAGCCAAGGGAAAACTTCCCCTTCACTCTCTGAAAGTTCACTGAAAATCACTGACAAAAGGCAGACTGATAGGAGAAAAAGCATGCATATTTATTTGATCATAGTTTTATATAACATGGGAGCCTTCAGAATGAAGACCCAAAGATACAGGGGAAACTTTCCATTTTGTGCTTGGCTTCAACAAAGTATGGACAGTCATGCAGAAATATGACTGGACAAAAGGCATATGACTGAATGCTAACAGACGGAGTGGAGAAATTCAGCGAGGGTTGTCTAGATTCTTCTTAGATTCTCTGTGCAATAGTTCTCCCTTCTGGGTATGGGGTAGGACCCTCTGGAATTAGGGTCTTATGACCTACAACCAAACGAGGTAAGCCATATAATTTCTTTATGGCCAATTTTTACACAGAAAGGTAGAGGGAAGTTATAATACTATTTTTAGGTTTTATGGCTGGCTTTGAGGAAAAAGTTCTGGTTTCTATGTCCTGCCTTGGGGAAGAGAGATTCTAGTTTCTATGGGTAGTCTCAGGGAAGAATGAGGGGTCAGAGGCAGGAGGGTGGGAGAAAGTCACAGAAAAATGTTTGCTTCTGAGGCTTTCATTGTGTGGTACTGTTTTTTGAGCCCTACCACTGAGTAGCAGAGTTCTTTATCACATTCAGGCGAATTTCACGGGATAGTTTATCTAGTTGTGCCTGTGTTCTAGTAAATCTTAAGCATACTGAGTATAGATAGAAATTCATCTGTCTCCTAGAAAAGAGGAAAAGGTTCAAATTGTGTTTAATAAGAGTACTTGCCAATCAAATATTAAATAGAGATGAGGCACTGTGCTAGTCTCCACCAAGGACACAAAGACATAAGTCCTGAGCTGTTCAGGCTCTGCCCTTCCTCTAATCTAATTTGTGGTCAATTAATTTCTACTGATATGTCCATTCTATCACAAACTTGGAGACCAATTTGTTTTTTTTTTTTCTTTGAGACTAAGTCTCTCTCTTGTCGCCCAGGCTGGAGTACAATGGCACAATCTCAGCTCACTGCAACATTCTGATCTCAGCTCACTGCAACCTCTGCCTCCAAGGTTCAAGCAATTCTCCTGCCTCAGCCTCCTGGGTAGCTGGGATTACAGGTGCCTGCCACCACACCTGGCTAATTTTTGTATTTTTAGTAGAGACGGGTTTCTCCTTGTTGGCCAGGCTGGTCTGGAACTCCTGACCTCAGGCAATCCGCCTACCTCAGCCTCCCAAAGTGCTGGGATTATAGGCGTGAGCCACCGCGCCAGGCTGAGACCAGTTTTTACTACCCTCCAAATCTATCCAGGCCCTGACTTCAACTTTTATTCCCCTGGACTTGCAGGTGTATTCTACCAGGGGGGACACCAAATGCCACCCAAGATGAATGGAATGAAAGGGGATGGAGCCATGGATGGGGCTGACAGGAAACCAGGGAGGTAAGGCAGCTGCCTTCTACCAGCTGAGGTTGACATGTGGCCCCTGATAGACGAGCACTCAATGCAGTGAAGTCTTGTTTCTTGAAGTGTGTTGTCCACCAGTTGGTCCCAGCTCTTTGAACAAATTCCATGTGATACTCTCACTCTGTTTTTATGGTACCTGCCTCAATCAGACTCAAAGCAGTTGCACCCAATATTTAAGGGTAAGTTCTCTGGAATCAGGCAAATTGGGTTTCAATCATAGCTCTGTCGGTTTTCAGAAATATAATTTTGGATAAGCTACGACCTCTCTGATCCTCTCACTATACCAGGGTGATGATCACGGTCAGATGAGGCTGAGGCCAGTGAGGAGCCTAGCAAGCAAAATTTAATGGGGTACTAACTCTCTAGGTTACATCAGTGCATGGATGCCACGGGCACAACCCTGAGAAACAGTGCTTCCTTAAATTTAGCCCTAGGCATCACACTTGGCTCATTATATGAAATAGAATTTTGCCTTTATCATTCAACAATCAAGCCTCTACCTTATGTCTCAATTTTAGGAAGGAGATCTCTGTCTTACCCCACCAAATCTCACACATCTCCTGACTTAACCCCTCTCCTATGCCTGGGTAGACCTCATGGTGTAACGGAAAGAACCTCGACCTGGAGGGAGCGAGGTCCGCCTGGGAAAGCCTGAGCTGAAACAGAAAGTCTCTTGGCGTAAATACACGCTGTTGATACTAGTTAATGCTCAGATCACACAGATCATATGCCAGGGACTATTCTAAGTGCTTTATGTGGATTGACTCATTGAATCCTCACAGAAACTCTAAGAGGCAGGCATGGTGATTATGCCTGTCTGATCAATGAAGAGATGTAAGGCACACAGAGGTTAAATTGCTTGTCCAAGATGTTACAACTAGAGAGTTGTGGAGCCAGGACAGCCTGGAAATCCAGCTTGAGAGACTGCCCTCATAATGACGATGCTTCACTGTGACTCAGATAGAAATGTTAAAGGTAATGACAAGAAAAATAAAAATGGAGATGTATTTTATTGCAATAAAAGATAATTCCAAGGTGCCACAAAGAGTGAATTTAAAGACAAAGAGGTGGCCGGACACGGTGGCTTATGCCTGTAATCCCAGCACTTTGGGAGGCTGAAGTGGGCAGATCATGAGGTCAAGAGATCAAGACCAACCTGGCTAGCATGGTGAAACCCCATCTCTACCAAAACTACAAAAATTAGCTGGGCATGGCGGCATGTGCCTATAGTCCCAGCTGCTTGGGAGGCCGAGGCAGGAGAATCACTTGAATCCAGGAGGCGGAGGTTGCAGTGAGACGAGATCATGCCAGTGCACTCCAGCCTAGCAACAGAGACTCTGTCTCAAAAAAAAAAAAAGTGAGGTGATCAGGCATTGAGATAAATATCCAAATTGGTATTATAACAAAAAATGGACCTTAGGGGCTGGGACCAGTATTTTGATACCCACCCAGGAGCAGGAACTGAGACCTCAGGCCTGCTTAAGGCAGAACCCTGGAACTACACTCACTCCATAAAGTGCATAGCCTGACTTGCTGTTTTGTCCATGAGACAGGGGTTAGAAAAACAGCCCATGACTTTTATTTCCAGATGAAATAGATGACCAAAGAAATCTTTCTGGCACAGAATTCGTTAAAATTCTGAATAAAATATAAAAACTAAGGAAATCTCCAGAGGTTTGAAAGGATGGAAAATACAGTTCAGAAGGAAAATTAGTATTTTTTCTAAGACTATCTACCAATTTCTGGTGACCTACAACTTAGGATTTAACAAACTATGCACCCAAAAGAATAGTAGACAAAACTTAGGACTTTCTCAGAGGGGACGTTGAATTAGGAACCCATAAGTTAAAACAAGATTGTCATAAGTGATTTAGGAAAAATAAAATAAAACCATAAATCTGCTTTTCAGAAAGCAAGGTTGGAATGTTTGCTTTTTTCTGGATAAAGTAGATTAAGGCCTTCCAAAGAATTTCTACCCACAAGCCCATCTGCACATAAGTTTGGGTCCAGAATTCACATGTGACTATAATCCAAAAAAATATTGCAAACCAAAAATGTAGTTGAAAGTAGTCCAGTGTTTTAGTAGTGCAGAGTATAAGTAAAATCCTCTTTTGAGGAATGTACTTTAACTCAAGTCTGTGAGGAATAACATTCCATGAAATATGTACTCACAGTAACAAATTACATAATGTATAGAAGCAAGCCACCATGATTAAGATTATAAAACAAGAATAACAACAAAACCCAGATTGCAGAACTGACTCATAAAGATGATCAGTGTTGGAATTAACATAGGCAAGAAAAAAAATTAGGATAGATAACATATTTAAAGAAATAAGCATTGAAAGTATGAAAAAAGGTATCCTCTTTCTCCCTAAAAGAAACTATCAAAATTGGTCAGAAAAAAATGGAAAAAAAATCAAATGGAACTTTTGGAAATAATAAATGAATAAATAAGAATTACAAACTATGAACAAATTAGAGGGCATGTTATATGGAGATGATGACAGTCGTGGTGAACTGAAAGATAGGTTTAATTAATTACCAAGATAGCAGTCAAGAAAGACAGAAAACAACAAACGTGAAAAAGAAGTCAGGAGTCATAAAGTGTAGAGCAAGATGGTCTAACAATAATTAATTGGTGTCCAAAAGGAGAAAATGAAAAGACTAGAGAAAAGGAGGTCATATTTTAAAAGGTCATTATCTGAAAAATTTTCAAAATCACTGAAAGGTATTACTGAAGGTATCACTGAAAGGTGCAGAATATAATAAATCCCAGAAAACAAAAATTCGTATTACTGTCAAAAGGCCTATAGACTGACAGCTGACTTCTCATCCCCAAAAATGGAGAAAAGAAGACAATGGACTAGTAAGTACTAAAAAAAACACTGTCAATCTAGAATATATGTATTCAAAGAAGCCATCTTTCAAGAACAAGGGTTAAATAAATATATTTTTAAAGGAAAACAAAAAATAATAGTATTTAGTGCCAAGAAACCTTCAAAGTTTGTACTTCAAAAAGAAGAAAAACAAGCTTCAAAAGAGGCATCAGATTAAAGGAAAGATAGCAAGGGAAGAAAAGTAAATATGGATGAATATAAACAATCTTAGAATGTGGAAAGGAATAAGATTATGCCTTATTTGTGATGTTAAACAAGAACTAAAATAAACATCATCTGTATCATTTGAAGGCAAGCAGCATAAAACATTCTATAGTTCTTTAATTGTGCAAGAAGATAAACTTTAGATTTGTTTAAAGTTAAATATACATGTGAAAACTTCCAGGATAACTACTAGAAGAAGAGAAAGTAATACCTTTAATATTGGTCTCAAGAAAAATAGAATATGATAAATCTCAACTCACAGATGGCACAAAAGAAGATAAATTATAGAGATGCAGAACTTTCAAACAAAAATAAAACATATTACCTTTACTGTCTTCTACTACTTGGAGAAAGAACAAGGAAACTTGTTGACCACCTGAGCTAGAGGAAGAGAAAGTCATCACCGAATAATTAGTGCTCCAATCCTGTGCCATGAAGCATGGAATCCAAATTAACACTGTCCATGTTGTTCAGGAACTCCAAACTAGAAAACATTTGAAGAAGTTGGTCCAGACAGGTAAATCCAATAAGTCCTCCATACAGGAACATGCTGAACTACTCAATAGGACATCTCCATAAATCAGGACATATACAATAGAATTTACAAAGCAAAATAAGTGCCACTACAGATGGGCTTGTAGTAAAAAATTACAAACTTCAAAATGAATAAATGTCAGTGAATGCTGTCAGACATAGCAAATGTTAGAGTCACACCCTCAGAACCATGAATAATAATAATACAAATTAACAGCACTATTTTGTAGACATGGTAACTCAGTGTCAGGGAAATTTATCTGTCTTTCTAGCCGTCAGTATGTTACATTTTACCTAGTATTCTGACATGTTTGGAGCCAAGGATAGATTGGGATGGGCTTTCAAGTTAAGTATGTTTAAAATATTCAAAGAGATGAAGGAAGAAAGAAGGTCAGTAATTTAATAGCAGAGAGAAAAAAAAAATACTAGCAGATTTGAGGAAGAACCAAATACAAATTGTGGCAATGAAGCATATAGTAATAGAACAAATAGATAGGCCAAATGGTAAATTTCTAACTGAATTTCAGTTATACCACCTATTAACTATTCTTGGGTTAAGTTTACTTCTCTGAGCCTTAGTTTCCACATCTATAAAATGGTCTCGTAATATGTAGCTCATAAGGTTATTGTAGAATTTAAATGAATATACAAAGACTGGTATATAGTTTGTCTTAACCTTGTTCCTTTTTCATACTTCTGCCTAGTGTTTTGTCTTGTTTAATAATTAATACTTGGATTTTCCACTACTAGACTGTAAGTTCTTCACAAACAAAGTCTAGTACAAAGTTTGCATATAGAAAGTTCTGGATAAATACAATTTTATATGATAAAAATATTATAAAACATACAGCGTATAAGGAAAGTAAAATATATTTTAAAATAAAAATAAAGAGAAAATCAAGGTGGAAAATGAAATAAATCTAGGAGAAATGTCAGTATCCAAATACACTAACAAATTCTGAACAATTGCCCCAAATTTGGATTTATGATTCCTGGAATTCAGCCATACCTACTGAGGTAGATCCAGAGTCAACAAGCTTTTTCTGTCAAAGACCAGAGACTAAATATTTTAGGCTTTGCGGGTAATATAGTCTCTGTTGCAACTACTCAGTTCTGCCATTAGAGTGCCAAAGCAGACACAGACAATATGTAAATAAATAAGCATGGCTGTGTTCCAATAAAACTTTATTCATAAAAACAGGCTACAGACTGGATTCAGCCCACAGAACTTAGTTTGTCAAATTCTAAGATAGGCTACCTTTTCTCTAAGCTCTTTTGCATTTAGACCCCACTTTTATTAGTTCTTATCACACTATATGGATATTATAAATATACAACTGCCTCCACAATTAGACCACGAATTTCTCCAGATTAGGAACATGAATGATTCACTTTTACAACCTTAATAGTAGTAAGCAAAGGCTTGGCATAGAATAGGAAATTTATAAATATTTGTTGTGGAAATGGATGCTTGAGGGGAAAGTCTAATTGAATCTGTACTGGTCTTAGTGACTTACTTGACAAATAGAATTTGGCAGAAATGACATTGGGGAAGTTCTGAAACTAGGACATATGAAATCTTATAGCTTCTGCTTGGGTTTCTTGAAATACTCTTTGGAAACCCTGAGCAGCTATGTAAGAAGTCAGACTGCTCTGTGGAGAGGCCCTAAGACTACATGGAAAAGGAGAGTGCCTGACTACATCAAGCCTTCCAACCATCTCCATCAAGGCACCAGGCATGTGAACAAGCCATCTTGTACCCTGCAGCCCAGACCAGCTACCAGGCAAGTACCATGAGTGACTCAAGTTGATGCAGGATGGAGCAGAAGAATCATCCCTGTCTGAATCCCTGACCAATGAAATCATGAGATACCATAAAATGGTAGTTATTCTAGGCTACCACATCTTGGGGTACTTAGTTATACAGAATCAGATTACTGGAACATTTGGAAACATAAGCACACCATTGAGGTAAGCTCCATTCATGTTTCTGAGTACCACTGTCTAAGGGCATTCTTTCTTCAGGCAGTCCTCAGGGTCCTCCTGCCCTGCCTTATCTCTTTCTCAGAGGACTTCTGGCTGCTCTTCACCTTTGATATTTGGCCTTCAGGACCTACACTAATCCCTACTGCTTCCCAAAGGCTTTGTGGACTCTCCCCAGGCCATGGTCAGCACTTTATTCTCTGCATACCAATAGCATGTATTTCCTGAAAATACTTTGAATCCTTTGAAAATTCTGACATGACTCTTGCCTAAAATTGTGTTTAAATCTTGCCTGGGCTTTTACATTTTTATGTTCCTGTATTTGCAGGAGAGTGGGCTGTATGACCTCTGAGCTCTCTTCCAACTCAGCGATTCCAGGATTACATCTAAGATTTG
This sequence comes from Mandrillus leucophaeus, assembly GCF_000951045.1. Classification (NCBI taxonomy): domain Eukaryota; kingdom Metazoa; phylum Chordata; class Mammalia; order Primates; family Cercopithecidae; genus Mandrillus; species Mandrillus leucophaeus. The sequence goes on from NW_012102031.1 coordinate 9,391,654, forward strand.
TGAGCACTTACTCTAGTCGGATCTGAACTTCTTCTCTTTGGGGATTTTTCAGGGATAAGGCCTGGGACAATCGTTTTTTTAAGAGTCTCGCTCTGTCATCCAGGCTGGAGTGTAGTGGCATGATCTCAGCTCACTGCAACCTCTGCCTCCCGGGTTCAAGTGATTCTCATGCCCCAGTCTCCCAAGTAGCTGAGACTATAGGCATGCACCATCACGCATAGCTAATTTTTGTATTTTTAGCAGAGACAGGGTTTCGTCATGTTGGCCAGGCTGGTCTCAAATTTCTGGCCTCAACTGATCCACCCATCTTGGCTTCCCAAAGTGCTGAGATTACACTGCGCCTGACCTGTTCTGCCTTTATATGGGGTGAGCATGAAAGTGGCCTTGCAGAAAGAAATATACATCTTGGACTCTGAAACCAAGCAGACAAAGCCTAGGTATTTTGAGGTGCTCTGAGGATCACTAGGGAAGATCACTTGGGGATCTCCAGCACCTGGAGACCTTGGGAAGTGGAGGTCATGCATAGCCTCTCCTATCAGACAGGGGCTCTCAGGCCCAGCTCACAGGTTGCTAGGCAAGCTGGAGAGAGCTCAGCAGGGTCACTGGGTCATTCTTGTCTGCACAGGGACAAGAAGGATGCGCCCCCTCTCCCTCTCAAGTCCACCAAACCTTGGTCTCTTCTATTTTGCCCTAGAATCTAAAACAAGCCTAAACCCCTGCCTTTGTGTTGTCAGGCCCCATCCCCCACGAGCTTTGCCCAATGGAGAACAAACATGCTCTGTGCCTCATCCGTGCTGTCAAGAATTTCTTTTTCTCACACTCTGCATCCTTGAGCAGTCCTTCATGAAACCACAGCAGATGTTTCTCAGTCCTTTCATTTTCCTTTTTCAGAGGAATTGTAATCGGCTGCGCTTTAATTAGGATCTCCCCGAGGATACTTCGGCTTTCTTCCACACCCGGGAGTTTGCAGATTCCCTCTTAGTGCACCAGGCTGATTAGATTTCTTAATTCCCTAAAATATGCTGTCTTGAAGCCTAATACCCTTGTAGGGATGAGGTCTGTTTCTCTCCCTCTCCTCTTGTTACAGTGCTAAATCCAGGCAGTGGTCACCCTCACGGCACTTGCTTCTTCCCTGGCTTCGGACCCCTTTTTTGGATGGGTAAGTGGTCTCTTAAAAGCAACCTCTCTTTGCATGAACAGCCTCACGGAAGCTGAAAAGTGCCCTCTGCACAGATTTTAAAAGTCCTCTCCTGGGCAATAGGTTGGCACCAGTCTCCTGAGTTGGATCTAAATTGGGGTAGGTGCCTAGCATAAGCCTTGTTCAGGTTTAGTTGTAGCTTCTCATTTATTCACAGTCAATTATTGCATGAATTTTTATTGTGTTCCTAACATGTGCCATGGTGATATAATAGCTAACATGGCTCCTAATTTCATGGAAATTATAGAGATCAATAAGTGAAAAGATAGTTGAATCCCATGTGATGCTGTAAGAGGTGCTTTGCACAAAGCCTGACTCCTTGGCAGGCATTTAAGTCTTTGAGGTATAGAGAAAGATTTCTGGGAAAAGCAACATCTAAATTGAGACTTGAATAGTAAGTGGGAGTTTTCGGAAGACTGAGAATGGGATGAGAAGGTATGGTAGAAGAGAGGAGAGCATTCTAGGCAAAGGGAAGACCCTAAGGTGAGAGACAGTGAGGCTTGTCTTGGGACCTGCAAACAACTCTTTGTTGCTGGAGTGTAATGCAATGGGCAGGGAACTAGGGGAAGAGGCAGCGGAATGAGGAGTGTTGAGAAATGAAGATGGAAAGGTAAGCTGGGGCCAGAGCATGCAGGAACTTGTGAGTCTTGTGAAGTCATTTGTGCTGCATCAGGTAGAGGTGAGTACCCTCCCTTATTTCTTTAATAGTATGGAGATTAGCACCTGGCACATCCCAGGAATTGGGAGAGCCGCTGAGTACTCACACTGTAGTTAAGGCTGGTTTCGGCAGCAGATGCCACTGAAACCTAAAACACACACCATCTCTGCTCTTTGAAGCCTGCAAACCTTCTGACAAAGAAGCAGTCTTGAAAAGGCAAAATGGGTCCAGCAGGGAATTAGACAGAAAATATTTATAGCCTTGGTGAACCAAGAGCTGGGTGTTCTGGGCTGTTGAAGAAAATGGAGTGATGGGATAGAAGCTGCTTTCAACTTCCTGCTGTCAGTATCACCACCGCTACTTCCAAGCATGGTCCAATATCCACCCCAAGTGGATGCTATTGTTTGTTTTTTGTTTTTGTTTTTGTTTTATGTGTTTTGTGTTTTTTTGAGATGGAGTGTTGCCCTGTCGCCCAGGCTGGAGTGCAAGGGCACAATCTCGGCTCACTGAAACTTCCGCCTCCTGGGTTCACACGATTCTCCTGCCTCAGCCTTCCGAGTAGCTGGGATTACAGGCACCCGCCACCACACCCAGCTAATTTTGGTATTGTTAGTAGAGACAGGGTTTCACCATGTTGGCCAGGCTGGTCCTGAACTCCTGACCTCATGATCCGCCCACCTCGGCCTCCCAAAGCGCTGGGATTACAGGCGTGAGCCACTGCACCCGGCAGATGCTATTATTAATATGTGCCACAGATATATGGGTTGCCTTTTTTATTTTATGAAGTTTTAAAAATCTACAGTTTGTCTCAAAATCTTCTTTTTGGGCTATAAAACAGAAGAATGGAAGAAGGAGGCAGAAACGGCAGTCATGTTTGTTATTTTTTGTGTGTCCATATTCAGGGTAAAGCAGAGAATCAAGCTCTCCATTCCTCTCTAGGAGGACCCAAGGCTAGGAAAAAAGAAAGTTTTTGGATATCAGAAATCAGAACAGGCCTGGAGTTAGGGAAAAAATTAGGAAAGACACAGACTGAAGCAAAGGAAGACATCAGAAGTTGAGGTTGGCCAAAGGACAAAACTACAAAACGCCAATTACAGATTGAATCAAATCATCAGCTACTGAATATTACAACATTCACCATGGAGAGTAACAATAATATGCATTTATCAAACATTCACTATGTGCCAGGCAGAACATTTTATGGAAGATGAACAGGTAGATAGACAAACATGTATGAGCACATAGCTATGTAAGTAGGTAGATAGGTAGCAGGATTCTCTGTCTTCCTATTCCTTCTGGTAAGAAGATAAAAGCTAATGACTTGAAAAGCATAACTGTGCATTCAATATTCATAGAAAGGGTCTATGTGTGGTAGGAAAGAGACACAGGACAGGCATGCTTGTCAATCAAAAGATTACGGTAGTGTGGTAAACTAGCCTTATAAGCCTAGATGAGGATTATTGGTGCAGTATTAACCCTCACAGGAATAGATACCTGGCTGTGTTTTACTGCTCCAGGTGGTTGAAGAAAACTGGGATAAAAAGTCAAGGCAGTGGCCAGGTGCAGTGGCTCAAGCCTGTTATCCCAGCACTTGGGGAGGCCAAGGCGGGCAGATCACCAGGTCAGTCAGGAGTTCAAGACCAGCCTGGCCAACACGGTGAAACCCCATCTCTACTAAGAATACAAAAAAATTAGCCAGACATTGTGGTGGGCACCTGTAGTCCCAGCTATTCAGGAGGCTGAGGCAGGAGAATCACTTGAACCTGGGAGGCAGAGGTTGCAGTGAGCCAAGATTGCACCATTGCACTCCAGCCTGGGCAACAGAGCGAGACTCTATCTCAAAAAAAAAAAAATCAAGAAGGAACCCAAGGCAGATGGTTCTCAAATCTTCTCCCCATGCCACTTCGCCTTTGCAGTTTTCCATCTCCCCCACCCAGCAACAGAAGCAGATGCAGGAATCCTGAGATACAAAAGGAGGCTAAAAACTCGATAATTGCTAGGGAATAATGATAGTCTAAGAAAGAAGGAGAAGAGGAGGGAAGGGGGCTTGGTGAGAAAGATGGGAGTCTGCTCCACATTCTTTCCTGGCTGGGAGACTGTCTGCAAGGGCACCTGGAGGCTGGCAGCTGGTACTATGAGCTGCTATAAAAGCCCTGTTATCCAGAATGATTAGAAACAGCTAGTTGAAAAGATGGTTAGAGAAATCTTTTAAAAATGAAATATACATACCCTAAAGCTTTGGTTTCAACCTAAAACATATGACTGCGTATTTGTTTGCCTTTCGCCATGGGGCCCACACCGTTCTTGGAGCCGGAGCCTGCAAATTGGATATCCCTATCTTCTTTTATGAACCTCCTTTACATTTCAATTCTAGTTTAAAATCTTTTAAAACGGGATGAGGGTGTCAAGAAACACATGAAACAATCTGAGTGAACAATCACTTCCCATTTTACCATTGTTTTCCAACCGCTTAGTATTACCTCACATACGTCTGATGGCACAGCATTTCTAAATAACAACTTTTTCAAGCTTCTCTAACTAATTTCACTTAGTTTTTTTGGAGACACTGCTCTATTTCCTCGTACATGCACATTTTATCAACTTATATAATATCTAATTAGGTTAAAATAACAAGAGTAGCAGGATATCAAATAGGACTTTCACTGTTAACCCAGAATTAGCTACTAAAACTCAAAGCAAATGGCAGAGTGGCCTCTAGTTGCCCACATTCTAAAGGAAAATGAGTATTAGGAGGCCACACACACCCCTTCAGGGTATCAAGGGGAGGCTAAAACCCTCAAATCTTCTTTCTACATAAGCAGATGAATGACTGGAGGAAGAGACGGAATTCCAGGATATCAGCAGGACAAGGTCGTGTGTGGGTCTGTTTATTGGGAGCAGAAGGGTCACTCCTCGTTTCACGACATAAAAGGAAGACTCTTAGGTATGCCCAGGAGAGACTGGGGCACGTGCAATGATGGTAGTCTAGCATTTTGTTTGGTTGGAAGATGGTCGGACATCGGACTTTCTGATCTGCCCCTGCTCCATGCCTATTTGAGCAGAGGGAGAACAACATTTGGAGACATGCCAGGGCAAAGAGGAGGAACCAGCAGGAAAAGGTGCAATCCCACAGTCAAGGATGAGGAGCCTCTGTGGGTTTGTGGACACTGAAGAATGCGGCCAGGAGCTTGGGACCAGAGCTGGTTACTGGTGAGGGGACGTCCTCAGCAAAAGTCTACAAGCTGGAATACAGGCCATGAGCTGAGGGATGCCTATCTTGGGCCCATGCACGTGCCCCTGTAGAGAGTCCACATGGAAGTGCCCACCACACAACGGGCATCTCTGGGAATCAGTGATGGACACTTGGCCTGTAGCCTGATTCATTTCTCCCCTTTTCCAGCTTGTACCCCTAGAGTTAGAAAGAACAGATGTTGTAATCATTGTGAAGAGGAAAGGAAATAATTTTAGAAACTGTCTGTAAAACACATATAAATATATAGATACCTAACAGTAAAAAGAATAATAGCAAATCTTTCTATGGCACCTAATAGGCACTATTCTAAACACTTTACCTATGCTAATTCATTTCTAAATATTGATGCTTATATTGATATTTAGGAATATATAAGAACATACCTACACATACGTATGCCTTTTAGCCTGTAGAAATGAAACTTATTTATCCAAAGTGAGCACATGAAGCAGTGTTAGTTGCTGACTCAGCAGCCTCCTCCACCATTCCTTTTTTCTAACAGAACTCAATTTTATTCTGAGTAGCCACATGCCCATCCCCAAGTGATGAATCATGACTGTACTTCTCTTTGCCATATGACCCTGCTTTTTTGAAATAGGTGAAAACTTTTCAGAAAGGTTTTGCTTTCCTGATTAAAGGGACAGATTGCTGGAGCTCTTCCTTCTTCCTTCTTTCTCCTTGGACACAGATGTGGCATCTGGAGCTGCAGCAACCATTTTGCATTTATTAGGTAATAAATATGAATAGGCAAAGCAAGCCTGGTAAGGCTAGTGGAACAGAAAGATGAAAAGACTCATAATCTTTGACTGTATTACACAGCAGCTGAACCAACACCACACTTCTAAATGGGGAGGGCTGAAAGTGGGCATTGTTTAATCCTGGGTTATGTTTCATGTTATTCACAAATGAAAACATTCATAATTAACAGTATTCATCCCCAAATACACATATACCTAAAGTACAATATAAAATAGATTTAATAGATTTTAAAGCCCCTCTATTTTGTTTAGTTTTATATTTAAGTGTATTATATCAGTGATCCAATGTAAGTGGATAGAACTGTGTCAATTGTATATTAAAAAACAAGGCCTTTTCAGAATAGTTGAAATGAATTCTTAAGAGTAATATATCAGTAGTACTTTAACTGTAAACACTAACTTCTATATAATTAGTCAGTCTGAAATGAAAAGGGATTGAGTGATTTGAAAATGTGGTTCCGATTGAAAATATATGTGTGTGTGTGTGTATATATATATTCTGATTTCATATGTATATATGAAATCGTAGGGCTTTACCACAGCAAATGAAATTATATCTCATTTCTCTAAGCACCTCTGTTCTAAGTATAAGAAGATGAGATTTTAAATGACACAGTTTTAATTATTGCAGCTCTGTGAAACATTTTGAAATTAGGAAGTATAATGCCTCTAGCTTAGTTTTTCTCTTTCAAAATTGTTTTGACTATGTGGGGTCTTTTGTCACTCCCTATGAACTTTAGAATTGTTTTTTCTGTTTATGTAAAATATGCCATTGGCATTTTTATAAGTATTGCATTGAATCTGTAGATTGCTTTGGGTAGTATGGACATTTTAATAATATTAAGTCTTCCAGTCCATTAACCCAGAATATCTTAATACCTTTCCATTCATTTATGTCTTCTTTAATTTCTTCTTTTTTTTTTTTTTTGAGAGCTCCGCCTCCCGGGTTCACGCCATTCTCCTGCCTCAGCCTCCCATGTAGCTGGGACTACAGGCGTCCGCCACTGCGCCCGGCTAATTTTTGTATTTTTAGTGGAGACGGGGTTTCACCGTGTTAGCCAGGATGGTCTCGATCTCCTGACCTCGTGATCCACCTGCCTCGGCCTCCCAAAGTGCTGGGATTACAGGCGTGAGCCACCGCGCCCGGCCGTCTTCTTTAATTTCTTTTATCAATGTTCTATTGTTTTCATTGTATAAACCTTTCACTTCCTTAGTTAAGTTTATTCCTAAGTATTTTATTCTTTTTGATGCTATCATAAATGGAATTATTTTCTTAATTTGCTTTTTAGGTCGTTTATTGTTAGTGTATAGAAATAACAGCTGATTTTTTTATGTTGATTCAGTGTCCTGCAATTTTACTGAATTTTTTTATTAGTTCTGTTTTGTTTATGTGTATGTGTGAAGTCTTTAGGGCTTTCTAATTAAATCATGTCATCTGTAAACAGAAAATTTTACCTTTCCAATTTAGATGCTTTTATTTCTATTTCTTGCCTAATTGCTCTGACTAGGACTCCCAGTTCTATGTTGAATGGAAATGACTCAAGCGAACATCCTTGCCTTCTTCCCTATCCTACAGGGAAAGTTTTCAGCTTTTCACCATTGAGTATGATGTTAGCCGTGGGCTTTTCACATACAGCCTTCAAACTGGTGAGTTAAAATCCTTCTTAGTCCTAGTTTGTTGAGAGACTTTTTATCATGAAACAGTGTTGAATTCAGCCAAATGATTTCTCTGTGTCCATTAAGATGATTATATGATTTCTTTCCTTCATTCTGTTAATGTGCTGTATTGTTGTATACCATTAATTTTTGTGTGTTAGACAATTCATACATTTCAAGGATAAACCCAACTTGGTTATGGTGTGTGATCGTAAAACTACTCGGGAAGCTGAGGTGGGAGGATCACTTGAGCCTAGGAGGTGGAGGGAGGATCACTTGAACCTAGGAGGTGGAGGGAGGATCACTTGAGCCTCGGAGGTGGAGGGAGGATCACTTGAGCCTAGGAGGTGGAGGCTGCAGTGAGTCGTAATTGCACCACTGCACTCCAGTCTGAGCAACAGAGCAAGACCTTGTCTAAAAGAGAGGAAAAAAAAACACACACACACACACACACACACACACACAAAACAGAGAGAGAGAGAGAGAGAGAGGACCAATGGAACAGAATAGAAAGCCCAGGAATAAACCCACGTGTATATGGTTAACTGATCTTTGACAAATGCGCTAAGAATATACAATGGGGAAAGAAAAGATAGTCTCTTCAACAAATGCTGTCAAAAAAACCCTGCTTTTTTCTTACTCCACACACAGGAGTCAACTTAAAATGAATTAAAGACTTAAAGATAAGACCCAAAAGTTCAAAACTCCTGGAAGAAAACATAGGGGAAAAGCTTTATGATATCGGTCTTGGCAGTGTTTTCTTAAATATGATACCAAAAGCACTGGCAACAAAAGCACAAGTTAACAAGTGGTACTTCATCAAACTAAAAAGCTTCTACACAGGAAAGCAAATGATAGAGTGAAGGGCAACCTCAGGAATGGAAGAAAATATTCGCAATGCAAACCATATATCTGCTAAGAAGCTAATTTCCAAAATATGTAAGGAACTGCTATAAATCAATAACAAAAACAAACAAATAACCCAATTAAAAATGAGCAAAGAGGCTGGGCGCAGTGGCTCACGCCTGCAATCTTAGCACTTTGGGAGGCCAAGGTGGGTGGGTCACCTGAGGTCAGGAGTTTGAGACCAGCCTGGCCAACATGGCGAAACCCCATCTCTACTAAAAGTACAAAAAATTAGCCAGACATGGTGGCGGGTGCCTGTAATCCCAGCTACTCAGAAGGCTGAGGCAGGAGAATCGCTTGAACCCAGGAGGTGGAGGCTGTAGTGAGCCGAGATTGAGCCACTGCACTCCAGCCTGGGTGACAGGGTGAGACTTTATCTCAAAAACAAACAAACAAACAAACGAAAAAGAGCAAAGAACTTCCATAGACATTTGTCCAATGACATACAGATGGCCAACGGGTATATGAAAAGATGTTCATCATCACTAACCATCAAGAAAATACAAATCAAAACCATATAAGATATCAACTTACACTTGTTACAATGGCCATTTTCAAAACAACAAACAAACAAACAAAAGGTAAAAGGTAGCAAGCATTGGCAAAGACATGGAGAAATGAGACTTTTGTATATTGTTAGTAGAAATGCAAAATGTTTCAGCTGCTATAGAAAAGAGTATGAAGGTTTCTCAAAAAATTAAAAATAGAATACCATATTCCAGCAATTCCATTTCGAGGTATTTATCGAAAAGAATTAAATCAGGTTCTCAAAGAGATATTTACACTCTCATATTCATTGCAGCATTATTTGCAATAGCCAAGATATGGAAACAACCTAAATGCTCATTGATGGATAAAGGATGGATAAAGAAAATATAATGTGTGTGTGTGTGTGTGTGTGTGTGTGTGTATGTGTGTGTGTGTGTTTACATATACATATAATGGAATTTTGTTCAGCCTTGAAAAAGAAGAAACCCTGCAATATTCATCAATTTGGATGAACCTGGAAGACATTATGCTGAGTGAAATAAGCCAGTTACAGAAAAACAAATATTACATGATTCCACTTATATGAAATATCCAAAATAGTCACATTTATACTACCATAAAGTAGAATTTTGGTTGCCAGAGTCTAGAAGAAAAAGGAAATAGGCAATTGCTATTCAACAGATGCAGTGTCAGTTTTGCAAGATGACTATGTTCTAGAGATCTGCTGTACAACATCATGTCTGCAGGTAACGATATGATCTTATCCACTTAAAAATTTGTTAAAAGGCTAGATTTCATGTTAAATGTCCTTACCACAATAATAAAAAGAGTGGAACAGAAGAGGTGTGCATAATAGCTGGGTTTCCTTAAAGCAAGAGAGAGAGAGAGAGAAAGGGAAAGATTTAAAATTGAAAAAGAATACATGATTTAAAAAAATGAAAAGATTCCTTCAATACTAGTTAGGAATAAATAGTAAGAAGAGAAGTCAAACTGCATATTGGTCTTCATTAACTTTTGCTACGTCAGCCTTCACATCAAGCTGTACAGGGTGGCTGATGTTAATTCACATTGTGCTTTATCAAGCACCCTGTGTGTTTGTCTCCATTTTGGTGAAGATTTGCATCCGGCCCCAGGCCGGAAGGTACTCTCAGTATATGTTAACCACTTGGCCCTAATGCACCTGAATGGACCATTCTTGATACAAATTAATCTGCTCTGAGGAAGGATTCACAGAATCTTCAAATTTTGAAAAGCAGAAGTCAGAAAAGTATCTTGATCAAATCTCTTTTGATTGCAAATAATAGAACCCAACTCAAGCCAGCCTTTAAAAAGGGGTCGAGGAGTGGCTGTTTGTGGTTCATTGAAAGGAAAAGCTTTGTATTTAGTTTTAAGTAAGGCTAGATCCAGTGGGTCAGACAATGTTGACAGGATCAGTTTCTATTCCTCAACTCTGGTCTTTATTGCATTTGCTTAATTATCAGCCATTTCCCCGCCACACTGGTAGAAACAGCAGGGCCAGAGTGCAGAAGTTCCTGCAAGCTCCATGCTTACATGATCCAAGCTTCTAGGCAAATGGAAAGAGAACTTCTCTGTTCCAGAAGTCATACAGAAGTTCCATAACTGTATCTCACTGATTTTCAGATTGGGTTACAGGCACATCCTGAACCAACTGTAGTAAAAGAGAGATCATATTATCAATGACTGAGCTGGGATTAGGTATCTCTCCCTAGGGCTAGGGGTTATATCCCTGGGGCTAGTCGAGCAAGGACAAACTCGGGGAATTCCTCCTGGAAGATTTGGAACTTCTAGGATTGTAGGCAGAAGAAAAGGTGAGCAATGGATCTAAGAGAAAGAAAGGACATAGGTTCTTCCCCTGGGGTACAGGGCCCTGAACAATTCTCAGTGGGGGAGGGATCCTAGTTCTCACCTACATTAGTCTGTGTTCTCTAGAGAAGCAGGATGGATAGATAGATAGATAGATAGATAGATAGATAGATAGATAGATAG